>NW_027269297.1:5685750-6317500 GCF_023055355.1 Agelaius tricolor | reverse complement strand
GAAACAGTGTATACAAATGCGAGTGCAGATACAATCCATAGACACACTGGTAAAAGTCTAATTTACATACAGAGCAATACAGGGAAATGCAGCACCTAATGCAAATACAGACCAATACAGGGCAATGCAGCAGCTAATGCAAATGCAATACAGGGCAATACAACACGACACATACTAACACGAGATGATAACCTTTTTCTATTTTCATTACGGGTTGATTTATTGTTACAGGACACCCAAAACAACAAAAGCACACAGAAAACAACACTCATCTACCGTGAACGCCCCCTTCACATTACACACAAACTCACCATCACAACTGCTAAATTACACCCCAGCAATCATTGCTCCTCGGGAACGTGGTTCCCGGGAGACTCCGGAAAATCCTCCTGCCTGACAAAAACCCCGGTCCCTGGAGGGTCCGCGCCCAAACTTTGGCGATGAACATCGCCTCGCAGACCGACCGGGACCCAGGAAAAAAAACCCAGCCGGGGGGAAAAAAAAAAAAACCCCGGCTGGGGATTTTTTATTCTAAATTTAAAAATGAGTTGAAAAACCTGAAAAGCAAAGTTCATACACACAAGGTTAAATCCAGTCAGCATGCGCTCACACGCGCAGAGACGAGCAGACGCAGACAGACACGTGCTGTCACGCACACTCTTCCCACTTACACTTCGCTGCGGTTCTTACTCAAGACGCTGAAGAACGTGCTTCGACGCATCTTCTGGCTGCCGCTCCTCGACGTCAAATGGTAGATTCTGGGGAAATCGGCAGCCTTGGGGACCTGTGAGACGACAGGAAGCGGTCAACGAGTGGCTATCTGACAGCTAGGACTTGTCCCTGCTCTGACCGATAAATTGTCTACCCCAAACCCCATTAAAGACAGATGAACAGTAAAGTTTTTATAACTCTTCTACCTAACTGTGACTACATGCCAGGGCAGGGCAGCTCCGACCATAAGTGGTACAGTGTAACATATACAATATAAGCCAGCATAGGTACATGCAATGTAAGTACATACAGTATAAGCCAGCATAGGTACACGCAATGTAAGCCGGGACTTGAGATAGCTCTCTGGAAGATTAATTCTTGAGCCCTATACCCTTTGAGACGATGAAACCTATAGAACTACTTCAGTCACGTGAGGAGGCTGTAAGACGCTTCCTCCAGAAGTCCAAGAGAATGGCATGGAAAAAAAGGCACTACCAAAGCTGGTAGTGAGAAGGAAGATGGATGAGAACATCTTGTGTAATCCTTTCTGTCTCAAAGAGTAAAAATGTAAAGATGCCGGAATAAAGGATATCCGGAAAGGAACGTGAGTAGAATACGGGCGATGTGGCACGGAATAGTGCCGATAAAGCATCGGGACATAACAAAGGCCCATGACACGGAAGACGACGGATACAGACTACGTAACACAGACACGGATGACATAACACAGAGACAAGTGGCAACTGCCTGGCACTTTCCCTTAGGGACCCGAGATTCCTAGCGCAAGATGAGCCAGAGGCTGATGATGCCAAAGGAAAGGAAGCCCTATGACGATGGCACGTGACGATTAAATGTAACTCGTTAAAAGAAGTTGGTGCCACAGCAGTTAAGAGGATGCTCGAGAGGTTCGGCGAGACTAGAGAAGAAAGCGGACTGCCGGGTGACCGTGGCGATAGCTCCGGACGTGAAGGCGAGCTCCTCGGGGGAAAGATCCGTGACGACGTCGGGTCGAGGAAGGCGGACGACGCAAAGTTCGCAAGAATCCTGAGACGGGTCGGAACTGCCCTGCCCGGCAAAGGCTCTGGTCAGGCTGAGGAGAAACCCTCTCCCTTTTCTTCCAGAGAGCCGGTCCCGCTACAGACCTCTCCACTAAGGTGACGTGACCCCCTGTGATAGTAAAGGTTTTTCCCCTTCTCCCGACCGCTGGCCCCGACACTTAGCTTTTGGAAGAGGAGCGGACAAAATCCATCCTCGGTCGCACGTGGACGTTGAGATGTTCTCCGTGTGTGCTTCGGTGCCATGGTTGCCAAGCTTTGGCTAAGAGCCTCCTCCGGGTACCTAAGACAAAACAGAAAAGGTAACTATTGCCCTCAAAAACAGTAATCCCCGGGACTCCTCCGCACCACTGCCCCGGCTCACCTTACATCTTCATTTGACTCCAGAGGCTGCCCAGAAGATACCTGCAAAAAGAAAAGGTACATGCTTAGCATGCTGCTGCGTAATGCTCACCAATGAGTCGGCCTGCCTAAACGCCGACTCACCTGCCCTCCTCTGTTCCTGGACACGCCTAGGTCACCGACAGCACCTGCAAAGAAACAAAGCAAAAGAGCATGCTGAGATACTGTGAAAACACGACAGCTCCCCAGCCTGACGAGTATGCCACACCGATACCTTAAGCTTGCACCCACCTGGCATGGGTGTGCTCGGCCAAGATAGATGGCAAGTGGACCACCTAAAATAAAAAGAACAAGAGTATGTGCTTAGAGCTGCACCAGAAACTGAGAACTCGGCAATAGCAACTGCTTCTGTACGCTACTCAACGCTCACCTTGCCCACTCGGCCTTGACTGCTGCTCTCTGCTTTGACTTCCTAAAAAGAAAGACAAAGAACAGTGCTGTAACACGGTCACCATTTACACTTCCTCTGCAGAGACAAATTGTGACTGACCTGATCAGGGGAATGCCCTCACCCAGGACGGAGTGCACTGCCCTGGATTTTATCCTTCTGAATCTGAAAAAAAAGTTAGGACAAAAGTCATATGGCTGCAGAATAACTTAGGAGCTCCAGACATCTTGTGCCCATCACCAAATCCCATCTAGAGTCCAACTACACCCCACATCACCAACCTCAAGTCCCCGGGACTTGTTCTATTACACCAGGCTATGCGGCAGGGCAGAGAAGCTCCGGCAAAAATATGTGCGGAGACCTGTGACACCGAACAGATGGGAGATGTGACAAACATTGGGCACGAGACACAGACAGAAATCTCTGGGCAAGAAGGATAACTGCGAGGACCGAGAGGATGCCAAATGAGATGGCCGAGGTGAGACTGATGGCAAGTTGATGAGGCTCAGAAAACACTGAAGAAGAAGAAGATGCTAACCGAACGATTTATTTCAAGAACTGCAAAGATGGATGCCCGAGAATCCTAAGGTCAGAAGCCTCTCCCTAACCTCGTATTCTTACGAGGCCTAATCGGTCTTAAAGGATCATTGCAGAGGACGTCTGACCATACGGCTCAGAACAAGACCTGACAAGACATTGGACTGGATGCTTCCAAACAGAGATGTAATTCTGATGCCTGTCTGAGCTCCCAAGTAGAAGGTTGCGTGGCATGGGTGCCAGGGCAAAGAATGCAGAGATCATGGATTCTAAGAATGGTGCCAAGGTTTCTGACAGGCCCCTCAAAGGGCTAGGATAAAAGACATGAGATACCCAAACAACACATAATACACAAAAGACAAATGGCACAATACACACCGAGACTATTCTGCCCTGTGCACCTCACCTGTGATCAAAAGTGAGACTTTGCTTTTATGTGGCCTAAGGGGCCACGTCTTGGCTATGCTCATCTCCAGACCTGACTCAGAAACCCCGCCCCCCCTCCTCCCAGGGACTCCCAAACCAGCACCCCGCTTTGATCCCCTCTGTGGGTCGCAGCCCTCTACTTATCTCTCGGACATCTGGGGATGCCGGTCCGTGTCAGGTGCGAAGGAAGGCTTCCTCACCAGCTGGGAAGGTCCTGCTCTCATCTGGCTGTTATCTCATAGACAGCTATATTAAAGAAAAGCAAACATCAATGCCTCATCTTGGCACCAAATCGGCCAAAACCCCACAAGTCTGCTACTCACCCTTCTCCTAAGAAGGCCCGGCACCTCCTAACCCTTACCCTCTGCCACAGATGTAATGCATCTGCACCTGAAAGAAAGTTAGAACATATGTCAAACACCTGCAGGATAACTCAAAAGCCGCAAACACTTTATGTCAATCTAGGCATAGCATCTAGAGTCCAAGTACAGCCCACATTACAAATTTCAACTCCCCAGAGCGTGTCCTTTTACACCAGGCTATGCGGCAGGGCAGAGCAGCTCCGGAACAAATATGTGCGGACACCCGTGACACCGAACACACAGGACGTGACAAACAATGGGCACGAGACACGGACAGAAATCTCTTGGCAAGAAGGATAACTGCGAGGACTGAGAGGACGCAAAATTAGATGACCGAAAGATGCTAAACTGAACGATTTAGTCCAAGAACTACAAAGATGGATGCCCAGGAGCCCTACAGTCAGAATCCTCTACCTGTCCTCATAATCTTACAAGTCCTAATTGGCCATAAAACAACCTTGCAGGGTGAAGCTGTCCATACAGCTCAGAACAAGACCTGACAAGACAACTGACTGGATGCTTCCAAAGAGTTGCAATTCTGTTGCCTGTCTGAGCTCCTGAGTCAAAAATTCTATGGCCTGGGTGCCAGGGCAAGGAATGCTGAGATCACTGGTGCTAGGAATGATGCCAAGGTTTCTGACAGACCCCTCAAAGGGCTAAGGTAAGAGACATGAGATATCCAAACAACACATAATACACAAAAGACAGGTGATACGATACACAGTGGGACTGCTCTGCCCTGTGAACCTCAGCACTGTGATCAAAAGTGAGACTTTACTTTTATGTGGCCTAAGGGCCCACATCTTGGCTACCCTCATCTCCAGAGCCGACTCAAACTAGCCCCCCCAGGGAGTCCTGACCCAACCCCCCGCTTTCATCCCCTCTGTGGTTCATATAGCTCGACTTATCTCTTGGACATCTGGGGATACCGGTCCGTGTCAGGTGCGAAGGAAGGCTGCCTCGCCAGCTGGGATGGTCCTGCTCTCACCGGGCTGTTGTCTCTTAGCTATATTAAAGAAAAGCAAACATCAATGCCTCATCTTGGCACCACATCGGCCAAAACCCCACAACTCTGCTACTCACCCTTCTCCTAAGAAGGCCCGGCTCCTCAGGTCGCACGCTTCGGAGGCCGACGCCGTCGTCGTGGGGTACGCCTGGGGTAAGAGGAGACGAGGTGATGTAGTGTTGCTGAAAACTGAGTGGACCCTCGCTCTTCCTCCCTACTTCCCTGACTCACCGCAACTCCTCGGCGGTTCCTAATGGCTACCTGGAAGGCAGGGCTCGTGAGAGGGGCAAACCCAGTCCGTCGGCCCGTTGGGGATGGGAGCTTGGCATGCTCTGAGTGGATTGCCTAAGGCGCAAAAACGAGAATGGAGACTTAGACTTGCCCCAGGAATTGAGACCTCAGCAACAAGAAAGGCTACTGCTCACCTTACCCTCTTGAACTTGACTGCTGAGATCCAGCTATACTTCCTAAAAATAAAGACAAAGAACACCGCTGTAACAGGGTCACACTTGACACATCCCCTGCACAGACAAATGGTGACTGACCCGCTATGGGGAACCCCCTCACCCGGGATGGGGTGCTCTGCCACTGATGCAATGCATCTGCACCTGAAAGAGAGTTAGAACATATGTCAAACACCTGCAGGATAACTCAAAAGCTGCAAACACCTTATATCAATCTAGGAATAGCATCTAGAGTCCAAGTACAGCCCACATGACAAATTTCAACTCCCCAGAGCGTGTCCTATTACACCAGGCTATGCGGCAGGGCAGAGAAGCTCCGGCAAAAATATGTGCGGACACGCGTGACACCGAACAGACGGGACGTGATAAACAATGGGCACGAGACACGGACAGAAATCTCTGGGCAAGAAGGATGAATGCGAGGACTGAGAGGATGCCAAATGAGATGGCCGAGGTGAGACTGATGGCAAGCTGATGAGGCTCAAAAAACACTGAAGAAGAAGATGCTAACCAAACAATTTATTCCAGGAACTGCAAAGATGGATGCCCGAGAATCCTACATTTAGAAACCTCTACCTGTCCTCACATTCTTTCGAGTCCTAATCCACCATAATGGACCCTGGCAGGGCATAGCTGTCCGTACAGCTCAGAGCAAGACCTGACAAGACATCTGACTGGATGCTTCCAAAGAGAGATGAGATTCTGATACATGTCTGAGCTCCTGAGACAAACATCCTATGGCATGGGTGGCAGGGCAAGGAATGCAGAGATCACAGATGATAAGAACAACACCAGGGTTTCTGACAGGCCCGTCAAAGGGCTAAGGTAAGAGACATGACATACCCAAACAACACATAATGCACAATAGACAAGTGACACAATACACACCGGGACTGCTCTGCCCTGCACACCTCAGCACTGTGATCAAAAGTGAGACTTTGCTTTTATGGGGCCTAAGGGGCTGCTTCATGAACACCCCCCACCTCCAAAGCAGACTCAGAAACCCCTCCCTGTAATTCCCAAACCAGCACCCTGCTTTCATCCCCTCTGTGGGTCGTAGCCATCTACTTATCTCTTGGACATCTGGGGATGCCGGTCTCAGGTGCAAAAAAGGCCACCTCATCAGCTGGGAAGGTCTTCCTGGCACCGGACTGTTGTATCTTAGACAGCTATATTAAAGAAAACCAAACATCAGTGCCTGATCTCAGCAGCCCATTGGCCTAAACCCCACAAGTCTGCTATTCACCACACTCCTAAGAACGCTCAGCTGCTCGGGCCACACGCTTCGGGCACTGAGGCCATTGTGACAGGGGGTGCCTGGGTTAGGAGGAGATGAGGTGATTTGGCATGGCTGAAACCTGAGTGGACCCTCGCTCCTCCTCCCTACTTCCCCGACTCACCGCAACTCCTTGGCAGCTGCCAAAGGCCACCCGGATGGCACCTTTAAATACAAAGGTTCAGGGCTTCATCACCGAGTCCTGTAATACAGCCACGGGGCTCACATTTGCAGGAAACCCGGTGCATCGGCCGGTTGGTGACGGGGGCTTGGCATACTCCGAGTGGATTGCCTAAGGCACAAAAATGAGAATGGAAACTTAGAGCTCCACCAGAAATTGAGAGCTGAGCAATAACAACTACTTCTCTCCACTGCTCACCTGGACTGCTGGTGTCCAGACTTACTTCCTAAAAAGAAAGACAAAGAACAGTGCTGTAACACAATCACCATTTACACTTCCTCGGCAGAGACAAATGGTGCCTCACCTGCTCGGGGGAAACCCCTCACCCGGGATGGGGCCCTCCGGCACACATTTAATCCATCTGAATCTGAAAAAGAAGTTAAGACAAGAGTCAAACTGTTGCAGGATAACTTAAGAGCTCCAGACATCTTGTGACCCTCTACAAATCCCATCTAGAGTCCAACTACACCCCACATTACAAACTTCAAGTCCCCGGGACTTCTCCTACTGCACCAGGCTATGCAGCAGGGCAGAGCAGCTCCAGGACAAATGTGTGCGGACACCGGTGACGCGGGACGGACGGGACGTGACAAACAATGGGCACGAGACACGGACAGAAATCCCTTAGTGAGGAAAATGGCTGCAAGGACTGAGAGAATGCAAAAGGAGATGATCGAGGTGAGCCTGATGGTGAGATGGTGAGGCTCAGAGAACCCTGGAGGAAGAAGATGCTAACCGAATGATTTATTTCGAGAACTGCAAAGATGAATGCCCAGGAATCCTATGCTCAGAATCCTCTCCCTAACCTCACATTCTTACAAGTCCTAATCCACCATAATGGATCCTGGCAGGGCATAGCTATCCATACAGCTCAGAAAAAGACCTGACAAGACAAGACATCTGACTGGATGCTTCCAAAGAGAGAACTTTTGATTGCGGAGCTCAGACAGGTATCAGAATCGCATCTATGGCCTGGGTGCCGGGGCAAGGAATGCTGAGATCACAGATGCTAAGAATGATGCCAGGGTTTCTGCTAGGCCCCTCAAAGGCCTAAGGTAAAAGACCCGAGATATGCAAACGACACATAATGCACAATAGACAAGTGACACGATTCACGTCGGGACTGCTCTGCCCTGTGCACCTCAGCACTGTGATCAAAAGTGAGACTTTCTTTTTATGGGCCTAAGGGCCCACTTCTTGGCTACCCTCATCTCCAGAGCTGACTCAACACCTCCCCCCAGGGAGTCCCAACCCAGCACCCCACTTTCATCCCCTATGTGGGCTGCAGCCCTCTACTTATCTCTCGGACGGGTGGGTGTGCCGATCCGTGTCGGCTTCGATAGAAAGCGGATGCGCCGTCTGGGAAGTCCCTGCTGACACGGGCTATTGTTCTCTTAGTCTGCCAAGAGAAAGGAAACCAAACGTGAGTGCACAATCTTAGCAGCATGGCGGCCAAAACATGACAAGTCTGCTACTCACCCTTCTCCTAAGAATGCTCGGCTCCTTGGGCTGCACGCTTCGGGCTCGCTTGGAGGCCGACGCCATTGTCGCAGGGTGCGCCTGGGTAAAGTGGAGACGAGGCAATTTGGCATTGCTGTGACCTGAGTTGAGCGTCGCCCCTCCTCACTACCTCCACCGCTCACGGCAACTCCTCGGCCGTTCCCGAGGGCTCCTCGGATGGGACCGTGAAATAGAAAATTTGAAAGCTTCATCATCATGGAGTCCTGTAATACTTCCACGGAGCTCATATTTGCAGGAAACCCGGTGCATCGGCCGGTTGGTGACAGGGGCCGGACATACGCCGAGTCGATTGCCTAAATCGCACAAATGAGAATGGATGCTTGTAGTTGCACCAGAGAGCGAGACTTGAGCAATAACCACTGCTTCTGTACGCTACTCAATGCTCACCTTGCCCACTCAGCCTTGACCGCTGCTCTCTGCTTTGACTTCCTAAAAAGAAAGACAAAGAACAGTGCTCTAACACAGTCACCATTTACACTTCCTCAGCAGAGACAAATGGTGCCTCACCTGCTTGGGAGAAACCCCTCACCCGGGATGGGAACCTCTGGCACAGATCTAATCTATCTGAATCTGAAAAAAGAGTTAGGACAAAAGTCAAAGGGCTGTGGGATAACTTAAGAGCTCCAGATAGCTTGTGTCCATCTACAAATCCCACCTAGAGTCCAACTACACCCCACATTACAAATTCCAAGTCCCCGGGACTTCTCCTGTTGCGGCAGGTTATGCGGCAGGGCAGAGCAGCTCCGGCACAAGCGTGTGCAGACACCCGTGACACAGAACGCAACAAACTGGGGGACATTAAACACGACACATTAGGCTTGTGGTGAGGGCCTCGAGGGGAAAAGGCAGAGATATCTGACCAAAGGGAGCCCAAAGACACACTAGGTAACAAGGTACGCTGGACAACACGACGTGGACCGGAACTGCTCTGCGTTGCCTGCCTGAAAGCTGCCATCAAAATTAGAGCTTCTCCCTTCAGCTGTCCTAAGAGGCCTTTTGGAGAAGATTGCTTTTCCCTCTGCTAATTTTTAAATCTATCCCAAGAACTCCCAACCCGCTACTCTCCTATCTCCAGGCCGTGGCCCCTGACTTATCTTTTGGATGATCGGTGACGTGAATCCACGTTGCACCTGAAATGAGTCTGCCTCGGAGGGCCCCGTGATCGCCTGTTAGTCTCTTGGTTGGCTACAGTAAAGAAAACCAAAACCAATGTATGAGTTCAGAGTTATGTGGGCCAAATCCCAGTAAGTCAGCTACTTGCCCTCTCCTGAGTGTGCCTGAGTCCTTCAGGCTCTACCTTCATCCTGATTCCAAGGGTGTGACCTTTATTATTAGTGGCACCTGGGTTAGAGAAAAGCAAAGTTAAATGGCATTCCTGTGAGTGCAGTGGATGACCTTGTGTGAGGAAGACATGGGAATGCCTCTGCTATGCTTCTGAAAAGCCTTGTGTGGGGGGGCCCTCCAATAAACACCCTTTCTCACCCTGCTGTCTGCAAACCCCCCTGTCCCCCAATAACTCCTAACTGGATACCTGCTCACCCTCCCTCTCCTAGTCACAACCCTCAACTCATCTGAAGCCTCAATCTCAAACATCATTTTTGACACTGGGCAGATTCCTCTTGTGATATGATGAATCTGCTGAAAGAAGTGCTGTGCTTGGCAAAACCTGGAATCTCTGAAAGCTGCACTCCTCCTAAAAATAATAAAACAAAACCCAAATAAGAACAAAACCAGAAATTGCAAATGCATTTTACCACCCCTAAATGCAATATCCCAAATCATGAACTTAAATACTCCCTGTATTCCATGCTGAAGAAAACAGTATCTTCCAAACCTCTGTTGCTTTGGATGCCCAGAAACACCTGCTGAAAACAGGCTGAGATAAGCTGAAAGAGCCTCTTCACTGAAATGAGAGGAGAGCTGTTATCCCAGCACACCCCAGAAAGGGACTGAAGCCCCTCAGCAAAAGCTGGGGTTAATATACCCCTGATGGTGCCCGCCTCTCGTTCCCATGATGCCTGGGAAAAGGGAGGGGGCTAATCCCACCGAATATAAAAGCCCTCAGAGCAGCTGCAGCTGTTTGGCTCCTCTGACTCAAATTCAAGGGGAGTAAAGGGCTTGTTATAGAAGAAAGCTCTTCAGAAAAATAGCAGTGCTTTCTTTTTTGCAGCAACTACTCAGAGTAGAAGAACAGAAAACAGGTAAGACGTAAAACTTTGTGTTAAAGTTACATAGCTAGATAAATTGGGTTATTTGCTGTTAACTCACATAATTATTCCTTGGTGATTACTAAGTAGAACATCAAGTGTGACTAAGTAGGGTGGAGAAGAATGCTAATGATATAAATAGTCTAAGTCTCCTTGGGACTCCTAATTAGGCCTATCTACATTAGAAACAAAAATAAGAAAAAGAAAAAAACCTCCTTGGCAGCGTATGGGTTAAGTACATGCCAGGCTCACCCTTCTCTGAGATAGCTGGTCCAAAGGCACAGAAAGAAGTGCCCAGAAATGAATATTTAAATCCTAAAAAATGCTGAAAAAGACAGAGCTTCCTTCAAGTGAACCTGTAAAAATGAGAAACCAGGGCAGTTAGGTCCACTGAAATTGCTAAAATGGCAAATAAACCAATTCTGCCCTTTAATTTATTCTCCAAAAATATTGTGAAAAGAAGGGTTCTCCTCAATTTAAATCCCTCCAGCGATGAAAAAAACAGAAATTTTTCCCTCAGTCAAAACCTTTAACAAGGAGGGACAGCTGGGGAAGGTTTGCAGGAGGCACTTAAGACTCACAAGGCAGCCTGACTTTGCAATGGTGGCAGCTTGTGTCTGGGAGATATTTGGCGCAATGCATAGTTTTTAGCGTGCAGCCGGCCACAGGCCCCCGAATACCAGTGCTGGCCCTTTTCCCTGGCAAACAAAACTAACTACTCCAGGTTCCTGAAGGCAGATTGCAGGAGGCACTTGGCACTACCAAAGTACCTTGAGTTGGCACTGGTGCCAGCTTGGCTCTGGAAGGCGTATTTCGCAAAGTAGAATTTCACCAGGCAGCCGGCTGCTCCGGGCCACAGGCCCGTGAACACAAACACCGGCCCTTTTCCCTGGCAAACAAAATTCACCAGCCCAGGTTCCTGATGGCAGATTGCAGGAGGCACTTGGCACTGACTATGCAGCCTGATTTTGCAGTGGTGGCAGCATGGGCTTGAGAGGCATCCTGCGCAATGCAGAATTTCAGAAGCTGGCCGGCCGCTCGTGGCGCCTGGGCCCTTAACAAAAACACCGGCCCTTTTCCTAGGTTAACAAAACTAACCAGCCCCAGTTCCTGGTGTTGGTTTCAGGTGGCACTTGGAACTGTTAACGCAGGCCAAGTTTTCACTGGTGCCAGCTTGGGTCTGCAAGACATCTCGCAGACAATGTGGAATTTAAGGAGCCGGACGGCCACTCCGGACCACGAGCCCCCATAGACCAAAGCCAGCCCTTTTCCCTGGAAAACAAAACTCACCAGACCAGGTTCCTGATGGCAAATTGCAGGAACACCTTAAGACACTGAAACCAGCTGGAGCTGCAAGTGGTGCCAGCTTAGGTCCGGGAGGCATCCTGTGCAATGTGGAATTTCAGCAGGCAGCTGGACACTCTGGGCCTGAGGCACCTGGAAAAAAAACGCTGGCCCAATTCCCTGGCAAACAACACTCACGAGCCTGGGGTCCTAAGGTCCACTTGAAGGAGGCCCTTCGTACTGTTAAAGCAGCCTGACTTTGCGGTGGTGGCAGCTTGGGTCTGGGAGGCATCCCGCACAATGCGGAATTTCAGGAGCCAGCCGGCCGCTAAGGGCCCCTGGCCCTGAACACCAATGCCAGCCCTTTAAACAGGTAAGCGTAACTCACCAGCCCAGGTTCCTGATGGCAGATTGCAGGAGACACGTGCCATTGTCAAAGCAGCAGGAGTTGGCACTGGTGCCAGCTTGGGTCTGGGAGGCATATTTGGCAATGAAGACTTTCAGCAGGCAGCCTGGCACTCCGGCCTGCAGGCCCCCCAACAATAACTCCATCCCTTCTCCCTGGAAAACAAAACTTACCAGTCCAGGTTCCTGAAGTCAGTTTGCAGGAGGCACATGGCACTGCCTATGCAGCCTGACTTTGCAGTGGTGGCAGCTTGGGTCTGGGAGGCATTCTGTGCAATGTCGAATTTCAGCAGGCAGCTGGCTGCTCCGGGCCGCAGGCCCCCAAACAACAACGCCAGCATATTCTCAGAGAAGAAACTGACCGGGCCAGGTTCCTGATGGCAGATTGCAGGAGGCGCTTGGCACTGTCTACGCAGCCTGACTTAGCGGCTGTGGCAGCTTGAGTCTCGGAGGCATCCTGCGCAATGTGGAATTTCAGCAGCTAGAAGGCCACTCGAGGCCTTAGGCCCCAAAAAAACCCACTGGCCCTTTTCCCTGGCAAACAAAACTCAGCAGTCCAGGTTCCTGATATCAGATTGCAGGAGGCATTTGGCCCTCTAAAAGTAGCCCGACTCGGCACAGGTGGCAGCTTGGGTCTGGGAGGCATATTTCACAGTGCGGAATTTAAGCAGGCAGCAGGCCCCTTCCAGCCACAGGCCTTCTGAAAAAAACACCAGCCCTTTCCTAGAATAGGAAAACTCACCATCCCAGGTCCCTGGTGGCAGATTGCAGAGACGCTTGGCACTGTCAAACTGGCCTGACTTTGCGGTGGTGGCGGCTTGGGTCTAGGAGGCATCCTGTGCGATGCGGAATTTACGGAGCCAGACGGCTGCTCCAGACCGCAGCCCCTGAACGACAAGGCTGGCCCTTTCCCAGAAGAAGAAAACTCACCAGGCCAGGTTCCTGGTGACAGATTGCAGGAGGCACTTGGGACTCTAAAACCACCTTGAGTTGGCACAGATTCCAGCTCGGGTCTGGGAGGCATCCTACGCAATGCAGAATTTCAGGAGTCTGCTGGCCACTAAGGGCCCCTGGGCCATGAACACCAATGTCAGCCCTTTACACAGGTAAGCATAACTCACCAGGCCAGGTTCATGATGGCAGATGGCAGGAGGCACTTGGCCCTCTAAATGCAGCTCGAGTGGGCACTGGGACCAGCTTGGGTCTGGGAGGCATCCTGCGCAATGCGCAATTTCAGGACCCAGCCGGCTGCTCGGGGCCGCCCCCCTGAACACCAACGCTGCCCCTTTCCCAGGTAAACAAAACTCACCAGGCCAGGTTCCTGATGGCAGATTGCAGGAGGCACTTGGGACTCTCAAACCAGCTCGACTTGGCACAGGTGGCAGCTTGGGTCTCGGAGGCATCCTGCACAATATGAAATTTCAGGAGCCTGCCGGCCGCTCGCGGGCACAGGCTGCTGAACGCCGGTGTTTTGCGGAGATAATCAAAACTCCACAACTTTGGTGAAAGTTGTAAAGCCTGTATGTTTATTACAGCCCTGGACGCACATGAGTATCGTTCCCCTAAAATGACATGCGTACCTCGGGGAACTTCAGGTCTCTTTTTATCCCCCTCTCAAATACATATGCATACAATTTCACAATAGGTTCGTACGTATTAATTTTTATGAATTTTGCGTGATATTTTCTGCTAGTTTTTCTTTATCAGAAAGAACTCCTTGGTCAGGTTGACCTGCTCTCACAGCAGTCTCTCTGTCTCTCTCTATCACCTTCTGTCTCCCCCACCCTTTATCTCTGTCCTTCTCTGAAGTAGTTTCTCTGAGCCTCGGCTTTGCAGGCAGGCTAAATGGCTATGTTTTCTAAGCACAGACTCAACTCAAAAATGTACATTTGACCTAAATCAAAATGGATTTCTACCCTGGAAAATTTCCACTCTGCCTCATTCCCCCCTTTCCTAAAAGGAAGAAGTAAATTCTTTTACTTCATGCAAATTCCTATGACAATAAGTGTACTTTAGTGCTTTACCGTGTACGTTTGATAAGGAGGTTAATGCAGCTACTTGCTGTAGCATTCTCTAATTCCAAATTAGCTGTATAATGGATAATCTTAAACTTCTTCTAACTAATATTAACAAAACTACAATGGGATGACACAACTTTAATTAAAGATTCCATTTGCAGTTGGTGACCACCCAAAGATCACATGCCACCGGTGATGATCTGCATTTTGTTTTATTCTTTGCAGAATTCCGGTTATTTCCTTTTGTATCGTGTTGGACAGTTCTCTCCGCTTTCTTGGGTTTTTCTTCAAGATCCCCAGTAGGTCTTGGTACTTAATTAATTGTTTTACCAATGTAAGGTCCATTCCAATAGGAGTAAGTGATAGTCTGTGATACATTGTGTAATTGGTTTTAATCAACTGGTGGGATGTCACTCGGGCCAAGTACGAAAACCACACTCGATAATCTTAACGAATTACAAAGACAAAAATTAAAATGATTTCTGCTAGACAAAATAACATCATTGTTATCAATTTTTACAGCGGCACAAGCAGTTCTCGGGCGCACGCAACCTTTATCGGTATATACGAGCACAGTTTTCTGGTCAGTGACTGGATGAATTTCAAAGTGGCAAACACTCTGTTCAGTGTCTAGACACACATCTTGGGCATTAATAGTATTTCTTTAACAAATGAATCCCAGCTGTTCTCTAGTAATGCAGGATTTTAAGTTTACTTGTTCTAAAGGGTAGAGCGCTGATTTAATCTTAGCGCAATGATGGGATGGATAACGTAAACAATGGCATTACATATGGTAAGCACAAAGGCAGTGGCCACATTAGAAGCAGGATAATAGGTGAAATTTACCATAGTCCACAGGGATTGAAACTTCTTTTCAAAATCAATGGCATTATCTCAGACAACTTTCCAAATTTCAGCTGGAAAATGACCTTCACCCCTTTCCCATATGATCAGAGCTGCTGTTGCTTGCATCTATAACAGTGCTTGTATACAACTGAAAGCTAAAGACACATTATCCTGAACTGTACTAAGCGCTTCTTCTATTAACTTGTGGTCTTGGTACCTGGCCTTTTCTCACTTGGGTAGGACTTTTGAAATCTGCCACTGGCTAGTTCCTAATGCCAATAGAGATGGCTGTAAAGGCTGCTTCAATTTTGCTAGGCTACCTGCTGTAGTGGCCAGCTTATTCATCAGTATTTCTGAATCAATTCAATTTAAAAATCTCAATCCTGTCCTTAATATCTCAGTTAGATCCTTTCTTATTCTGCTCTTGGGGTAGACTTATCTTTGTAACCATGTTGTCTAGCTCTTAAAGGATGTTCTTAGGAAAGAGCAGCAGGCTGGTTGAATTTTTGAGATGTTCATTTGCATTAGCAACTCAACACGTTTGAGAGGCCATTCTGGATTGAAGAACGGTTGTTCTTCGCCCTCATTTCTCACTACGTAAGGGCCTATTTCATACGCTTCAGATTCATGTTTGGGTTGCGTCTGAACTATTTGATTAGTAGTGTGGGTTGTATAAGGTCCTGCTTATACAACACTGCAACAATAAAGTGCAGTGTCTATTTTAAACTTAAATGAGAGCCTGATAGCATCCTGAGCCTAAAGGCAGGTCACTTCTACAGGCTGTATCAAGGTGAAATTACACCAACGGTCTGATTCGCTTAGGCTATCGCAAACTTCCTGGTGCCTGTATACGGGAGAGGTTGAGACACTTGCATCTGGTCTCTCATAAGCCATCCCATTGACCACCCAGCACCCTACTTTGATTTCTTCTCTCCTGATCTCTTGAAGTGTCCACAGTTCTCGTTCCTGCCGCTCCTGCTCCTCATATACCTGATCTTCATGAATTACTACAGTGGATAGGTTTAGATCTTTTATCTCAGCAAGTTCTCCCATGGATCTAGTATACTGATTAAAAGCCTGGGACCAAGGCCATTCAGCATTGCTTTGGATAGAGGTACTCTCTAATTCTAAGACTCCGGTTATAATTATATACAAAACAATTCTGTAAATGAAATTACAAACTACCCCCGGCCACAATATACTCATTTTGTCCGAGTAAGCTTAATCTCAGTTCATTGTCTCCTGATGTCACTCTCTGAGGGGCTCCTGGGGCCTTCTTCACTCGAGAGTGATGGATCTAGGCATTCTGCTCTTTGATCTTGATTGTGGTGAAGGTGGTGAGAAGCACTTGGAAGGGTCCCTCCCACTGTGGTTCCAAAATGTTTTCTGCAAGAGGCTTAACATATACATAATCTCCAGACTGTATGTTATGTACTGGTCTATCTAGCTCTCTGCTCCGAGTTCCAGCCGCGTGTTTCTCAATTTCTCTAAGCTGTTTGCTTAAAGCCACCGTGTAGGTGGCCAGTGTTATCTCCCCAGTGTGGGTGGACATTCCCTTTTGTATTCCATATGGTCTTCCATAAAGCATTTCAAAAGGACTCAGCTTTCCTTTAGCCCGAGGTTTAGTTCGAATTTGCAATAGTGTCGGTGGAAGATCTTGGGGCCAGGGTAGATTAACTTCCTGCCCCAGTCTTACAATCGGCTGCTTAATCAAATGATTCATTTTCTCTACCTGGCTGTTTTACCGGGGGCGGTATGGAGTGTGAAGTTCCCAATCTATGCCCAGGTGGCTACTAATCTGTTGCGCTACTTTGGAAAAGAAATGTGATCCTCTATCTGAGGATATTGTGGCTGGAATTCTGAAGCGTGGTATTATTTCTTGTAATAATACCCTGGTCACCTCTTGAGCTTTGACAGTTCTGGTGGGGAATGCCTCTGGCCACCCTGAAAATGTATCTGTTAATACCAATAAATACCGATACCCCCCTTTCCTTGGGAGTTCTGAAAAGTCAATTTGCTGCTGCTGTCCGGCCTGTGGTCTCTCCCGGTCTGACCGAGTTTAGGCCTGGGGGTATTTCTGGGGTTAGTCTGGAGGCGAGGATCACGCTGTCGGTTTACCTGAGTAACAGTGGCATATAAATTCCTGGCAACGATTCTTTCAATCAGATACGTGTTCTAGAAAGCCTGTGGAAACTACTACTTAAAAGTCAACACTTCATTTCAATGCACTCTGTATCACTGGCAGCCTTGGTCATTCTGGGAAAGGAGCCACACTTTATAAAAGCTTTTAACTAGTTAGGCCCTGGTGTGTTTTCTAGTGCTCCTCCTTCGCTAGTGACCACAAAAATGGGAAGGGATTACCAGCTCTCTTTCAATGGTAGTCCACCCCTTGTGGTTGCATGTCTCTTTTGATTAGTATTATTATATTCTGGCTTACCTTCGAGGAAAATCTGTCCATAATTACCTCACCTTTTGCTTTCTTTGCCTCTCCATCCACCAGCTCATTTCCGTCCTCCAATTTCCTTTCCTCTGAGCTCACTCTCTGCTGTGCCTTAATATGCCTTTTCAGGCAGCTGAACCGCTTCCACCAGCCGGATTGTCTCTTCTTTCCTCGTGAGGTTAGCGGTCCCCTCTCCTTCCAGATGGCTCCATGTGCGTGCACAGCTCTGAATGCATACCTCGAGTCTGTATAGATGTTTATTTTCTTTTCCTTTTCTATTTCTAAGGCATGGGTCAGGGCATTTATCTCGCCCTTCTGTGCAGTGGCACTTGTCGGTAAGGGTCCAGACTCTATTACTTTATTACCTCTCTGCAGGTAGTCACCGTGTACTTAGCATGTAGCTTTCCACCGGCAACGTAGCTGCTCCCGTGAGTGAACTAGGTCTCTGCATCGTCCAGAGGAGCGTCTTTCAAGTCTGAGTTGCTGGAGTAAGTAGCTTCAGTGGTCTCTAGGCAATCGTGCTGTACTGCTTCTCCTTGATTCCACTGAGAGAAGAAGCTGGCTGGGTTGACAATATCAGTCACTACTATCTCTACATCACCTTGCTCTACCATGATGGCCTGGTATTTCAGGAACTTCTGTGGTGAGAACCAGTGGCTGCCCTTTACTGCCAGTACCGCGGACACTGTGTGGGACACTAGCGCGGTCATTTTTGTCCCAGGGTAAACTTGCGTGCCTCTTAAATACTCAGCACGACTGCTGCTACGGCCTGAGGCAACCTGGCCATCCCTTTGCTGTTGCATCTAGTTGCTTAGAGAAGTAAGCAACTGCCCTCTGGTATGGACCCAAGTCCTGAGCCAGTATTCCCAGGGCAATTCCTTATCTTTCATGGGAAAATAGAAAGAATGGTGTACTTACATCTGGAAGTCTCAAAGCTGGAGCTGACATGAGAGCACTCTTTAGCTGGTGAAAGGCCCGTGTGGCTTCTTTTGTCCACTGGAGATCTCTGTTTCCAGTGGCAATAAGAGCATAGAGGGGTCTGACGAGCAGTCTATAATTATAAACTCACAGCTGGCACTACCTTGCCGTGCCTAAGAAGGTTTGGAGTTCCTTCGTTGTCTGGGCTTTTGGGGTTTGGCTTATGGCTTCCCTGCCCTAAAGTCCGCTGCTCGGCACTCGCTCCGTACCCCAGGTAGATTACTGTCTGTTTCGCTACCTGTGCCTTTTTCTTTGATACTCTGTATCCTTGGAGTCCTAGGAAATTTGAAAGGCTTACCGTCTAGGCCACGCGTGCTTCCTTCCTCCGAGTGGCTACTATAAGATAATCCGTGTACTGCAACAGCCTCCCTTCTTCTTTTGGAGCTTACCAGGACTCTGGATCTTTGTGAGTTGTTCTCCAGTCAGAGTGGGGGAATTTTTGAAGCCTTCAGGCCCATGGACCATGTGAGCTGTGTTTTGCACTGCTTCTAGGGCTTTCTCACTCGAACGCAAAAATTTTCTGGCTGGCTTCGTGGATGGGGAGGCAAAAGAAGGCATCTCTCAGGTCTAAAACAGTAAACCAGGTTAACTCAGGTGTTAAACAAGTTAGTAAAGTATATGGATTTGCTACCACAGGGTATAAATTCTTTGTTATCTTATTGACAGCCCTCAATCCAGTACTATCAATTATTGGGCTGATTTCTTTCCTATCTTCTTTTGAGGGGGTACTGCTTAATTCTTACTGGTTGTGTTCCTTCCTTAAGCCTGATTACCATGGGAGGGCATTTTTCACTCTCCCTGGTACAGTAGAGGACCATGCCCCCAAAAATACTTATTTACTTATTCTAATATCTCTTTCCTAATGCCTTTCTTAATTTCAATGGCTGTTAATGTTAAGCCTAACATCTTTATATCATTTGCCTCCAGAGTAACCTACTCATTTGAGATTGTTTAGCGAATTGAGCATATACAAAAGCTTCTAAGTACACATGTTACTTTAAAGGTTTGCAAAAGTATGCCTTCTCAGACTGGCCAGTTGTTCCCCACACTACAACATAAACATTCTCCACAGGTACTAAAGCTTTATTTAAAACTGAATATATGGCCCCTGTATCAACTAAAATTCCACCCTTTTCTTTCTTCTGATCTCACTGCCTCTTGCAGAGGGGTCTGTTACCTCCTAGTTCTGGATGAAATCGGACTGCCAGGAGGGGGATGGGTGCGAATGGGTATACCTTTGGAGCCTGAGTCCTCTTCCCTTTTGGGGAGGTCATTCTTATCCTTCCTCCCTTACCTCAGGAGGAGCCTTCAACAAATCATATGTACTCATTTTGCAAACTGTAATCGCTTTGCATTTCAGCATGATAATCTTTGTCTGGCTTCATACATTGCTATCTTATGCTGCATACTGAACAACATGTTTGATTTGCCTTCTCTTTGCTTTGTTTTTTTCTTTTTTTTTTGTTCAAGAGCTACACCAGTAGGTCAGAGGGAGCTCTGACCCCACAGTTAGTCCACCATTCTGGGTGATTTCTTAAACCAAAAAAACCACATCAGCATACGGGACCTTATCCCGTTTACCTTTCCATTTTAAAACAGCTTTAACTGCAATGAGGTATTATAAATATTTTTATTTTCTGAGCTGCCCCTACTGACAGCCTTGTCCCAGTCAGCCCCTCCCAAAAGGGGCTGGTTCAGGAACCTCTTTGCTCTGGTTAGTTCTCATTATCTCCTTCTCCTTATGCTATCTTGTTTCCCTCCAAGCCTCACAGTGTCTTTTCTCAGTTTTTCCTCACACACAGATCTCCAGGTGGCAGGTATCAGATGTGATTGTTCACACATAAGCTTTAAGATCTCAGGTTCTGAATTGGCTTCATCAGGAACCTTTAATGTACGCTTAAGACACAGTACAGCAATACTAGTGCCTCTCACAAACTCTTGCACATAAGGTGCCAGCCTCTCAATGCACCAAAAACTCCCAGGAATTGCCTGCAGTCTATTCCGTTTATCACTTTGGCGTTTATTACTTAACCTCTATGGTGGGTTGTTCTCAGTCTAAACTTACTGTATTACCCACTGAAGTCCCATAAATTCATTCATCTCTTCTATCTAAACTCTATTTTACAAAATCTCAGTCTATTTTAGTTCTCTTCTTGCACAATCTAATTAAAGCATTGCTTCTACTGACACTCACTTTACTGCCTTGCAAAAGGCTGTGCTTGTTACAGCAAAAACTCTGATATGCTCACACACACAGACACACGCACACCACTGATCACAAATTCACTAGAGCCAGGCCGCACCAAATTCCCCATGTGCCTCGGCAACTGCCCGGACCGTGCCAGGAGGGCTCCTGAGCGGGAACGTTCCAGGCCAGGCCACGGGCACAAGAAGCGCCCTCAAATGCAGCAGCACAGCCCGATTGCAGCCCTGCAAACACTGCCAGAGCTGCAGCTTCCCGCAACTGAACCCCGAAACTGACACCGCAGGCGGGGCTCACCTTGCTTCAACAAGGGCAAAGAAATGTGTTCTCCCCTTCAAGTTCATCCCCTAGGAGAGCAAAAAAGAAGGGGCTTTCCTCCAATGAAATCCTTCAAGCCATGTGGAAAGGGGGATTTTGACCTCAATTCAAACCCTTGAAAAGGAGGGACACCAGCGCTGTCCCCTCCATTTAAACCTTAGGATGATGAAAATGGGCTGGCTGCCTTCAAATCAAACCTGCCACTGGCAACTATTTACAGACTCGAACAGGACGGGCCACTCAAAAATCAGTGTCTTGAGCTGGTTTATTTCAACATCAGTCTCAACACTTAACAATGGAGACACTCGATGTGAACAGCTCACTGATTTAAACAGAATGCCAAAGAAACATAATGTTACAACACAGCATAAAGCAAAATCTTCCCAAGTTTCAGCCAATCACACATAGAGCAAAAGCATATTCACATTACTTCTACCCAATTACATGGAGAATACATAGCTTTGGTTAAAACAATAGTGGCATATTTTCTAACACAGTGGCTAACTAACTAACATATTCACGTAAGCCTTCTAAAATATACATTAAGTAAATTTGTTGCAACCAAAAAGGACAAACCACATAGGCTTATTGTTCTATTTCTCATGTCTAAGCTGCAGCCTAAAACTCATTCTGCTATCTTGGCAGTTCTCTGTCTTTGCTAGCTTTTTGGGGCCTGCTTTTTTACCATTTTCTCAAAACCCTTTAACTTTATGGATTCCAGCAAAACCCATAATATGACAACAATACTGTGCCCATTCCCGTTCAAATGGAACACAGGGATTCCCTGTCACCCCTGGGATACCCCTAACAGCCTGGAAAAGACAGGTTTTCTTTCAATCAACACCCGTAAAACGGCAAGTGAAGGCGGATCCCCCCCAGTTCAAACTCAGACAATATTAGGAGAGTAGCTGCTTCTCTCTCCTTAATTTCTTTTGTCCTCAAAAGCTGCATTTTTGTTCCTGGAGAACCGGGGAGGGACTAGCAAGATGAGATTGAAAAGGGAAAGGACAAAAGTCCCCACTCCAAATCCACACGCGCTCACCCGTTCGGCTGCTGCATCCCTCGGCACCTCCTTGAAGCGATGCTCCGCGTATCCAAGCGCGTATCCAGGTGTTCGCCCAGACGCTGCGAGAAGCTCTCGCAGTCCTTCCATGAGACAGCCCCAGGAGCCCCCCATGAACCCCTCTACTCAGCAGCTCCATGCAAAAGGGAGCTGAGGCAAAGCCTCCCCCTAAAACAGCCTCCCCCCCCCCCCCCCCCCCCCCAGCAGGAGCCTGCCCCTCATCATCCTCACAGCTCACACCTGGGGCTGATGCCACTCTCCAATGGCGCCTCTCCCCATCCAGCACACAGCCTGCTTCTCACAGACACAGAGCCAACAGAAATCTGCTCCGGGTGCTGGCTTTTCTTAGTCCATCTGCTTCCACAATTCAGACACGTACCTGTGCTGATGGCACTGAGGGAAAGCTTTCCAGTGCACAAAACTGTCATTCTGGTAGCACGCTTTGAGACGCCTTCAGAAAAAGCAGAATCAGAGCCACCTCCTAAGAGCCCTGCTGAGGAACCCCGCCCTCCTTGGGACACCCAATGCAGCAGAGCTCGAAAAACGAGGGCAAAAGTCAAGCTTGGAGTGGAAAAAGACAATATAAATACAGCAGCCGTTCAAAAAAGCCTTCGCACAGCAATAGTGGGAACCGGTCACATTTCTTCTTTCCTTGCTCTCTGGAATGACATTAATACGAAGTAAAAAACCCACACGAAACACAAGGCAGAGCTGGGATTTTACACGTCTTCCTTTTGGCTCTCTGGATGACAAGCGCCTCTTCCGGGACTGCGACATGATTTGGGCACTGGCAGAGAATGGAGGCAAAAGGTGCCAGAGAGCCCTTTCTATCGCCTTCAGCCCCTGCAGCTGTTCTGAGGGTTCCAGGGCACAGCTCGGTCCGTTCCTAGATCAAAACCTCAGGGCAATATCTTCAGAAGTACTACCCATCTCCAGTCGGATCCTCCTACATTCCTGTAAACAAATGAGTGCATAGAGAGGGTTTCTCCCCAGCTGAGTTTAGAGACCAATTTCTATTCTTTAGCAATACCTAGAAAACCGAATACCTTGCCAGGTTTTAGCATCCTACACCCACTCACCCCTCCCTGTGCATTTGGTGGCAGCTTTGGGTCCCTCTGGGGGACGGCACCCAGCGTGACCCCCCCCCCCTCGCCCGCCACCCACCTGCTCCTGCACCGCAGTGGGGCTCCCTCTCCTGGGGACCTTGGGGTGCCCCCAACGGCATCAAAGCCCCGAGTCTTCACCCCCCCTTTTCCTGACCCCCAAAGAAGACACAGGAGGAGTCCGACTGCCCTGGACAGCAGCGCAGCGCTTCCCCCAAGCCCTTCCCACACGTGCATGGCCCCAGCAAGGGATTCTGCTGCAACAAGAAAGGGGGGGCAGCCCCCAGAAGGCTTGAGGTTCCTGCCCAGCCTCGCTGTCACGGGCCAGGGGCAGCGAGAGAGGGAGCGGCACAGACGGCGGAGACGGCACGGCACAGAGCGGGGGCCGCTCTCAGCGCAATGCCGGGAAAGCCGCAGCTCCGGCGCTGTCGGCCGGGGTGCTTGACCGGCACGGGGGGATCCGCCGAGAGCCTCCGGCCCCGCGCGGGGACTCCTGCAAGGGCCGAGGGGCGCCGGGCTCCGGCCCTCGGGGCTTTATTCTCCGGCAGCCCGAGCCCCGCGGCTGCGGGGCAAAGAAGGAAAGGGGGCACGGGAAGAGAGGAGCGAGAGCAGGGCATGAGAAAGGGCGGGGAGGGAGCTCGGGCTGTGGAGGAAAGCGGGACGGGAAGGGAAAGCCCGGGACGAGGGTACAGGGAGGCTGGGCAGAGGAAGGAGAGAGGGGGAACAGAAGGCAGTAGCGGGCTAGGGACAGGACAGGAAGGAGCCGGGTTTGTGGGGGGAGAGGGAATGGGGGAAAGGGAGCGAGAGAAGGCGAAGACGGGGAGAAGGAAGGAGGGCTAGAGAGAGGGACAGGCGAGGAAGCCTCCCAGAGCCCCGGCTGCACCCCGAGCCCGGCCCGGCGCCTCGCCCTGCCCGGGATGCTGCGCTCGGCGGAGCTCGGCTCGCTCCGGAGACACTCGGCTCGAGTCGGCTCTTCGGCTACTGTCGCCTATTGTCGCCTAAACTCGGCTCTTGTCGCCTGCATTCCCCTCTTCGGCCGAGCTCGGCTCGCTTCGGCCCAACTCCCAGCCGCACTGTGCCTTCGGCGCGCCTCGGCTCCGCTCGCCTCGGCTCGGCTCCCTGACGGCGGGCAAGCGCCGCCGCCTCACGTTCAGCTCGCCCGGCTCGGGGCTCTCCCGCTGCCGCGTCCCGCGGGCGGCCCGGCCATCGCGCGGACACGACCGGGAGCGCGGGCTCGGGCAGGAGCTCATTAGGCTGTGACCGCACTCGCGCTAATTAGCGCGCACGAGAGCAGCAGGCTCGCTTCGCCTGAGCTCGGCTCGCTTCGCTTCAGGCAGCCTCGGAAGCCTCGCCTCGGTTCGCTCGAGGCCGTCAGGTTCGGCCGCTCTCGCCTTGCTTCGGCCGAGCTCGTGCGATTCCCCCGAAGGCGGCGTCGTTCGGTTGTGTATTGATTGTATATTTCTATAGTTAGATTTATATTTCTAGGATACTTCTATTAATCCAAATAAAAACCCCATCTCTAACCAAATAAATACAAGAAAACACCTTCTTTTAAACGATATCGAAATATTTTTATACTTTGTATAGTTATATTCACATTTATATTTATAGTTTCTTTTGATGCAATCTATTAATAATTATATATAATATCTATAAAATTCTTGACATGTATTTAAATTATTATTTATATTATGTATCGTATTTACTGCTGCAACTAAATTTTTCTCATATTTGTAAACTTTATCTGTATGTATTTATGATATATTTCTAGACTTAGATTTCTACCTTCATATACTTTGTATTTATAGTTTTTATAATCAAAACCCTGCCTATTAACAAGTAAAAAAACCCGCTTTCTTTAACGATTAAAAAAAAAATTTTATATTTGTAATTTTCATATTTCTATTTATAATTTGTTCTCTAGTACGTGATAACATACCTGCTCCTGTACCGCAGTGGGGCTCCCTCTCCTGGGCACCTCGGGGTGCCCCCAACGGCATCAGAGCCCCGAGTCTTCACCCCCCCCGTTTCCTCTAGTTAGAAACTACACTGGAACTTTTTTCTGGAAACAAAGACATGGCCTAAATGCTCTCCCCATGTCCTAGACAGATAGATGTTCAGTTCTTAGTTGACTGGGCAGCAGTTTCTTAAATAGAATGATAAACAATATGGAAACATTTTAGCTACAAGCAAATAGGCAAATCTGAACAAGGTCCTGGTGGCCAGCCACTGCAGTTATTTTGAAGCAATTTTTTAAACAATCAAATACTGATACCACAAAAAATAAAGCAAAAAGCTGACTACTGGCTAAGAAAGAAGGAAAAATTAACTTTTGATGACAACAACAACATTCCAAGGACACAGGCTTTTTTCCAATGTCATACCTTATTACTACCTCTCTTGGGAATTCTCATCGTGGATCCCAAAAGGAATAAATACCTCAGAGTGTCCTAAAGCACAAAGTAGCATGCACCAGCTCCTCACACTCCCAGGAGGTCAGCACAGCGTGCACCGAGTCTGCAACAAATTCTGCTCAGTGAGGGTCTGCAAACAAAGTTTCAAGTGATGAATTGAACTCATTTTCAAGGGACGCTTTCTAAGCACAGAAGCACAACAAAGAACAAGCAGAAACAATCCTTAAAAAAATCTGCAAGTTTTATTTAGCACATATGCGACGGATTTCCACCCTATGGCTTCTCACTTGGATTTGTCTGTAGGTTCAGGAAGATGATAATGCACACTCTGCCTTCCCTGAACCCCCCACACCAGCTGAGCGCTGCTCAGCGTGTTCAGACCATCGGGAACTGGGTTATGCACACCCGGATGGACCGGAACTCCTCTGCTGCAGATTCAGGAGACCAGAGCAGAGAGGCACTGGCCGAGGCGTCATCCCAATTCTATTTCTGTGTGACGAGAAGTAGTTTGTTCCCAACAGCTGCAACAATCCTCAGCTCGCTCCCGTGGTATTAATGGCACACGGAGGGCAGCCTGAGGAAACAATGGTCTGGGCTCTAAGTGGTGGGACAGGCTCTGATTTTTTTCTTTTGTATTTGCATGATGATCGGTACAACAGGGCTCTGATGGATGACTCGGCAACACGCAATTAAAAACTCCTCCATAGGATTACATGGACTTGTAGGAAAAGACAAAAGCCTATCACCCTTCTGAAATCTCCTTTTAATCCGAAGCACGTGGATTGTCACTGTACTGCAACTTCCAGGTTTTCAAAGCAGCTTACTTCTGAAGACCAGGAAACATTTATTTCTACAGAAACAATGGGCAGCACCCAGGCTAATCTAAGCACTACTGTTTGATAGGGGATCTGCAAGTGTGCCAGTCCAGCTTAAAGCAGGCTTTATGCCAGTCTAATGTCCCCACTAAATTCTTCCCGTATCTCCCGACCCCAAAATCTTATTTTTCCCTAAAGCTTCTCATCATTGGCAATTTCCAAGTAACATGGTTTTTTTACAACATTCAAAAATGTCATGCTGGACTGAACTAGAGAGTAATTTTCCAATATAAGCTTAGCAAAGTCTGAATTGACTTGTCCAGACAGAAAACCTACAAGTGAACACCTACACCTGCCTAAAAAGACCTAATGAGCCCCTGGCAGCCACCGGCATCAAGGCACAGTGGATGTTTCTAATACAGGGTAAGGATAACAATATCACCTTTTGTTCTCTCCAGTTTGTTTCCTCTGCAGTCATATTTGCTTCTTATGATTTTTACAGTCTCTGTATCTTCTCGGACAGCGCTGAGTCTGACGACCAGGATACGAGAGTCTTTCCCTGCCCTATGGAGAGAACCAAGAAAAAAAGTTAAAAAAAGAACAGGGCAGTTTGAAGTTAATACTTCTGATGAGAAGCAGCACCTAACAAACAGAGCAACAGTGAACAAAGCGTGATACCTCCCTGGGGACAGAAGACTTACAAACTCTCCGGGATTTACAATTCTAGTAACCAAGCCCTTCAGCACAGCAGCCAAGTGTCCCATTAGGTGGTGCTGCACCAAAGCATGATCCGAGAGGTTCCAAAGAGTGAAATGCACCTTATTTTCCAAAGACGTAAAATCTTGCAAAATAACCAAACTACAATAGATATAAACTACAGGGCAAGAGTACAAGTGTTAACTTGAGGAACTAGAACCAGCCAGGTGAGCAACTGCTAACTGGATCCTCAACAGAGTTTGAGGAACCCTTCAGGATACAGAAGGGTTTTCCCCAGAAATTGCACAGGCTGAGTTTTGATAGAAGTACACTTGCCAGACACTCAGAAACGTCACCCACCCTCCGGGTGTCTTGAGAGAGCTGCGAATGGCTCTCACGTGGTTTGAGCTGGTTCTGTAAGGTCTCAGGGTGAATTTCACCAGATGCAACCAAATTGGGCAACACCCAGTGGGACAGAAGGAACCCAAAGCTTGTTTTACCCAAAGCTTGGGTAAGCAGAGCTCCAGCAAATACTGCGGAAACAGACATAACAGGGTAACAAATAATAAACCTACTTTTTTTTTAATCTTACATTTTTTTTTTTTTTCTTCAGGTGATCAAAACAATTAAGGAGAAGGTGGAAAACTCACCATTACTGAACATTTCATCATCTGTAAGCTGACCATCCTTAGCATAGAGGACTCCAAATTTAAAATTCACCAATCCCCTGGGAAATAAAACCAGATATTGCATGATAAACAGTCAAACAGAAGACGTAAGAATTTGTTTCCTCTAAGGACTTTCGCGTATGTACGTATCTTTGTATACATCCTACGCATTAGAACATACATTTTATACCATCTTCCAATACATAACAATTTACCTTTAAACTTTGATAGTATAGCATCAAATCATTAACTTAAATTGTTGCTCTATTATTGTTAAGTTGGTGCTTAAAGTTATTTTTGCTGTCATGTTCAAAAAAACATCACTTATTTTTACTGTAACGAGCAATTGATTTCCAAGTCATCATAAGCACATCAAAATACAAAGCTGTATTCACTGGACGGGTCTGTGAGATACAAGTAGTTAGGCTTATCCTTACCTCTTACCCTTCAAGAACCAATAAATCCTGTCAACAAAAACAGCATCTTTAGCCCCCTCCTATTAAAGATTCTACAAGGATGATGGTTTTATTTGTGTTTAGAAGTTTGGATTTGAA
This sequence comes from Agelaius tricolor, assembly GCF_023055355.1. Classification (NCBI taxonomy): domain Eukaryota; kingdom Metazoa; phylum Chordata; class Aves; order Passeriformes; family Icteridae; genus Agelaius; species Agelaius tricolor. The sequence goes on along the minus strand of NW_027269297.1, from coordinate 6,289,159 downwards.
ATGGCCAGTTCAATGGATAAAGACAGTTTAAGTAGTATTAGATTATTATTATTATTATTATTATTATTATTATCTGCTACTGGAAGAGACAAACCAGTAGTATCTATACTTAATTACTTCTATTTCCCGAAAATAATAAAGAAAAAGAACCAAACAAAAAAAAGTCACTTCCTACCTTTTGTATCTCAGGATGAAAAATGACTCTTGGGCTCTTCTCCAGTTTATCAAGACTCCTAGCACTGAAATGCAAATGAACGAGTGCTTTATAGGCCCCGAACCACCAACCGATTGCAGTTACAGCGCTTACAAAATGAATCGTTCCCAGAGCCTCTGGGAAATGGAACGGTTTGTGCAACTGCCATTTCTTCCCCAAAATACTAACTTCCAACACTTCCTAAACTTAGTTTGCATTTTAAAAACAGAAATTAGGGAGACTCAGGGTGGAGATCAGGTTGAAATTGATTTCCTTCTAAAGCACAGGGCTCTGTTCCATCACCCTTCACTTTGGCTCCACACAGAATCACAGGGAGCATTTTAGGAGGGCTCAAGAACCAATTCTATTTCTCTCTTTTTTCTAGTTCTCTCTCTTCCTAAATAATTCAAGGCAAGTCAAATGAAAAATGACAAGTTCAGCATCAAATTCACACTTTTTCCCTTTGTCTGGTCAAGAACAGGCTTTAAAACCACTTCTTGCTGCCTTCAACGATTAAGACTTGCAAAACAGTTTCACAAGTTTGATAGGTTTATCATAAAAACCACAGAACGCAAGCTCTGAATTACAGGAAAAGGTACACAGGCAAATATCTAAACTGATGGCTTATTTGTCAATCCATACCTTAATGGAGATTGCACTGAGAATGGTTTTGTGGGACTCTAAGGGAGACATATTTTCTGAGTACCCTGTAAACAAGAAAAGCTAGGATATATTACAGGACATACCCTCTTTTTCTGCATATTCAAATAGGATTATCAATAAAAACATTTCAGTTAAAAATGAAGAAAGAAAGCCACGGTAATTTTACTCAGCTATATTTACTGCCGATTTAGAGAAAAAAAAAATCACGGGTGCTGGAAAGAAAAAAAAAGTGAACCAGAAATGCCTACAGTAGGACTTTAAAACAATTGCTTGGATAAAAGCATCACGTGGAACATGAAGTAGAAAAAAAGCGAAACCAGTATCAGAGCTGCCTATTTTCTTACCATTGCACAAGAAAATCCGACAAGCAGTATAAAGTCACTGCCTAAAACTGATCATAGGATGCAACCAAGAACAATTGAGGCATTTGCTAATCTAAACAGAAACCTTTTCTGGATCCTAGTGTGAAAAATGCATGTATTTTATGATTGGCTTTTCGCAAATATTAAAATGAATATTATATGTGTTGTGTTAGAAAGTAATGCTGTATTAATTCTCTTAAGTAGTGTGTTAAATATAGTTTTAGGTTATAAAAATTGTTAAAATAGAAACTATTTTTAGTAGGATACTATTTTTAAAAGAAAAGACTCACAGCGAGATAGCAGCCACAGGACACCTAAATCTTTCAGAGAAAAAAAATTTATGGCCCTCTTATCAGAAGAAACAAACTTCTTCCTGACTCGAAGGCGCTGTTAGGATTCAGAGGAAGAAGTTGACCATGACCAGACAGAATCCTGTGTTTGAATGGAATTTATGCATAATGTATGAAGTGTATGAATATGCAACAGGCTGTTGTTTTTAAGGGTTAATCCTTTGTTAACGGGTGTCCTTTTTCGGGCTCGTGCTGCCCAGAAAAAGGTACTCGGACGTCCATAACTCTTTGTATTTATTGTCTCATATTGCCCTAATTAAAATTGTCCAAATTATTATTACTGTAATTGTATTACAATTTTTATAACCATTTTATTACTATTAAATTTTTAAAATTTTGAAAACAAGTGATTGGTGTTTTTAACACTAGTGTCAAATCACACGTTTTGTCTTTCAGCAGCTCGAGGCTGGAGAGCATTTCCCCTGGGGGTCGGGAGGGGCACAAGGCGGTGAGTCTGCAGATCGCACCTGTGCCATCAGAAGGATCCAGCCCGGTGCTCCTTGCGCTCGCCATTCTCCGGGCCATCGCTGTGTTTTACTGCTCAGCGATGCCGCTCCATCTGTTTGCGTGGAAGGAAGAGCCACGAGCACTAAGGCAGTCAGCAGCCGTGCCATTCCAGCGATATCGCAGCGCTCTCTGCTCGCAAGGCTGAACACGCTGCGAAGCCGCCTCCGCAGCCGCTCGCCCGTCCCCGCTCGCTGCCCCCGACCCGCGGAGCGCTGCAACCGCGCCTCTGCCGCCCGCCGAAGCCGGCCCCGCCGGGCCGCCCCCGTGCCAGCCATTCTTCTCGGCCATCGTGTTCCTTTGCCTCCGGAATGTTCCTCAGCCCTCCCGGCCATTTACCGACCCCGCCCTGCCCGCCGCTCGCTCCCACCCCTCGCCCTTGCCTCGCTCGGCAGCCGCGTCCTTGCCCCGCCCCTGGCACCCAGCGGCGAGGGGCAGGGCGCTGGCTCGGGGGACTGCAGTACCGCTCTCTGGCCACAGGGTGGCGGACTTACCAGGGCTGTGATTTTCCCGCCCTTTTGGCCGCCACCTTGAGAAGGTCAATCGAGTCCGCGACATCCGCGACACACCACTCCTAAGATGGCGGCCTCTCGGCTGCCTGTCGCTGGCGGGCTGCAGTACCGGGCTGTGCCCACAAGGGGGCAGCACTGCGCCCACCCCAGCCAGGGCTGCCTGGGGGGAATGCGGGCAGGGAAGGCGGCAAATAAGAGCAGGGGCGATCCCCTCCAAAAACTCCTCTGAAATAAATGCCCCAAAACAGCCGGGAAAAAAAAAACAACAAACCCTGCCTCTAAACCAATAAGAACCAAAAACCAAAAAGTTCCCAACCCTTTCTTTTAATCAATATTTAAATATATTTTATGTTTATATTTTTCATATTTATATACACATTTATATTTGTAATGTATATTGATGTATAATGTTTATTTATACATTTATATTTATAATTTTCTATTTAGAAAAAAATTTATATTCTATATTACATCTATTTCTATTACTTAGATTTATTTATATATTTTTATACATATCTTCATATATTGATTATATATTTCTGTGTTAAGATCTTTACTTCTGTAACACTTACATTATTTAAAGCGCCTGCCTCTACCCAAATAAAGCCAAATGAAGCCCTTTCTTTTAAAATGTATTTTAATTTTTTAATTATATTTTTCATATTTATATTCACATTTATATTTAAAACGTATACTAATGTATAGTGTTATTTGTGTTCTATATTACACCTCTTCCTATTATTTATATTTATTTATGTTTTAAATTTCTATATCTATACTTTTATATCTTGTTTATATATTTCTATAATTAGAATGTAAATAAAACCCCTTTCTTTTAAACTATATTTACATATTTTTTTCATATCATATTCACATTTATATTTATAATTTATATTTCCGGATAATGTTATTTATATTCTATGTTACATCTCATCATATTACTCACATTTACATTAATATTTTTAATTAATTTTATTTATAGATATTATGTATATTATAGAGAATATCTTTTAATAGAATATCGGATATACCATTTTTATATTATATATTTCTATTACTTATATTTATTTATAATAAGTATTTATAGATATCAGAATAAAAATTATATAATTGTATATTTGGATTTATATTTTTATATTATTTATATTTATACTATTTAAAAAAACCCAGCCCAGAACCTACTAAAAAGCAAAAATCCCAAATTTATTTAAAAGTATATTTAACATTTTTATATTTACAATCTATATTTAAATATCTTTGTATATGTATAATAGATTATAATTTATATCTATTATGTTACAATAATATACTATATAGTATAGATTTTTGTATTTATCTATTTTCCATATTTATTTTTACTGTTATAATTATATAATTTTTCTTCCTGAGTAGGAGGGACCTCGAGGAGCGGCTGATGAAGAGGCAGCGGATGCAGTTCGCCGAGCGCCTGGTAAGGACAGCCCGGGATCCCCAGCCGCAGGCTGGAGAAGCCCCCTAGCCCCGGTGCTTGGTGCGGGGCGCTGGCAGCTGTGGCCCTGCCCAGCGCCGCTCCCGGGCCCGCCAGCCCGCGCCCCCCCCGCCGCTCTCTGGCCTGGGCCGTGCGGGCCGGCTCGGCCGGTGCTGGGCGCGGGGAACGCCCGGCCGAGGGGCACAGCCCACGCCGAGCCTTTCCTGCCGGCGCTCCCCGCAGCTGCTGCAGGACGAGAGCCGAGCGGCCGAGCAGCTGCGCTGGGCGCTGCCGCGCCTGCGGAGCCCGCAGAGGCGCGTGCGAGAGGCGGCCGTCGGGATCATCGGTGAGCCCCGAGCCCGGCGCCCCTCCCCGCCCCCGGCCCGGCTGCTGCCCCGGCGGCAGCGGGAGCCGCGCCCGGGCCGCTGCAGCCCCGGCCGCCCTCGGCGCTGCCGCCGCCCTCCCGCAGCCAGCCGTGCCCTCGGGCGGCAGCGTGCGGCAGGGGCCGGCAGGAGCCCTGCCGGGGCAGGAGGGCGTGCGGCCGCAGGGCTGGCAGCGCCCGTGCCGGGCAGCTGTGCCGCCTGGCGCCGCCACGGGCTCTGTCTTGCCAGGGCTGGCCGGAGTGCTCGTGAAGGGACAGAAGGAGGAGCTCCAGATCCTCAGCGAGGGTGAGTCAGGGCATCCTGGCCCCGGAGCTACAATCCGTGCCCGGGCTGCGGAGGGCTCTGCTCCCCGTGCGGACGAGGGGCGGCGGGGGCAGAGCCCGGAGAGCTGTCAGGGAAACGTGGGCGATGCGTGGCCAGCACCTTCCGGCCGAAGCCATGGCAAGAGCCGGCTGGGATGGCCCTGGCAGGAGGCTTTCCTTGGATTCCCTCAATCTGGCCTCTGCGCGTGGCTCTGTTCCTCTCTCTTCCAGCTCTTCAAGCCCTGAGGGAAGATGAGAGCCCATCCTGCCTCAGCATACTGATTCAGCTGACCTTTGAGAGAAGATCTGCAGGACTTTGTTCATCTGCTGGATCAGATGCACCGGCGTCCATCGGCGATTTCCAGTTCCCACTGAAGATGAGAGCACCTGCAGAGCAGGATGGACCAGCTGGAGCTCCAGGCACAGCTCTTGCTGCTCAGAGCTGAGCCTGTGGGAAGCTCCAGGAGCTCCTGCCATCTCTCTCCCTGTTGGCAGCTCCCTCCCTGCAGCCCTCAGGCCCTGCCCACTCCCTTTTTTTATCTCCCAGCTCACCCCTTCCCTTTGCTTTCCCTTAATAAACAGTTTGGGTTTTTCACTTGAGCCGCGTCTCCGTGGAGCTGAAGGGACACAAAATCTGAGCCCGGGCATGTGCAGGGCCCTGCTGCCGTTCTCCTCCCCGCTGTGTTCTGTGCAGGGACAGAGAGGAACAAGGGCAGCTCAGGCTGCAAAGGTCCCTGTCCTGCTGCTCCAGTTGCACAGCCCTGTGGAGTTCAAGGTTGTGCTGAGCACGCTGAAGGGGACAAGGACCCTGGGTTTTAGAAGAGTCAATTTGAGTTTGCTCTGATCCCAGCCGTGAGGGATTCTATGGTGTCCTGGTTCAGGGCAAATTTTGGACAGAACCCCCAAAGGGGCTCCTCTAGGAAAGCAGATTCAATCGGCCCCTCCCCCCAGCTGGTCCAGGAGAAAATACCTCCTTGGAGAAAAGTGGAAAAAATCTGTTTATTAAATAATAAAACCTAAACAATATTAAACGATAAAACCCTTGCGGCTCCAAAAGAGATGACAAACTGAGAAAGTCCCCTCCCTGGGTTGTAGCTCAGCTCACTCAGTCTCTGATCAGTCTGTCTGGTGCTGGAAATGTCACAGGCCAGGCCCAGCCCGGTGGGCCACAGGTGCAGCTGCCGGTGCTCCCCTGAGTGTTCAGTCCAGAGCAGGTTTGAACAGGTCCAAAGAAAAAGGGAAAAAACCCACAGTCCAGGGAACTTCCTTGCCTCAGCAAGCTAAAACTAACTAAAAGCAAAGGAGAGCTCTGTTCCGCTGTGTGTCCATCCACAGACAACACAGTCCAGGAGCAGGAATGTGGAGGAGTGAGTGCAGGGTCTGAAAACAAACTGCTGCTTCTTCTTTCCCCCCTTCACTCTCTGCAACAAGTCTTAAAGGTGCAAATTATTATTCAGCATAAACAGAACAAGATGATTTGGGATAAAAGCATCATATAGTCAACCTTGGACATTCCACCCCTTATCCCCTGTCATGGTTTGATGCTGGCACAATGCCAGTGCCCTCATGAAAATACCTTCTCCCTTGTGTCTGCTGTGAGATGTGACCAGGAATAAGCAAAGCAGGCTCCCACTTAGAAATAAAAAAAACCCTCTTTATTAACTAAACTAGAACTCTAAGTAAAAAGAAAACACACAGGGAAAATTAAAACCTTCCAAAAACATTTCCTCCTCCCCCCACCAAATTTCAATACATCCATCCCCCAAATTACCAACTCTCAGTCCATTACCACCCTTTAGGTAATCAATTTTCAATACATCCATCCCCCAAATTACTACCTCTCGGTCCATCACCACCTTTTATGTAATCAATTCTCAGGTCATCAAGAGGAGAGGAGTCCTTCTTGTGCCATAGGCTTCCCCTGGAAACACACTTGATACCTCTTGTGTTTCCTGTCACACGTGGCACCGCCCGGAGAACATTTGCCATCTTCCTTCCATGCCCAGTGCTCTCACCACTGCGCATGGACCAGGGCTGCTTCTAGGGTTTTCCTTTTAAGGATGCTTTGTCCAGTTCCAAAAAAGAGCACAGTCTCTCACTTTTGGGACAGCTGTCCCCCCCAAATTTCACCCCCTGGGGCTGAGGGGTCTCAAGAACAGAGATCTTCTCCACTGAAGATCGAGGGCACCAACCACCACCCTCCTCATTCACTGTCTCTGTTCATGCACTCCCATAACATCACTGCACTCTCTTGGCTCCAAGCCGTTGCCTCCCCCTAAATGCAGTCTCCGTGTCACAGGGAAAAAAAATGGTTCTGTCCATGGCTATACAAGAAAAGTCCAGCCAAAAGCCACTCCATCATCTCCTCCCACCTAAGATTCTTCTCCACTTCTTTTTTCTTTCCTCTTATCTCATCTCTTATCTCTCTCCTTATTCAGCTCCAGGAGGCTCAGCATTTGTAAGGTTTCCATGATGCCAGAAAAGGGTCAAAAATCTCAGTCTCTGCCTGTCCAGAACTCCCACGCTGCCCTGCCGGGCACCTTCTCACCGCACCCCCCACCCCCATCCCCTTTCTCCTTTTTGGCTGGCAGTGCTATCAGATTTCAAGGTGGCACAAGCACAGGCATAGGCTGGCGCTCTCTCTCTCTCTCTCTCTCTCTCTCTCTCTCTCTCCTGGGGGGGGGAGTGGGGGTGGCTCCCCGATGCCTCTTGGTGCTCCTCCACCCTTCTGTCCTCAAGGGCCTCTTCACCTCCCATCTCTGTCCAAGCCCAGCCTACCTCAGGCTGCATGGCTGCCCGTCCCCCACCCAGCAGCAGACAGCTGGGCAGGGCAGGTCCCACCTGCTTCCCTTGTCGGAATTCAAGAGAACTTCCCTCACGAGTGCAGACAGCTGGGCAGGGCAGGTCTGACCTGCTTCCCTTGCCGGAATTCAAGAGAACTTCCCTCACGAGTGCAGACAGCTGGGCAGGGCAGGTCTGACCTGCTTCCCTTGCCGGAATTCAAGAGAACTTCCCCCACGAGTGCAGACAGCTGGGCAGAGCAGGTCTGACCTGCTTCCCTTGCTGGAATTGAAGAGAACTTCCTCCACGAGTGCTCTGCTTTTTAACCTGTGTTCTCAGAGGCGTATCCATTGTCCCCAGTGGCCACACCAGGTGCCAATATTAAAATCTGAACACCTATTGGTGACCACAGCATATCCCAGAAAACCTACTTCCTGTCAAACCACGACATCTCCATATTGTCATCTTACTACTAAAACTAATATAAATTCTAACTTTACAAACACATACATTATACATCCAATATACAGCTATACACAAAGGTAATAACATTCAGCAAACAGTGATTTACCTTTACACATAGGTCTCACCCAACAATCAGATCTCCCTGAGGTACACATTGTGATCTTCCATCTTTTTGCATTATCCACCATGTGCAACCTGGTCCCTGAGCAAAAAGAACCCCACAAATGGGTTTGTCTGTATTCGAGGCAGAATTAATCCAAACTGTCTTCTCTAACAAACTTCTGACATGTACCACTGGGACTTTGTCTCCATCTACTCTATGCAAAGGCTCAGATTGGGCAGGGCCCACTCGGTTAGTAGAGCCTCAGGTGTTAACTAACCAGGTGGCTTTTGCCAGATGCTGCTCCCAGTTTTTGAAAGATCCCCCACCCAAAGCTTTCAAGGTGATTTTTAATAGTCCCTTGTACCTCTCCACTTCGCCTGCAGCTGGTGCATGGTAGGGGATATGGTACACCAACTCAATGCCATGTTCGCTAGCCCGGGTGCTGATAAGGCTGTTCTTGAAATGAGTCCCATTGTCTGACTCAATCCTCTCAGGGGTACCATGCCTCCAAAGGACCTGCTTTTCCAGGCCCAGGATGGTGTTCCGGGCAGTAGCATGAGACACAGGGTGGGTCTCCAACCATCCCATGGTGGCTTCCACCATGGTCAGCAGGTAGCGCTTGCCCTGGCGTGTCTGGGGCAGTGTGATGCAGCCAATCTGCCAGGCCTCCCCATACTTGTACTTGGACCCCCGCCCACCATACCATAGGGGCTTCACTTGCTTGGCCTGCTTGATGGCAGCACACATCTCACAGTCATGGATAACCTGAGAAATAGTCCATGGTTCAATCCACCCCTCGGTCTCGTGCCCACTTATAGCTGGCATCTCTGTCCTGATGGCCTGAGGCATCATGGGCCCATTGAGCTAGGGATATCTCTCCCTTGTGTTCCCAATCTAGGTCTATCTTGGACAGCCTTATCTTTGCTGCCTGGTCTACCTGCTCATTGTTTTGGTGCTCCTCCTTGGCTCTACTCTTGGGAACATGGGCATCTACATGGCAGTTCTTCACAGGTAGCCTCCCTACCCTGGTAGCAATGTCTTTCCACTCATCAGCAGCCCAAATTGGTTTTCCTCTATGCTGCCAGCTGGACTCTTTCCACCTCTCCAGCCATCCCCACAGAGCATTGGCTACCATCCACGAATCAGTGTAGAGGTAGAGCTTTGGCCACTTCTCTCTCTCAGCAATGTCCAGGGCCAGCTGAACAGCTTTGAGTTCTGCAAGTTGGCTTGATCCACCTTCTCCTTCAGTGGCCTCTGCGACCTGTCCTGTGGGGCTCCATACGGCTGCTTTCCACTTTTGTTTCATTCCCACAATGTGGCAAGAACCATCAGTAAAAAGAGCGTATCGTGTATCTTCTGCTGGCAGTTGATTGTATGGTGGAGCTTCTTCAGCCCGTGTCACTTCTTGTTCCCCTTCTTCAGCGAGACCAAAGTTTTCACCTTCCGGCCAGTTTGTAATTATTTCCAGAATCCCAGAGCAATTCAGTTTACCTATACGGGCGCACTGGGTGATAACAGCAATCCATTTGCTCCATGTAGCACTGGTGACATGGTGAGTGGAAGGAACCTTGCCTTTGAACATCCACCCCAGCACCGGCAGTCGGGGTGCCAGGAGGAGTTGCGCTTCTGTACCAATCACCTCTGAGGTGGCTTGGACTCCTTCATAGGCAGCCAAGATTTCTTTCTCTGTTGGAGTGTAGTTGGCTTCAGAGCCTCTGTAGCTTCAACTCCAAAATCCCAGTGGTCGACCCCGAGTCTCCCCAGGCACCTTCTGCCAAAGGCTCCAGGACAAGCCATGGTTCCCAGCTGCAGAATAGAGCATGTTCTTCACATCTGGTCTCATCCTGACTGGGCCAAGAGCTACTGCATGAGCAATCTCCTGCTTGATCTGGGCAAAGGCTTGTTGCTGCTCAGGGCCCCAGTGGAAAGTGTTCTTCTTGCGGGTGACCAGGTAAAGAGGGCTCACCATCTGACTGTACTTAGGAATGTGCATTCTCCAAAAGCCTATGGCACCTAGGAAAGCTTGTGTCTCCTTCTTATTAGTTGGTGGAGACATAGCTGTGATCTTGTTGATGACGTCTGTAGGAATCTGACACTGTCCATCTTGCCACTTCACTCCTAGGAACTGAATCTCATGAGCTGGTCCCTCTACTTTGCTCTTTTTAATGGCAAAACCAGCTCCCAGGAGGATTTGCATGATTTTCTCTCCTTTCTCAAACACTTCCGCAGCTGTGTTCCCCCACACAATGATGTCATCAATATATTGCAGATGTTCTGGAGCCTCACCCTTTTCCAGTGCAGTCTGGATCAGTCCATGGCAGATGGTAGGACTGTGCTTCCACCCCTGGGGCAGCCGGTTCCAGGTGTACTGCACTTCCCTCCACGTGAAAGCAAACTGAGGCCTACATTCTGCTGCCAGAGGAATGGAGAAAAATGCATTGGCAATATCAATCATGGCGTACCACTTCACCGCCTTGAACTCAAGCTCATACTGGAGTTCTAATATGTCTGGCACAGCAGCACTCAGTGGTGGAGTCACTTCATTCAATGCACAGTCCACAGTCCACAACAGTCAATCTCCATTCAATGTACAGTCCACAGTCAATCTCCATTCTCCTTCAGATTTACGCACAGGCCAAATGGGGCTGTTGAAGGGTGAGTGGGTCTTGCTGACCACCTGTTGGCTCTCCAGCTCTTGGATCATCTTATGGATGGGAATCACAGCATCTCAAGTGGTTCTATACTGTCAACGATGAACTGTGGAAGTGGCAATTGGCACCTGTTGCTCTTCTCCCCTCAGGTGTCCTACTGCAGATGGATTCTCAGACAGCCCAGGCAAGGTGTTCAATTGCTGCATGCCCTCTGTCACTACAGCTGCTATCCCAAATGCCCACCTGATTCCCTTTGGGTCTTTGAAAGACCCTCTTTGGAGGTAATCTATGCCCAAAATACATGGGGCCTCTGGGCCAGTCACAATAGGATGTTTCTTCCACTCATTTCCAGTCAGGCTCACATCAGCTTCCACCAAAGTGAAATCCTGGGATCCCCCTGTCACACCAGCAATAGAAACAGACTCTGTCCCTACATGTCTCAATGGAATTAATGTACCTTGAGCACCAGTATCAACCAAAGCTTTATACTATTGTGGTTCCGATGTGCCAGGCCAACAAATCCACACAGACCAGAAAACACGATTTTCCCTAGCCTCTACCTGGCTAGAGGCAGGGTCCCTCTAAGCCTGGTTATCCTTCTTTCCCTGGGCATATGTCTTGGATGTTCCTTCAAGGGGATTGGACATGTCATCATCAGCATCATACCTGGCAGCTCGGCTATGGGCAACTGGAGCTGCTTTCCTTTTGGTGGAACTCCCTCTCTTAGCCCTGTCTTCCTTCAATTCACGCACCTGTTGTGCCAGAACAGCAGTAGGTTTTCTACCCCATCTCCTTACGTTTTCTCCAAAATCATGCAGGAAGAACCACAGGTCAGCTTGTGGGGTGTACCTTCTCTCGCCATCTGGGGAACATCTGTGTTGGGCACCAGAACCTGTGATCTGTACTGCTGAGATTTGGAGAAGGTCCTCTTTAATCTCCTCTCTGAGCTTCTTATGATTCTCCTCTATCTTGTCCTCTAAGTTCTGCAGACGTGTTTCCACTGCTGCAATTCTGGCATGTGTTGGGCCATGCACAGCATCTGCATATGCTCGGAGCTTCTTTGCCATATCAAGCATGGTCTCATCCCTCTCATCCCTCTTCATTATGGCTAAGGCAGAAGCATATTCATGTGGCCCAAGTCGCACAAGTTTTCGCCACATCACAGACACGCATGGTACCAAGTCTGGATTCCTAGTTGTTATGTCATCTGAGAAGATAATCTCTGCCACTGCCATCTCTCTAAGGCCTTGGATCCCTTGCTCTATGGTCTTCCACTGTGTTTGTTGCATATAAAGATCATCTGCACACAGGTATCTTTGTGCTACACTTTCCAAGAGCCATGCCCAGAGGCTGTGAGGGTTTGCCCCCCTCATCATTCCTTGGTTGATGACAGGATCATGTGACAAGGATCCCAAATGCCTCGCTTCAGTGCCATCCAGAATTGTAGCCTCGCCTGCAGCATCCCAGAGACGGACTAACCAACAAATTATGGATTCATCAGGTCGTCGAGTGTAATCCTTCCATAGGCCACGAAGGGCTTCAAGGAAAAGGACTCAGTATTGGCTTCTGATCTTGTGCCTGCTGCTTTGACTCCTGATTTTACATCAGGAAGCATTGAGGGTCCTCCTCCTGTATCATCATCACCATCATCCACTGGTCGATCGGTCTTGTCCATGCACTTTCCACTTCTAGTGCTGGTAGCAACAGCCATTGGTTGAGGCTTATTGTCTGGTTTAGCTGCTGGCTTAGGCTCGCTATCTGGTTTGGCTGCTGGCTTCAAGCCTGGGCTGTTGGCTGCAGCCTGAGGGACTGGGATAGCTGCTGATTTATCTCCCTGCCCCCCTGCCTCTGTCTGCTGCCCGACAGTATCTAGCAATGTGCGATAAGCACAAGCCAGGGCCCAGCTCACTGCAATGATCTTTTCCTCCTTAGGGTCATCCTGCTACTTCTCTTTCAGGTATTTCCTCACCTCAGCTGGGTTCTGAATTTGTTCATGGGGAAAGTCCCAGACTATAGGGTCAGAGAATTCCTTCAGGATTTGGCCCATATCCTCCCATTTCCCACACCACTCATGATTTTCCACACCTGGGTCTACTCCTGGGTCAGGGGTCTCATCAGCCCGTCTAGAAATCTCAGCCCTCATTCTAGAGAAGCTGCAGACTGTAGAGAGGAAGCTTACCAGATTGAATACCAGAAAGATGGTCTCAAACATTCAGGGTAAACTGAACATTCTCCAATAGCGATGTAAAAGATTCAGAGGAGAAAAAGGAAAGCAAAGGCTGAAAAGCCACATCCCCTGCTCCTCCTCTAACAAACTGGGAGCATAACCATAGCCACGAGCCATTCATACCTGGAGCAGACCCCAGCATGTTTATATATGTTTATTCTTACAAATCATTACCACCAAGCCCAGCAGGAGAGCTATTCTGGTCACTCCTCCTCTGCTGTAAAAACTATGTATTAGGGACAATGCTAGAGCTATTTCTGGATAAGAAAATAAACCTAGGGACCATAGAGGTATTAAGATCTCAAAAAACCCTAGGGACTAGAAATGCATGCAAGCCTTCACCCCAAGAGACATTATGAATTCAAGAAGCATGGCTATTAATTGCTTTATACCAACACAGAGTAATGGCAACCAAAATGCACTCAAAACGGTTTTTTCCACTCTCTCTCGAATCCCACGTGTTGGGCGCCAAATTTTGTCCTGGTTTAGGGCAAATTTGGGGAAAACCTCCAAAGGGAGCCCCTCCAGAAAGCAAACCCCCACGGCCCCTCCCCACAACCGGGTCGGGAAGGATTCCTTGGAGAGAAGTGGAAAGAACCTGTTTCTGTAACAGGCACAGCACCCCCCAGCACACAAAAGGAACAATACCAGGTGACACCACTCTTTCACCGCTCTGAAATGATGACAAATTCAGAAAGTCCCTCTTGGGGGTGGTCACTCTGTTCTCAGTCTGTCCTGTGCTGGGGCAGCTGCTGCAGCCACAAGGTGCAAACTCTCAATGTTTCCCAGGTCCCAGTCCGGAGCAGGTTCAAGTGGGTCCAAAAAAGGAAGAGGAGAAACAGCCCAGGGAAAATTTAGACTGCTTAGCTAAACTAACTAATGAGCAGGAGCAAAAAGCAAGAGCAAAGCAGGAGCAAAGCAGAAGCAAGTGCAAAGCGAGAAGCCAAGCAAAAGCAGCACGCATGTACTGCCCTGTCTGTGTGTCCTGCCAGCCGTGGGGGAGCGGCTGATAGCAAAACCAAAACAAAACATTCGCTCTTCACAGCCAGTCTTGAAGGCACAGAACATGATATCCAGCATAAACAGATGGGGATGGGGATACAAGCATCATAACGTCACCCTAGGACAATAACAAAGTTTGCTTTAGTCCAAAATGCTGCTGAGTTTCAAAAGAAAGTCTTTATCATAGACTGCACAGCTGCAAAAATACACATTAACAACTACAAGATATTTAAGGACAGAAAAGTGTGTTTGAAAATGCAAATATAGTCCTATTTTATACTTTTCTCAGTAAAAACATTTGAGACAAACAGTGTTGAAGTCAACAAAATAACATTATTGAACCCAACTCTGCTCTTTAAGGTGATCTTCAGTAAAAAGCTTGACACAGAAACATACAGAAATGTATTTTATAGTAATTTTCCCTTCCCAAAAGGTCTCCGATGTTCCTGCATGGCTTAGGAAAGCAGTAAGAAGTCTTTATGTTTAGTTCTCACAGAAAATGTGCAATGACTTTTGGTTTTTGCTATCTCAACCTTTGTACAAAGGATGCTAAATCCCAAAGGAGAGAGTGATTTCAGCATTGCCTTGGGCCCTTTCTTTAATGCTGGTACAGTTCTAAAAGCCCTACTTTGATGGGACAGAAGAACCAAGAGAAAAGAAAAGGTACAGGAGAGAAAAAAAGGTGTCACAAAAGTGCAGGAGGGAGGGGGAGAGGCAGGACAGGGAGGACCCAGGACACACAAAACAGAGTTGGGGCCCAGGGCCTGGGATTGGCTGCAACTCCAGCTGTCAGTGCTGCTTCTTCTCCTTCAGCCTCTCTTCCTGCTCAGCATCTCAGGGGGCTCGCCTATCCTCCACCTAAGAACAACCTGAACACTAAGAATAATTAGAATAGGCAAAGCTGTGGCTTAAATATTACTTTGAAATGAAGAGCTGGAGTGCACAGCCCAAAGATCATGGGCTAGCACATCTGGGTTTGCAGTCCTGCAAACCAAGACCTTCTCTCCTACAGAAACTCCTCCCAATAGTGAGCAGCTTTGCCTAAACAAGGATTTGAGGACTCTGCCACATTACAATACACTATATATCCTTTTTCACTGTATCCAATACAGCAGAACTGGCATCTTCCACCTCTCCTAAAAACCAGAGACAACAGCACAGTGCCTTAGGACATGCCAGGAACGTGAGGCAATCTAAGGGATGGCAGTGGGTGTGTCTGCATCAGCAGAGCCCCACCGAGTCCTGCCCTGCTGCTCCCGAAGCTTTCCAGTTCCCTTCAGCCCAGGGCCAGAGAGCTTCCAGTTCCAGGGAATGTCCCAGTACTGGGACAGCTCCAAGTCCCAGTTCTGCTGCTCCCAGTCCCAGACACCTTCCTGTATTTGTGTATGAAAGCATCAGTCTTGCCCAGGCTAACAGCATAGACACCCTCTGGCAGCAGAGACCTGAAATGTCTGCTGAGAATGGCTTCTCCACCCCTCTGGGCCAAGGAGGAGGAATTCCCATCCACACTCGGGGCTGCTCTGCTGTCAGAGGCCTCAGCAGGGTCACCTCCAGCACACCTGGTCAAACCATCCATGGCCTGTGCTCCACTGTCACTGTCAGCAGAGGCCTCAGCAGGGCCACCTCCAGCACTCCTGGTCAAACCATCCACGCGTCTGTGGAGCTCCTGGCTCAGCAGCAACACCAGGGTCCCTCCAACTCGAAGCACTCTGGCAATCACAGGAAAAAGAAAGTTTAGGTGTTGATCCCTCACTGCTGACGCTTCAGGTGCCACCTGCATTCAGTGAAACACCCAAGTGTGTCACGGCTCAAGTCAGTGAGCTGCACCTCCAAGAGGAGTTTAAATCCCTGATCTCCTTCCCTCTTTCTAAATGGCAGAACAGGGCCTTGTCCTGATTCCAAGGTCAGTCCTTGTCCTGACTCCTGACTCCATTTCTGGTGTTAGCAGTTCTTTCTGTTGGGTTAGCAGGGAAGAGGGACTGATTTTTTACTCCCCTCAGCACTCTTTCAAGGATCAAGGGCACCATCAAGCCCAGAGTTTTTGGAGATTGCAAAGGAACAGCCTCCCAGTGCAGCAAAGGCTGCTCAGATTAGCATGGTAATTCTGAAACTGGTCCTTCCTTTTGGAAACTTCAAAAAACAGCCTTTTGGAACTTTTCCTGTTCCACTGATCCTTAATGGCTTTCAAACTCAGGAAGCAAAAGCAAATTAATAAATGTTTGCAATTAATTTTTCTAGGTATATGTCTAAACATTACATATGTCTTTGAAAGAAGGGAAAAAGAAATACTGTCCAGATTCAGTTTACAGCAAGTAGTTTGAACAGCTTTACTGGTGGGGCTCTCATGGCCCCTTCCTCATCTCCACCTTCCTAAGGGAATATTTTACTTAGGATGGACCAATAGAGCAAATAAGGCCAGAAAACAAGCACAGTGAGATTGCCACACCATTCTGTGGAGCCACACAACCTTCTCCATCACCTTCCCACCACATTCCTGCACTGGCTGAGTGAGATCAACACCTGCTGAAGAGCCCCTAGAGAAAGGGCTTCTTTGCAGGCAAGAAGTAGAAGGGAGAATGGCTTGACCTGTCTGTTAGAAGCAGCCCAGCTAGCAGCTTGGCCCAACTCTGCCACCAAATGACATGGTGAGAGATGAAAGGACACACCTAAAACCAGCCCAGGCTGCTAGTGAGGCATTCCTGGACAGCAAGGACAATGCATGCTCCTTCTTCTTGTCTGAGATCCTTCCTGCCCAGGCAGGCTGGCCAAAGCTGGGCTGTGGCCTCAAAAAGGAAAGACTATGCATTTATACAAGCAGGCCTCAACTAGAAAAGGATTACAGCTTTATTTGTCTAGCCATGCTTTAACTTTGTCCAGGTAGGCCTCTCCTCTTTCTCCTTTCTGCCACACTGGAGTGTGGCTCAGAAACACTTCCCCTCATGCCTTGCAAAGAGCATTTGTGAGCATGGCTCACACAGGAGCCTCCCTTGGCAGCTGCCACTGGCACTCAGAGCTGGTGAGACACAACAAACAGCCTCCAGGGGACAAGTAAAGGGCTGAGACCTCCACAGCCTGTACAGGGTCACACTACAGAGCTGCAGACTATGGAACAAAGCAGATCTGAAGCTGGCTGAATGCTCGGATCACAAACCACCATGGCACTTCCATCAAACCCTGTGCCAAAGGCCACACGTATCTCTCCATTTCCTGGAGAAGATCACTCATGGTCTTGAACTTCTCTCCAAATGGAATATATGAAATAAGGCTGTCAAAGCTTTCTGAAGTCAATGTCAGCGCTGCAGAATAAAGGCACAGAGTGCCTGACTCTGTGAAAAATGCACAGCAGCTCTGCCCCTGTTCCCCCTTCAACACTGCCTGCCAGCTCTTTCTAGGCTATGCACATTCATACAATCCACATTTTGGATTATGCAGATTCACAGCTCCTTCTGCACTTGCCCTCTACCATGGAGACACCACCCCTCTGCAGACTGGGAGGAGACAAATGTGTGGGAGCACCCTTCAGCCTGCAGAGTCTCTGCTCCTGAGGATGTCTGCCTCTGCAGCAAGACTCTCCCCTAAGGCACTACATGGTCCCAAATTAACTGCTGCCTCTCGACACCCAGTACACCTTAAACATGAAAATCATTGAGCAAAACACAAAAGAAGAGCTACGTTTGTGAGCACTTTACTCAGTGCAAATGTTCTAGTGCACATGTATGAATGGCAAGGAGCCACCTCCAATTCTTCTCCATGCCCCTTTTCTCCCCTCAGGAATCTGGTTACAGCCAGAATCACATGGATTCTGTCAGAGCTAATGCCTTTGAAGGGTCACCTTAGAGCTTCTGCATCCCAGCCAAGGTCAGCTCCCCTAAGGAAGATGAAGCACTGTGCCTGTGGTGATGAAGGCTGGCCATGTGCCAGGCACTGCAGGCCAGCTGAGACCCCTCCTCAGACCCCAGGGGTCCTTCCATCCTGTGCCAGGCTGTGCAGGCTGGGCTGAGACCCCGGGGATCCTCCATCCTGTGCCAGGCTGTGATTCCAGGGGTCCTCCATCCCATGCCAGGCTGTTCAGGCCAGGCTGAGACCCCTCCTGAGACCCTGGGGGTCCCTCCATCCTGTGCCAGGCTGTGCAGCCAGGCTGGGATCCCAGGGATCCTCCATCCCGTGCCAGGCTGTGCAGCCAGGCTGTGCAGCAGGGCTGAGATCCCTCCTGAGACCCTGGGGTCCCTCCATCCCGTGCCAGTCTGTGCAGCCAGGCTGGGATCCCAGGAATCCTCCATCCTGTGCCAGGCTATGCAGCCAGGCTGGGATTCCACAGATCCTCCAACCTGTGCCAGGCTGGGCAGCCCAGCAGGCCTAGGCCCTGCACAGACCCTGGGGTCCTCCATCCCTCAGGGTGCTCCAAACTCACTGGACATGGCCTCGAGCAGACAGCAGGACTAAAGACTTCCAACAGCCCCTCCTCACCTAAACTCTGCTGAGATTCTATGCCAACTTTTCCACAACTAGCTGGAGATGTTTCCTGGAGCATTCTTGTGTCAACACTTGCAGCACAACAACTGGGTATCAATTTTATCTGCAAATGAAAGGACATGCGCTTTCCCTACAGCGCTGATCAAGACATGCAAAAGTGACAGCTCCTGACCAGTGATGGAGACACAAACTCACTCAGTTTAGAAAACCTGACAGCTCAGTACCTTCCATTGTCCTACAAACCAAAGTCAAACACATCTTTAAGTGAGAAATAAACCTACATTTTCATAAAAAATCAATAATGTTTCTTACCATTCCAGTAAGAAATAAATACTGCAAGGTAAAAAAATATGCACACTTCATCAATCACGCACAAGGAAACTCAGCCAGCTTGCCTGTCATGGATTTCATATAGGCATAATTTAGACTCAAAATCTGACATCCAGAATAAGGTCATGAAATTATTTCCTTCTCTACAGAATAGCTTCTAAAATAAGACCAAACAGACTCCTTCTTACAGGAGAAGGGAACCATCATTTAAAATACTCCTACTGCAAAACATGAACAATTCAGCTCAGTTTAATGTGTCCTCACCAATACTCACCTGGTAAATTTAACTTACAGGCTGCACTTCAATTGGATTTCTCCTGGGTGTGTTCCACTAAGATACAAAGCACTCTCACAGTCCAGAACACTCCACCTTTTGGAGGTTTTCTCCCAAATTTGCCCTAAACCAGGACATTTACCTACTCCCATTGGGATGAACATTACTTTGGTAAAGCAATCTTTGCTTCATCAGGACTTCATTGAAATATTGGAGAAGATCAAGAAGAATAGACAGAAAGCACTGGTAACTGTTCATCACAATGTGAAAGAAATACACCATGTCATAGAGAGAGTAAGAAAAGATGCTGAACACAGCTGGTAGGATACTCTTTTTGGGTGGTCACCTACTGCCACAAGAGTCCTGAACAGTATGTGTCATCCCATCATTGCCCTTTTGCGTTTCGTTTTGATTGGGGTTTTTTAATCAGCAATCGTACTCATTATGAATTGGAGAATGATGAAAGAGTTAACAAAATTGATGTCTGTCATTAATGCACACAACTTGGCTGATGTCCTTTTCACTGTGGACATCTCCAAGACTATTGACACAAGGCGACTATAAATGAGAGGATGTGTTTTGAAATCGTCTTCAATTTTCTTTGAAGATTATAAGAAAATTACTTTTGATTTTTGGTGAATTGTTTTGAAAAAAAATATTTTAAATGAACTGTTGTTGATTTGTTTATTGCTTTATTGCCTTTGATTATTTGTGATTAGTTTCAGATATTTGAAAAAAATGTTTCAAAATAATATGGTTTAAATTCCTGTTATTATAGTTGTTTCTTGTTTCCTTACCCCCGCCTTTTTTATCTTTTCTTGTCCTTCCCTTCTCTCTCTCTGTCTGACGTATTGTCTCTGCTTTCCAGGATATGCTACCAATGTGCGACAAGTATACAACAATAGTACAGAACGCTGCTGATGAAGACCCTTTGAAGCCTGTCGTGAGTCACCAGGTGCTGTGAAAGACGGTCTGAGGTTCCCCCCATTTGCCTCACGACCGTCCACAGGACCGATATCAGGACCCTGAGGACCCCGATGGGACCTCTGGCCTGCCAGTAATGGATGAACACCAAAAATCCTGAGGCCCCTGAGCAGAATTCTGGCCTGCCAAGGGATTGTTCACAGCTGTGTCTTCAGTGACTGCTTCTAGCAGGGCCTGCCAAAGGGCGACCCAGCCTATATGCTTGCACCTGCTTCACGACAATAGACCAGGAATTTTCCCACCTCTTGGCCAGATGAACTTGCTGGGGCAACTTGGTAGCCCCCCCATGGAAAATCCTTCCTCTGCTCCACTACCACCGTGAGGCACCGAGGTTGAAGCCCCCCTCCCAAGGACTGAGACTGAGACACCTGTAATTCTGATGCAGGGGTGCTGGCCTGACTGAAGCAGGATGCCTGCTGAGTGTTGCCTACAGATGTGCCTACAGGACCTAGACTGGTTTCCCCCAGAAAGCAGTCCTGAAACAGTGGGTCCCACTCACTGCTGCTACTGACTTATCCTGCTGAGAACATGGACTGTCTGTACCCGTCTTCAATACCTTTTTCCCCCTCAGCAATTTCAATAGACTTCTTCTTCTTGATTGGATCTGTTCCCCCTCAGCCATTTCAAGATTCTGTTTCCCCCCTCAGCAATGGACTATAATAGAACCTTGAGTTCACCAGGACTTTGAGATCTTCCCAACGTGACTAGGCAAACTCTATCGACTGGACTAAGAGGACTTAGTCTCTCCATGTTTGGTAGCTATACTCCTCTCTCTTTCTCCCCCTCTTTTTTATTCTTTTCCTCTCCCTGATTCCTTTCAGGCATTTGCTCTGGTCATTCTATAAAGGTGCATTTGTTTTGATTGATACTGCCATCCCCTTTCCAGGTTGTCTGTTGCACTCCCAGATCAGTTAACCAACCAACCAGTTAACCAACCCGTTGGTATGAGCGGATGGTGACAATACCTTCTTTCAAGCTGAAATTGGTTCTAGTCCATAGAAGCACACTGGTAGGTAAAAGTAGACTCTAAAAGATAACATTCAAAATGTATTTCCCTTGTCTTCCCATTAAAGCAAGTGAAGAAAGCAGACAGGAGATCTTCACATAACATGCTATGCAAATTGAAAAGATTCTGTCCTTATTTGAAGCAACTGAGAAACTCACACAATGAAATACAGTTCAGACAGATGGAAGGGTCACAGATGATGTCAAATCTGTACTTCCAATGTTTGAATGAAGCAAGATTTCTTGAAGTACAATCCTATACAATGAAGGTGAGTTTGCAGAAGCAATTGAACTGGCTCTGTTTTATAAACACAATGTTTTCTAAGTAACTGAGGATTCAGGAAGGCAACCTTGGAATTTAAAGGATTTAGAAACATACAAATACCAAGACTGGCGGTTCATTAGCTTTAACAGTCTCTTCAAATGAGATCTATTTTTAACTTCTTCTTGTAGTAGGTCTGAAGACATTAAGAATGATGCAATAAAACAAAACAAACAACAAACCAAAACAAAACCAAAACAGCTTTCTCAAAAAGCTTGGAAAAACCAGAGAAATTATGATTTTTAGGGGTTAAGTAGTCCTTTAAAAGTTGTCTCTGGGAAAAGAGATAAAAAACCACTAATTGACTGGGGAGTATATTCCAAGCCTGTACTGAAGCATGTAAGGGACAAGAGCCGGTAATAAAACTACTATGCTGGGTTCATCTGTTAAAAGCATTCCAGAATGCTTGAAATTATCAATCACATAATGTGGGATTAAAAAAAGAAAAAAAAAAAGAAAAAGAAAAAAGAAGAAAACATAGAGAAAAAAATATTTTGAAGATGTTTTCCCATTCCCAGATGGCATAACAACTTTATTTCATTTTGTTCCTAAGACTGATTAATAGCTTATGAAGTGTTTTACAATTGAGAGTGAGAGTGTTCTCACTAACCGTACAATTTGGATGGATCTCTTTTACTTTGCACAGCAGCAGATACGGTTTAGCACTCCACAGTTCAATCCCCAAAAGTGAATGGGTGTGGCAGATTTAACCTAACTGGCCAGTCCACCAGAATGCTTAATTATCTTGGAAAATGCTTTGCTCTATCTCATTATCTGGACATGTCTCTCTAGCTCCGCTTTGAGCTCCTTGATCTTTCATCTACAGGATGAGATCCAATTTAGCTTAGCAAGGACATAGCCTTTCAAAACCACATCTTTTATCTTCTGCATTCATCCAAGTACATTTCTACTGCAGGGAACCCTGTGGAAGATCCTAGTTGTTTTGTTTCTCAGATAGTTGTTGCATAAAAGAGCTCTTCTTTTAATTTTTTCCCTGCTAAAGGATAGGCTCTGTACTTAACTGATTGTGATGCTAACTCATTATCATCTATTCTTCAGTCGTACAGAGTAGGCAGCAAAGTTTTCTTCTGAAGACATTCATTTAATGAGAAAGGCTGAAGGTCTGACTTTAGTTGCAAAGGTCACTGATTGACCGGTTGCAAAATTGTTAAGTCTAGTAAGAGCAGGAAAAGTGTGCTGTTGCTGTGCCTGTAAATGTCGTGTCAGCTGCTGTTGGGATAAAAAGCATGAGCATAAGAAAACATGGATAGAAAAGAAATTTGTTGTGATTTCTGCACAAGAGGAAGTATGAAGCACTTATTTCAGTGGCTAAGACAGTATCATCATCGGGCCAGTTCTCTTCAACATCTTTTGAACAATCTGGACACAGCACTTGAAGGAATATTAAGAAAGTTTGCCAAAGACACTAAATTGGGAGGAGCTGTGAACTAACTCCCTTGAGGGCACAGAGACCTTGCCGAGAGATCTTGCCAAATAGGAGAGATGGGCAATTCTTGCTGGCCGGGTGCACAAATCACAAAAGGGGCGGGACTGCTGGGGACGGCGTCTCAAGCTGTTTTTTTTCCAGCATCAGTCTCATTACATGGTGATGACAATGGGAAGCTGCCAGCAGCTCACGTCCCCAGCAGCAGACAAAGAACTTAATGTTACAACTGACTTGAAAAGTTTTTTGACCAATCACACAAAGCAAAAGCATATTGACAGTACTTCTATCCAATCACTATAAAGACATGTACCTGGGCTTAGAACAATGCTCGCTTCTTTCGAATAAAAGACCTGCTTGTAAGCCTTAAGATACAATGCACA
This sequence comes from Agelaius tricolor, assembly GCF_023055355.1. Lineage (NCBI taxonomy): Eukaryota > Metazoa > Chordata > Aves > Passeriformes > Icteridae > Agelaius > Agelaius tricolor. Next base: position 6,265,999 of record NW_027269297.1, on the reverse strand, counting down.
GAGCTCCATTATTCAGCTTAGAACTACCTAACATCGTGCTAGATATACTTTGCTGTAGCTTAGGGAGTTATTCTAGACAAGCATTAATACACAGACCATTGTTCCATTTGTCCTTACTTTTCTACTTCTCATCTAATTTTTCTGCTGACAAACCTTATGACTACTGCTTAGCTCCAATGACAGTTCTGCTGTCTCTGAGGCCTTCCTTTTGCAGCTTTCCCAAACCCCTCTGTTTTTGAGGATTCCCACAGGCAATCACCAACCAGATGGAGTGGAACAAGGGCAAGTGCTGGATTCAGCACCTGCAACTGGGCAATCTTGGTGGGTGTATAGACTGGGGAGGGAGCAAGAGGCTGGGAGAAGCACTGCAGAAAGGGACCCAGGCTCCTGGCCAATGGCAAGCTGAATGTGCATCAGCAGTGCCCTGGCAGCCAGGAGGGCCAAGCCTGTCCTGGGGTGCATCGGGCACAGCATCACCAGCTGGGCAAGGGAGGGGATTGTCTTGCTCTGCTCTGCTCTGCTCTGCTCTTCTCTGCTCTGCTCTGCTCTGCTCTGCTCTGGGGCGGAATCACCTTGGTATTAGAAAGTCCTCAAATGAGGTCTACAAAGACAGGACTCAAAGAAATGGCATGCAGCTGAGTCAGGGGAGGTTTAGGTCGGGTATCAAGAAAAAGTTTTTAACCCGAGAATGGCTGGGCACTGGAAGAGTCTTTCCAGGGAGTGGTCACACCATCACAACTGTCTGAGTTTGGGACATTGCTCTCAAGCATATGGTGTGATTCTCAAGGATGGCCCCAGGCAGGGCCAGGAGTTGGACTGATGATGATCCTGATGGGGTCCTTCCAATTCAACAGATTCGATGACTCGATGGTTCTGTCCTGGCCACTCAAGGTATATTGCTTGGTCTCATCAGATTTTGATCTGCTCTTGTTGTTGGTCAGACTTTGTCCCTAGTGGCTAATGATATTTATCACAAAAGACAAAGTGCCTTTTCTCAATTTTCTCAAGCAATTGGAACATGCGCCTTAGAAGCCTAAAAAAGTCTTTTCTTTGAAACAACACTGTAGTGTTTTTCACTGCCCAGTAGTCTTTCCAGATCTTAAGGAGAAAGAAGGCAAAATGAGGGGACGTATTACAATGAACGATTGTCAGTTTTCTGGTTCTTTAGCAGTATATTTCTACTTCCACTATTCTTTTCTGTAAAATCATGGTTTTCTATAGTATCCAATTTTCTAGCAAGACACATTTCTGCAACTGAGCCCATCAGTCTTTGTGAAAAGATATTGTCAAAAGTACAAAACATATGAATAGGCAGTGACAAGTGAGGGAAAAAAGGAGTATGAGAAGCAGCTGCGTGATACTAAAGTGAGACAAGAAGGAGGAGAAGGTGCTCCAGTTGACAGAGCAAAGAATCCCCCACAGTCCCTGGAGGACATCATCATGAAGCAGGTTGTCTCCCAGCAGTCCCTGGAGAACCGTGGAGGAACACAATGGAGCTCGTGGGGAGCTCCATGCCACAGCAGGTGACTGTGCCTTGAAGGAAGCTGCAGCTTGTGGAGGGAGAGAGGGCCAGAAAAGCATCCTTGACCTCTTGGAAGAGTGGAAGAGTACGTGCAAATCTTCAACAGCTGCTAACTCTAATCTATTCTCTTTCCACTTCTTGTCTTAGGTAAGTAAGAAGACAACCCAAGAATTAGAAGCCTAAATTCTTTTGCTTGAGGCTCCCATTCTTTCTGCCATTCTCTTCAAATTTAGTTTGAAGTAAAACTCATGATAAAGTTCTTAAGGCTTGATGTTCAGGCTTTTCAGAAAATAGGGAGTGCAAATAACTCTTGTCACTGTCATTTTTTTCATAGAACGAAAAAAGGGAAATTACTGGTTTTCAAGGACTTACGGAAATCCATTGGTAACGGTGGTGAGACTGAAGAGCTTAATTAATCTGAAAAGAGAATGTCGTTGAGCTACCTCAGCTCTGTACAAGTTTTTTTACCAGGAAGTCTAGACTTTTAAACAGACTAAGGACACAATAGTTATCTCTGGGAATATTTTAGTATGTATAGTACATTCATCTTTAAATAGTTCTATCATCTGTTTGACAGTTATGACTTGGGCTTTAATTTTGATGTGAAAAGAAATATTTGTGATTCAGATCATTTCCATTTCTGAAGCATTTCAGTTGTGGACTGTTTTTGCTGTCTCCTGAGGGCGGGAAAATAGTCTTTGTACCAATACTGAAACAAACTAGATGGAAAAATTTGTTTTCCTCATTCTTTTCTGTCTATTTCAACAGGCACAGCAGCAAGACCACTGCTGTGAGTCTGAGTGGCCCTTCCACTCCAGGATGACAAACTTGTATGTTATTTATGCTAGTATGTTATTTGCACCCATTTCTGATGCCGGCTGTTAACTGTTGTGCAGAAAGATCTGTCAACCTTTTTCACAGGAAGACACTTCTGAATTGCTTCACTTGTCTCTGAAGCAGAGACCTAAGCTGGCACTCCATTTCTGAGATCTTGCTGTGTTAGCCCCCAAACCCATTTCTTTCAAATGCCTTTTACTTTCAACCCAAGCACTTCATTACTTCATGATGTAATCTCTTGTTCTTAATGTTGGGGAATTGTTTTAGACTGATAAGAACATATTGCTGTAAGCAGGTAGAACATCTATCTTAAGCAGTATCCATCACTTGGCTTTGGCTCATGTATCATAACATCTGCAAGGAATGTCATTTACAATCAACGGATGGGCTGGGGTAACGGGCCACAGGTTTAGGAATCTTTCTCCAATTAATTTTGCGTTAAAATTTAGCTCTTATCATTTCAATTGGGTCTTTATTAAAACAATCATCTATTTATTACCTGTACCACAATGACCAGTGTACCTGTACCACAGTCAACAGTGGCTGAGCATCCTACAACAATTCCAAGAAGAAGAATGGTCTGAGCCCCCAGTGCAGCACAAGAAGTCTGTCATCAAGCCAGAGTCCCGCAGGCGTTTTCTCAGCCTGGAGAAGAGCAGACTCCGGGCAAATTGTTAGAGCAGCTCTCCAGTAGCTGAAGACAGCCTACCAGAAGGAGGCAGGTGAGCTACACAAGGGCACGGAGTGATAGGAAAAGTGTGGATGGCTTTAAAACCTGAAGAGGATAGGTTTCCTTTGGCTATTGGGAAGAAATTCCTTGCCAAGAGGGTTGTGAGACACTAGAACATGTTGTGGGTGACCAATTCCTGGAAGTGATCAAGGCCAGCTTGAATGGGTCTTTGAGCTTAAGGCGGTCTAGTGGAAGGTGTCCCTGACAATGACATGCTGGGGAGGACGTAGGTGAATTTAAGGTCCCTTCCAAACCCAACCATTCCATTATTCTATGGTAATCATTCTGTACAGTAGCAGTAAGAAGTTGAAGCTAGAAATAACATATTCATGCTGAGAAACTGCTATCCAAGGAGTTGAACTGTTTGGGTCTCACATTTATGTGCCATTTAGCAATACTATATCTAATATCTAGTCCTCGCTCTTTATCATACACACAAGTATTTTATCATCTTTAACGTTTCTGATATTTGGGAATTTTCTTCCCTTCTCTTTCTTTCTTTCTTTCTTTCTTTCTTTCTTTCTTTCTTTCTTTCTTTCTTTCTTTTTCTCTTTCTCTCTTTCCTTCTTTCTTTTCTTTCCTTCCCCCACTTCCTTCCTTCACTGCCTTCCTTCCACTATGTCCTTCTTTCTGCCACGTCCTTCTGCCACTTCCTTCCCTCCCTCCATCCACTTTGATGTTAATTTGCAAACTGTCAAATAGTTACAGGAAATTACTCACAAGTATTTTATCATCTTTAACGTTTCTGACATTTGGGAATTTTCTTCCCTTCTCTTTCTTTCTTTCTTTCTTTCTCTTTCTTTCCTTCTTTCTTTCTTTCTTTCGTTCCCTCATTCCTTCTTTCCCTCTTTCCCTCTTTTTCCCTTCCTTTTCTTTCTTTCTTTTTCTTTCTTTCTTTCTTTTTCTCTTTCTCTCTTTCCTTCTTTCTTTTCTTTCCTTCCCCCACTTCCTTCCTTCACTGCCTTCCTCCCACTATGTCCTTCTTTCTGCCAAGTCCTTCTGCCACTTCCTTCCCTCCCTCCCTCCCTCCACTTTGATGTTAATTTGCAAACTGTCAAGTAGTTACAGGAAATTACTCTTCTTTAAATACCATTTTGAAGCTTAGAAATGAATAACAAAATTGTGTCAAAACAGGGCATTTAAAAGCCATCTGAAAGTGAGAACTAGCTATTGAAAAGACAAAAATACAAAAATGAAATGATGGAGTGGATGGTTTTAAGGGATATTCTTTGTATGGCTTTGATACAAATGAGGATCTCAATTTTTACACCTTCTAAAAACACCTCTTGAAACTTACTACTTTCCGTGACAAAAATATTTCCAAAACAAGGAAATTGATTTATGCAGATGAAAAGATCATCTCCCAAATAGTCATCATCAAGTCCAAAAGATTACCCTGCTTTTACGTAGTAAGCTTTATGGAGATTTCTAGTCTCACACAAACAAAGAAGAATCTCTCAAATGACTAGAAAATCTTTAAAAGCAAAATAACCTTTAAGAAAAAAGATCCAAAAAAGAGCAGGGAATTATATACGTCCACACTTGTTACATGTTGGTTACTAATATTGGCTCTAGTTTGTTGGCGAGTACACTTCCCATTCACGCACGCACGCACCCCTCTTCCTCCTGCACACAGATGTGTGATATTGGGTCTCAAAGAATGGACTATTTTCTCTTAGATAAGTTGTGGTTCTCAAAGTCAAAGCGTAGTCTTCCTGGCTCTATTGCCAGGATTTTGTTCCGGGAAGGGAATGTGCTTGTGCCTGTTAGAAATGGGGAGGAGGGGACAGAAAGCAAAGCCATTTGAAGACAACCTGCAGCATAACTAAGAACGAAGGGTGCTTCTTGACTGCACAGCAAAAGAAATATCGGGAGTAAAATGGAGGAAAACTTGAGGTGCTGATAGAGTTTCTCCTTGTGACAGCTTTCAAACGTACAGAAAACAGCACTTCCTCATTCTCCTGCCTTTTCAATTCACATTAACATTGGAAGAAAAGGGGTTTTGGACAACGTTCTTTTGCTTCTTGCTAAACACTCTGCTGACACTCCGTGCAACTTCCAGAAAAAGATCAAGGATGCTTTTTGTACTGGGACAGTTTCTCCTTGCGAGACATAGTAGGAAAGCTTTTTGCTAAGATGTAGGCGACAAGAGACGCAGATTCAGAGATACGGAGCTCTCCGAAGGTAGGGGCCGCTCCCGGGCGTCTTTCGGCAGAAGCCGTGCTCCGGATCGCACCGCGACCGGCACAATGCTCTGTGTGCAAAGAAGCGGCTTCTTCGCCTCCGGGAGACGGAGACCGCGGCCGCGTTTTAAAAGCCAAGAAAAAAGTCGCACAACATGGGGAGTGTGTGTGCAGTTGTCAAACCTAAAGAAAACAGTACCTTAGCACTCTCCTGCCTTTTCTATTCACATTACCATTCAAAAAGAAGGAGTTTTGGACAACTTTCTTTTGCTTCTTGCTAAACACTCTGCAGACCTCCGTGCAACTTCTAGAACAAGAGCGGAGATGCTTTCCGTACGGGCACAGTTTGTCCTGGCAAGACATAGTAAAAAAGCTTTTTGCTCAGTTTTATGCGACGAGAGAGACAGAAGGCAGAGTAAAGAACTCTCCGAAACGAAGCCCCCTGCCAGGGCGTTTTTTGTCAGAAGCCGCTCTCCGGAGAACACCGCCACCGGCACAATGCTCTGTGCGCGAAGAAGCCGCTTCTTCGCCTCCGGGAGATGGAGAGAACGGCAGCTTCCCAAAGGCGAAGATGCAAGCCGCAGCACACCGATATAGCGTGTGCAGCTTTCAAATTGATAGAAACGAGTACTTTAGCATTCTCCTGCCCTTTCATTCACATTATATTCGAATAAAAGGAGTTTGGGGACACTATGTTTTTCTTCTTGATAAACACTCTGCAGTCCTCTGTGCAACTTTTAGAAGAAGATCGGGGATGTTTTGTGTACTGGCACAGTTTCTCCTTGCAAGATATGGTGGAAAAGATTTTTGCTGAGTGTTGAGCGAAAAGACACGCAGAAGACAGAGATACGGAGCTCTCCGAAGCAAAATGCCGGTCCTGGGCAGCTTTCGGCACAAACCGCTCTCCAAAGCTCCCTGCGCCCGGCACAATGCTCCGTGCGCAAAGAAGCCGCTTCTTCGCCTCCAGGAGACGGAGACAAGGGCAGCTCCCAAAAGGCTAAGAACCAAGCTGCCTAATACCAGCATAACCTGAGCACCTTTCAAACAGATAGAAAAGACTACTTTACCACTCTCCTGACTTTTCCATTCACAATATAATCGAATAAAAGGAGTTTTCGACAACTATCTTTTTCTTCTAGTGAAACAGTTCGAATACCTATGTGCATCTTTTAGAGAAAGATCCGGGATGTTTTGTGTACTGGCACAATTTCTCCTTGCAAGATATGGCGGAAAAGCTTCTTACTAAGTGTTGAGCGACAAGAGACGCAGAAGACGCAGATACGCAGCTCTCCGAAGCTAAGTGCCGGTCCACGGCTTCTTTTGGCACAAGCCGCTCTTAGGTGCTCACCGCGACCGACCCAATGCTCTGTGTGCGAAGAAGCCGCTTCTTCGCCTCCGGGAGACGGAGAGAACGGCATCTTCCCAAAGGCGAAGATGCAAGCCGCACCACACAGGAACAGTGTGGGCAGCATTCAGACTTAGAGAAAACAGTACTTTACCACTCTCCTGCCTTTTCCACTGATATTATATTCGAAAAGAACGAGTTTTGGACAACTAGCTTTCCTTCTTGCAAAACTCTTTGCAGACCTCCGTGCAAGTTTAGAAAATGATTTTGGATGTTTTCTATACTGGCAGAGTTTCTCTTTGCAAGATATGGTGGAAAAGCTTTTTGCTGAGTGTTGAGCGGCAAGACACGCAGAAGACGCAGATACGCCGCTCTCCGAAGCTAAGTGCCGGTCCCCGGCTTCTTTCGGCACAAGCCGCTCTTAGGTGCTCACCGTGACCGACCCAATGCTCTGTGTGCGAAGAAGCCGCTTCTTCGCCTCCTAGAGACAGAGAGAGCGGCATCTTCCCAAAGGCGAAGATGCAAGCCGCACCACGCAGGCACAGTGTGGGCAGCATTCAGACTTAAAGAAAATAGTACTTCACTACTGTCCTGCCTTTTCCACTGATATTATGTTCGAAAAGAACGAGTTTTGGACAACTAGCTTTCCTTCTTGCAAAACTCTTTGCCGACCTCCGTGCAAGTTTAGAAAATGATTTTGGATGTTTTCTATACTGGCAGAGTTTCTCTTTGCAAGATATGGTGGAAAAGTTTTTTGCTGAGTGTTGAGCGGCAAGACACGCAGAAGACGCAGATACGCACCTCTCCGATTCTAAGTGCCGGTCCCCGGCTTCTTTCGGCACAAACCACTCTCAGGAGCTCCCTGCGCTCGGCACAATGCTCTGTGCGCAAAGAAGCCGCTTCTTCGCCTCCGGGAGACGGAGAGAACGGCATCTTCCCAAAGGCGAAGATGCAAGCCGCACCACACAGGCACAGTGTGGGCAGCATCCAGACTTAGAGAAAACAGTACTTTACCACTCTCCTGCCTTTTCCACTGATATTATATTCGAAAAGAACGAGTTTTGGACCACTATCTTTTCCGTATTTCAAAACTCTTTACAGACCTCCGTGCAAGTTTAGAAAATGATTTTGGATGTTTTCTATACTGGCAGAGTTTCTCTTTGCAAGATATGGTGGAAAAGCTTTTTGCTGAGTGTTGAGCGGCAAGAGACGCAGAAGACGCAGATACGCAGCTCTCCGATTCTAAGCGCCGGTCCACGGCTTCTTTTGGCACAAACCGCTCTCAGGAGCTCCCTGCGCTCGGCACAATGCTCTGTGCGCAAAGAAGCCGCTTCTTCGCCTCCGGGAGACTCGGCGAGTGGCAGGTTCCCAAAGGCGAAGATGCAAGCCGCAGGCACAGTGTGGGCAGCATTCAGACTTAGAGAAAACAGTACTTTACCACTCTCCTGCCTTTTCCATTGTTATTATATTCGGAAAGAACGAGTTCTGCACAACTATCTTTTCCGTATTGCAAAACTCTTTACAGACCTCTGTGCAAACTTTAGAAAATGATTTTGGATGTTTTCTATACTGGCAGAGTTTCTCTTTGCAAGATATGGTGGAAAAGCTATTTGCTGAGTGTTGAGCGGCAAGACACGCAGAAGACAGAGATACGCAGCTCTCCGATGCTTAGTGCCGGTCCCCGGCTTCTTTCGGCAGAAACCGCTCTTAGGTGCTCACCGCGACCGGCCCAATGCTCTGTGTGCGAAGAAGCCGCTTCTTCGCCTCCGGGGGACTCGGCTAGCAGCAGCTTCCGAAACGCGACAAACAAATATTAACACCACCGGCATTGTGTCCCGGGCGTCTTTCGGCACAAGCGCCGCACCGGAGCGTACCGCCACCGGCACAATGCTCTGTGCGCGAAGAACTCGATTCTTCGCCTCCCGGGATCTGAAAGAAGAAGCATAAGCTTAAGACGCCCTTGCCTCAGTTGTGTACAGGTTTGGACGCTCCTCTCGATTAATTGTGCCATTCCTGACAGCAGGTGTCGCTGTTGGTCAAGCTTTGAGTATGCTTAATAAGTTGCGATGCTGGGTGGTCAAACAACTCAAGGTAAGATCAGCGATTTTAAATCAGCTTCTCACTGGTGTAGATACCATTAGTCATTGCACACTGCAAAATAATGCTGCTCTAGCTTTCTTGTTAGCACATGGGCACGAGTGTGAGGATTTTGAAGGAATGTGTTTTTTGAACCTCTCTAACCATTCTGCAGTCATTCACTGGAAACTCAAACAAGGACAAGATAACATGAAGAAATTGATTGGGAATGAGAGGGTTACGCATGAATGGTTTGAGAGATGGGAAACAACTCGATGGTTGGAAGATCTTGTCAAGGGAACTTTGTTGTTACTAGTAGTCATTATTATATTGCTTCTTGTTATTCCATGCATCATGAAACTGGTGAGCCTCTTGGAAGTAAATACAGTGAAAAGGGTTTAGCTGGTGCAAGACGAAGAAGGGGGAAATTGCAGCAATGTATCTGAACCTCTTAGTCTACAGGGTGCACCAGCCATCCAGCTGGAATATGTTCTTATCAGAATTTTCTCAGAGCCCTCTGGAATTCATCAAGGTTACTAAGACATAAGCCTTGCTAAAGTAAGAAAGAGAAGTTGAGAAACCAAATTCCAAGACTACAAGAACTCGATAACGGGGAGCAGCAAAGCGCCTGGACTGTAACCAACCGTATCTTCTGAGAGGTGCACACAGAATGTGTGGACATAACAAAGGCACCAAGATAAAAATGCGGGCCTAGCGTGTGCAGAGATTTAGAATGTGTAAGTGCATCGTGTCAACAATCAACGGCTTCTGCTTAATCCTCTTGCTCCGTTGTCCTGGAGTCCTGAATTTCCCACAAGGAAAGCCCTACTAAAAGAGCTCTGATTTTAATGATAGTTGCTGTCTAGACGATGAATAATGGGAATAGTTCTTTCAAATCCTTCCCTCGCTGACATCTGTAAGTTTCATCTTTTCCTGATTGTACTGGTGGCTATACATTAGTTATGACTAGAAAGGAATGAGTTTTAGGGATATTTGGCAAGGAAATTGGTAGCTCTGCTTCCATTTCCATTGTCTAAGAAGAATTCTGATTAGTTTTGGACTTTTCATAGACCTCTGACTAGATTGCATTTGTCTTTGATTGAGCCCGTAAATTTTAGGCTACTAGGCTTGACCAATGAATAGAAAAGGGAAAGTCACACAGCTTAGGTGGTTCTCTTGTCAACAACTTCTCAATAGTAGGGCGATTTCTGTCCTCAAGTTTGTTACTTCAGCTAGCAGATTATGCTCACTCCAAAAGAAGGTGAGAAGTTTGCTACCGTAAATGGTCCGATAATTCTTCCTGCTTCTTTGTGACTCTTTTGTATGACTGGATTCTGTATTATTGGCGTTTGTTATAAAAAGTTGGATTAAATTGCGTGCGTCCGCTCTTGGGAGAAACAGTATTTAGCCAATAACATCTAGGCTTTTATCGACCTGAGACTGTCTGAACGGACAGGACGCTTTAAACACAGTAATTCCTGCTAGTTCCAATTCCATTTTTAGACTCGACAAACCGAATGGTAAACCTGCACCAGTAGGGAGGGACATTGGACTTTCTCCTTTTTAGAGAGAAACTAATGAAAAAGTTTCAGCAGAATCATAGCAGGCTGTAAAATAAGAAAAGCATCATGAAAAGAGGCCAATCCTATCCTCTTAGATATGGCTAGTTGTGATTGGACATGAATGAAATATGTCAACTCTGTGTTCCTGGGTATCACATCAGTAACAGCTACTTCAGCTGCTGTAGTTGTCTCCTAAAGCTAAGAACAGAATCCAAAGAATTGTGATTCCATGGTCCCAATTCACCCTGTGATGGTGACAGGTGAAAAAGGAGTGGAAGGTGCACGGGGAAATTAACTTGAATGGCCTATCTAAATCAGCAGCCACTGATTTCCTGAAAACTTCAACAGGTCAGTTGACCTGTTGGGATTCTTTTAATCCATGGTCATGTTTTTCTTGGGATTCTTGTAACCTTTCCCCATTCGTTCAGCCTTTGCCCTCAAGCCTTTGCTGACATTTCAAGTATCTCAACAAGCTGGAAATGTGTTGTCTTTCTTTATCATGTCATAATTCCCTTCAAAGGCTTGTTTGCCTCAAGTCTTATTTTTGCTGGTTTTCTGCTAGTTCATTGGCAGAGGGCAGCAGGTGCTTTGTAAGAGCAAGTACACAATCCTATAGCTTGCTTTTCTTTTGATTTGGCCTGTCTAGAAAACTGAATGACTGAACATTTCCGACAGAATTTTCTCTCCCCATTATGTTTCACCGGAAGGGCAGATGCAAATCATCTACTTAAACTCTTGGCACGGAAGAAAATAGTGGTTTGCTGCTGCATATAGGTAGAAGCTTACAAAAGGAAGGCCTTGGGCTGAGGGCCGTTACTTTGGCTAAGTAGAAAAGGACTATGGGAAGGTGAGGCCGCTGAATCAGAGGTAGATCAACAAGTTCTAGAATCGTCACGTGTTCACAGCGTGGTGTATGATGGTTGGTTGAATGAATTTTGTTATGGCTTAAAGCTATGGAACCGGTAAAGGCCTGAGTGCTTCAAAAGCCTGGTTTTTGCAAAAAAGCAGCTCCCCTCTGCACTTGCCTGGGGACTCTGCATCACTAGGGACCCTCACTCCCAGTTTGCCAAGGAGATGATCGGTAGGAATGTTGCAGAGCTGCTGTGTCCATATGAATGGAATGGCAAAGAGTGAAGCGGTGGGTATTTTTGGGCTTTAATACAATGCTGCTGCATTGGGGCCAGTTTAGTCGGTTTTCCATCAGTGGCCTTTCTGTCTAGAAGTGCACTGCCCAGTCTTTCTAGCATGTGATGCCATTTCCTTCCTGTTGTTTTAATACCTTCCTTCAGTTGAAAGGATGATACAATCTTTACATTTTGAAGATCCCTGTTAGGAAACACTATGCCAGAGGAGTCATTGCTCCCTTTTCTTCTGCCCCCTTTGTAATTTTCAGAGACTCATTTCAAATTTCTGCTAATGTCGAGAAGAATACTGAGACTACTCAGCAGGGTTGACGCTCTCAGCTGCTTTCCTCTTTCATACTGCTTCATACTGGATGTGACTTAATGGCCTGGTTTTGTCATCCGCATTTTGCTGTGATCTGTGAACACAAAAAGAAGTCTTTGTTTTTTGCAAGAACTACCCCTAGGAGGATTTGTGTTCATTTTGATTTCTACGGTGTTAGCCCTGTTGCAGAAAAAAAAGGAGGTTGTACCCTCTTCTTGTGCTCTCATTCCCTCCTCTCTGCTTTGCATGTCCAAGTTAATCTACTGCCATGACTCATTTGGCATCATCTCATCGTGCAAATTCTGCACAGTTGCATGGACTTACAAATGCCAGTTGCCAAGGAGCTAATATAACCATTCAAAGATTAAAGAATTGTAGGGCTGGGCAAGTTCAGCTGCTGAACCTGTAAGTGGTTAAGTCATGCCATATTAAAGAGACAGAGCAAAGCAGTTCACCTAGGACTTTGAACTGGACACCTCTGAGAATAACAGCTTGACAGCAATGACACAGCCATCTTCCTAGCTGTATTCCAGAAAGAGAAAAGGGACACCTTCAATGGTTAAGATGTTTGGCATGAGAAAACAGCAAGAAATGTAGCACAAAATACTTGAGCCAGATAAAGTGTGTTTTTGTTCGTGAGAATTTTGCAGTTGTTCTTTCTTGTCTGTGCCTTTACTTTTCACAGAAGACAGGGAGGGCGTTTAATTATTATTGTTCTTTTGTTTTCTATTCTTGGCCTCCCTCTTTCCACCTGCCATTAACAATTTTGCCTTTCTTTACTGGCTTGTCTTTCTTTACTTCTAGAAGGTTACATGAGGTCCTCCAACCTTGTCATAAACATTCGCATACAGTGGGAAGGAGTAGAAGGTACATCTAAATGCACAAAACAGACCCAGAAAAATAGAGTTTTTTTACAGTCTTCTGTGAGAACAAGATATCTTTGAACTGAGAAATGCTTTAACTTTTAGTCCACTCATTACTATTATTACAAGTGTTTGGCCTTTAGTACATAGCCTTTGAAATCATCCAGCCCAATATTTTTGGCTAATTTTGTTTTAGTTCTCTCGGGGACTTTGTTTCTTAAGGAATAGTCCAGAGCGAGAGCGTCCACGGTAGAGTTATGCTGCCATAATAAAAGCGTTGTAAATTCTGGTACAGTTTGTGCTGGTAATAGGTCTAGGAAAGAAAGGTTTTACATCTTTTTTGACTTTCAAATGTAACCATTATTTGAAACAGTTAAGAGTCAGGCTTTCCCCCCCTCCAAAATACTTCTCTCTGGAATGTTACTCAGGGATTACACATAAAAGCTCACCCCGTAAAATATGTTGCGGATAATCTGCAGTAAGCGCAGCTTAGCAGCTAGAGATGATTATGTGGGTTAAATGACATTCCTTCCTTCTGCGGTGATGGAAACTCTGTCTACGCAGACATACTCAACAAAAGTTACCATGGCTTAGCTCCTCTCCTCAACTTCATGTGCATTTTAAAACTTTCCAAGAAGGTGAATTCAAGCTCCTTCATTGCTCTGTGCTGGAGTCCCAAGAAAATATCAGTGTGCTTTTTGTCCTTTACAGCTGTCATTGCTTAGCTCTTGAACATGAGACTCTCTCATGACTGATGAAAGTTGTCTAGTTAAGAGTGGGTCAAAGACACGCTCCTGCTCTAGAAGGAGATGAGAAGGTTTCTGCAGTCTTTGTCATCTCTACTGCTTGTGATTTCTAGACAAAACCAGTGGGAAGTTTTCTGAAGGCAGTCCAGAAGCTGGCAATATGGACAGCTTACAACCAAACACTTGCTGCACTGCTACCACGGTGATACCAGGAAGGACTTAAAAAATTTAAACGGGCAAACAAAGCAGTTGGAAGGAAAAGAACATTAACCATTATTCCAGTCTTCTAATATATCCTCCTTTAAGTCATCATTTTCATGCAGTTTAATGGCTTGCCTTGGTATCCCTCAAAAGGAATCTGAGACAGAGTAAGCTTTTGAATGCAGTAGATGTGACACGTGCAGGCCAAGTTGCCTTTGTTGACATCAAATGCCAGTTATGCTTGAGCTACCCTTTGCTTAAGGTACTTCGCTTACACTAAGAATTTTACTCATCATTGAGCAAATTTTGCTGTCATGATTGAGTAAATTTTATTCATGATAGAGTGAATTTTACTGTCACTCAGAATTTTACTGTCATGATTGGCATTGAAACTTTTCAAGGAAAGCTCTGGATAGCAATGTTTGTGTAAAAATAGTATTTTATCTCCTGTATTTGTGTGAAGCAGGTAAGCCTTTTGCTGTCACCAGTGTTGCTTACCCTTTCATGTCATATCCCTCTTCATATCCATATTCTGCTGAAGGCTTATTAATCTACTTTAAAATTGGCACGTGGAATAAGACTCCTTTTCCTTTTTGAAAGCTAATGTCATTTGACCTAGTGACAGTAAATAATTCATTAATTGTAAGTCCCCAGCTAGCATCTTTTACGCATATTCTAACCTTCTAAAGAAGTAACAAAAACACTCTCCAATACTTGACTTTCTTAAGCACACAAAATGCTTCCCTCCTTTGCAGTTGGCATCTGTAAAATGAACCACATCTCTGCAGTATTTTAGAGTGCACCATATTTAGCCAAGTAATTCAAAAGAAATAAAAAGCAGCCCCTTCAATTTGGAAATATTTTTGAATTGTTTTTGAACATACAAAACATACCCTTACCATACGCATTGCATGCAGATTTAATCGTCGTGAAAGCAAACCCTATGTTTCTGTTGGGATAGCACGGTTTTCCAGTTTCCACAATTGTTCTTGGCACAGTTTTCTACTTATGTGACTGTTAGGACACTCACAGGTACTTCTAAGGTACTGTAGTAAGCGGAGAAGGAGGAGAGGTTGTGCCTTATTTCTGGCTTCCTTTGGTTTTCTTTTTGGTTTTCTTCCTCTTGCTCTTTTTCATGTCACCTTTCTAGATACTGTGATTTAGATTTGCAGTTTACTAAGCTGTGTTTTCTGTCTGGAATTCTTTGAAATTCTGAGAGGAACCCCACCAGTAAATATGCATCTTTTTATGATTTGCTAGCTACATAGAAAATCTTCCTGCTGCTCTAAAATGCTTTTATTTGATATGCATTTTTATCACCATTCCAATGAAAAGAAAAGTTCCTCTATTCACTGCTTTTGTACTGGATTCAGTTCAATGTGCGCTAACGGTGCAAAAAAGTCCTGCTGGAAGAAAGGATCTGCATACCAATTGGCCAAGACGTGCTACAAGGGTCTTGGAAAGGTTCAAAGTTTCTCTACCTTTCTGGCAGTCTGTCTTCACAGCAGGACTTGATGAGGGATTTTGCTGGCGTTTCTTTGACAGAAAGCAATAACAAAGCAAGCAAAATGGAGCAGCAAAAGAAGATAGCAGCAAAAGGTACATTATCCCCTCTGTTATTATCATTGTCGAAAGAGATTTTTTCTCGCCATGTTACATCAAATACCTTAGTAGAGCTAAAGACGAGAAAAACGCAGCTCTGTTCTGGATTCATTAAAAGCAAAGCCATCTGTGGACAGAAGTGCCCAGCGTGATGCTGGGAACTCCTAGCTGGTTTCAGTAAGCCTTCTGGAGAACGGCATTTTTGGTGGGCTTTACTAGCGTGTCTGTAAGGAGGGGGAGTTTATGTGCAGCTTTGAGCCCTGAGAGTGCCATAGGCAAAGAGACCCATCGTGTAGCTCTCTGAGCAGCCACAGCACACTGAGGCATGATGGATTACTCCCAGAGTTCACGTGGTAGAAAGGTTTTCTGCCCCCGTGAAGGACGACACATCCATTTTCTTGAATAGAGCCATTCTGTATGTTACAATGGTAACTTGAATTCATCAAGTTTGTGCTATTTGTACAATGGCAGTGAGCTTGGATTCTTAAGCTTCTCGTGTTTGACCTGTTTCCTGTTTCAGTAAATAGCAAAACTTCCAAGGACTGCAGCGACAAGAAGATGAAGCTGCTAGTGTATTTCAACTGTTTGCCTAATAAAATGGTGATTTTTGCACATATTCGCAATGGAAATTTACGGTACCGAAACACCAGCTCTGCTCAGGGCAATTCTGAAATTGACTTGAGCTCTTTTCCCTGTTTCTTAGCAGGTGAACTGAGATACTTCTAGCTTCCAAGGCAAGGCGTTTGACAGCAGCTTCAAAAAGGCCCAGGCTGTTGGATGAAAAGGTGAAAAAACTGAGGGAAACGGGGGGAAATTTCACTTCTGGTTTATGTCATAGATTCAGCCAGATGATCAACAAGCATTAGTTTTATGAGGTACCAGCGTAGTCTTTCACTCTTGCAGATCCCCAAAAGCTTAACCATCCAGCAGCTTCTTCCTTGCAACAAGTGCCACAGCCAAAAGCCAGGCCTGGCCGTCACCTTCTCCTCGCAGCCTACAAACTCTGCCAAACGTACCGGTGCTTCTCACTTTCCTTCTCAGCTACATGGACAAGCACATCCTCTCCATCTCTCCGAGTCCTTAGTGAAACCAAACAGCGGTTCACCTTCAAACAGCTCAGTGTGCCAGGACAGAAAGATTTCACTGGCCTGTCCCCTTGCTTTTTCCTTGCAGCCTTTTATTTTCAGAGCACACACCGAGGCATTGCACTTTGCTTCTCAGCTGAGTGCATTGCCATATTGCTGGAGTCCCACACGTCCATCTCCTTCTCGCACTAACTGCTTCTGTTGAAACATGCTGATGTGATGTGCCTTCCTGCTCAGCTATTCACACAGTCACATTCTATGTCCTGCTTGCAGTCTGAATCTAAAAGGAGACGTTTCTGACTATGTCTCACACACACAGATGTACCAGGATGAAAAGGTTGCTTGGACCGTGCCACTTACGTTCGAAAACATCCATTCACTCCACAATCAAGAGATACCTTTCTTTGCTTTACATCCTGCAAACTTCACTCACACACACACACACACACACACACACACACACACAGACACGAGAGCTACGCACTTTCTTTCTTTCTTTCTTAGCTGCACACACTCACCTATTTCCCACCTTGACCTCTCTACCACTTCTCCTTCGGCCTTGCTGTGCAAGGACATTTCCTGTTAAGATACCCATTGTGTTGCCTATCCCTCCCCCACATTGCCTTGCCTTTCCTACCCAATCTTGCATTTCCTTGTCATTGCTGACAATTTCTTTCTTTTCCCTTGCCTTCCTGACCCATGCATGTCCTTCCCTTGCCCTTCATAGCAACCCAGTGCCTTGTATTGACTTGCTCACCTATCCTTCTTTTCCTTCCCATTTGTCCAGCTCCAATCTTTCATTTCCTTCTCCTTCTCGGACTCTTATTGCCTTGTCTCCCTCTCTTTTGTGTTGCCTGGCAAAGCCACCACTTGTCTGGCCTTGTCCTTGAACCCCTTCCTTGCCTTGCATTACCTTGCTCACCAGTCCCCCACTTGGAATTCACCACCTCTCTTTTTGTGGAATCTCTTCAACATGCATTGCCCTGCCTGCTTCTCCTAGGATTCTCCAGGCTTCCACTGGCTATTTTTTCTCAAGGCCCAGCGTTTCAGGAGCTTGTGAGAAGAAGCCTGGAGGAGGCCACGTGCAAGCACACCTATCTGTCCTGACAGCTTTCTTCTGACATCTATGCTTCCATGTCTTGAATTTTGGACACAAAGTTCATCTTTCACCCTTGGGCTTCAGGGGCAGAATGACAGTTCTTTTGCATACAAAGGAAAGCAGGCAACCCAAGTGTCTTAGGTGCAGATTAGACATGACCCATGCAAGATCAAGGCTGGACAGAGCGGTCCGTCCGGGCCGCTTTTGTGTACCAGCAATCTTTGAATGGACCTGCCACTTGCCTTGCATTGGGCAACCAACCAGTTTCCTTGCCATGCCCTGCTCATTCTCCATTGCTTTGCATTCCCTTGCATACCCATGCCTCACATTTGACCTGCCTGCAGTTTTCCTTCAGGGCTTGGCCTTGCCTAGCCCTTCCGGTTACCATTACCTCCTATGCCCAGCCTTGCCTCTAACTTCTGGCACTTGTCTCACCTACCACTCCATTTGCTTTCCCCTCACGGCTTCAGTCTTGCCAACCTGTCCCTTGACTTGCCTACAATTGCCTACACTTGCTTTGCATTGCCTTACCTGCATGGAAGGCAAGGCAAAGAGTGGTAGACAAGGCAAAGCAAAGCCAGGAAGTTATTGGAAGGGCTAGGCAAGGCAGACATAGGCAAGCAAGCAAAGCTAGGGTAGGGAAGGCTAGGAAAACTAGGCATGGTACTGGAGGCAAGGCAAAGCCAAGTGACTTGGAGTGCCTTTCCTTGCTTGGGAAGTAAAAGATACGGTGGCAATGTTGGTAGGGCTGATGATAAGGTATCATGGGAAGGTATAGTACAGCAAGACATTTCTGTCCTGGTCCTTTCTGTGTAGGAGCCATTGTTGGACAGAGTCAGTACCGGACGTGGTATGCAACTTTTGCTCGGTAAGTTCCTGAAGGAGAACAGCAATGCTTTCTCATGGGAAGGAAAGAACTTAGCCCCAGTGTTGGAGGTGCAGATAAGAAGCTGTGTCGTGCAGCTTAAGGGCGGCAGCAACTTTCTATGCTGGCATATTTGGTTTGGAAGCACTGACTCAATTTGTACAATCATGGAGTCGGTATCCATCTTTGGAAGGCAGTCTCCTTCCTGCAAGAATCCATTTGGCATGTGTTTTCCACTTTCTCAAGGCAGCCTTCTTGAAATTCTGCCAGCACACTTCTTTTGGACAAGGTAAAGAGCTGCGCTGGGTCTTGGTGTGCAGCCTAGCTAGTGCCCCGCACAGGTAATGCCCAATAACAGTGGTCTGACACCTTTGTAGAGGATCAGGCCCTGGATGCTTTGGATTTTGGAGGAGGGGATGCCATTTCTTTTGAGATGGGCTTCTAGTTCCTCCTCCCTTTGGCAAAGTTTGGGTGGCCACTTTGGGTGGTCTCAGTGAATTGAAAGGCTTTTCCCAATAGGCAGTTCTCTGGGTTCGAGTTGTTGAACTGTCAGTGGCAATGCAGAGGCCAGGCCAGGCCTCTGCAGGACAGGTTTTTGTCCCTTGTAGCTTTAGGGACTGTGTGAGCAGTCCCTGGTGCCATCCCATTTGGATCCTGACTCTGAGAGATTGAAGGCTTACGGTGGTACCTAGAGCTGAGAAGGAAAGTGGCGATAGCAGGGTGCACGTTTATAGTTTGATGGGTGCAATTGAAATTGTAGGCAGCAAAGAGCTTTCTCCACCAACAGTTTTGCGAGCTCGGCCAACATTTTCAAGTTTGTTACCAGGCTCTGTGAGAGAGAAAAAGTTTGTTAGGGCAGAAGATCTGGTGTCGGCCTTTGAGTGTGGGGCAAAGAAGAGTATCCACTTGGAAGGGGAAGATCAGCGACATCTTTTTGTCCTGACACAGTTGATTGGAGAGCAGGGACGTTTCTGACTTGGCTGGGTCCTGGGGGTGGTTGTGAGCTGGGCTCGGTGCGTGTCCTGGTTTTGTGAGTTGACAATGCTGTGGTGTGGTTATTTAGAAGAGCGCTGACAGTGCCCAGGAAAAAGACAAGCACTTTTCTAGCCCAGCCCCGTTCGTGTGGGAGCAGTGGAAGGACAAGAGCTCCGCTGTGGATCCTGGCTCTCGGGTACTGACAGAATGGGATCCTGCATGTAGCCCAGAAGGAAGAAGAATCATTTCATTGTTGGCTGCACAGTTTAGAAGCTTCAAAATAACAGGCAATTGCAGCATGGCCTCTTCATTTTAGAAAGTTTTCTGGGCCATCAGCTGCTCAACATGTAACTTGCACCCACTGAACTGCATTCAGCTTCCTGGAGATATGCACTTTCCCTCAAGATCTAGGTACCATCTTGCACTCGAACGCTTGAAGATCCCAAACCGCTTCAAAATGTCCAGCGGCTGCTCTCAAAGAAAAAGTCCTACAACAAAAAGGCAGTGCTGGCCATAATGGTCCCTGTCAACCAAACGAAACATGCTAGCGATTCTCACGTTCTTTCTCAATGATATATATACGTGCATCAGCACATTCTCTCAAAGTGACAGAGACTATCGCTACAGCCAAGCGTTTTCAGCTGCACTTCTGACTGACAGATGTGCCAGGACAGAAGGCATTTGCCAACCTACCCTCTTTCCTGTGCAACCTGACATTGGCAGCGCAAATATTTTCACATTCTTTCATTGTGGCCATGTCCAAAGCAGCTAAAGATCGCACAGGTGGAAGTGTCAAGACAGAAGATGTTCTCAAAGTAACTCCTTTTTTTTCTAAAGAGCTTTTAAACTGCGCACAATGCTTTGTATCTTCTTTCCCACATAGACCTGCCCTCACTTTTTCACACTCACATCTTTGTTGCAAACATCCAGCAGCTGTTTGCGTAGAAAAAGGCTCTAGAAATAAAAGCGAGATTTGGGCTGCACCTTCTGCCTGCCCTGTGTAAGCCACATCAAGCTCACCAGTGCGCTCTGTCCTTCCCTTTTCCGCTGCAACTACCATTGTGTTCTCTGGATCTCGGAACCTAAAGGTAGGCACATTTGTTTCCACAGAAGGGCCATAGGTAGCGGCACAAATAGCTCTCACTGAACTTTAATCCTTACCACTGCCACCATGAGTTTGGTTGGTAGGCCAGTAGGAGTCATGCTCCTTTTACAGCTGGTATGCAGCAGCCACCAGCCCAGTGCTCTTCGACTCTTGTAACCAGTCCTGCTTTTACTCTCCCGGAGGGGATTAGGCATCTGTTTCTCACACAGATCATTGTGGCAGCAGCCAACGGCTCTAGTGCACTGCTTCTGCCAAAAGACCCTGGGGCCAGGCACTTACCTTCTCAGCACTACGTAGCCCCGTATTCTGCGTCTCTTGTCGTCCAGATCATACCGCAAAGCGTTTCACAGAGAAAAAATGTGCCAGGACAACAAGCTTGGCTGAAGTGTACCCCTGAAACTGGTGGAAGTTTGTATTTGCACCACATTCAAGGGGCAGTCCTCTTTCCTATACAACCTGCAAACTGCTGTCTGTTCCCAGTGCCCTCTGCCCGCTCCTTCTTACCTTGAAGTACCATGCCAAAGAGGGCTCTGTGCTGAGGTCTCAGAAGAAGAGGGAAGCATATGTGTTTGTAAAGTGGACTGTCTGTTAGTCACTTCCCTCTTCAAAGCAGCGTGTTCCATGCCAAGCAGACAACAAAGCAACAAAAGATGAGTGTGACTCTGCATTCAAATCCTGCAATGTTCCCAGAAGTGAATTTCTCTCTTCTATAGGACTGACTTGTATGAAGTGGCGTGGTTGTTTCCTTCCATTAGAAGGGAAACTCATCTAGCCAGGCTTCATCACCCCCTGCATCTTTTGGGGTAGTTCTTGGAAGAAAATAGATAGCAACTTTTCCACTCCACATGATTCATGTTTCATTCTCTTCCTTCTGTACTTCAGGGAACAAGCTATCAATTCCCTGCTCTTTCTATGAAAAGGCATGAAGCTATTAATTAAATTCCCATAGATATAATAAGGAATCAAAGTCTTTTATGCCTGAAGGGCAGGCCCTTATGGTATGAAAAGTATGGATTGTCAAGGGTGGAAGAAGATCTCTATGAAAAGGGAGAAAGCCCAGAAGCATGCAGGGATTTTCAGGTATGAAAGGGAAAACGACATGAAATTGTCAAGGGAAAGAAATTGAAAGAGGCAGGAGGGAGAAGGGAGGCGGAGGAGCCAAATGCTGCCTTTGAGGCAGCTGACACGAGGACCGTCGGCCTCATGAGCAAACAAGAAAACCAAATGAAACTTCACAGCAATCTCATCCACAACTTAGTGGACAAATGTGCAAACCCATTTCTTCATTTATTATGTGTCTAATATATAGAGAGATGTTCTTCATTCTGACAGAATTTTCAGGGAGCAAGCTAGTGTAAGGCACCTGGAACCAATGGTGTATTGGAAATGGCCAACATGCAGAACACGCTCCATCCTGAACGCTACCACAGCAGAATCACAGGATCATAGAATGGCCGGGGTAGACAAAGACCTTAAAGGCCATCTAGTTCTCTGACATGGGCGGGGACACCTTTTACTTGCTCAGGTTGCTCAGAGCCCCATCCAGCCTGGCCTTGAACACCAGGTTGGGGTGTCCATAACTTCTCCAGGCTCTCTGTGCCAGTGCTTCACCACCCTCACAGGGAAGAATTTCTTCCGAGTATCTAATTTCAACCTGCCCTCTTTCATTTTGAAGCCATTGCCCATTGTCCTGCCTCCAGAGTTGCTAATGAAGAGTCCCTCTCCTGCTTCCCTTCAGATATTGGAAGGTGTTGTGAGGTCTCCATGCAACCTTCTCTTCACCAGGCTAAACAGCCCTCATTCTCTCAGCCTGTGTGTCATGGCTTGACACTGGGACAATGCCAGTGCCCCCATGAGTATACTCTCTCCCTGGTTTCTGCTGGGAGATGTGACCAGGAATAAGCAAAGCAGGCTCCCACTTAGGAAAAAAAAATAATTATTAACTAAACTACAAGGGAAAGGAAAAAAAAAAAAAGAAACACACAAGGAAAATGAAAACTTCACAAATACATCTCCTCCTCCTCCTCCCCAAATTCCCAATACAATACATCCCCAAATCATCGACTCTCGGTCCAGCACCACCCTTCAGAATACTCAATCCTCAGTTCATCAAGAGGAGAAGTCTTTCTTGTGCCAATGGTGACCTCTTCCTTTCATGTCCACTGCTCTCACCACTGAACACAGACCAGAGCTGCTTCTAGGGTCGACTTTTAAGGATGCTTCGTCCCACTGCAAAAAGGCACAGTCTCAACTTTGGGACATCTGTCCCCCCCATATTTTTCACCCCCTGGGGCTGAGGGGTACCCACACCGAACCCTCTTGGTCCTGAGGCATTGCCTCCCCCTAGAATGCAGTCCCTGTATCACAAGGAAACATGGCTCTGTCCATGGCTACACACAAAGAGTCCAGCATAAGCTACTCCATCATCTCTTCCACCTGCGTTCTTCTCTATTTCTCTCGTGGCCCATTTCCTCGTATCTCCTCTATATCTCTCTTCTCATTCAACTCCAGGAGGATTAGCATTTTTCCATCATCCAAGAAAAGGGTTAAAAATCTGAGGCTCTGTCTGTCCAGAACTCCCATGGCTGCCCTGCCAGGCACCTTCTTGCACTCCCCTCTTCTCCTTCTCGCCCGGCCAAGAACAGGCACCAGCTCTCTCTCTATCTCTCCTGGGGCGGGGTGGGGATGGCTGCCCGATGCCTCTCAGTGCTCCTCCACCCTTCCATCCTGCAGGGGCCTTCACCTCCCTTCTGGCCAGGCCCCAGCCTACCTCACCGGGCTGGGTGGCTTCCCCTCCCCTGCCCAGCCTGCAGCCAGGCAGGGGAGATCTGAACCTTTCCCTGACCGGAACCCAAGAGAGCCTCCCAGGGGAGAGCCCTGCTTTTAACCCCATGTTCTCAGAGGCGCATCCAATGTCCCAATGGCCACCTTAGGTGCCAATATTAAAATCTGAACATTTATTGGCCTAACCACAGCATCTCAGAAAACACATTTCCTGTCAAACCACCACACTGTGGGATATGCTCTTGTCCTGAATACTGAACTGCAGTATTGTCTGATGATTTTTTGAATCCTTTGAAGGCATTTTGAATTCTTTTTCAGCCTTAAATTAGACTAAATAGCTTTGATTTGTGGGTATTGAGCAACAGAAATCACTGCCCTGGCTTGCCTTTTTTACAGCTCCTTTCCGTGGGAGACTCGCTGCAAACGTCACAGCTGGTGAGACAGTGGGCCCACCATCATTCTGAAAGAGCTTTGCACAGTAAACATAGAGGAGGATTAAATATTGAAATGCAGATGACAGGAGCTGCCCAATGGACTCTGCTGGTGGAAATCAAATACTAGTCTAGTCTTTTGAATGCAAATAATTCCTCCCAATGAGGCCAGACAGGCTTGTTTGCCTTTGAATCTGAGCATGTGGACAGTAGTGGATGGTCTACAGGTTGAAAACAGTGTAGATACTTCTCCTTTTTTTCAATAGTGGCTCAGAAACTGAAAAGGCAGCTACAAAATGGTAAATACATCCCTACAGATTCAAAAATGGTTGTTCTTAAGTTGCATCTCCACCATAATAACAAATTGTTAGAACTAAAATACAGATGGGAATCTTCTTCTCAGAAATGAAGCAGGAATTGGCCAATGGGCCTTAGCAGTAGCTACAAGTTTTTCAGCATGAGGCATCTCAAAAGTATTTTAACCGTACAGAACTTTTCTGTACTTTTGGCCTTTTATCTCAAGGATGCATCAAAAAAAAAAAAAAAGGAAAAAAACCCCAAGAAAAATAAAAAAGAACAAACCCTACCAAATATATATATATATATTACATGACTAAGATAATAAGCACAATCAGTAACCTATATAGAAACAGAACCCATGGTTTTTAACTTTCAACCTTGTCTTCTCAACACACTCTCGAAAATGGAATTGTTTCCCTATCTGCCTTGAAACATTTTGGAGCAAAAAACACTCTAAGGTCCTGATAGGTGTTTTGGTCAAAAATCCCTTCTTCTGGTTTTCTGTCCAGAAGCAGAGTAATGGAGGGGAAAGCTGGTAGCTGGCCAAAGGAGGTAGGAAGAGTAATCATCATCCACAACACTGGGGCTAAAGAAATTTCCACAGAAAATTACCTGCCTTATTACTTGTTCATGTGGTGGGTTGAAAGCTCAGAATCTGTTTCCATGTTTCCCATCCCTCGAATGTTCTATTTCACAGAATTCGAGCCTCTCAAACATCAGTCCTGCCAGAACAGCCTGCCATGTGCTGTCATAGGGGATCTGCTGATGCCCACTGACTCTTACCAGTCTAGTGCTCGTCACTGTTGCAGATCAAGAACTACTGAATAGTTCTGATTAATGCTCTTAGAGTGGTTGAAAACAAGGAAAGAATGACTAGACATTTGTATGATCAAATCCCCTGATGGAATAAAAACATGCCAGGACAACAAGCTTAATAAATGTATTCATTGTCATAAGAAGGGAGATGAAGGGTCCAAAAGATTACTTGCATACTTACTGTTCTAAATCCCTTGTTATCTGGTAAATTGCAAAGGATGCCCGGCTTTCACCAAAATGCAAATCAGATTAAAATGTGAAGCCTTACACTTTACTGGATATAAAACTTCATCATCCATTTTTAAATCTTAGAGATTGCGATGTTGTCCTGGTTTAGGGCAAATTTGGAGGAGAATTTCCAAATTAGGGCCCCCTCCCCGCAACTGGTTCGGGAAGGATTCCTCAGAGAGAAGTGGAACGAACCTGTTTATTTAATAGGCACAGCACCCCCCAGCACGCAAAAGGAACAATTCCGGATGACACCGCTCTGAAAAAGATGACAAATTCAGAAAGTCTCTCTTGGGGGGGTGCTCACTCTCTTCTCAGTCCCTCCAGAGCTGGGCCAGCTGCTGCAGGCCACAAGGTGCAAACTCTCGGTGTTTCCCAGGTCCCAGTCCGGAGCAGGTTCAAAATGGTCAGTAAAAGGAAAGGAGAAATGGTCCAGGAAGAAATTTGGACAGTTTAGCTAAACTAGCTAATGAGCAAAAGCAAGCAGAAGCGAAGCAAGCAAGAGTGAGAGAGAGCAAAGCGAAAAGCAAAAGCAGGAAAAGCAAAAGCTGCAGTCTCTGTGTCCCGCCAGGCTGATAAGAAAACCAAAACAAAACATTCCCTCTTCAGAGCCAGTCTTAAAGGTACAGAACATAATATCCAACATTCACAGAACACGTGAATGGGGATACATGCATCATAACGTCACCCTAGGACAGATGTATTTCCTATTAATACCTTAATATTAATAAGGTTTAGAGCTGGAATTCAGAGGGAAAAGAAAGCTATTTTGAATTCATTCTATTCAATCATCTTGTCTGGACTGTCTCTTCCTGCTTTTCACTTCTGAAACTCTGTATGAAAGGCATAGAGTTCTGGATTAATTCTTTTCAACAGTTTCCCCTGTTATTCTTCTTTCAAGGCAAACCTGAAAAATCCACACTTTCTTTCCCAACCACTTCTAAAATTCCATTGAGAAGCAAAAAAAAACCCCATCAAACAACTAAATCTCTGCTCCAATTTGTAGGAAAAAACCCCATGCCATTAACTGCTTTCCTAACACTTTCTTTCTCTTGTATTAATATGGCAACCTTTTCTTGCTTTTATAGATTAGAACCAAATTCTTAAAGCTATAAGGAAACACAGGTTTACTGTAGCTGATTCTGAGATACAGTAGTCCAGCAAGGAGTTCAGACCTCAAAAGAAGAGTCTGTACAACAAGATTCAGCACAACGTTGAGACATATTAGCTATTGCTCAAGAAAAGCCGCCAAAATGAAACTGCTTAGACTTCTATCCTATCATGGGTGCCTGCTTCCAGAACCTGACCTAAGTTGCTGGAAACTAGCTGCAATATGACTGCAAACAATGCTGTGAATGTAGGACATTGTTATTCTTCTCTTCCATTGAAAACCACAAGTGGAGTTGCGTCATTTTCTTAAAAATTCTCTATTTCCTTCCAAACTGGTAAAATAATGATAAATAAAGTGTTCTGTTCATACAGTTTAAATCTAATAATGTTCAAAATGAAAAACAAAAAAAAATTCATTCAGATATGGTCTGCAATAATAGAGCCGAGAGAAGATGAACCAGTCTGGCCTACAAAATAAAGTGAAGCAGAATTTGGGAATTTGGAACACCTTACGATGTAATATTTAAAGAAAAAAAAGAAATAAAATGTAACCTACCCAAACTCAATCAGTGATGCACCGACAGAGAAAAAAAAACTCATTACTACTAATATTTCTTTCATTCTCAGACAAGAAGTTAAATTATCCTCTTGAATGCACGGAAGATTGTTGCGAAAGACAGCAGCCTTCTTCTTTACAACATATTCTTCAGAACTCCAGGAGACACATCATTAGAGCTATGAGGCTCTTTCTCTCTGTAAAACTTCCAGAGCATAGCCACTATTATATTCCTTTAGAGATCCTCACCGCCCTGGGCGACTGGTGGATAGTCTACAGCTCCAGTACATCAGCCAGACGCTCTGCCTTATTTAGCATGGCTACTGCAGCAAGGACATCATCTCTACTGGCTTTCTATCCAAAATATATGCAAGGCACAACAAAGAATATACCCAAAACACTGAGCACAGCCTATGGCCTTCAAAACAAAAATCTCACAATGGCAATACTGGATCTTCTGATCCAAACCATCGGGAAACATTTCTTTAGAGGCGAAAAAAGCTCCTGTTGATTGTACAAAAAATAGTGATGTAAACCAGAGTTGCATGACCCAGTATTTCTATTGAACTGGAACTATTTTGATCAATATTATGCATCCATTTCTTTTCAGGGCATTTGGTAAAAAATGTAAAGTATAGTTTAAAAGGAATTATTGGATGCGTACTAAGTACTAGGGATTAGTTAAGGTGTTGGTTTTGCATGGCTTGGTTTTTGGTGGGGAGGGAAGAAGCCAGCCACAGAAGTGAATCTTTTGTGAAAAGCTCCTAGAAGCTTCCTCCATGCCTGGCAAAGTGAATCCCTGCTTGGCACTAAGAACAGACATGCTGCTAAGCCAATTAGACAAGCAGTAATATATTTAAGAAGGAAATCAAAACTGCGGCCAGTTAACTTTTAAGTTTGCTAATTTTCTGGTTGGCACCTCTTCTGGTTTGAAAGCAAAACCAGCAAGAGATGCTGTCGCTGTTGCAGTGTGTGTTTTTGATTGTAATGCAGTCTGAGTAGTCAGTTTGATAATACTTCCTGCTTTGTGCTGTTGGAGCATATTTTATTATTAAGGGATTGTTCCTTTCCCCCCCATGTTGTTAGTTTTTGCCCTAGTTGTCCATCTCCCCAAAGACCTGCCCTTTTCTTCCCTTTTCCTCCTCCCACTGAATGTCAATCCCTCCCCAAGCCTGCCCCTTTCTCTAGAAACTTCCCTATCAATTTTATACTCTTCAAAACCCCATTGGTTTGTTTAAGTTATTCTCCTCCCCTGTAGTCCCCTATTGGTTTAAACATTGTATTCCCCGCCTTGTGGTCCACCCCCAGTTGCTCCCAGTGTGTTCAAGATTGTATCCTCCTCTGGGACCTCTCCCCATTTCTGAGTTGATGTATGCATTTGGGTCAGTGTCTTTGTGTCCCTGACCCTCCAGGGAAGAAACTCCTTTGGAAAACATGCAGAAGACCTCTCCCTGTTCCTTGTCCCTGCCCTCGGCGCAGTCCTATCCCCAATGCAGTCCACCTGTGCCATAGAGCAGCTGTGCCCTACAGCTGCACCCTGGATTCGACAGCTTTCTGGGGGCAGCCCACTCTGGCTGTTGGTGTCAGGAGCTAGTCAGTCTGAAGAAATCCAGCATGGCAGCAAGACTCCAAGTCAGAAATACAATTTATTAGGAAAAGGGGAAAAACCAAATACATGCAATAATACAAAAGAAAAACCACGGACAGAATACAACCTGTCACCCTGCTAGTTAGGGTGGTGGCAGCAGTCCGGATGAAATGGCCTTGTTGAAGTGGTGATCCTGTAGAAACCATCTGGTAGCTCTTGTCCTCTGAAGACCAGTGGGTGAGGGTGGCCGTTCCTCTAGGAAGCCAGTGGAAAGACTGCTTGTGGTGTCCCAAAACTCAGATTATATCCAGCTGGGGATGCTTAGCTCCTGCCCCCTGGGCAGAGCATCTTGCAATGGGCTCAAATTGTTCTGAGTCATGCGGTGGTTCCTTGATTAGCCTTTAAACAGAAGTGGCTCCTGCAGGGAGTCATCTCTGAATCATGTGGCAAGACATGGATGGCCCCGTTAAGAGATAAGGAGATAAGGAAAAAACGATGCCCCTCCCGGTTTCAGCAGCTCTTGAGGTTGGGAGCAGAAAACATTTTTATATTGTAGCCTAGGACAATACAGGATGAATGCTTTTGCATTTGCAGGAAGTTTGTGTGGATTTGAAAAGCATCCTTATAGCAGAGGCACAAAAGTATTCTCATACCCTTTTAAATCATCTTCAAACCAAGCAATTCTCACAATAAGGTAGCGCATGAATGACTTGCAAGTGAGTTGAAGAAACACGGCAAAGATAAGTAGTGTTCAACTGCAGAGAATCGTTTAGGAGAATAGCTGACTAGTGACAGCTCTGAGCAGAAGAGTCTGTGGCTTATCCTGTGGGAGCAATAGTAAGACATTTCAATTGAAAAACCCCATTCATTCCCAAGGAGCAAACATCAGTAAAAATAAAAGGTCAAGTAAAGACACCCTAGTGCTCTTCTTATCAGAAGCTTGTTCCTCCATATGAGAGTATTTAGGAAAGGACAGTCCATTCATAAAGAAAGGTGTGCCAGTTAGAAAACCTGTAGAACAATACAAGACAAACTCACACAATATACGTCCTCAAATGCAAAATGAAGAAATAATCATTTCAAGCTTCCGTGGAATTAATTGCATTTTATTTGTTCTTTTCATTTCAGCTGCTCTCAAGTTATTTTTTAAGACTGAATTTTATGAATTCAGCAAAGCTCTCTTTCTGAATGTCTGCATACCCCTATAAAACACTGAGGTGACAAAGAGAACGGCAGTGGAAGGAAACCTGGTCCACCTCCCCCTCCTTGAAGCTTTAGGCCAGCGAGTGATTAGAATTTAGTCACTTCATTTGCTTTACCAAGAGAGAATGTTTTCCAGCCTTTATCTTTCCTTTTGGAGCTGATTCGCTTTGTAGTCATAAATTCTTGACTCAGTTGGTGAGAAACAATGGCATTACAGCCGTGGATGTTAAAGTGCACTGATGGGAAATGAAGTTTTCATCTTCAGGTCCTTGCTTCAGTAAATATTCCAAATTCATCAGAAAGAAAGTTCCCAGACCAGTAATCCCCACTCAAATGACCTAATTCAAATAGTTTGTAGGCATAAGAGGCATCAAGCAGGTGCTGTCATCTGTTAGGGGAATACGCAGCCAGTACATGATTGTCTAGTTAGGCGGCAACAATTTTGGAAAGAATTTAGTTTTTTTGTATTGCAAGTGAATGGTCAATACATTTTATTAGTGGATACGGGTAAAAGAATGTCTTCTGCATCCTTTCAGAGGGGAAGCTTCCCTAGATCTAAAGCTGCTCAGCTCCACGATAGGATGCTTTGTCTGAAAAGGGAACTCAAGTCTTTGTCCTTTTGGATTGCTTCCATAGTTTTTCACTCACTCTTCAGGTAGCTGTTAATATGTTCTGTTATCCCTTGCAAACTTTTATGGGCATAGTCACTGAATTGGTATGTATTCCATGAAGTCCACAGGCCCTGTTGAGATGCAGCCACAGGTCTCAAGGGTGTTAGCAGATGTTATTCTGAGGCCACTCCTAATGATTTTTGATGGATCATAGTGACTGAGGAAAGTGCCCAAAGACTGGATGAAAGCAAATGTCACCCATCTTGGAAAAAGGCAACTAGGAGGACTTGGAAAAGTACAAGCCAGCCAGCCAGCGTCATTTTTATCCCCAGGAAGTTGATGGAGCAGCTATTGCTGGAAAGCATTGCCAGGCACATGAAGGAGGACAAAATAACATAGTCAGCATGGATTTACCAGGGGAACTTGATGCTGAACAACTTTTTAAACTCCTCTGATGAATCAACTTGCCCGGTAGATGAAGGGAATATTGTCTGCCTGGGCTTCAGGAAGGTTTTGGACATTTATCTACGTGGCAGCACACATACATCCCAGAAGTGTGCAAAGAGGAGGGAACCAGTGTCTTTTCAAGGATGCTCAGTGAAAAGACAAGAGGCAGTAGGCACACACTGAAATACAGGAGATTGCCTCTGCACATCACCAAATGATTTTTTACTGTGAGGGCGACTGAACCACGGCACAGACTGCCCAGAAAGATGGTGGAGCCTGGATCTTTGAAGACATTAAAAGTACACCCAGATATAATCCTGGGCAAGAGGCTCTAGGTATCCTGGTTTAAGCAGGGGGGTTGGACCTGGTGAGCCCCACTGACGCCTTCCACTCTCGTTCATTCTGTGCTAGTGAATTCTCTTAGAGATGCATTTCAAGCACTGGCATGACAAAGGTCTGTGCAGAGAGAGATCCAAATGGACATGGGATCTAAGTTCCTTAAGTAGTGCTCAAGAAGAATGCAAAACTCTGGGATAAGTGTCTCTTCCATAACTGAATCCCTTTCACGGGAAAATTCCCCAGCTATAGAAAGATCTTCTGATAGGCATGCTTAAGACTGACACTGGCTGAGCAAATTTCTCCCTATGTGTGTTTAAGACCAATTAGGATCTTCACCAAGAGTGTTGTCAACATAGTCACAGAATGTATATTGTTAAGAAGGGACAACTTACATCAGAATGGCAAATATTGGTCCACAAAATGTATTAATGTATGGGAACTATCTACTTGGGTTGAAAATAAAAAAGAAAGAGTTAGTCTTTATTTATCAATTCCATCGCAATATTGATGAGGTAAGAAAAAGACCTTAGTCCTTAACCTTCTTAACTCAAGCAAAGATTTTTAAAAATTCCTTGTAAAAAATGTATCCTAATTATCAGACTATGAAACAATTTTAGTTGGGAAAAAAGTTCCAAAATTGTGTAGATAGTGGTAAAGAAGCCAAGAAAATAGGTAAGAAACAAAAAGAGAGCAAAAGAGTCAGCTTCAGTCTGCAAGCTCGTTCTAGAAGTAATCTGGTAGAAAAAGGAACCCCCAGTTGAATTTCCAATGTATTCATGCACTTGATTCAGTAACTAGTCAATGTAAAAACCAATCCTTTTGTACAACTTCTCCCAGCAACAAAAACCCCAACAGCTTGACACCACCATCATGCCTGTCCCAGATGTATTTTAAAAGAAATTTTCCTTTCTTGAAACTCTATTTGCATAAAAGTTGCAAGACATTGGAGGGATTCTCCACATTCTCATTTCTCCATGTGGCTTGAAAGTCTATTTGATAAAATATGCAACAAAGCATATGATTTATAAGGTAGGGTAAAATGGATGATTTGGGAATTGATCTCTTGTTGATATTAAACTTCATATCCACTCTCTGTGAAGTTTCTAAAAGAAATGATGGAGCTGAGGCATGAATCTGCCACAACAAGTGTTAAGCAAAGATACACACTCCCCTTCACATGCCCCCCTTCCACACACACCTAGGCCCACACAGAGGTCAGCATAGCAGATGATGAACACCTTCTTTGGCACTTCATGAAATCCTAACATGAGGAAGTGTTGAAATACAGAGATTTTGTCCCGTGTAGAAACCCATCCCATGTATTTTATGCTGTAATTCTTCTCTCTTTTAAAATTTGCTATCTTCTGCATAGTTTTCATTAACCTGTTACAGTAGTGAAAATCACAGATCAAGGTAATGTTGTAACACTTTGATTTTACCCCAAGAGCTGAGGGAAAACTTGCTCCTATACTTCAATCTGAGTTTCTTCTAGATTCCAACTTTGTTTCTCTACCATCAAGAGTCTCCTGTGTTGCTGCTCAAAGCCCCATCCAACCTGACCTTGAATACTTTCAGGGATGGGACACCCACTACTTCTCTGGGCAACCTGTTCCAGTGTTCCAGCACCCCCACAGTAAAAAAAGTCTTCCTTTCATCTAATATGTGTCAGAAGTATTAAATCTAGGCATATAAACTTTGAGGAAAGGTTTGAAATTCTTTTGATTTGAATCACATTTTATATGAATACTGACTTACAGATGACTAAAATATGTTGATGGGCATTTGAGCTGACACTTTTTGAAAAGGTGCATGGAATTTAAAATTAAAACCAGTACCATTAAAAGCTTTGTGCCGTTTTCTTTTTCCTCTGGTATTCAAAATTGCATATATCAAATATCTGTGCTTCGTACAAAGCTCTTAGACACTCTCAGAAAAAAGCTTTTCTTTCAGACTAAGTTGCAGTTTACGTAGAACACTAGTACTAGTGAAGGTTTTTCTGGGCATAGGGGGAACACCTTCTCATTGGATTTGTGTGCAGAATGCATTTTATGCAAACTGGAAAATTGATCCCAGCTGTGTTCTAGTCATCATTCTTACTGCATCAGGCCTGAAGATTCTGTGAAAAGTAGCCAGTGGACCTTGAACATAGCTCATGTGAAACAGATGAGAGGCGATGGAGAAGTTGAGGGAGAGAATAAAGAGCATATGGCCCAGTACAGACTAACAATTGTTTGGCACCCTTTAAAGGCTGTGTTTGACAAGCAGGGCTGAAGCAGGTCTGCAAAATATCCGGGAGATCAAAATCCATTGAAGCAAATTGCCCTGGCCAGTCACCTTGCTGCCGATAATTCACTCTCCATAGCAGCTGATCAGGCCTAACAATGCTGCTGCAGAAGTATTGTGAAAAAGGTAGGCATATTTTCACAGATGCAGGGGAAAATCCCCTTGGATGATGGCTCCAAGGGATTACTTGATGGAGCAAGTTATGTACCCTTATCTACCGTGCAATATCTAAGTTGGTGAGTTCACTATCTGTCAGCATCACTTTCGAAAATAAATGTTTGATCCACAAAACAATATTTCATATGTCCTGTCTACCTGCTTCATTTCAACCAATGAATAGGCTACGTTCCATCAGCAAAGGGTTTATGATCCTATGTTTCTTTAAACTGTGATAATTCTTTATTTTTTTCTAGATCAGACACTGTCTATTCATAAGATTCAGATGTCCATGGCAGGGGTGTAATTAAATTCACATGTTAAAAAATAACCTTGTTCTTGTTATCTTTTTATTAAATTACTGACATGTAACATCCGTCTGAGAGCTGAAGAAAACCCCTTCATTTGCTGTTTGCCAAGTATCATCTATGTGATACAAATTCTACTTGAGAAATCACACCCGTACATTGCCATGTAGCACTACTAGTAATGCTTCCACAACCTTTTCTTCATCATTAGGTCTTTGGTGAAGTGAATGATTAGAACATAAGCAAGGGAATTTGTTCAAGATGCTCCAGAAAGAGCTGTGGTCTGTTCTCTTCTTTGCTGCCTATGTTAGCACTGAGCTGCAAAAAAGGAAAGATTACTAGGAAAAGTGTTACTTTCAGTCTAAACTTGTAAATGATGTTTGGAATACCCTGTTAAATGACAAGGTGCTCTTTTAAAATATGGCATCTTAAGGGAAAATGTCTGCTTTAAAAAGGTTTTGAGACAGTTGCTTCTGGAAAAAAAAAAAAAAGAAAAGAATTGGAGGCTTCTAAGGTCTTTAGGCATACTATTTTGAAGATTGATTCAAACCACAGTTTCTTCATATAGGAAGAACAGAGGACCATAGATGCAACCCATTTGAAAATGGATTTCTATATGTTTCTGGTTGGGATTACCAGGCATCATTTCTTGTGAAGTCGAGGGACTGCAGTTAGCACTCCAATAATTTCCTTCCCTGAAATTCATCTGCATTTGGTCCTTTTTCCAGAGTCCCCATTTATTAGTGAAGGTATACTCTATCTATGCATTAGAATATTCCATTAGAGTGTGTGACTCATACTTGCTAGTTAAAATTAGCTGGAGCGGAATGGATAGTTACAGTTGCGTGTATACAATAGTCTTATTTTGGCAAGTTTTCTTTAGACAATGTTGAAGCAGCACTAGCAAATAGGAAGTACAGCTTGCAGCAGGGAAGGACACTCTTCTGCTTTCTCAAGTTTCCTGTAGTTAAATAGACGCCAAAAGGCTTTTCCTAGTACTACTACTGTCTTGTAGGAATACTTGATCTAATCCTATCTTTGATCAAATTCCTAATGGGTTACTTTTCTACAAGGCAGAACATTTTTCTTTTAATAATATGTATTTTGTAAGGTGGAGACATGAACTTGTGCACCAGTCACGTGGACTGTACTCCTTATTAAGTTTCACAACCTTCTTGAGAAAATATTGACTGTGTGTAACTTCAAAAGGAGAATTCTGGGCATCTTCATTCTATTGATGTAATTGTTTTTCTGCCATGCTGGTATTGTTTTCTATCATTTTTACCAACAGAAATATTTTTCCCTGACACCTATGGAAAAGACCTATGTTTACTCAACAGTGCAGCGTCAGTCCATTGTTTAGAATGATTTCAACATGGTCCCAAACATATCGGACAGCTAGACAGCAGAGGTTAGCAACAGGGAATGGGAGTAACTTCTGAACCGTTTCAGTAGATTTCCCAGGAAGGGCTTGCTTTCTGCCACTGCAAATTTTCCCAGAGATTTTGTCTGGTGAAGAGTTGCATCAAAAGAGTATTTTTGCCCAAACCTTGGGGCAAGCTCTGTCTCCGATTTACTAGTGAATGCAAAGAGGGTGAAAGTGCTGCTTCAAAGCCCTCTGTGCGCTTTCTGTACCAAGAGGGGGGGTGACCCCAGAAATAAGTTTTGATCTCTCTTCAGAACACAAGGCATGTCATCACCTCATTCATCTTCTTCTGGGACTCATAGCGTCTTAAGACTAAGAAGCTCTCTTGCTTGCTGAAGTGCGTTCAGCAAAAAAACCTTGTCTCATCAGCAGATTTGAACACAACTACAGTCGAGTCAATTCCAATGCTGGCAGGGCAATACTCTACCCCACTAGTAACATGCCACTATTAGAAGACTGTGTAAAACGATTTTTGTACAAAGTAATCGGAGGGAAAAATAGAATTGGGAAGAACTGCACATTGTTCTGGAAAAAGCCTCCTGCCTCAGTCTTACAGACATCATTTGCTGGTATCATTTTTAATAGTTGGGGGTTTTTAAATTTTGTAGAAGAAAAAATATTACTGCACCTTTATGTTTCCTTAATAGAAGTGCAGCCATTTCTTAATAGAATAGAAGTAAGCCATTTGGATATGTACAAATGGTCTTTTCAAATACATATGCTATAGCCCACTGTGAAAGTAATTAGCTATAAAGAGAAATCTAAAGGTTTAAAAAGATTTTGGAAGAAAGTAAGTCTAAGGTGATAGAAGAAGAAGAAAACAGCAGTTTTCTTCTGGTGAAAAAAAAACAAAGGGAGGACCTTGTACAGTGGAGATGTATTATTTGACTTATTGACTGAAAAACTGAGTAGGTTTGCTATTGCCAATGGTTTTCATTAGGAAGGAAGAGATTCCTTTGGCAAAAAAAACCCCTTCAAACTGACTTGACAAAAATGTTATGACACTTAACTTCACCAATCCTGAAGAAAAATTCTCATCACTTGATCTGGAAATCATGATGGTAATGGAGACAAGGATGTCTAAGCCATGCCATCAGGAACATAAAAAAGCATTAGAATGCAGGTAAGACTGAGCTCCTGAACTAGTGTGAAGAGAATGCAACAAAGACATTTTCCTTTAAGAGTCTTCAGGATGGAGAGCAGATCAAATTTTTTCATGTGAAGTATTTCTGAATGGAATGAATCTTCAAAATAACATTGTTTTCCAAAACCTGTCTACAGGATCTCTTACCATGATACACAGTTC
This sequence comes from Agelaius tricolor, assembly GCF_023055355.1. Classification (NCBI taxonomy): domain Eukaryota; kingdom Metazoa; phylum Chordata; class Aves; order Passeriformes; family Icteridae; genus Agelaius; species Agelaius tricolor. The sequence goes on along the minus strand of NW_027269297.1, from coordinate 6,229,865 downwards.
CTATGAATAGAAAAAGCAAAGCACTTTTTTCCAAACTGTTGTGCACTCTTAAGCAATCTACAATAAAAATAGTATTTTTTCATGCTGGGAATGATGTGAATTACAAAAAAGCCTTGTAGCACACTTGGCACTGTAGTCTCTTGATTAGCATAGCTTTTTATTCATCAAACACATTTCACATTGACTATTTTTCTCTTTTAAATAACGGCGTCTTTGTACTTATGCAGCATCCATGAAGAATTTCTTGGGTGTTATTTTGTACCTGATCCTAAATGGCAGGTTCTGCATTCTGCCATCTGTCTAGCTTTCCCATTTGATGCAGCTTCTGAGAGGTATTTTCAGAATCGAGGACTACTTGCAAGAATGATGCTAAATCCATGCATTTTACTCCTTGGTTAATGCAAAACTATTTTTCCTTTACACTTCAATGAGAACAGGAAAATAATGATGGTGAGTTCAATCCTTAGAGTAATACAAAGAGGACTATTATCATCATTAGAAACCAAGCAAGGTGTATTTATTGCACATGCATTATACTCACTGATGCAAATTACCCTGTAAATTCAAAAGGAATCTGTATCATAGGAGTGGATGGACTGTTTCTATTGATATTTTGCTTAAAGCAGAAAATTAATTCTTTTGACAGCCAACTCATGATTGCAAGCTCACTTTCAACTACAGCTTTCAAACAGATGAAACATGTCTGTTCATAAAACGATACAGTGCAGTACACAATAGCAAGTCAGGTCATAGACTTTGAAAAGAAAAAAACAGATCAAAGGACAGATTCATTCACATCTACAAGCCCTCAAGAGTGTACAGGTCAAATGTCCCCAGAAAACTAGGCTGGTGGCACAAATTCTCTATGTTGGCACCAGCAGAAGCAGCTGCTATCTTTATAGGATGCAATCTTGCTTACATCACCCTTCAGAGCAATCTTCTGTACCCCTGCCCAATACACCTTCTGCTCTATTCCTTGGACTTCACATTTGCATTTCTACAGAGTCCTGTCCTGCAAACTGACTCAAAGTTCAGGTAGTAGATTTCCAAGATTTAGAAAGGTTGTGTGAGGTTCATTTATTTCATATTTCATTCCATCTAAGCAAACTGTAACTTTCTGAAGTGAAATATTTTGAGTATGTCACGTGTATTTTAATGTTAGCTCTGCTTCACATTAAAACTTCTCACAGACCCCTGTGATGCCTTGCTGCAAAAATATATAGCTGCCAAGAGTGGTTGTGGGAAGTTAGAATTGCCAGAAAACCATACAAACAATCTAACAATAGAGCCTTGGATTTCTGAATATAATTGCACCATGTAAAGTCAAAATATAATATTTAAATGATTTTGTATAATGATGAGTGTGGGCTAGAGAGAATCCAGATAGAATTTTATTTTTTTAAACAGTTCCGGGAAAAACATGGCCTTGACTTGGAAGTATAGCAGGAAATATTTTTATACAGCATGAGTTCTCATTACCTAATCATATGATTTGTAGACCTGAATTGGAAACCAGGAAAGAAACAAAGAAAAATATTCAAGCTATAAAAGATGGGAGTTTAAAATTTTCTTTGTATTTCTGATTAAAGCTATTAGGTAGCTAAATGGTCACCCATTATTTTAAAAAGCATCTGGACATTAAAAATAGGTAAATTTCTGCGGGACTTGGATGTCAGCTATTCCTGAAAAGCTTTATTTCACTGCTTTCCAACCCTGAATCAATCCACTTAAACGCAGCTGTATTTCAGATGCTCAGTGGAACTGTCCATGTAATGCAGATAGTTGACAAATAATCTGCAGAAAAAGCTAGATCGATTTGAAGATCTTTTCCTGTAAATGGTATTCACGTTATTTGTACAAACACACAGATGGGATTTCTGCTGTCTTCTTCAGGCCACTTCCTCCAGAGAGCTCTCCATCAAATCTCTCTAGTTCTACTCTTCTGGTGATCCAAAGTCAGCACTGGGATGGTCCAACTGCATGAATTACTGTCTGCTAGAGGTGCACCCTGAGGGCTTCTGTGTGCAGCATCACGTGAGCCCTACTAAAGTCACCCTGTTGGTATAAACTGAGCTAGCTGGACCTTAAGGGACAAGATTGTGCACTGATATTGTAAGAGAAATTAGGTACTAAGAAGGAGGCTGGAAGATTTAAATATTTCTGCCTCCAGCTTAAGCAACACTCAATCTTGGTCTTTATCGGAAAAACTAGGTGAATTAACCCATTTGGCATTCCTATGCCAAAAATGGCAGTAATACAACAAGAACCGTCAAAAGAGTAACAATTCCAATCATTACTTTGTAAAAGTAATTCATTGGAAGAAGTCGGGAAGAAGGATGAAACATGCCAATATCCTACCCTGAGAATCATTCTGTTGATTTGCACAGGTTTCTTATTATATACCCATCTAATGCATTGGACATGCATGCTTGTGATGACACAAATACTTGCAAAGCTTACCTGATAAACCATGTTCTCTTCAGACAACACAACATTTCTTGATGGTTGTGTTTGCTAATTACATTTAGACTCAATGTTCTTCAAGGTCTTTTCCAACCAAAGTGATTCCATCATTCTCTAAATCGCAGACCCTGCTTGTCTTGGTTTAGGGCAAATTTGGCAGCAATCCTCAAGAAGGGGTGATTTATTAAAAATATTGATCTAGTACTGATATCCAACTGTGACGGACAAAGGCTCCCTAACAGTTCAAAATTAGAAAGTGTATGTTTATTGCAACGCTGGGCAGCGTGCGGGATAGCTCCCAAACACACACTGTGATTTAGAGGTGATAACAGAGTCTTTTTATCTATACAAGTATTGAATACCCAAAAGACAAATACATATTCATAATTTAGGTACATCCCATCATTCCTCACTTCGTATGGTAATTAGTTCAAAAGCTATTAAGCACGCGTAGTTTGTTGCTCAAAATGAATCGGTGGGCCCTTTCATGGGGAGGGGTTCCAAAATGAGGAAATAAATGAAGTCTTCCTGGTTCTGAACTTTCTACATTTTCAATGCAAATATGACAAATGAACCCATTGGTAGAACTCCCATTCCCCATCTTCAATTGGTTTCAGAACAGAGGTGGCCACAAAGTGCAAGCTCTCAGTGCTCTCCAGGTCCCAGTCTGGAGCAGGTTTGAACAGTTCCAAGAAAAGGGAAAGAAAAAAAGACAGTCCAGGGAAAACTCTGCCTCAGCCAGCTAAACCAACTGAAAAGCAAACAACACTCTGTTCTGCTCCATCAGTGCCCAGACAACACAGTGCAGCACAGAATGTGGAGCAGTGTTGCTTTTAGAAGAGTGAGTGCAGCCTGTGATAACAAACTCCGTGCTTCTTCTTCTCCCAACCTTTGCTCTCAGAACCAGTCTTGAAGGCAGAGAATAGAATATCCAGCATTAACAGAACAGATGGCTGGGGATACAAGCATCATAAAGTCACCCTAGGACACTGCTCTACTGAGATATGTCACCAGACTATGCTAAGACAAAGTTTTGGAACTGCTAATTAAAATTCTACTATCACAGTGAAGCTGAGGAGGAAAGACAGCTCACTCCAGTTACCTTGTGGCATGCCAATACTTCCTTTCAATCACAATGGTTTTCGTCTTTAAGTCCGTGACATCACAGGCATAATTCAACATCTTTTGGGCAGGAAGGAAGATATTCTTCTTCTCATTATACTGATGGGTAAGCTGAAATGCAAAGCAGTTAATTCAAAGTGAAACAGCGATAAAGTCAATAGTAAAACTCACCACAGTTTTGTTTACCAACCCAAGTCCTTACGATCCCAAAATACAAGAACAGCTGTAAAAGCCTTGTGGTTTCTTAATTTTTTCCTATACCTACATGGGAGGGTAAGGGATAAATGATCCCAAACAATGGTAATCCACAACAAAGCATTCTTGACATCATATTCAGCTTTTGCATAGTGAGCTCTTCACCTGATCAAGTTATTCCATTGCAATAGTTTGGGGAGTATCTTAGAGGGCTGGCTGTTGTTTGGTTTAAACCATCTTGATCATTCAGGAACCCAGTAGCAATGAGAAAGTTCAAAATAAGATAGTGCTACGCAGTGATTTTCCTATATGACAGATGTATTTCTACAAGACAGAAGGCTGACCTAATGCTTCCCTACAACATGGCTGAAGTGGCATCCTGTTCCCCATAGGTTTTTCCGTTTAATTTTAGCAGCTTTCTTACTAGATTAATGAGCTGAACTAACTCAAAAAGGAATCAGATAAGTGCCAGAACTTTAAAACAAACAACAACAACAACAAAAAAGATGCAAAATGGTGATTTGTGGGTGCGTTTGAAAACAGAAATTTTTTTGTATTTTTCATAGAGACATGGCATTCTCTAGAATGATATTGCTCCAACGGTTTGAGTTTGGTTTTCTTTTTCCCCCTCAATTGTAAATGTTATGCATTCTTTTTGGCTATTTCAGTAAATAGATTTTCTGATACGTGTGAAAGACAGTCTAAAGTTCCCCTCATTTGCCTCACGACCATTCCCAGGACAGACACTTGGACCCTAAAGACACCGATGGGAATTCTGGCCTGCCAGTAATGGATGAACACCAAAAATCCTGAGGCCCCTGAGCAGAATTCTGGCCTGCCAAGGGATTGTTCACAGCTGTGTCTTCAGTGACTGCTTCTAGCAGGGCCTGCCAAAGGGCGACCCAGCCTATATGCTTGCATCTGCTTCACGACAATAGACCAGGAATTTTCCCACCTCTTGGCCAGATGAACTTGCTGGGGCAACTTGGTAGCCCCCCCATGGAAAATCCTTCCTCTGCTCCACTACCACCGTGAGGCACCGAGGTTGAAGCCCCCCTCCCAAGGACTGAGACTGAGACACCTGTAATTCTGATGCAGGGGTGCTGGCCTGACTGAAGCAGGATGCCTGCTGAGTGTTGCCTAGAGATGTGCCTACAGGACCTAGACTGGTTTCCCCCAGAAAGCAGTCCTGAAACAGTGGGTCCCACTCACTGCTGCTACTGACTTATCCTGCTGAGAACATGGACTGTCTGTACCCGTCTTCAATACCTTTTTCCCCCTCAGCAATTTCAATAGACTTCTTCTTCTTGATTGGATCTGTTCCCCCTCAGCCATTTCAAGATTCTGTTTCCCCCCTCAGCAATGGACTATAATAGAACCTTGAGTTCACCAGGACTTAACCTTGAGTTAACCAGGCAGGGCCATTATCTTCCCAACGCGACTAGGCAAACTCTGTTGGCTGGACTATGAGGACTTAGTCTCTCCACATTTGGTAGCTATACTCCTGTCTTGGTTCAGGGCAAATTTTGAGGAGAACCCCCAAAGGGGCTCCTCTAGGAAAGCAGATTCATTTGGCCCCTCCCCTATGAAATATTAATCCCAATATTACCGGGTGGGACGTGCCTGGGCTCGTCTGACCCTTGCTGCTGGGCCAAAGGCGGCAGCTGTGATGTTTCACCTCAGAGATACATTTGGCCGGCTGCATCCTGCAGCTAGGCACTCGCAACAAATCCAGGCATAGTAGAAATTCAGTTGACCTCTGGTGGAAAAGGTTCAAGGGACGGTGAAGAGAAAAAGGAGAGGATTCTGCTGTAGAGTTTTAATCCAGAGTTTATTCCAGGATGACAGACCTCTGAATCTTGTAACAGCTCCCAACAGAATCCAGACCGCATGGTCCCGTCTCCTTTTAAGCCCGGGGACAGGGGCAGGGGAAGGCACAGGTGAGCCACCAACCAGGTGGGAGGAGGGGAAGGCTCAAAGGATAAAGACACTTGGACAGGCCAATGAGCCCGGACCTGAGGGGCATCTTTTGAACTTCTGCCAACCACACCATGACCCTGCTGGAATGTTAACATTGATGGACAGCACTTAGCAGGAGGGCAAAGGGGGAGGGGAAAGGACAGGTTTCACCTATCCCAACACCTGAGGGATTTTCCTGTTTCCTGAAACAGGAAATGGCGTCACACTGCAACACTCCCCCCAACCGGTCCAGGAGAAAATAGTTCCTTGGAAAGAGGTGGAAAAAACCTGTTTATTAAACAATAAAACCTAAACAATATTGAACAATAAAACCCCTTGTTGCTCCAAAAGAGATGACAAACTGAGAAAGTCCCCTCCCTTGGGTTGCAGTTCAGCTCACACAGGCTCTTATCAGTCCCTCCGGTGCTGGAAATGTTGCGGGCCGGGCCCGGCCTGGTGGGCCACAGGTGCTAGCTGCCGGTGCTCTTCTGGGTGTTCAGTCCAGAGCAGGTTTCAAGAGGTCCAAAGAAAAGGGAAAAAAGAAAAGAAACCACAGTCCAGGGAACTTCCTTGCCTCAGCAAGCTAAAACTAACTAAAAGCAAAGGAGAGCTCTGTCCCACTGTCTGTTCATCCCCAGACAACACAGTCCAGGAGCAGGAATGTGGAGGAGTGAGTGCAGGGTCTGAAAACAAACTTCTGCTTCTTCTCTCCCCCCTTCACTCTCTGCAACAAGTCTTAAAGGTGCAAAACTTATGATGCAGCATAAACAGAACAAGATGATTGGGGTTAAAAGCATCATATAATCAGCTTAGGACAACTCCCTCTCTCTTTCTCCCCCTCTTTTCTATTCTTTTCCTCTCCCTAATTCCTTTCATGCATTTGCTGTGGTCATTCTATAAATTTGTTTTGATACTGCAATCCCCTTTCCGTGTTGTCTGTTGCACTCCCAGATCAGTTAACCAACCATCACCACCCCCATTGGTATGAGCGGATCGTGACATTAAATTGGCATCATGGACAGGATTCTGATCGACAGAAGGGTCTGCAAGGCTGTTTGTAGTCTGGAACAGGGGAAGGACGATTTGCTTCAGCCACACCTAGCCCCTCATCGCGAAAGGGTTGAACGAAGCTGGAAAGCAAGGAAAGCTCTTTGAATTTCCCACAAACTGCGCACGCCCAGGTGAAATACGCCCCCATACTCTATTGAGGGTTCTGTCTTTAGAATTTCCCAAAAAATCTCTTAGCGCAAAAGGGGAAACTGTTTTTGTTTATGTGTGAATTTGGACTGTCTGGGAAGGAAGGGACAACTTGAAGGAACTAAGCAGGGCCTCCCAGGGAGATTTGGTCTCTTCACCCAGCCAGGGAAGCAAAGGGGAGCACAGCAAAGGCTGTGAGATTGTCTAACTTAAGTTTGCACCTCCCTGTCATGGTTTTGGTCCCTTCATAAAATGACTGAAAACTCTAGCACAAAAGTTAAATTTCTGAATTTTCTGCTCTGCTTGCTAAATAGAATGCCAAGCCTTCTCCAAGGGGGGAGGTTTGGGCAGAGAACAGCTGGTTTAATTTAGAAAATGTCATAGATAGAATTTGTTCTTTACAACATGAAACAGAAGTTAAACTGGGCAAAAATAAGACCATCCTCTGCTCAGTTTTGGCAGCTTGTCTCACAGCAGCCATAGAAACCCTTTTTAAGCAAAGAAACGAGGAAATAGCAAGAATAGATTCCCTTCAAAACCTAGTTGAAATTTTGCAGAAAGAATTAAAGGAAGATAGAAATGAGATCTATATGTTGCGAGCTGCCCTTAGAGAGGAACTTGCTAAGAATTCACATCATACTGATTCCTCTACAGAGCCAGAGGAAAAGGAAACTCCTGACATGAAACAAATCTATCCCCGTCAGGAACTTGAGGCAGTAAAAAATTGGAGAGAATACTGCTGTCCTCGCTTGAGACCCTTGGTTCAAACAGAATAGAACTATCTTAATGATGAGGATTGTTGGAATGTTGGGGGACATAAGACAGATGATGCACTTTGGACCTGGTTAACATAAGAGATTTGAAAACAGGATGCCTTGGCATAAACAAACGGAACTTTGAAAATTCGACCTGGATTGCAAGAAGATTAAATCAAACGGGTTTACTGGAAAAAGAAAATCCCATTAAACTCTGCAAGCAAGAGATGTTGTTATATGCGTAAGTTTGTGTATGTGATTTTAACCTAATCATTGTAGTACACATTACTAGTCTCCCTGCAATGGTATGTAAGTGCTTGTATCCCACAATCAAATTGGATTCTGATTACCGAGTGGGTCTCCCTGTCTCTCTGCATTGCCGAAAGAGGATCTTGACCCACCTATCACAACTAAACAAATACCGTTCAGTGCTACCGAATTAGCTAAGCTGTAAAAAGAATTCGGGCACCTCCCACAAGAATCAGAGACAAATATGTCCTCCGAGTGTCCCTCGATGGTGGAGATCAAATTAAATTAACCGGAGGCCAGTGGGTACTGGGGACATGGAGCCTTCTTCACAACAGGAGATAAGGAGGTAAGCGTGATGCATGGTCCCTGACACAGGGTGCGTCTTTCTGGGCCGGGAGAATGAATCCTTTGGAAAGGGGTGACCCCCTGGCAATCGTTGACACCACCGACCAGCTCTTAGAAAGTGTCCACAAAGCCGCCTGCCTGCAAAAGATTCATGAAAAGAAATTAGTTCCTGGTTTTGAATGCCCAATGCAATTACCTGTGAAGCCAGAACTAATGACCGATTGAACTCGTGGGCTTCCAGAAACACTTAAACATACAGCAATGACTCTACAGAAAACCACAATGGCTTTGAATCCTGTAGAAAGACTAGATAAGATTCCTCAGGAATTCCCCTGACCAAAGTGGACCTAGAGATCCTGGCTTCACTCCCTACTCTTCCCCCTCACAGCCCTCAGCTTCTCAATCTGATTCACCTGCCAGTAGCCATAAAGTTTGGACATGAGCTGAAGTTGCAGTAGATCTGATTAATTATTGTAGACAAGATGGACCTATAAAAACCCCGGCATAGAAATCAGAAAATAACAAAGGTGTTTGGTTTATTGGGGCTCCTGACAGTGAAAATATAGAGAAAGGAAAACAGATCTCTAACTGCCACCATTGGTGGTTGTTGGGAATTCAAAAGTGGGTCCCCAAAGAGGTGATGGATGGTTTGCCCCTTGATAAATTGCAGAAAAGAATAAATAATTGGCACCAGCGAAAACCGAATCCATTGGCTCAACCCAGTGCACCCCTCCCTTCTCAGGGACAAAAACTAACCCTCCCCCAGCCTCTCCCACAGAACACAGGCAGTGAACCAAAACCAACAGGGTTTTCGGGAAACAAATCTCTCTGCCGCTTACAGGTGGGCAAAGGGGCGGAGCGTGGGTTTATTTAAGAATGCTCACTAAAAATAAATCAGGATATATATTAAGCCCAGCTATCACGGGCCTCCACAGGCTACTAGTAACCTTTTTGATTGACATTGGGGCTCAAATCTCTGCACTAACAAAAAAGGATGCCCAGAGGTGTGGAATTGTTCCAACTAAGAGACAATGCTGTGTTCTTAATGCTCTGGGAACTACAGAATCTATGAATGTTGCCTTAGCCAAACTGACGCTCCCTGGAAATGAGCATCAACTAGTCATCAAAATGGTAATTGGGAACATTCCAAATAATTGATTAGGAATGGGTGTCCTTGCTGGGAGGCAGTGGGAAGACTCTGAGGGATTTCTGTGGTCTTTTGGCACACTGCCACTTAACATTAGGCTGCTTCAAACCGCACCCTCCCTACCCTATAATCAAACAACTCATGTAAAACAATACCCTCTACCTTCTGGTGCCAGAGAAGGTATCAAAGCGGTTCTACAGGACTTGAGAAACCAAGGGGTAATAATTCACACACATTCTCCTTTTAATTCACCGGTATGGCCAGTCTGAAAAGCCAGTGGAAAGTGGAGATTAACAGTAGATTTTCGCAGGCTTAATGCCAACACAGACCCTCTTACAGCACTGGTCCCAAACTTAGCTGAATTAATAACATCAATTCAAGAAAAGGCTCACTCAATCATGGCAATGGCAACTATGGATGTCAAAGACATCTTCCTTATGATACCTATACAGCCAGAAGATATAGGGACCATTTTGCCTTCACATGGGAAAGGACGGCAATACACTTGCACTAGGCTTCCCCAAGGCTACAAACACTCCTCCACTTTGGCCCACCATGCTTTAGTTGAGGAATTAGAAAAAATACCCAAACCTGATCCTGCTGATCCTGTAGCTGATAATCAATACATTTAAGACACTCTGGGGGGGGCGGGGGGCGGGGGGGGGGGGCGGGGGGGGGGGTGGTGGGGAGGGGGGGAAGGATGAAATAGAGGTAGTAGGGAAACATCAGCAGAAAATAATCTCTCACTTAAAAAGTCTTGATTTGCAGATACCCGCAGAGAAAATTCAGAAACCTTCTCAGGAAGTGAAGATTTTGAGAATTTGGTGGAAAGGAGGCATGACATGTATTCCACCCGATACCCTAACCTCTTTAGATCAGTTTCAAAGGCCTGAATTGAGGAAAGATCTCCAGCAAGCTCTAGGACTATTGGTGTTCCGGAGAAAACACTTCCCAGATTTCTCAATAATTGCTAGGCCGCTTTTTGACTTGCTGAGGAAAAGGATGAAATGGGATTGGACTCCTTCTCAGGAAGAAGCATTGCAATTACTGATTTTTGAGGCAACAGCTCACCAAGCACTAGGCCCTATCCATCCCACAGATCCCTTTCAGGTGGAATGGGGATTTGCCTCCTCAGGGCTATCAGTACACATTTGGCAGTGGGGTCCCGAGGGTCCAACGGGGCCTCTTGGTTTTTATTCCCGTGGTTTCAAAGATGCTGAGAAAAGATACACTACCTGGGAAAAGGGGTTGTTTGTAGTTAGCTTAGCTCTCCTAGAAGAGGAAAAAATTGCATGACAAGAGCTTTCTGTATTAAGAGGGCCTTTCAAAGTTATCAAAATCGTCACTAATGGGAGCCCCACCCCTCCCCCCCACCTGACGGGGTAGCCCAAAGGGCCTCAGTTAGGAAATGGTATGCTCAGATGGAAGGCTATTGTAATACCGTCTCAATAACGGAAGATGCTGCTAAAAATCTAACAATCCAAGGCACTGAGAGCCTGGTTAGCAGCCAAGATAAATGTGCCTCTGTAATCAAAGCTGCCCTTCCTTTCTCCCCCGAACAAGCAGCAAGTTCTTGGTTCACAGATGCCTCTGCAAAACGGGAAGGGAAGGTATGGAGATCTAGAACAGCTGTCTTACACAATTCATTTGGTGAAAGAATCATTACTGAAGGGGAAGGCAGCGCTCAGGCTGGGGAACTCATAGCTGTTTGGAGTGTTTTCCGATGTGAGGCACAGAACATTTCTCTTGCCTGCATTTACACCGACTCTTACGCAGTGTACAAAGGTTGTACCGAGTGGCTTCCTTTCTGGCAGCAAAATGATTGGGAAGTTCACAGAATTCCAGTGTGGCAAAAGGAAAAGGGGCAAGAAATTTTAGATGTTGCAAGCCAAGGAAATATTGCTATTGGTTGGGTAGCTTCTCAGCAAACAGATGGAAATCCAGCAGGAGAGTGGAAGAATAGAGCTGATGAACTAGCAAGGCTCAGCCCCCTGAAAAAGGAACTCATTCCTGAGGACTGGGATCAACTATTAGAATGGCTGCATGGAAAAAGACAGCACACGGGTGCGAAAGATTTGTACAAAGAAGCTCATGCTTGTGGTTGGCTGGTTACCAGGGAAATGTGTAAAACATGCGTATCAGCCTGCGAGCAATGTCACAGGTGACTGGAGAGACATCCTCGAGAAGATGACCCTCTGCATTTAAGAAAGGGTAAAGGCTTATGGGACGCGTGGCAGGTAGACTATATTGGCCCCTTTAAGAAGTCAGGAGGTAAACACTTTGTGCTAGTAGGAGGAGAAATTGTATCTGGGTTGGTTCAAGCTGATGCTTTGAAAAGAGCTACAGGTGATAATGCGGTTAAAGCTTTGCAGGGGTGGTTTGGAACTTTCCCAAAGCCACAGGAAATTCAATCTGATCACAGGTCCCACTTCACTGCTAGAGGTGTACAGCATTGGGCAAAAGGTGAAGGAATTAAGCGGTCTTTCCACAGCCCTTTCCACTACCCTCAAGCTAAGGGGATCTTAGAAAGGACCAAGGGTTTTTTGAAAGGACTTCTGAAGCCCCGGGAGGGAAATTGGGACGTTCGCTTATGGGAAGCTGTTAAAAGAATGAACAGTAGATGGGGGGGGAATGGATGTCCCAAAATCACTGCCTTTTGCCCAACAGCTCCAAGCATCGTTCCCTTACTACGGCGACCTGACGATTCAAAAAGTCCAGCACATTACCCTGGACAACCTGTTCTGGTGGACCTCCCTACTGTAGGGGAAGTAGCACTAGTGCTGAAAACCCCTCTGAAGAAATATGCATGCCTAGCCTCTGATGCTCTAGGGAAAGAGCATTGGATAAATACATGCTGGATAATCCTATCCATTTTAACTCTTTTCTGGCCTCAGTGGAAGGATTTCTGTTGTTTTTACTTTTACAGAAGAACCCTGAGGAACATGAAAATCATCTGAACCATGATAACACTGGTGATGCTTTTCTGCATCCTACCACAATTCCATGGACAGGATCCTGCTGAGTGGTTGTGGTCTGAAGCTACCCTCCATCCCACTAATGTTCTAGGAGCGTAGCCCAAGGGTGGCCACCCAAACCTAGAGCCTCTAGTGCTGCATGACCCCCAGGTATATGGTCCAAGTGAGTGGGGATGGGATCAGAAGGACTGGACTAGAGCCCTAACTGGAACAATTGGTGAGTCGATTGTGGAAGCATGCAGAAAAATGGAAGGATCTCTCTATGAGAAATCCACCTCCATCACAGTTGCCGGAAATTTTATGGAACCAGATGGGAAAAATGATCGGGATATCCCTTCAGCGAGACTGTGTCCTACAAACAAGTGGGAGTGTGCCAAACAAATTCCCCTTACTCTGTGTTGCTGCCAGGAGTATGTTGGTAATTACACTCTAGGTCGCAAAACGAACAATGTTGCAAGTACAAAGGATTGTAAAAATGAACCAATTGATTGCTGGCATAATTTGACGTTAACTAAACCGACTTAAGTGACATGCCGCTGGCAAAAGAACTTGACCAACCTGTTAGGTTGAAAAGGCTTAGCTCATAAATTTAAGATAGACGCTATAACAAAACCCACGCTGAGTACCGTAGTTACATCCCAGTGGAATAGACGGGACTGAGAGCATGAAGCCCACACTGAGCACCATAGTTACACCCCAATGGGTAGAAGGGACTGAGAGCACAAAGCTGACATTGAGTACAGTAGTTACATCCGAGTGGGCAGAAGGGACTGAGAGTCCCCTTAGTCAATGTGGCCTTGGTCCCAAGCTTTTGTTCACTTGGCAGGTATGGGAAAAACAAAAAGCCTGGCAGCTTCAAGGGGGAGTGGGAGAAGGAATTAGCCGAAGGATTTGTGGAACTGCTTATAGCAAAGCAATCTCCATCAGTGTTTTGACAGATCAGACAAATAAGCGTGAACAGGTTTGTACGCCCCCAAGCGTACAAGACTGTTGGCACAATTTTACATTAACACAAACTGCAGAAGTAGTTTGTCTTTGGTCCAAAACTAGTGAAGGCTTTTCTTTTAAGTTGATAATAAATGGGATGAACCAACCTTCTACTACCACCACTCCAGCCCAAGCACCGCTTATGCTTAGCCTGAGAAGTTTTGAAATTGGACCATATATAATCAGGAAAACTGGTCAACAACACATATTGTTCAATCTGGCACGGTCTCTTAAACAAGTCAAATTGCTGATGATGCAAAACAATGTCTCAGAAATTCAGCCGGCCTGTTTGCCTTTTTTGCGGACTTCCTTTGAGGGTTGGACCACCTGGCTGCAAAAACAGAAAGTCCGTTTTTTCTTTAAAAACAGACACTAAGAGACATAACCGGTGTTTTGGGAACAGGTTTTGGAATTCTAAATAGTATTGATTCTGAAGTACACTAATGGATAAATTGGCTGCCACAAAATGGTTAGAGATTTGACCAAATTAAAACAACCACTGCAATCATCCTTATTGGCTCTGGGAACACAGCAGTGCTTGCTATCAAACATATTACCAGCTTGGGAAAAGGTAAATGTAAGTGATCGCAAATTGGTAGACTGATGCACTCGGTGCTACACAAAACAACCTTTCTTTGGCTCTTAGCTGTATCCAGGCACAATTGTCGATGCAGTCAGTTGCTGCCTCAATGATAAGAGAAGGTGAAGGCAATTTTCCTGCTGAAATTCAGAAAAGAATTTGGGACAGTGCCACTGATTTTGAAAGAGAATTCCAGTCCTGGTGGAACTTGGTGAATTTTACTTTCCACCCCATTACAAACACAGCCACAGCTCTTGTGTTAACCGTACGCAATGCCTCAGTGCATTTGAGATTTCCTATTATTGCATTAGGGCTAAATCATGATGGAGCTATTCCCAATCTTTCTGAACATAGACAATGGGCCCATCAAACTGGTAAAAAATGGCAACATGTTAATTTGGAATCTTCTATTGTCCGAGAACTAGGCTTCATCTGTGAAAGTAATGCAATTACAGCTCAGGATGTTTGTTTGGACACAGAACAAAATATCTGTCATTTTGAAATTCATCCTAACGAGACTTTCGAAACAGTCCTTAAATATATAGGCAATGGGTGTGGGTGCTTTAGAACTGCTTGTGATACGGTATTTGTAGAAAATGCAGTAGTGGATAGTAAAAATCATTCAAATTGTTGCGCTTGTAACTTTACAAAATTGAGGGATGTGATTTTTCTTCAGAAGCTCCAGTTACCTCCCATTACCTTTTTCAATCCAATTAAAGACTGATTCACAAACTATTACTGTCCTAGGGTGACGTTATGATGCTTGTATCCCCATCCGTGTGTTCTGTTGATGCTGGCTATCATGTTCTGTGCCTTCAAGACTGGCTGTGAAGAGCGAATGTTTTGTTTTGGTTTTGCTATCAGCCGCTCCCCCACAGCTGGCGCGACACAGAGACAGGGCAGTACATGGGTGCTGCTTTTGCTTTTTGCTTTGCTTTTCGCTTTGCTCTTGCTTCGGCTTTGCTCCTGCTTTGCTCTTGCTGTTTTGCTCCTGCTCATTAGTTAGTTTAGCTAAGCAGTCCAAATTTTCCCTGGACTGTTTCTCCTTTCCCTTCTTTGGACCTACTCGGACCTGCTCCGGACTGGGACCTGGGAAACACCGAGAGTTTGCACCTTGTGGCCAAGGTGCAGCAGCTACCCCAGCACAGGACAGACTGATAACAGAGCGAGCACTCCCAAGAGAGACTTTCTGAAGTTGTCTACTTTTTCAGAGCGGTGAAAGAGTGGTGCCATCTGGTATTGATCCTTTTGTGTGCTGCGGGGTGCTTTGCCTGTTACAGAAACAGGTTCTTTCCACTTGTTTCCAAGGAATCCTTCCCGACCTGGTTGGGGGGAGGGGCCATGTGGGTTTGTTTTCTGGAGGGTCCACCTTTTGGAGGTTTTCTCCCAAATTTGCCCTAAACCAGGACATTTACCTACTCCCATTGGGATGAGCATTACTTTGGTAAAGCAATCTTTGCTTCATCAGGACTTCATTGAAATATTGGAGAAGATCAAGAAGAATAGACAGAAAGCACTGGTAACTGTTCATCACAATGTGAAAGAAATACACCATGTCATAGAGAGAGTAAGAAAAGATGCTGAACACAGGTGGTAGGATACTCTTTTTGGGTGGTCACCTACTGCCACAAGAGTCCTGAACAGTATGTGTCATCCCATCATTGCCCTTTTGCGTTTCGTTTTGATTGGGGTTTTTTAATCAGCAATCTTACTCATTATGAATTGGAGAATGATGAAAGAGTTAACAAAATTGATGTCTGTAATTAATGCACACAACTGGGCTGATGTCCTTTTCACTGTGGACATCTCCAAGACTATTGACACAAGGCGACTACAAATGAGAGGATGTGTTTTGAAATCGTCTTCAATTTTCTTTGACGATTATAAGAAAATTACTTTTGATTTTTGGTGAATTGTTTTGAAAAAAAAATATTTTAAATGAACTGTTGTTGATTTGTTTATTGCTTTATTGCCTTTGATTATTTGTGATTAGTTTCAGATATTTGAAAAAAATGTTTCAAAATAATATGGTTTAAATTACTGTTATTATAGTTGTTTCTTGTTTCCTTACCCCCGCCTTTTTTTATCTTTTCTTGTCCTTCCCTTCTCTCTCTCTGTCTGACGTATTGTCTCTGCTTTCCAGGATATGCTACCAATGTGCGACAAGTATACAACAATAGTACAGAACACTGCTGATGAAGACCCTTTGAAGCCTGTCGTGAGTCACCAGGTGCTGTGAAAGACGGTCTGAGGTTCCCCCCATTTGCCTCACGACCGTCCACAGGACCGATATCAGGACCCTGAGGACCCCGATGGGACCTCTGGCCTGCCAGTAATGGATGAACACCAAAAATCCTGAGGCCCCTGAGCAGAATTCTGGCCTGCCAAGGGATTGTTCACAGCTGTGTCTTCAGTGACTGCTTCTAGCAGGGCCTGCCAAAGGGCGACCCAGCCTATATGCTTGCACCTGCTTCACGACAATAGACCAGGAATTTTCCCACCTCTTGGCCAGATGAACTTGCTGGGGCAACTTGGTAGCCCCCCCATGGAAAATCCTTCCTCTGCTCCACTACCACCGTGAGGCACCGAGGTTGAAGCCCCCCTCCCAAGGACTGAGACTGAGACACCTGTAATTCTGATGCAGGGGTGCTGGCCTGACTGAAGCAGGATGCCTGCTGAGTGTTGCCTAGAGATGTGCCTACAGGACCTAGACTGGTTTCCCCCAGAAAGCAGTCCTGAAACAGTGGGTCCCACTCACTGCTGCTACTGACTTATCCTGCTGAGAACATGGACTGTCTGTACCCGTCTTCAATACCTTTTTCCCCCTCAGCAATTTCAATAGACTTCTTCTTCTTGATTGGATCTGTTCCCCCTCAGCCATTTCAAGATTCTGTTTCCCCCCTCAGCAATGGACTATAATGGAACCTTGAGTTCACCAGGACTTTGAGACCTTCCCAACGTGACTATGCAAACTCTATCGGCTGGACTAAGAGGACTTAGTCTCTCCATGTTTGGTAGCTATACTCCTCTCTCTTTCTCCCCCTCTTTTTTATTCTTTTCCTCTCCCTGATTCCTTTCAGGCATTTGCTGTGGTCATTCTATAAAGGTGCATTTGTTTGGATTGATACTGCAATCCCCTTTCCAGGTTGTCTGTTGCACTCCCAGATCAGTTAACCAACCAACCAGTTAACCAATCCGTTGGTATGAGTGGATCATGACAATACCTTCTTTCAAGCTGCACTTGGTTCTAGTCCATAGAAGCACACTGGTAGGTAAAAGTAGACTCTAAAAGATAACATTCAAAATGTATTTCCCTTGTCTTCCCATTAAAGCAAGTGAAGAAAGCAGACAGGAGATCTTCACATAACATGCTATGCAAATTGAAAAGATTCTGTCCTTATTTGAAGCAACTGAGAAACTCACACAATGAAATACAGTTCAGACAGATGGAAGGGTCACAGATGATGTCAAATCTGTACTTCCAATGTTTGAATGAAGCAAGATTTCTTGAAGTACAATCCTATACAATGAAGGTGAGTTTGCAGAAGCAATTGAACTGGGTCTGTTTTCTAAACACAATGTTTTCTAAGTAACTGAGGATTCAGGAAGGCAACCTTGGACTTTAAAGGATTTAGAAAGATACAAATACCAAGACTGGCAGTTCATTAGCTTTAACAGTCTCTTCAAATAAGATCTATTTTTAACTTCTTCTTGTAGTAGGTCTGAAGACATTAGGAATGATGCAATAAAACAAAACAAGCAACAAACCAAAACAAAACCAAAACAGCTTTCTCAAAAAGCTTGGAGAAACCAGAGAAATTATGATTTTTAGGGGTTAAGTAGTCCTTTAAAAGTTGTCTCTGGGAAAAGAGATAAAAAAACCACTAATTGACTGGGGAGTATATTCCAAACCTGTACTGAAGCATGTAAGGGACAAGAGCCGGTAATAAAACTACTATGCTGGGTTCATCTGTTAAAAGCATTCCAGAATGGTTGAAATTATCAATCACATAATGTGGGATTAAAAAAATAAAAAAGAAAAAAAGAAAAAAGAAGAAAACATAGAGAAAAAAATATTTTGAAGATGTTTTCCCATTCCCAGATGGCATAACAACTTTATTTCATTTTGTTCCTAAGACTGATTAATAGCTTATGAAGTGTTTTACAATTGAGAGTGAGAGTGTTCTCACTAACTGTACAATTTGGATGGATCTCTTTTACTTTGCACAGCAGCAGATACGGTTTAGCACTCCACAGTTCAATCCCCAAAAGTGAATGGGTGTGGCAGATTTAACCTAACTGGCCAGTCCACCAGAATGCTTAATTATCTTGGAAAATGCTTTGCTCTATCTCATTATCTGGACATGTCTCTCTAGCTCCGCTTTGAGCTCCTTGATCTTTCATCTACAGGATGAGATCCAATTTAGCTTAGCAAGGACATAGCCTTTCAAAACCACATCTTTTATCTTCTGCATTCATCCAAGTACATTTCTACTGCAGGGAACCCTGTGGAAGATCCTAGTTGTTTTGTTTCTCAGATAGTTGTTGCATAAAAGAGCTCTTCTTTTAATTTTTTCCCTGCTAAAGGATAGGCTCTGTACTTAACTGATTGTGATGCTAACTCATTATCATCTATTCTTCAGTCGTACAGAGTAGGCAGCAAAGTTTTCTTCTGAAGACATTCATTTAATGAGAAATGCTGAAGGTCTGACTTTAGTTGCATAGGCCACTGATTGACCGGTTGCAAAATTGTTAAGTCTAGTAAGAGCAGGAAAAGTGTGCTGTTGCTGTGCCTGTAAATGTCGTGTCAGCTGCTGTTGGGATAAAAAGCATGAGCATAAGAAAACATGGATAGAAAAGAAATTTGTTGTGATTTCTGCACAAGAGGAAGTATGAAGCACTTATTTCAGTGGCTAAGACAGTATCATCATTGGGCCAGTTCTCTTCAACATCTTTTGAACAACCTGGACACAGCACTTGAAGGAATATTAAGAAAGTTTGCCAAAGACACTAAATTGGGAGGAGCTGTGAACTAACTCCCTTGAGGGCACAGAGACCTTGCAGAGAGATCTTGCCAAATAGGAGAGATGGGCAATTCTTGCTGGCCGGGAGTCTATGCACAAATCACAAAAGGGGCGGGACTGCTGGGGACGGCGTCTCAAGCTGGGTTTTTTCCAGTAATCAGTCTCATTACATGGTGATGACAATGGGAAGCTGCCAGCAGCTCACGTCCCCAGCAGCAGACAAAGAACTTAATGTTACAACTGACTTGAAAAGTTTTTTGACCAATCACACAAAGCAAAAGCATATTGACAGTACTTCTATCCAATCACTATAAAGACATGTACCTGGGCTTAGAACAATGCTCGCTTCTTTCGAATAAAAGACCTGCTTGTAAGCCTTAAGATACAGTGCACAGAGCTCCGTTATTAAGCTCAGAACTACCTAACATCGCCCTAGATATACTTTGCTGTAGCTTAGGGAGTTATTCTAGACAAGCATTAATACACAGACCATTGTTCCATTTGTCCTTACTTTTCTACTTCTCATCTAATTTTTCTGCTGACAAACCTTATGACTACTGCTTAGCTCCAATGACAGTTCTGCTGTCTCTGAGGCCTTCCTTTTGCAGCTTTCCCAAACCCCTCTGTTTTTGAGGATTCCCACAGGCAATCACCAACCAGATGGAGTGGAACAAGGGCAAGTGCTGGATTCAGCACCTGCAACTGGGCAATCCTGGTGGGTGTATAGACTGGGGAGGGAGCAAGAGGCTGGGAGAAGCACTGCAGAAAGGGACCCAGGCTCCTGGCCAATGGCAAGCTGAATGTGCATCAGCAGTGCCCTGGCAGCCAGGAGGGCCAAGCCTGTCCTGGGGTGCATCAGGCACAGCATCACCAGCTGGGCAAGGGAGGGGATTGTCTTGCTCTGCTCTGCTCTGCTCTGCTCTGCTCTTCTCTTCTCTGCTCTGCTCTGCTCTGGGGTGGAATCACCTTGGTATTAGAAAGTCCTCAAATGAGGTCTACAAAGACAGGACTCAATGAAATGGCATGCAGCTGAGTCAGGGGAGGTTTAGGTCGGGTATCAAGAAAAAGTTTTTAACCCGAGAATGGCTGGGCACTGGAAGAGTCTCTCCAGGGAGTGGTCACACCATCACAACTGTCTGAGTTTGGGAGTTCAAGGATGGCCCCAGGCAGGGCCAGGAGTTGGACTGATGATGATCCTGATGGGGTCCTTCCAATTCAACAGATTTGACGACTGGATGGTTCTGTCCTGGCCACTCAAGGTATATTGCTTGGTCTCATCAGATTTTGATCTGCTCTTGTTGTTGGTCAGACTTTGTCCCTAGTGGCTAATGATATTTATCACAAAAGACAAAGTGCCTTTTCTCAATTTTCTCAAGCAATTGGAACATGCGCCTTAGAAGCCTAAAAAAGTCTTTTCTTTGAAACAACACTGTAGTGTTTTTCACTGCCCAGTAGTCTTTCCAGATCTTAAGGAGAAAGAAGGCAAAATGAGGGGACGTATTACAATGAATGATTGTCAGTTTTCAGGTTCTTTGACAGTATATTTGTACTTCTACTATTCTTTTCTGTAAAATCATGGTTTTCTATAGTATCCAATTTTCTAGCAAGACACATTTCTGCAACTGAGCCCATCAGTCTTTGTGAAAAGATATTGTCAAAAGTACAAAACATATGAATAGGCAGTGACAAGTGAGGGAAAAAAGGAGTGTGAGAAGCAGCTGCATGATAGTAAAGTGAGACAAGAAGAAGGAGAAGGTGCTCCAGTTGACAGAGCAAAGAATCCCCCACAGTCCCTGGAGGACATCATCATGAAGCAGGTTGTCTCCCAGCAGTCCCTGGAGAACCGTGGAGGAACACAATGGAGCTCGTGGGGAGCTCCATGCCACAGCAGGTGACTGTGCCTTGAAGGAAGCTGCAGCTTGTGGAGGGAGAGAGGGCCAGAAAAGCATCCTTGACCTCTTGGAAGAGTGGAAGAGTACGTGCAAATCTTCAACAGCTGCTAACTCTAATCTATTCTCTTTCCACTTCTTGTCTTAGGTAAGTAAGAAGACAACCCAAGAATTAGAAGCCTAAATTCTTTTGCTTGAGGCTCCCATTCTTTCTGCCATTCTCTTCAAATTTAGTTTGAAGTAAAACTGATGATAAAGTTCTTAAGGCTTGATGTTCAGGCTTTTCAGAAAATAGGGAATGCAAATAACTCTTGTCACTGTCATTTTTTTCAGAGGAGGAAAAAGGGGAAATTACTGGTTTTCAAGGACTTACGGAAATCCATGGGTAACGGTGGTGAGACTGAAGAGTTTAATTAATCTGAAAAGAGAATGTCGTGGAGCTACCTCAGCTCTGTACAAGTTTTTTTACCAGGAAGTCTAGACTTTTAAACAGACTAAGGACACAATAGTTATCTCTGGGAATATTTTAGTATGTATAGTACATTCATCTTTAAATAGTTCTATCTGTTTGACAGTTATGACTTGGGCTTTAATTTTGATGTGAAAAGAAATATTTGTGATTCAGATCATTTCCATTTCTGAAGCATTTCAATTGTGGACTGTTTTTGCTGTCTCCTGAGGGCGGGGAAATAGTCTTTGTACCAATACTGAAACAAACTAGATGGAAAAATTTGTTTTCCTCATTCTTTTCTGTCTATTTCAACAGGCACAGCAGCAAGACCACTGCTATGAGTCTGAGTGGCCCTTCCACTCCAGGATGACAAACTTGTATGGGCTAGTATGTTATTTGCACCCATTTCTGATGCCGGCTGTTAACTGTTGTGCAGAAAGATCTGTCAACCTTTTTCCCAGGAAGACACTTCTGAATTGCTTCACTTGTCTCTGAAGCAGAGACCTAAGCTGGCACTCCATTTCTGAGATCTTGCTGTGTTAGCCCCCAAACCCATTTCTTTCAAATGCCTTTTACTTTCAACCCAAGCACTTCATTACTTCATGATGTAATCTCTTGTTCTTCATGTTCGGGGGATTGTTTTAGACTGATAAGAACATATTGCAGTAAGCAGGTAGAACATCTATCTTAAGCAGTATCCATCACTTGGCTTTGGTTCATGTATCATAACATCTGCAAGGCATGTCATTTACAATCAATGGATGGGCTGGGGTAACGGGCCACAGGTTTAGGAATCTTTCTCCAATTAATTTTGCGTTAAAATTTAGCTCTTATCATTTCAATTGGGTCTTTATTAAAACAATCATCTATTTATTACCTGTACCACAATGACCAGTGTACCTGTACCACAGTCAACAGTGGCTGAGCATCCTACAACAATTCCAAGAAGAAGAATGGTCTGAGCCCCCAGTGCAGCACAAGAAGTCTGTCATCAAGCCGGAGTCCCGCAGGCGTTTTCTCAGCCTGGAGAAGAGCAGACTCCGGGCAAATTGTTAGAGCAGCTCTCCAGTAGCTGAAGACAGCCTACCAGAAGGAGGCAGGTGAGCTACACAAGGGCACGGAGCGATAGGAAAAGTGTGGATGGCTTTAAAACCTGAAGAGGATAGGTTTCCTTTGGCTATTGGGAAGAAATTCCTTGCCAAGATGGTTGTGAGACACTAGAACATGTTGTGGGTGACCAATTCCTGGAAGTGATCAAGGCCAGCTTGAATGGGTCTTTGAGCTTAAGGCGGTCTAGTGGAAGGTGTCCCTGACAATGACATGCTGGGGAGGACGTAGGTGAATTTAAGGTCCCTTCCAAAGCCAACCATTCCATTATTCTATGGTAATCATTCTGTACAGTAGCAGTAAGAAGTTGAAGCTAGAAATAACATATTCATGCTGAGAAACTGCTATCCAAGGAGTTGAACTGTTTGGGTCTCACATTTATGGGCCATTTAGCAATACTATATCTAATATCTACTCCTCGCTCTTTATCATACACACAAGTATTTTATCATCTTTAACGTTTCTGATATTTGGGAATTTTCTTCCCTTCTCTCTCTTTCTTTCTTTCTTTCTTTCTTTCTTTCTTTCTTTCTTTCTTTCTCTTTCTCTCGTTCCTTCTTTCGTTTCTTTCCCCCACTTCCTTCCTTCACTGCCTTCCTTCCACTATGTCCTTCTTTCTGCCACGTCCTTCTGCCACTTCCTTCCCTCCCTCCATCCACTTTGATGTTAATTTGCAAACTGTCAAATAGTTACAGGAAATTACTCACAAGTATTTTATCATCTTTAACGTTTCTGACATTTGGGAATTTTCTTTCCTTCTCTTTCTTTCTTTCTCTTTCTTCTTTCTTTCTTTCTTTCTTTCTTTCTTTCTTTCTTTCTTTTTCTTTCTTTCTTTCTCTTTCTTTCTTTCTTTCTTTCTTTCTTTCTTTCTTTTTTTTCTCTTTCTCTCTTTCCTTCTTTCTTTTCTTTCCTTCCCCCACTTCCTTCCTTCACTGCCTTCCTCCCACTATGTCCTTCTTTCTGCCAAGTCCTTCTGCCACTTCCTTCCCTCCCTCCCTCCACTTTGATGTTAATTTGCAAACTGTCAAGTAGTTACAGGAAATTACTCTTCTTTAAATATCATTTTGAAGCTTAGAAATGAATAACAAAATTGTGTCAAAACATGGCATTTAAAAGCTATCTGAAAGTGAGAACTAGCTATTGAAAAGACAAAAATACAAAAATGAAATGATGGAGTGGATGGTTTTAAGGGATATTCTTTGTATGGCTTTGATACAAATGAGGATCTCAATTTTTACACCTTCTAAAAACACATCTTGAAACTTACTACTTTCCGTGACAAAAATATTTCCAAAACAAGCAGATGAAAATATCATCTCCCAAATAGTCATCATCAAGTCCAAAAGATTACCCTGCTTTTACGTAGTAAGCTTTATGGAGATTTCTATTCTCACACAAACAAAGAAGAATCTCTCAAATGACTAGAAAATTTTTAAAAGCAAAATAACCTTTAAGAAAAAAGATCCAAAAAAGAGCAGGGAATTACATACGTCCACACTTGTTACATGTTGGTTACTAATATTGGCTCTAGTTTGTTGGCGAGTACACTTCCCATTCACGCACGCACGCACCCCTCTTCCTCCTGCACACAGATGTGTGATATTGGGTCTCAAAGAATGGACTATTTTCTCTTAAATAAGTTGTGGCTCTCAAAGTCAAAGCGTAGTCTTCCTGGCTCTATTACCAGGATTTTGTTCCGGGAAGGGAATGTGCTTGTGCCTGTTAGAAATGGGGAGGAGGGGACAGAAAGCAAAGCCATTTGAAGACAACCTGCAGCATAACTAAGAACGAAGGGTGCTTCTTGACTGCACAGCAAAAGAAATATCGGGAGTAAAATGGAGGAAAACTTGAGGTGCTGATAGAGTTTCTCCTTGTGACAGCTTTCAAACGTACAGAAAACAGCACTTCCTCATTCTCCTGCCTTTTCAATTCACATTAACATTGGAAGAAAAGGGGTTTTGGACAACGTTCTTTTGCTTCTTGCTAAACACTCTGCTGACACTCCGTGCAACTTCCAGAAAAAGACCAAGGATGCTTTTTGTACTGGGACAGTTTCTCCTTGCGAGACATAGTAGGAAAGCTTTTTGCTAAGATGTAGGCGACAAGAGACGCAGATTCAGAGATACGGAGCTCTCCGAAGGTAGGGGCCGCTCCCGGGCGTCTTTCGGCAGAAGCCGTGCTCCGGATCGCACCGCGACCGGCACAATGCTCTGTGTGCAAAGAAGCGGCTTCTTCGCCTCATGGGGGACGGAGACCGCGGCCGCGTCTTTAAAAGCCAAGAAAAAAGTCGCACAACATGGGGAGTGTGTGTGCAGTTGTCAAACCTAAAGAAAACAGTACCTTAGCACTCTCCTGCCTTTTCTATTCACATTACCCTTCAAAAAGAAGGAGTTTTGGACAACTTTCTTTTGCTTCTTGCTAAACACTCTGCAGACCTCCGTGCAACTTCTAGAACAAGAGCGGAGATGCTTTCCGTACGGGCACAGTTTGTCCTGGCAAGACATAGTAAAAAAGCTTTTTGCTCAGTTTTATGCGACGAGAGAGACAGAAGGCAGAGTAAAGAACTCTCCGAAACGAAGCCCCCTGCCAGGGCGTCTTTCGTCAGAAGCCGCTCTCTGGAGAACACCGCCACCGGCACAATGCTCTGTGCGCGAAGAAGCCGCTTCTTCGCCTCCGGGAGATGGAGAGAACGGCAGCTTCCCAAAGGCGAAGATGCAAGCCGCAGCACACCGATATAGCGTGTGCACCTTTCAAATTGATAGAAACGAGTACTTTAGCATTCTCCTGCCCTTTCATTCACATTATATTCGAATAAAAGGAGTTTTGGGACACGATGTTTTTCTTCTTGATAAACACTCTGCAGTCCTCTGTACAACTTTTAGAAAAAGATCGGGGATGTTTTGTGTACTGGCACAGTTTCTCCTTGCAAGATATGGTGGAAAAGATTTTTGCTGAGTGTTGAGCGGCAAGACACGCAGAAGACGCAGATACGCAGCTCTCCGAAGCTAAGTGCCGGTCCCCGGCTTCTTTCGGCACAAAGCGCTCTTAGGTGCTCACCGCGACCGACCCAATGCTCTGTGTGCGAAGAAGCCGCTTCTTCGCCTCCGGGAGACGGAGAGAACGGCATCTTCCCAAAAGCGAAGATGCAAGCCGCACCACACAGGAACAGTGTGGGCAGCATTCAGACTTAGAGAAAACAGTATTTTACCAATCTCCTGCCTTTTCCACTGATATTATATTCGAAAGGAACGAGTTTTGGACAACTATCTTTTCCTTCCTGCAAAACTCTTTGCAGACCTCCGTGCACGTTTAGAAAATGATTTTGGATGTTTTCTATACTGGCAGAGTTTCTCTTTGCAAGATATGGTGGAAAAGCTTTTTGCTGAGTGTTGAGCGGCAAGACACGCAGAAGACGCAGATACGCAGCTCTCCGAAGCTAAGTGCCGGTCCCCGGCTTCTTTCGGCACAAAGCGCTCTTAGGTGCTCACTGCGACCGACCCAATGCTCTGTGTGCGAAGAAGCCGCTTCTTCGCCTCCGGGAGACGGAGAGAACGGCATCTTCCCAAAAGCGAAGATGCAAGCCGCACCACACAGGAACAGTGTGGGCAGCATTCAGACTTAGAGAAAACAGTATTTTACCACTCTCCTGCCTTTTCCACTGATATTATATTCGAAAGGAACGAGTTTTGGACAACTATCTTTTCCTTCCTGCAAAACTCTTTGCAGACCTCCGTGCAAGTTTAGAAAATGATTTTGGATGTTTTCTATACTGGCAGAGTTTCTCTTTGCAAGATATGGTGGAAAAGCTTTTTGCTGAGTGTTGAGCGGCAAGACACGCAGAAGACGCAGATACGCAGCTCTCCGAAGCTAAGTGCCGGTCCCCGGCTTCTTTCGGCACAAAGCGCTCTTAGGTGCTCACTGCGACCGACCCAATGCTCTGTGTGCGAAGAAGCCGCTTCTTCGCCTCCGGGAGACGGAGAGAACGGCATCTTCCCAAAAGCGAAGATGCAAGCCGCACCACACAGGAACAGTGTGGGCAGCATTCAGACTTAGAGAAAACAGTATTTTACCACTCTCCTGCCTTTTCCACTGATATTATATTCGAAAGGAACGAGTTTTGGACAACTATCTTTTCCTTCCTGCAAAACTCTTTGCAGACCTCCGTGCACGTTTAGAAAATGATTTTGGATGTTTTCTATACTGGCAGAGTTTCTCTTTGCAAGATATGGTGGAAAAGCTTTTTGCTGAGTGTTGAGCGGCAAGACACGCAGAAGACGCAGATACGCAGCTCTCCGAAGCTAAGTGCCGGTCCCCGGCTTCTTTCGGCACAAAGCGCTCTTAGGTGCTCACTGCGACCGACCCAATGCTCTGTGTGCGAAGAAGCCGCTTCTTCGCCTCCGGGAGACGGAGAGAACGGCATCTTCCCAAAAGCGAAGATGCAAGCCGCACCACACAGGAACAGTGTGGGCAGCATTCAGACTTAGAGAAAACAGTATTTTACCAATCTCCTGCCTTTTCCACTGATATTATATTCGAAAGGAACGAGTTTTGGACAACTATCTTTTCCTTCCTGCAAAACTCTTTGCAGACCTCCGTGCAAGTTTAGAAAATGATTTTGGATGTTTTCTATACTGGCAGAGTTTCTCTTTGCAAGATATGGTGGAAAAGCTTTTTGCTGAGTGTTGAGCGGCAAGACACGCAGAAGACGCAGATACGCAGCTCTCCGAAGCTAAGTGCCGGTCCCCGGCTTCTTTCGGCACAAACCGCTCTTAGGTGCTCACCGCGACCGACCCAATGCTCTGTGTGCGAAGAAGCTGCTTCTTCGCCTCCGGGAGACGGAGAGAACGGCATCTTCCCAAAAGCGAAGATGCAAGCCGCACCACACAGGAACAGTGTGGGCAGCATTCAGACTTAGAGAAAACAGTATTTTACCACTCTCCTGCCTTTTCCACTGATATTATATTCGAAAGGAACGAGTTTTGGACAACTAGCTTTCCTTCTTGCAAAACTCTTTGCAGACCTCCGTGCAAGTTTAGATCATGATTTTGGATGTTTTCTATACTGGCAGAGTTTCTCTTTGCAAGATATGGTGGAAAAGCTTTTTGCTGAGTGTTGAGCGGCAAGACACGCAGAAGACGCAGATACGCAGCTCTCCGATGCTAAGTGCCGGTCCCCGGCTTCTTTCGGCACAAACCGCTCTTAGGTGCTCACCGCGACCGACCCAATGCTCTGTGTGCGAAGAAGCCGCTTCTTCGCCTCCGGGAGACGGAGAGAACGGCATCTTCCCAAAAGCGAAGATGCAAGACGCACCACACAGGAACAGTGTGGGCAGCATTCAGACTTAGAGAAACCAGTACTTTACCACTCTCCTGCCTTTTCCATTGTTATTATATTCGGAAAGAACGAGTTCTGCACAACTATCTTTTCCGTATTGCAAAACTCTTTTCAGACCTCTGTGCCAGCTTTAGAACAGGATTTTGGATGTTTTCTATACTGGCAGAGTTTCTCTTTGCAAGATATGGTGAAAAAGCTTCTTGCTGAATGTTGAGCGGCAAGACACGCAGAAGACAGAGATACGGAGCTCTCCGATGCTAAGTGCCGGTACGCGGCGTCTTTCGGCACAAGCCGCTCTCCAGCGCTCACCGCGACCGGCCCAATGCTCTGTGTGCGAAGAAGCCGCTTCTTCGCCTCCGGGGGACTCGGCTAGCAGCAGCTTCCGAAACGCGACAAACAAATATTAACACCACCGGCATTGTGTCCCGGGCGTCTTTCGGCACAAGCGCCGCACCGGAGCGTACCGCCACCGGCACAATGCTCTGGGCGCGAAGAACTCGATTCTTCGCCTCCCGGGATCTGAAAGAAGAAGCATACGCTTAAGACGCCCTTGCCTCAGTTGTGTACAGGTTTGGGCACTCCTCTCGATTAATTGTGCCATTCCTGACAGCAGGTGTCGCTGTTGGTCAAGCTTTGAGTATGCTTAATAAGTTGCGCTGCTGGGTGGTCAACCAACTCAAGGTAAGATCAGCGATTTTAAATCAGCTTCTCACTGGTGTAGATACCATTAGTCATTGCACACTGCAAAATAATGCTGCTCTAGCTTTCTTGTTAGCACATGGGCACGAGTGTGAGGATTTTGAAGGAATGTGTTTTTTGAACCTCTCTAACCCTTCTGCAGTCATTCACTGGAAACTCAAACAAGGACAAGATAACATGAAGAAATTGATTGGGAATGAGAGGGTTACGCATGAATGGTTTGAGAGATGGGAAACAACTCGATGGTTGGAAGATCTTGTCAAGGGAACTTTGTTGTTACTAGTAGTCATTATTATATTGCTTCTTGTTATTCCATGCATCATGAAACTGGTGAGCCTCTTGGAAGTAAATACAGTGAAAAGGGTTTAGCTGGTGCAAGATGAAGAAGGGGGAAATTGTAGCAATGTAGCTGAACCTCTTAGACTACAGGGTGCACCAGCCATCCAGCTGGAATATGTTCTTATCAGAATTTTCTCAGAGCCCTCTGGAATTCATCAAGGTTACTAAGACATAAGCCGTGCTAAAAGAAGAAAGAGAAGTTGAGAAACCAAATTCCAAGACTACAAGAACTCGATAACGGGGGGCAGCAAAGCGCCTGGACTGTAACCAAACGTATCTTTTGAGAGGTACACACAGAATGTGTGGACATAACAAAGGCACCAAGATAAAAATGCGGGCCTGGCATGTGCAGAGATTTAGAATGTGTAAGTGCATCGTGTCAACAATCAACGGCTTCTGCTTAATCCTCTTGCTCCGTTGTCCTGGAGTCCTGAATTTCCCACAAGGAAAGCCCTTCTAAAAGGGCTCTGATTTTAATGATCGTTGCTGTCTAGACGATGAATAATGGGAATAGTTCTTTCAAATCCTTCCCTTGCTGACATCTGTAAGTTTCATCTTTTCCTGATTGTACTGGTGGCTATACATTAGTTATGACTAGAAAGGAATGAGTTTTAGGGATATGTGGCAAGGAAATTGGTAGCTCTGCTTCCATTTCCATTGTCTAAGAAGAATTCTGATTAGTTTTGGACTTTTCATAGACCTCTGACTAGATTGCATTTGTCTTTGATTGAGCCCGTAAATTTTAGGCTACTAGGCTTGACCAATGAATAGAAAAGGGAAAGTCACACAGCTTAGGTGGTTCTCTTGTCAACAACTTCTCAATAGTAGGGCGATTTCTGTCCTCAAGTTTGCTACTTCAGCTAGCAGATTATGCTCACTCCAAAAGAAGGTGAGAAGTTTGCTACCATAAATGGTCCGATAATTCTTCCTGCTTCTTTGTGACTCTTTTGTATGACTGGATTCTGTATTATTGGCGTTTGTTATAAAAAGTTGGATTAAATTGCGTGCGTCTGCTCTTGGGGGAAACAGTATTTAGCCAATAACATCTAGGCTTTTATCGACCTGAGACTGTCTGAACGGACCGGACGCTTTAAACACAGTAATTCCTGCTAGTTCCAATTCCATTTTTAGACTCGACAAACCGAATGGTAAACCTGCACCAGTAGGGAGGGACATTGGACTTTCTCCTTTTTAGAGAGAAACTAATGAAAAAGTTTCAGCAGAATCATAGCAGGCTGTAAAATAAGAAAAGCATCATGAAAAGAGGCCAATCCTATCCTCTTAGATATGGCTAGTTGTGATTGGACATGAATGAAATATGTCAACTCTGTGTTCCTGGGTATCACATCAGTAACAGCTACTTCAGCTGCTGTAGTTGTCTCCTAAAGCTAAGAACAGAATCCAAAGAATTGTGATTCCATGGTCCCAATTCACCCTGTGATGGTGACAGGTGAAAAAGGAGTGGAAGGTGCACGGGGAAATTAACTTGAATGGCCTATCTAAATCAGCAGCCACTGATTTCCTGAAAACTTCAACAGGTCAGTTGACCTGTTGGGATTCTTTTAATCCATGGTCATGTTTTTCTTGGGATTCTTGTAACCTTTCCCCATTCGTTCAGCCTTTGCCCTCAAGCCTTTGCTGACATTTCAAGTATCTCAACAAGCTGGAAATGTGTTGTCTTTCTTTATCATGTCATAATTCCCTTCAAAGGCTTGTTTGCCTCAAGTCTTATTTTTGCTGGTTTTCTGCTAGTTCATTGGCAGAGGGCAGCAGGTGCTTTGTAAGAGCAAGTACACAATCCTATAGCTTGCTTTTCTTTTGATTTGGCCTGTCTAGAAAACTGAATGACTGAACATTTCCGACAGAATTTTCTCTCCCCATTATGTTTCACCGGAAGGGCAGATGCAAATCATCTACCTAAACTCTTGGCACGGAAGAAAATAGTGGTTTGCTGCTGCATATAGGTAGAAGCTTACAAAAGGAAGGCCTTGGGCTGAGGCCCGATACTTTGGCTAAGTAGAAAAGGACTATGGGAAGGTGAGGCCGCTGAATCAGAGGTAGATCAACAAGTTCTAGAATGGTCACGTGTTCACAGCGTGGTGTATGATGGTTGGTTGAATGAATTTTGTTATGGCTTAAAGCTATGGAACTGATAAAGGCCTGAGTGCTTCAAAAGCCTGGTTTTTGCAAAAAAGCAGCTCCCCTCTGCACTTGCCTGGGGACTCTGCATCACTAGGGACCCTCACTCCCAGTTTGCCAAGGAGATGATCAGTAGGAATGTTGCAGAGCTGCTGTGTCCATATGAATGGAATGGCAAAGAGTGAAGCGGTGGGTATTTTTGGGCTTTAATACAATGCTGCTGCATTGGGGCCAGTTTAGTCGGTTTTCCATCAGTGGCCTTTCTGTCTAGAAGTGCACTGCCCAGTCTTTCTAGCATGTGATGCCATTTCCTTCCTGTTGTTTTAATACCTTCCTTCAGTTGAAAGGATGATACAATCTTTACATTTTGAAGATCCCTGTTAGGAAACACTATGCCAGAGGAGTCATTGCTCCCTTTTCTTCTGCCTCCTTTGTAATTTTCAGAGACTCATTTCAAATTTCTGCTAATGTCGAGAAGAATACTGAGACTACTCAGCAGGGTTGACGCTCTCAGCTGCTTTCCTCTTTCATACTGCTTCATACTGGATGTGACTTAATGGCCTGGTTTTGTCATCCGCATTTTGCTGTGATCTGTGAACACAAAAAGAAGTCTTTGTTTTTTGCAAGAACTACCCCTAGGAGGATTTGTGTTCCTTTTGATTTCTACGGTGTTAGCCCTGTTGCAGAAAAAAAGGAGATTGTACCCTCTTCTTGTGCTCTCATTCCCTCCTCTCTGCTTTGCATGTCCTAGTTAATCTACTGCCATGACTCATTTGGCATCATCTCATCGTGCAAATTCTGCACAGTTGCATGGACTTACAAATGCCAGTTGCCAAGGAGCTAATATAACCATTCAAAGATTAAAGAATTGTAGGGCTGGGCAAGTTCAGCTGCTGAAACTGTAAGTGGTTAAGTCATGCCATATTAAAGAGACAGAGCAAAGCAGTTCATCTAGGACTTTCAACTGGACACCTCTGAGAATAACAGCTTGACAGCAATGACACAGCCATCTTCCTAGCTGTATTCCAGAAAGAGAAAAGGGACACCTTCAATGGTTAAGATGTTTGGCATGAGAAAACAGCAAGAAATGTAGCACAAAATACTTGAGCCAGATCAAGTGCGTTTTTCTCGTGAGAATTTTGCAGTTGTTCTTTCTTGTCTGTGCCTTTTCTTTTCACAGAAGACAGGGAGGGCGTTCAATTATTATTGTTCTTTTGTTTTCTATTCTTGGCCTCCCTCTTTCCACCTACCATTAACAATTTTGCCTTTCTTGACTGGCTTGTCTTTCTTTACTTCTAGAAGGTTGCATGAGGTCCTCCCACCTTGTCATAAACATTCGCATACAGTGGAAAGGAGTAGAAGGTACATCTAAATGCACAAAACAGACCCAGAAAAATAGAGTTTTTTTACAGTCTTCTGTGAGAACAAGATATCTTTGAACTGAGTAATGCTTTAACTTTTAGTCCGCTCATTACTATTATTACAAGTGTTTGGCCTTTAGTACATAGCCTTTGAAATCATCCAGCCCAATATTTTTGGCTAATTTTGTTTTAGTTCTCTCGGGGACTTTGTTTCTTAAGGAATAGTCCAGAGCGAGAGCGTCCACGGTAGAGTTATGCTGCCATAATAAAAGCGTCGTAAATTCTGGTACAGTTTGTGCTGGTAATAGGTCTAGGAAAGAAAGGTTTTACATCTTTTTTGACTTTCAAATGTAACCATTATTTGAAACAGTTAAGAGTTGGGCTTTCCCCCCCTCCAAAATACTTCTCTCTGGAATGTTACTCAGGGATTACACATAAAAGCTCACCCCGTAAAATATGTTGCGGATAATCTGCAGTAAGCGCAGCTTAGCAGCTAGAGATGATTATGTGGGTTAAATGACATTCCTTCCTTCTGCGGTGATGGAAACTCTGTCTACGCAGACATACTCAACAAAAGTTACCATGGCTTAGCTCCTCTCCTAAACTTCATGTGCATTTTAAAACTTTCCAAGAAGGTGAATTCAAGCTCCTTCATTGCTCTGTGCTGGAGTCCCAAGAAAATATCAGTGTGCTTTTTGTCATTTACAGCTGTCATTGCTTAGCTCTTGAACATGAGACTCTCTCATGACTGATGAAAGTTGTCTAGTTAAGAGTGGGTCAAAGACACGCTCCTGCTCTAGAAGGAGATGAGAAGGTTTCTGCAGTCTTTGTCATCTCTACTGCTTGTGATTTCTAGACAAAACCAGTGGGAAGTTTTCTGAAGGCAGTCCAGAAGCTGGCAATATGGACAGCTTACAACCAAACACTTGCTGCACTGCTACCACGGTGATACCAGGAAGGACTTAAAAAATTTAAACGGGCAAACAAAGCAGTTGGAAGGAAAAGAACATTAACCATTATTCCAGTCTTCTAATATATCCTCCTTTAAGTCATCATTTTCATGCAGTTTAACGGCTTGCCTTGGTATCCCTCAAAAGGAATCTGAGACAGAGTAAGCTTTTGAATGCAGTAGATGTGACACGTGCAGGCCAAGTTGCCTTTGTTGACATCAAATGCCAGTTATGCTTGAGCTACCCTTTGCTTAAGGTACTTCGCTTACACTAAGAATTTTACTCATCATTGAGCAAATTTTGCTGTCATGATTGAGTAAATTTTATTCATGATAGAGTGAATTTTACTGTCACTCAGAATTTTACTGTCATGATTGGCAGTGAAACTTTTCAAGGAAAGCTCTGGATAGCAATGTTTGTGTAAAAATAGTATTTTATCTCCTGTATTTGTGTGAAGCAGGTAAGCCTTTTGCTGTCACCAGTGTTGCTTACCCTTTCATGTCATATCCCTCTTCATATCCATATTCTGCTGAAGGCTTAGTAATCTACTTTAACATTGGCACGTGGAATAAGACTCCTTTTCCTTTTTGAAAGCTAATGTCATTTGACCTAGTGACAGTAAATAATTCATTAATTGTAAGTCCCCAGCTAGCATCTTTTACGCATATTCTAACCTTCTAAAGAAGTAACAAAAACACTCTCCAATACTTGACTTTCTTAAGCACACAAAATGCTTCCCTCCTTTGCAGTTGGCATCTGTAAAATGAACCACATCTCTGCAGTATTTTAACGTGCACCATATTTAGCCAAGTAATTCAAAAGAAATAAAAAGCAGCCCCTTCAATTTGGAAATATTTTTGAATTGTTTTTGAACATACAAAACATACCCTTACCGTACGCATTGCATGCAGATTTAATCGTCGTGAAAGCAAACCCTATGTTTCTGTTGGGATAGCAGGGTTTTCCAGTTTCCACAATTGTTCTTGGCACAGTTTTCTACTTATGTGACTGTTAGGACACTCACAGGTACTTCTAAGGTACTGTAGTAAGCGGAGAAGGAGGAGAGGTTGTGCCTTATTTCTGGCTTCCTTTGGTTTTCTTTTTGGTTTTCTTCCTCTTGCTCTTTTTCATGTCACCTTTCTAGATACTGTGATTTAGATTTGCAGTTTACTAAGCTGTGTTTTCTGTCTGGAATTCTTTGAAATTCCGAGAGGAACCCCACCGGTAAATATGCATCTTTTTATGATTTGCTAGCTACATAGAAAATCTTCCTGCTGCTCTAAAATGCTTTTATTTGATACGCATTTTTTTATCACCATTCCAATGGAAAGAGAACAATTCCTCTATTCACTGCTTTTGTACGGGATTCAGTTCAATGTGCGCTAACGGTGCAAAAAAGTCCCGCTGGAAGAAAGGATCTGCATACCAATTGACCAAGACATGTGCTACAAGGGTCTTGGAAAGGTTCAAAGTTTCTCTACCTTTCTGGCAGTCTGTCTTCACAGCAGGACTTGATGAGGGATTTTGCTGGCGTTTCTTTGACAGAAAGCAATAACAAAGCAAGCAAAATGGAGCAGCAAAAGAAGATAGCAGCAAAAGGTACATTATCCCCTCTGTTATTATCATTGTCGAAAGAGATTTTTTCTCGCCATGTTACATCAAATACCTTAGTAGAGCTAAAGACTAGAAAAACGCAGCTCTGTTCTGGTTCATTAAAAGCAAAGCCATCTGTGGACAGAAGTGCCCAGCGTGATGCTGGGAACTCCTAGCTGGTTTCAGTAAGCTGTCTGGAGAACGGCATTTTCGGTGGGCTTTACTAGCGTGTCTGTAAGGAGGGGGAGTTTATGTGCAGCTTTGAGCCCTGAGAGTGCCATAGGCAAAGAGACCCATCGTGTAGCTCTCTGAGCAGCCACAGCACACTGAGGCATGATGGATTACTCCCAGAGTTCACGTGGTAGAAAGGTTTTCTGCCCCCGTGAAGGACGACACATCCATTTTCTTGAATAGAGCCATTCTGTATGTTACAATGGTAACTTGAATTCATCAAGTTTGTGCTATTTGTACAATGGCAGTGAGCTTGGATTCTTAAGCTTCTCGTGTTTGACCTGTTTCCTGTTTCAGTAAATAGCAAAACTTCCAAGGACTGCAGTGACAAGAAGATGAAGCTGCTAGTGTATTTCAAATGTTTGCCTAATAAAATGGTGATTTTTGCACATATTCGCAATGGAAATTTACGGTACCGAAACACCAGCTCTGCTCAGGGCAATTCTGAAATTGACTTGAGCTCTTTTCCCTGTTTCTTAGCAGGTGAACTGAGATACTTCTAGCTTCCAAGGCAAGGCGTTTGACAGCAGCTTCAAAAAGGCCCAGGCTGTTGGATGAAAAGGTGAAAAAACTGAGGGAAATGGGGGGAAATTTCACTTCTGGTTTATGTCATAGATTCAGCCAGATGATCAACAAGCATTAGTTTTATGAGGTACCAGCGTAGTCTTTCACTCTTGCAGATCCCCAAAAGCTTAACCATCCAGCAGCTTCTTCCTTGCAACAAGTGCCACAGCCAAAAGCCAGGCCTGGCCGTCACCTTCTCCTCGCAGCCTACAAACTCTGCCAAACGTACCGGTGATTCTCACTTTCCTTCTCAGCTACATGGACAAGCACATCCTCTCCATGTCTCCGAGTCCTTAGTGAAACCAAACAGCGGTTCACCTTCAAACAGCTCAGTGTGCCAGGACAGAAAGATTTCACTGGCCTGTCCCCTTGCTTTTTCCTTGCAGCCTTTTATTTTCAGAGCACACACCGAGGCATTGCACTTTGCTTCTCAGCTGAGTGCATTGCCATATTGCTGGAGTCCCACACGTCCATCTCCTTCTCGCACTAACTGCTTCTGTTGAAACATGCTGATGTGATGTGCCTTCCTGCTCAGCTATTCACACAGTCACATTCTATGTCCTGCTTGCAGTCTGAATCTAAAAGGAGACGTTTCTGACTATGTCTCACACACACAGATGTACCAGGATGAAAAGGTTGCTTGGACCTTGCCACTTACGTTCAAAAACATCCATTCACTCCACAATCAAGAGACACCTTTCTTTGCTTTACATCCTGCAAACTTCACACACACACACACACACACACACACACACACACACACACAGACACGAGAGCTACGCACTTTCTTTCTTTCTTTCTTAGCTGCACACACTCACCTATTTCCCACCTTGACCTCTCTACCACTTCTTCTTCGGCCTTGCTGTGCATGGACATTTCCTGTTAAGATACCCATTGTGTTGCCTATCCCTCCCCCACATTGCCTTGCCTTTCCTACCCAATCTTGCATTTCCTTGTCATTGCTGACAATTCCTTTCTTTTCCCTTGCCTTCCTGACCCATGCATGTCCTTCCCTTGCCCTTCATAGCAACCCAGTGCCTTGTATTGACTTGCTCACCTATCCTTCTTTTCCTTCCCATTTGTCCAGCTCCAATCTTTCATTTCCTTCTCCTTCTCGGACTCTTATTGCCTTGTCTCCCTCTCTTTTGTGTTGCCTGGCAAAGCCACCACTTGTCTGGCCTTGTCCTTGAACCCCTTCCTTGCCTTGCATTACCTTGCTCACCAGTCCCCCACCTGGAATTCACCACCTCTCTTTTTGTGGAATCTCTTCAACATGCATTGCCCTGCCTGCTTCTCCTAGGATTCTCCAGGCTTCCACTGGCTATTTTTTCTCAAGGCCCAGCATTTCAGGAGCTTGTGAGAAGAAGCCTGGAGGAGGCCACGTGCAAGCACACCTATCTGTCCTGACAGCTTTCTTCTGACATCTATGCTTCCATGTCTTGAATTTTGGACACAAAGTTCATCTTTCACCCTTGGGCTTCAGGGGCAGAATGACAGTTCTTTTGCATACAAAGGAAAGCAGGCAACCCAAGTGTCTTAGGTGCAGATTAGACATGACCCATGCAAGATCAAGGCTGGACAGAGCGGTCCGTCCGGGCCGCTTTTGTGTACCAGCAATCTTTGAATGGACCTGCCTCTTGCCTTGCATTGGGCAACCAACCAGTTTCCTTGCCATGCCCTGCTCATTCTCCATTGCTTTGCATTCCCTTGCATACCCATGCCTCACATTTGACCTGCCTGCAGTTTTCCTACAGAGCTTGGCCTTGCCTAGCCCTTCCGGTTACCATTACCTCCTATGCCCAGCCTTGCCTCTAACTTCTGGCACTTGTCTCACCTACCACTCCATTTGCTTTCCCCTCACGGCTTCAGTCTTGCCAACCTGTCCCTTGACTTGCCTACAATTGCCTACACTTGCTTTGCATTGCCTTACCTGCATGGAAGGCAAGGCAAAGAGGGGTAGACAAGGCAAAGCAAAGCCAGGAAGTTATTGGAAGGGCTAGGCAAGGCAGACATAGGCAAGCAAGCAAAGCTAGGGTAGGGTAGGCTAGGAAAACTAGACATGGTACTGGAGGCAAGGCAAAGCCAAGTGACTTGGAGTGCCTTTCCTTGCTTGGGAAGTAAAAGATATGGTGGCAATGTTGGTAGGGCTGATGATAAGGTATCGTGGGAAGGTATAGTACAGCAAGACATTTCTGTCCTGGTCCTTTCTGTGTAGGAGCCATTGTTGGACAGAGTCAGTACCGGACGTGGTATGCAACTTTTGCTCGGTAAGTTCCTGAAGGAGAACAGCAATGCTTTCTCACGGGAAGGAAAGAACTTAGCCCCAGTGTTGGAGGTGCAGATAAGAAGCTGTGTCGTGCAGCTTAAGGGCGGCAGCAACTTTCTATGCTGGCATATTTGGTTTGGAAGCCCTGACTCAATTTGTACAATCATGGAGTCGGTATCCATCTTTGGAAGGCAGTCTCCTTCCTGCAAGAATCCATTTGGTATGTGTTTTCCACTTTCTCAAGGCAGCCTTCTTGAAATTCTGCCAGCACACTTCTTTTGGACAAGGTAAAGAGCTGCGCTGGGTCTTGGTGTGCAGCCTAGCTAGTGCCCCGCACGGGTAATGCCCAATAACAGTGGTCTGACACCTTTGTAGAGGATCAGGCCCTGGATGCTTTGGATTTTGGAGGAGGGGATGCCATTTCTTTTGAGATGGGCTTCTAGTTCCTCCTCCCTTTGGCAAAGTTTGGGTGGCCACTTTGGGTGGTCTCAGTGAATTGAAAGGCTTTTCCCAATAGGCAGTTCTCTGGGTTCGAGTTGTTGAACTGTCAGTGGCAATGCAGAGGCCAGGCCAGGCCTCTGCAGGACAGGTTTTTGTCCCTTGTAGCTTTAGGGACTGTGTGAGCAGTCCCTGGTGCCATCCCATTTGGATCCTGACTCTGAGAGATTGAAGGCTTACCGTGGTACCTAGAGCTGAGAAGGAAAGTGGCGATAGCAGGGTGCACGTTTATAGTTTGATGGGTGCAATTGAAATTGTAGGCAGCAAAGAGCTTTCTCCACCAACAGTTTTGCGAGCTCGGCCAACATTTTCAAGTTTGTTACCAGGCTCTGTGAGAGAGAAAAAGTTTGTTAGGGCAGAAGATCTGGTGTCGGCCTTTGAGTGTGGGGCAAAGAAGAGTATCCACTTGGAAGGGGAAGATCAGTGACATCTTTTTGTCCTGACACAGTTGATTGGAGAGCAGGGATGTTTCTGACTTGGCTGGGTCCTGGGGGTAGTTGTGAGCTGGGCTCGGTGCGTGTCCTGGTTTTGTGAGTTGACAATGCTGTGGTGTGGTTATTTAGAAGAGCGCTGACAGTGCCCAGGAAAAAGACAAGCACTTTTCTAGCCCAGCCCCGTTCGTGTGGGAGCAGTGGAGGGACAAGAGCTCCGCTGTGGATCCTGGCTCTCGGGTACTGACAGAATGGGATCCTGCATGTAGCCCAGAAGGAAGAAGAATTGTCGTGAACGGCGGGAGAAATGCGACACACCATATGCGTGAATGGCAAATCCCGAAGTTTATTGAAAACTCACACATATTTATATTGGTGTTAATGAAGCTTATACATATTGCAAAAGCTGAGTTCATTATTGGTTAAAGCACACTTGGATCAACCACACCTACTTCTACCTTCTAATAATTATTTTGCTTCTATGTTTGCATTCTTCCAGCTTCTCTACCTAAGATATCTACATTTTCTGGCAAGCGATTTTCTCCCCCGTCTTCCCGTTTCAGAGAAGGTCACTGTGACCTTTGTCAGTGATTGGACACTGGTTGCTTAGTTCCCAGCTTGTATCCCCTATCCTTAGCCATCGGTATCACATCGAAATGTCCTTTCTCAGCTAACCAATTATCCAAAAAGCTCTCTACAAAGCATCATTTCATTGTTGGCTGCACAGTTTAGAAGCTTCAAAATAAAAGGCAATTGCAGCATGGCCTCTTCATTTTAGAAAGTTTTCTGGGCCATCAGCTGCTCAACATGTAACTTGCACCCACTGAACTGCATTCAGCTTCCTGGAGATATGCACTTTCCCTCAAGATCTAGGTACCATCTTGCACTCGAACGCTTGAAGATCCCAAACCGCTTCAAAATGTCCAGCGGCTGCTCTCAAAGAAAAAGTCCTACAACAAAAAGGCAGTGCTGGCCATAACGGTCCCTTTGCAGTCTGTCAACCAAACGAAACATACTAGCGATTCTCACGTACTTTCTCAATGATATATATACGTGCATCAGCACATTCTCTCAAAGTGACAGAGACTATCGCTACAGCCAAGCGTTTTCAGCTGCACTTCTGACTGACAGATGTGCCAGGACAGAAGGCATTTGCCAACCTACCCTCTTTCCTGTGCAACCTGACATTGGCAGCGCAAATATTTTCACATTCTTTCATTGTGGCCATGTCCAAAGCAGCTAAAGATCGCACAGGTGGAAGTGTCAAGACAGAAGATGTTCTCAAAGTAACTCCTTTTTTTTCTAAAGAGCTTTTAAACTGCGCACAATGCTTTGTATCTTCTTTCCCACATAGACCTGCCCTCACTTTTTCACACTCACATCTTTGTTGCAAACATCCAGCAGCTGTTTGCGTAGAAAAAGGCTCTAGAAATAAAAGCGAGACTTGGGCTGCACCTTCTGCCTGCCCTGTGTAAGCCACATCAAGCTCACCAGTGCGCTCTGTCCTTCCCTTTTCCGCTGCAACTACCATTGTGTTCTCTGGATCTCGGAACCTAAAGGTAGGCACATTTGTTTCCACAGAAGGGCCATAGGTAGCAGCACAAATAGCTCTCACTGAACTTTAATCCTTACCACTGCCACCATGAGTTTGGTTGGTAGGCCAGTAGGAGTCATGCTCCTTTTACAGCTGGTATGGGGCAGCCACCAGCCCAGTGCTCTGCGACTCTTGTAACCAATCCTGCTTTTACTCTCCCGGAGGGGATTAGGCATCTGTTTCTCACACAGATCATTGTGGCAGCAGCCAACGGCTCTAGTGCACTGCTTCTGCCAAAAGACCCTGGGGCCAGGCACTTACCTTCTCAGCACTACGTAGCCCCGTATTCTGCGTCTCTTGTCGTCCAGATCATACCGCAAAGCGTTTCACAGAGAAAAAATGTGCCAGGACAACAAGCTTGGCTGAAGTGTACCCCTGAAACTGGTGGAAGTTTGTATTTGCACCACATTCAAGGGGCAGTCCTCTTTCCTATACAACCTGCAAACTGCTGTCTGTTCCCAGTGCCCTCTGCCCGCTCCTTCTTACCTTGAAGTACCATGCCAAAGAGGGCTCTGTGCCGAGGTCTCAGAAGAAGAGGGAAGCATATGTGTTTGTAAAGTGGACTGTCTGTTAGTCACTTCCCTCTTCAAAGCAGCGTGTTCCATGCCAAGCAGACAACAAAGCAACAAAAGATGAGTGTGACTCTGCATTCAAATCCTGCAATGTTCCCAGAAGTGAATTTCTCTCTTCTATAGGACTGACTTGTATGAAGTGGCGTGGTTGTTTCCTTCCATTAGAAGGGAAACTCATCTAGCCAGGCTTCATCACCCCCTGCATCTTTTGGGGTAGTTCTTGGAAGAAAATAGATAGCAACTTTTCCACTCCACATGATTCATGTTTCATTCTCTTCCTTCTGTACTTCAGGGAACAAGCTATCAATTCCCTACTCTTTCTATGAAAAGGCATGAAGCTATTAATTAAATTCCCATAGATATAATAAGGAATCAAAGTCTTTTATGCCTGAAGGGCAGGCCCTTATGGTATGAAAAGTATGGATTGTCAAGGGTGGAAGAAGATCTGTATGAAAAGGGAGAAAGCCCAGAAGCATGCAGGGATTTTCAGGTATGAAAGGGAAAACGACATTAAATTGTCAAGGGAAAGAAATTGAAAGAGGCAGGAGGGAGAAGGGAGGCGGAGGAGCCAAATGCTGCCTTTGAGGCAGCTGACACGAGGACCGTCGGCCTCATGAGCAAACAAGAAAACCAAATGAAACTTCACAGCAATCTCATCCACAACTTAGTGGACAAATGTGCAAACCCATTTCTTCATTTATTATGTGTCTAATATATAGAGAGATGTTCTTCATTCTGACAGAATTTTCAGGGAGCAAGCTCGTGTAAGGCACCTGGAACCAATGGTGTATTGGAAATGGCCAACATGCAGAACACGCTCCATCCTGAACGCTACCACAGCAGAATCACAGGATCATAGAATGGCCGGGGTAGACAAAGACCTTAAAGGCCATCTAGTTCTCTGACATGGGCGGGGACACCTTTTACTTGCTCAGGTTGCTCAGAGCCCCATCCAGCCTGGCCTTGAACACCAGGTTGGGGTGTCCATAACTTCTCCAGGCTCTCTGTGCCAGTGCTTCACCACCCTCACAGGGAAGAATTTCTTCCGAGTATCTAATTTCAACCTGCCCTCTTTCATTTTGAAGCCATTGCCCATTGTCCTGCCTCCAGAGTTGCTAATGAAGAGTCCCTCTCCTGCTTCCCTTCAGATATTGGAAGGTGTTGTGAGGTCTCCATGCAACCTTCTCTTCACCAGGCTAAACAGCCCTCATTCTCTCAGCCTGTGTGTCATGGCTTGACACTGGGACAATGCCAGTGCCCCCATGAGTATACTCTCTCCCTGGTTTCTGCTGGGAGATGTGACCAGGAATAAGCAAAGCAGGCTCCCACTTAGGAAAAAAAAATAATTATTAACTAAACTACAAGGGAAAGGAAAAAAAAAAAAAAAGAAACACACAAGGAAAATGAAAACTTCACAAATACATCTCCTCCTCCTCCTCCCCAAATTCCCAATACAATACATCCCCCAAATCATCGACTCTCGGTCCAGCACCACCCTTCAGAATACTCAATCCTCAGTTCATCAAGAGGAGAAGGAGTCCTTCTTGTGCCAATGGTGACCTCTTCCTTTCATGTCCACTGCTCTCACCACTGAACACAGACCAGAGCTGCTTCTAGGGTCGACTTTTAAGGATGCTTCGTCCCACTGCAAAAAGGCACAGTCTCAACTTTGGGACATCTGTCCCCCCCATATTTTTCACCCCCTGGGGCCGAGGGGTACCCACACCGAACCCTCTTGGTCCTGAGGCATTGCCTCCCCCTAGAATGCAGTCCCTGTATCACAAGGAAACATGGCTCTGTCCATGGCTACACACAAAGAGTCCAGCATAAGCTACTCCATCATCTCTTCCACCTGCGTTCTTCTCTATTTCTCTCGTGGCCCATTTCCTCGTATCTCCTCTATATCTCTCTTCTCATTCAACTCCAGGAGGATTAGCATTTTTCCATCATCCAAGAAAAGGGTTAAAAATCTGAGGCTCTGTCTGTCCAGAACTCCCATGGCTGCCCTGCCAGGCACCTTCTTGCACTCCCCTCTTCTCCTTCTCGCCCGGCCAAGAACAGGCACCAGCTCTCTCTCTATCTCTCCTGGGGCGGGGTGGGGATGGCTGCCCGATGCCTCTCAGTGCTCCTCCACCCTTCCATCCTGCAGGGGCCTTCACCTCCCTTCTGGCCAGGGACCCAGCCTACCTCACCCAGCCGGGGGGCTTCCCCTGCCCCGCCCAGCCCGCAGCCAGGCAGGGGAGATCTGAACCTTTCCCTGACCGGAACCCAAGAGAGCCTCCCAGGGGAGAGCCCTGCTTTTAACCCTGTTTTCTCAGAGGCACATCCAATGTCCCAATGGCCACATTAGGTGCCAATATTAAAATCTGAACATTTATTGGCCTCACCACAGCATCCCAGAAAACACATTTCCTGTCAAACCACCACACTGTGGGATATGCTCTTGTCCTGAATACTGAACTGCAGTATTGTCTGATGATTTTTTGAATCCTTTGAAGGCATTTTGAATTCTTTTTCAGCCTTAAATTAGACTAAATAGCTTTGATTTGTGGGTATTGAGCAACAGAAATCACTGCCCTGGCTTGCCTTTTTTACAGCTCCTTTCCGTGGGAGACTCGCTGCAAACGTCACAGCTGGTGAGACAGTGGGCACACCATCATTCTGAAAGAGCTTTGCACAGTAAACATAGAGGAGGATTAAATATTGAAATGCAGATGACAGGAGCTGCCCAATGGACTCTGCTGGTGGAAATCAAATACTAGTCTAGTCTTTTGAATGCAAATAATTCCTCCCAATGAGGCCAGACAGGCTTGTTTGCCTTTGAATCTGAGCATGTGGACAGTAGTGGATGGTCTACAGGTTGAAAACAGTGTAGATACTTCTCCTTTTTTTCAATAGTGGCTCAGAAACTGAAAAGGCAGCTATAAAATGGTGGTAAATACATCCCTACAGATTCAAAAATGGTTGTTCTTAAGTTGCATCTCCACCATAACAACAAATTGTTAGAACTAAAATACAGATGGGAATTTTATAGCTTCTCAGAAATGAAGCAGGAATTGGCCAATGGGCCTTAGCAGTAGCTACAAGTTTTTCAGCATGAGGCATCTCAAAAGTATTTTAACCGTACAGAACTTTTCTGTACTTTTGGCCTTTTATCTCAAGGATGCATCAAAAAAAAAAAAAAGGAAAAAAACCCCAAGAAAAATAAAAAAGGACAAACCCTACCAAATATATATATATATATTACATGACTAAGATAATAAGCACAATCAGTAACATATATAGAAACAGAACCCAATGTTTTTAACTTTCAACCATGTCTTCTCAACACACTCTCGAAAATGGAATTGTTTCCCTATCTGCCTTGAAACATTTTGGAGCAAAAAACACTCTAAGGTCCTGATAGGTGTTTTGGTCAAAAATCCCTTCTTCTGGTTTTCTGTCCAGAAGCAGAGTAATGGAGGGGAAAGCTGGTAGCTGGCCAAAGGAGGTAGGAAGAGTAATCATCATCCACAACACTGGGGCTAAAGAAATTTCCACAGA
Source organism: Agelaius tricolor (assembly GCF_023055355.1). NCBI lineage: Eukaryota > Metazoa > Chordata > Aves > Passeriformes > Icteridae > Agelaius > Agelaius tricolor. The sequence continues at coordinate 6,185,306 of NW_027269297.1, read as the reverse complement.
AAATTACCTGCCTTATTACTTGCTCATGTGGTGGGTTGAAAGCTCAGAATCTGTTTCCATGTTTCCCATCCCTTGAATGTTCTATTTCACAGAATTCGAGCCCCTCAAACATCAGTCCTGCCAGAACAGCCTGCCATGTGCTGTCATAGGGGATCTGCTGATGCCCACTGACTCTTACCAGTCTAGTGCTCGTCACTGTTGCAGATCAAGAACTACTGAATAGTTCTGATTAATGCTCTTAGAGTGGTTGAAAACAAGGAAAGAATGACTAGACATTTGTATGATCAAATCCCCTGATGGAATAAAAACATGCCAGGACAACAAGCTTAATAAATGTATTCATTGTCATAAGAAGGGAGATGAAGGGTCCAAAAGATTACTTGCATACTTACTGTTCTAAATCCCTTGTTATCTGGTAAATTGCAAAGGATGCCCGGCTTTCACCAAAATGCAAATCAGATTAAAATGTGAAGCCTTACACTTTACTGGATATAAAACTTCATCATCCATTTTTAAATCTTAGAGATTGCGATGTTGTCCTGGTTTAGGGCAAATTTGGAGGAGAATTTCCAAATTAGGGCCCCTCCCCGCAACTGGTTCGGGAAGGATTCCTCAGAGAGAAGTGGAACGAACCTGTTTATTTAATAGGCACAGCACCCCCCAGCACGCAAAAGGAACAATTCCGGATGACACCGCTCTGAAAAAGATGACAAATTCAGAAAGTCTCTCTTGGGGGGGTGCTCACTCTCTTCTCAGTCCCTCCAGAGCTGGGCCAGCTGCTGCAGGCCACAAGGTGCAAACTCTCGGTGTTTCCCAGGTCCCAGTCCGGAGCAGGTTCAAAATGGTCAGTAAAAGGAAAGGAGAAATGGTCCAGGAAGAAATTTGGACAGTTTAGCTAAACTAGCTAATGAGCAAAAGCAAGCAGAAGCGAAGCAAGCAAGAGTGAGAGAGAGCAAAGCGAAAAGCAAAAGCAGGAAAAGCAAAAGCTGCAGTCTCTGTGTCCCGCCAGGCTGATAAGAAAACCAAAACAAAACATTCCCTCTTCAGAGCCAGTCTTAAAGGTACAGAACATAATATCCAACATTCACAGAACACGTGAATGGGGATACATGCATCATAACGTCACCCTAGGACAGATGTATTTCCTATTAATACCTTAATATTAATAAGGTTTAGAGCTGGAATTCAGAGGGAAAAGAAAGCTATTTTGAATTCATTCTATTCAATCATCTTGTCTGGACTGTCTCTTCCTGCTTTTCACTTCTGAAACTCTGTATGAAAGGCATAGAGTTCTGGATTAATTCTTTTCAACAGTTTCCCCTGTTATTCTTCTTTCAAGGCAAACCTGAAAAATCCACATTTTCTTTCCCAACCACTTCTAAAATTCCATTGAGAAGCAAAAAAAAACCCCATCAAACAACTAAATCTCTGCTCCAATTTGTAGGAAAAAACCCCATGCCATTAACTGCTTTCCTAACACTTTCTTTCTCTTGTATTAATATGGCAACCTTTTCTTGCTTTTATAGATTAGAACCAAATTCTTAAAGCTATAAGGAAACACAGGTTTACTGTAGCTGATTCTGAGATACAGTAGTCCAGCAAGGAGTTCAGACCTCAAAAGAAGAGTCTGTACAACAAGATTCAGCACAACGTTGAGACATATTAGCTATTGTTCAAGAAAAGCCGCCAAAATGAAACTGCTTAGACTTCTATACTATCATGGGTGCCTGCTTCCAGAACCTGACCTAAGTTGCTGGAAACTAGCTGCAATATGACTGCAAACAATGCTGCGAATGTAGGACATTGTTATTCTTCTCTTCCATTGAAAACCACAAGTGGAGTTGCGTCATTTTCTTAAAAATTCTCTATTTCCTTCCAAACTGGTAAAATGATGATAAATAAAGTGTTCTGTTCATACAGTTTAAATCTAATAATGTTCAAAATGAAAAACAAAAAAAAATTCATTCAGATATGGTCTGCAATAATACAGCCGAGAGAAGATGAACCAGTCTGGCCTACAAAATAAAGTGAAGCAGAATTTGGGAATTTGGAACACCTTACGATGTAATATTTAAAGAAAAAAAAGAAATAAAATGTAACCTACCCAAACTCAATCAGTGATGCACCGACAGAGAAAAAAGAACTCATTACTACTAATATTTCTTTCATTCTCAGACAAGAAGTTAAATTATCCTCTTGAATGCACGGAAGATTGTTGCGAAAGACAGCAGCCTTCTTCTTTACAACATATTCTTCAGAACTCCAGGAGACACATCATTAGAGCTATGAGGCTCTTTCTCTCTGTAAAACTTCCAGAGCATAGCCACTATTATATTCCTTTAGAGATCCTCACCGCCCTGGGCGACTGGTGGATAGTCTACAGCTCCAGTACATCAGCCAGACGCTCTGCCTTATTTAGCATGGCTACTGCAGCAAGGACATCATCTCTACTGGCTTTCTATCCAAAATATATGCAAGGCACAACAAAGAATATACCCAAAACACTGAGCACAGCCTATGGCCTTCAAAACAAAAATCTCACAATGGCAATACTGGATCTTCTGATCCAAACCATCGGGAAACATTTCTTTAGAGGCGAAAAAAGCTCCTGTTGATTGTACAAAAAATAGTGATGTAAACCAGAGTTGCATGACCCAGTATTTCTATTGAACTGGAACTATTTTGATCAATATTATGCATCCATTTCTTTTCAGGGCATTTGGTAAAAAATGTAAAGTATAGTTTAAAAGGAATTATTGGATGCGTACTAAGTACTAGGGATTAGTTAAGGTGTTGGTTTTGCATGGCTTGGTTTTTGGTGGGGAGGGAAGAAGCCAGCCACAGAAGTGAATCTTTTGTGAAAAGCTCCTAGAAGCTTCCTCCATGCCTGGCAAAGTGAATCCCTGCTTGGCACTAAGAACAGACATGCTGCTAAGCCAATTAGACAAGCAGTAATATATTTAAGAAGGAAATCAAAACTGCGGCCAGTTAACTTTTAAGTTTGCTAATTTTCTGGTTGGCACCTCTTCTGGTTTGAAAGCAAAACCAGCAAGAGATGCTGTCGCTGTTGCAGTGCGTGTTTTTGATTGTAATGCAGTTTGAGTAGTCAGTTTGATAATACTTCCTGTTTTGTGCTGTTGGAGCATATTTTATTATTAAGGGATTGTTCCTTTCCCCCCCATGTTGTTAGTTTTTGCCCTAGTTGTCCATCTCCCCAAAGACCTGCCCTTTTCTTCCCTTTTCCTCCTCCCACTGAATGTCAATCCCTCCCCAAGCCTGCCCCTTTCTCTAGAAACTTCCCTATCAATTTTATACTCTTCAAAACCCCATTGGTTTGTTTAAGTTATTCTCCTCCCCTGTAGTCCCCTATTGGTTTAAACATTGTATTCCCCGCCTTGTGGTCCACCCCCAGTTGCTCCCAGTGTGTTCAAGATTGTATCCTCCTCTGGGACCTCTCCCCATTTCTAAGTTGATGTATGCATTTGGGTCAGTGTCTTTGTGTCCCTGACCCTCCAGGGAAGAAACTCCTTTGGAAAACATGCAGAAGACCTCTCCCTGTTCCTTGTCCCCGCCCTCGGCGCAGTCCTATCCCCAATGCAGTCCACCTGTGCCATAGAGCAGCTGTGCCCTACAGCTGCACCCTGGATTTGACAGCTTTCTGGGGGCAGCCCACTCTGGCTGTTGGTGTCAGGAGCTAGTCAGTCTGAAGAAATCCAGCATGGCAGCAAGACTCCAAGTCAGAAATACAATTTATTAGGAAAAGGGGAAAAACCAAATACATGCAATAATACAAAAGAAAAACCACGGACAGAATACAACCTGTCACCCTGCTAGTTAGGGTGGTGGCAGCAGTCCGGATGAAATGGCCTTGTTGAAGTGGTGATCCTGTAGAAACCATCTGGTAGCTCTTGTCCTCTGAAGACCAGTGGGTGAGGGTGGCCGTTCCTCTAGGAAGCCAGTGGAAAGACTGCTTGTGGTGTCCCAAAACTCAGATTATATCCAGCTGGGGATGCTTAGCTCCTGCCCCCTGGGCAGAGCATCTTGCAATGGGCTCAAATTGTTCTGAGTCATGCGGTGGTTCCTTGATTAGCCTTTAAACAGAAATGGCTCCTGGAGGGAGTCATCTCTGAATCATGTGGCAAGACATGGATGGCCCCGTTAAGAGATAAGGAGATAAGGAAAAAACGATGCCCCTCCCGGTTTCAGCAGCTCTTGAGGTTGGGAGCAGAAAACATTTTTATATTGTAGCCTAGGACAATACAGGATGAATGCTTTTGCATTTGCAGGAAGTTTGTGTGGATTTGAAAAGCATCCTTATAGCAGAGGCACAAAAGTATTCTCATACCCTTTTAAATCATCTTCAAACCAAGCAATTCTCACAATAAGGTAGCGCATGAATGACTTGCAAGTGAGTTGAAGAAACACGGCAAAGATAAGTAGTGTTCAACTGCAGAGAATCGTTTAGGAGAATAGCTGACTAGTGACAGCTCTGAGCAGAAGAGTCTGTGGCTTATCCTGTGGGAGCAATAGTAAGACATTTCAATTGAAAAACCCCATTCATTCCCAAGGAGCAAACATCAGTAAAAATAAAAGGTCAAGTAAAGACACCCTAGTGCTCTTCTTATCAGAAGCATGTTCCTCCATATGAGAGTATTTAGGAAAGGACAGTCCATTCATAAAGAAAGGTGTGCCAGTTAGAAAACCTGTAGAACAATACAAGACAAACTCACACAATATACATCCTCAAATGCAAAATGAAGAAATAATCATTTCAAGCTTCCGTGGAATTAATTGCATTTTATTTGTTCTTTTCATTTCAGCTGCTCTCAAGTTATTTTTTAAGACTGAATTTTATGAATTCAGCAAAGCTCTCTTTCTGAATGTCTGCATACCCCTATAAAACACTGAGGTGACAAAGAGAACGGCAGTGGAAGGAAACCTGGTCCACCTCCCCCTCCTTGAAGCTTTAGGCCAGCGAGTGATTAGAATTTAGTCACTTCATTTGCTTTACCAAGAGAGAATGTTTTCCAGCCTTTATCTTTCCTTTTGGAGCTGATTCACTTTGTAGTCATAAATTCTTGACTCAGTTGGTGAGAAACGATGGCATTACAGCCGTGGATGTTAAAGTGCACTGATGGGAAATGAAGTTTTCATCTTCAGGTCCTTGCTTCAGTAAATATTCCAAATTCATCAGAAAGAAAGTTCCCAGACCAGTAATCCCCACTCAAATGACCTAATTCAAATAGTTTGTAGGCATAAGAGGCATCAAGCAGGTGCTGTCATCTGTTAGGGGAATACGCAGCCAGTACATGATTGTCTAGTTAGGCGGCAACAATTTTGGAAAGAATTTAGTTTTTTTGTATTGCAAGTGAATGGTCAATACATTTTATTAGTGGATACGGGTAAAAGAATGTCTTCTGCATCCTTTCAGAGGGGAAGCTTCCCTAGATCTAAAGCTGCTCAGCTCCACGATAGGATGCTTTGTCTGAAAAGGGAACTCAAGTCTTTGTCCTTTTGGATTGCTTCCATAGTTTTTCACTCACTCTTCAGGTAGCTGTTAATATGTTCTGTTATCCCTTGCAAACTTTTATGGGCATAGTCACTGAATTGGTATGTATTCCATGAAGTCCACAGGCCCTGTTGAGATGCAGCCACAGGTCTCAAGGGTGTTAGCAGATGTTATTCTGAGGCCACTCCTAATGATTTTTGATGGATCATAGTGACTGAGGAAAGTGCCCAAAGACTGGATGAAAGCAAATGTCACCCATCTTGGAAAAAGGCAACTAGGAGGACTTGGAAAAGTACAAGCCAGCCAGCCAGCGTCATTTTTATCCCCAGGAAGTTGATGGAGCAGCTATTGCTGGAAAGCATTGCCAGGCACATGAAGGAGGACAAAATAACATAGTCAGCATGGATTTACCAGGGGAACTTGATGCTGAACAACTTTTTAAACTCCTCTGATGAATCAACTTGCCCGGTAGATGAAGGGAATATTGTCTGCCTGGGCTTCAGGAAGGTTTTGGACATTTATCTACGTGGCAGCACACATACATCCCAGAAGTGTGCAAAGAGGAGGGAACCAGTGTCTTTTCAAGGATGCTCAGTGAAAAGACAAGAGGCAGTAGGCACACACTGAAATACAGGAGATTGCCTCTGCACATCACCAAATGATTTTTTACTGTGAGGGCGACTGAACCACGGCACAGACTGCCCAGAAAGATGGTGGAGCCTGGATCTTTGAAGACATTAAAAGTACACCCAGATATAATCCTGGGCAAGAGGCTCTAGGTATCCTGGTTTAAGCAGGGGGGTTGGACCTGGTGAGCCCCACTGACGCCTTCCACTCTCGTTCATTCTGTGCTAGTGAATTCTCTTAGAGATGCATTTCAAGCACTGGCATGACAAAGGTCTGTGCAGAGAGAGATCCAAATGGACATGGGATCTAAGTTCCTTAAGTAGTGCTCAAGAAGAATGCAAAACTCTGGGATAAGTGTCTCTTCCATAACTGAATCCCTTTCACGGGAAAATTCCCCAGCTATAGAAAGATCTTCTGATAGGCATGCTTAAGACTGACACTGGCTGAGCAAATTTCTCCCTATGTGTGTTTAAGACCAATTAGGATCTTCACCAAGAGTGTTGTCAACATAGTCACAGAATGTATATTGTTAAGAAGGGACAACTTACATCAGAATGGCAAATATTGGTCCACAAAATGTATTAATGTATGGGAACTATCTACTTGGGTTGAAAATAAAAAAGAAAGAGTTAGTCTTTATTTATCAATTCCATCGCAATATTGATGAGGTAAGAAAAAGACCTTAGTCCTTAACCTTCTTAACTCAAGCAAAGATTTTTAAAAATTCCTTGTAAAAAATGTATCCTAATTATCAGACTATGAAACAATTTTAGTTGGGAAAAAAGTTCCAAAATTGTGTAGATAGTGGTAAAGAAGCCAAGAAAATAGGTAAGAAACAAAAAGAGAGCAAAAGAGTCAGCTTCAGTCTGCAAGCTCGTTCTAGAAGTAATCTGGTAGAAAAAGGAACCCCCAGTTGAATTTCCAATGTATTCATGCACTTGATTCAGTAACTAGTCAATGTAAAAACCAATCCTTTTGTACAACTTCTCCCAGCAACAAAAACCCCAACAGCTTGACACCACCATCATGCCTGTCCCAGATGTATTTTAAAAGAATTTTCCTTTCTTGAAACTCTATTTGCATAAAAGTTGCAAGACATTGGAGGGATTCTCCACATTCTCATTTCTCCATGTGGCTTGAAAGTCTATTTGATAAAATATGCAACAAAGCATATGATTTATAAGGTAGGGTAAAATGGATGATTTGGGAATTGATCTCTTGTTGATATTAAACTTCATATCCACTCTCTGTGAAGTTTCTAAAAGAAATGATGGAGCTGAGGCATGAATCTGCCACAACAAGTGTTAAGCAAAGATACACACTCCCCTTCACATGCCCCCCTTCCACACACACCTAGGCCCACACAGAGGTCAGCATAGCAGATGATGAACACCTTCTTTGGCACTTCATGAAATCCTAACATGAGGAAGTGTTGAAATACAGAGATTTTGTCCCATGTAGAAACCCATCCCATGTATTTTATGCTGTAATTCTTCTCTCTTTTAAAATTTGCTATCTTCTGCATAGTTTTCATTAACCTGTTACAGTAGTGAAAATCACAGATCAAGGTAATGTTGTAACACTTTGATTTTACCCCAAGAGCTGAGGGAAAACTTGCTCCTATACTTCAATCTGAGTTTCTTCTAGATTCCAACTTTGTTTCTCTACCATCAAGAGTCTCCTGTGTTGCTGCTCAAAGCCCCATCCAACCTGACCTTGAATACTTTCAGGGATGGGACACCCACTACTTCTCTGGGCAACCTGTTCCAGTGTTCCAGCACCCCCACAGTAAAAAAAGTCTTCCTTTCATCTAATATGTGTCAGAAGTATTAAATCTAGGCATATAAACTTTGAGGAAAGGTTTGAAATTCTTTTGATTTGAATCACATTTTATATGAATACTGACTTACAGATGACTAAAATATGTTGATGGGCATTTGAGCTGACACTTTTTGAAAAGGTGCATGGAATTTAAAATTAAAACCAGTACCATTAAAAGCTTTGTGCCGTTTTCTTTTTCCTCTGGTATTCAAAATTGCATATATCAAATATCTGTGCTTCGTACAAAGCTCTTAGACACTCTCAGAAAAAAGCTTTTCTTTCAGACTAAGTTGCAGTTTACGTAGAACACTGGTACTAGTGAAGGTTTTTCTGGGCATAGGAGGAACACCTTCTCATTGGATTTGTGTGCAGAATGCATTTTATGCAAACTGGAAAATTGATCCCAGCTGTGTTCTAGTCATCATTCTTACTGCATCAGGCCTGAAGATTCTGTGAAAAGTAGCCAGTGGACCTTGAACATAGCTCATGTGAAACAGATGAGAGGCGATGGAGAAGTTGAGGGAGAGAATAAAGAGCATATGGCCCAGTACAGACTAACAATTGTTTGGCACCCTTTAAAGGCTGTGTTTGACAAGCAGGGCTGAAGCAGGTCTGCAAAATATCCGGGAGATCAAAATCCATTGAAGCAAATTGCCCTGGCCAGTCACTTTGCTGCCGATAATTCACTCTCCATAGCAGCTGATCAGGCCTAACAATGCTGCTGCAGAAGTATTGTGAAAAAGGTAGGCATATTTTCACAGATGCAGGGGAAAATCCCCTTGGATGATGGCTCCAAGGGATTACTTGATGGAGCAAGTTATGTACCCTTATCTACCGTGCAGTATCTAAGTTGGTGAGTTCACTATCTGTCAGCATCACTTTCGAAAATAAATGTTTGATCCACAAAACAATATTTCATATGTCCTGTCTACCTGCTTCATTTCAACCAATGAATAGGCTACGTTCCATCAGCAAAGGGTTTATGATCCTATGTTTCTTTAAACTGTGATAATTCTTTATTTTTTTCTAGATCAGACACTGTCTATTCATAAGATTCAGATGTCCATGGCAGGGGTGTAATTAAATTCACATGTTAAAAAATAACCTTGTTCTTGTTATCTTTTTATTAAATTACTGACATGTAACATCCGTCTGAGAGCTGAAGAAAACCCCTTCATTTGCTGTTTGCCAAGTATCATCTATGTGATACAAATTCTAGTTGAGAAATCACACCCGTACATTGCCATGTAACACTACTAGTAATGCTTTCACAACCTTTTCTTCATCATTAGGTCTTTGGTGAAGTGAATGATTAGAACATAAGCAAGGGAATTTGTTCAAGATGCTCCAGAAAGAGCTGTGGTCTGTTCTCTTCTTTGCTGCCTATGTTAGCACTGAGCTGCAAAAAAGGAAAGATTACTAGGAAAAGTGTTACTTTCAGTCTAAACTTGTAAATGATGTTTGGAATACCCTGTTAAATGACAAGGTGCTCTTTTAAAATATGGCATCTTAAGGGAAAATGTCTGCTTTAAAAAGGTTTTGAGACAGTTGCTTCTGGAAAAAAAAAAAAAAAAGAAAAGAATTGGAGGCTTCTAAGGTCTTTAGGCATACTATTTTGAAGATTGATTCAAACCACAGTTTCTTCATATAGGAAGAACAGAGGACCATAGATGCAACCCATTTGAAAATGGATTTCTATATGTTTCTGGTTGGGATTACCAGGCATCATTTCTTGTGAAGTCGAGGGACTGCAGTTAGCACTCCAATAATTTCCTTCCCTGAAATTCATCTGCATTTGGTCCTTTTTCCAGAGTCCCCATTTATTAGTGAAGGTATACTCTATCTATGCATTAGAATATTCCATTAGAGTGTGTGACTCATACTTGCTAGTTAAAATTAGCTGGAGCGGAATGGATAGTTACAGTTGCGTGTATACAATAGTCTTATTTTGGCAAGTTTTCTTTAGACAATGTTGAAGCAGCACTAGCAAATAGGAAGTACAGCTTGCAGCAGGGAAGGACACTCTTCTGCTTTCTCAAGTTTCCTGTAGTTAAATAGACGCCAAAAGGCTTTTCCTAGTACTACTACTGTCTTGTAGGAATACTTGATCTAATCCTATCTTTGATCAAATTCCTAATGGGTTACTTTTCTACAAGGCAGAACATTTTTCTTTTAATAATATGTATTTTGTAAGGTGGAGACATGAACTTGTGCACCAGTCACGTGGACTGTACTCCTTATTAAGTTTCACAACCTTCTTGAGAAAATATTGACTGTGTGTAACTTCAAAAGGAGAATTCTGGGCATCTTCATTCTATTGATGTAATTGTTTTTCTGCCATGCTGGTATTGTTTTCTATCATTTTTACCAACAGAAATATTTTTCCCTGACACCTATGGAAAAGACCTATGTTTACTCAACAGTGCAGCGTCAGTACATTGTTTAGAATGATTTCAACATGGTCCCAAACATATCGGACAGCTAGACAGCAGAGGTTAGCAACAGGGAATGGGAGTAACTTCTGAACCGTTTCAGTAGATTTCCCAGGAAGGGCTTGCTTTCTGCCACTGCAAATTTTCCCAGAGATTTTGTCTGGTGAAGAGTTGCATCAAAAGAGTATTTTTGCCCAAACCTTGGGGCAAGCTCTGTCTCCGATTTACTAGTGAATGCAAAGAGGGTGAAAGTGCTGCTTCAAAGCCCTCTGTGCGCTTTCTGTACCAAGAGGGGGGGTGACCCCAGAAATAAGTTTTGATCTCTCTTCAGAACACAAGGCATGTCATCACCTCATTCATCTTCTTCTGGGACTCATAGCGTCTTAAGACTAAGAAGCTCTCTTGCTTGCTGAAGTGCGTTCAGCAAAAAAACCTTGTCTCATCAGCAGATTTGAACACAACTACAGTCGAGTCAATTCCAATGCTGGCAGGGCAATACTCTACCCCACTAGTAACATGCCACTATTAGAAGACTGTGTAAAACGATTTTTGTACAAAGTAATCGGAGGGAAAAATAGAATTGGGAAGAACTGCACATTGTTCTGGAAAAAGCCTCCTGCCTCAGTCTTACAGACATCATTTGCTGGTATCATTTTTAATAGTTGGGGGTTTTTAAATTTTGTAGAAGAAAAAATATTACTGCACCTTTATGTTTCCTTAATAGAAGTGCAGCCATTTCTTAATAGAATAGAAGTAAGCCATTTGGATATGTACAAATGGTCTTTTCAAATACATATGCTATAGCCCACTGTGAAAGTAATTAGCTATAAAGAGAAATCTAAAGGTTTAAAAAGATTTTGGAAGAAAGTAAGTCTAAGGTGATAGAAGAAGAAGAAAACAGCAGTTTTCTTCTGGTGAAAAAAAAACAAAGGGAGGACCTTGTACAGTGGAGATGTATTATTTGACTTATTGACTGAAAAACTGAGTAGGTTTGCTATTGCCAATGGTTTTCATTAGGAAGGAAGAGATTCCTTTGGCAAAAAAAACCCCTTCAAACTGACTTGACAAAAATGTTATGACACTTAACTTCACCAATCCTGAAGAAAAATTCTCATCACTTGATCTGGAAATCATGATGGTAATGGAGACAAGGATGTCTAAGCCATGCCATCAGGAACATAAAAAAGCATTAGAATGCAGGTAAGACTGAGCTCCTGAACTAGTGTGAAGAGAATGCAACAAAGACATTTTCCTTTAAGAGTCTTCAGGATGGAGAGCAGATCAAATTTTTTCATGTGAAGTATTTCTGAATGGAATGAATCTTCAAAATAACATTGTTTTCCAAAACCTGTCTACAGGATCTCTTACCATGATACACAGTTCCTATGAATAGAAAAAGCAAAGCACTTTTTTCCAAACTGTTGTGCACTCTTAAGCAATCTACAATAAAAATAGTATTTTTTCATGCTGGGAATGATGTGAATTACAAAAAAGCCTTGTAGCACACTTGGCACTGTAGTCTCTTGATTAGCATAGCTTTTTATTCATCAAACACATTTCACATTGACTATTTTTCTCTTTTAAATAACGGCGTCTTTGTACTTATGCAGCATCCATGAAGAATTTCTTGGGTGTTATTTTGTACCTGATCCTAAATGGCAGGTTCTGCATTCTGCCATCTGTCTAGCTTTCCCATTTGATGCAGCTTCTGAGAGGTATTTTCAGAATCGAGGACTACTTGCAAGAATGATGCTAAATCCATGCATTTTACTCCTTGGTTAATGCAAAACTATTTTTCCTTTACACTTCAATGAGAACAGGAAAATAATGATGGTGAGTTCAATCCTTAGAGTAATACAAAGAGGACTATTATCATCATTAGAAACCAAGCAAGGTGTATTTATTGCACATGCATGATACTCACTGATGCAAATTACCCTGTAAATTCAAAAGGAATCTGTATCATAGGAGTGGATGGACTGTTTCTATTGATATTTTGCTTAAAGCAGAAAATTAATTCTTTTGACAGCCAACTCATGATTGCAAGCTCACTTTCAACTACAGCTTTCAAACAGAAGAAACATGTCTGTTTATAAAACGATACAGTACAGTACACAATAGCAAGTCAGGTCATAGACTTTGAAAAGAAAAAAACAGATCAAAGGACAGATTCATTCACATCTACAAGCCCTCAAGAGTGTACAGGTCAAATGTCCCCAGAAAACTAGGCTGGTGGCGCAAATTCTCTATGTTGGCACCAGCAGAAGCAGCTGCTATCTTTATAGGATGCAATCTTGCTTACATCACCCTTCAGAGCAATCTTCTGTACCCCTGCCCAATACACCTTCTGCTCTATTCCTTGGACTTCACATTTGCATTTCTACAGAGTCCTGTCCTGCAAACTGACTCAAAGTTCAGGTAATAGATTTCCAAGATTTAGAAAGGTTGTGTGAGGTTCATTTATTTCATATTTCATTCCATCTAAGCAAACTGTAACTTTCTGAAGTGAAATATTTTGAGTATGTCACGTGTATTTTAATGTTAGCTCTGCTTCACATTAAAACTTCTCACAGACCCCTGTGATGCCTTGCTGCAAAAATATATAGCTGCCAAGAGTGGTTGTGGGAAGTTAGAATTGCCAGAAAACCATACAAACAATCTAACAATAGAGCCTTGGATTTCTGAATATAATTGCACCATGTAAAGTCAAAATATAATATTTAAATGATTTTGTATAATGATGAGTGTGGGCTAGAGAGAATCCAGATAGAATTTTATTTTTTTAAACAGTTCCGGGAAAAACATGGCCTTGACTTGGAAGTATAGCAGGAAATATTTTTATACAGCATGAGTTCTCATTACCTAATCATATGATTTGTAGACCTGAATTGGAAACCAGGAAAGAAACAAAGAAAAATATTCAAGCTATAAAAGATGGGAGTTTAAAATTTTCTTTGTATTTCTGATTAAAGCTATTAGGTAGCTAAATGGTCACCCATTATTTTAAAAAGCATCTGGACATTAAAAATAGGTAAATTTCTGCGGGACTTGGATGTCAGCTATTCCTGAAAAGCTTTATTTCACTGCTTTCCAACCCTGAATCAATCCACTTAAACGCAGCTGTATTTCAGATGCTCAGTGGAACTGTCCATGTAATGCAGATAGTTGACAAATAATCTGCAGAAAAAGCTAGATCGATTTGAAGATCTTTTCCTGTAAATGGTATTCACGTTATTTGTACAAACACACAGATGGGATTTCTGCTGTCTTCTTCAGGCCACTTCCTCCAGAGAGCTCTCCATCAAATCTCTCTAGTTCTACTCTTCTGGTGATCCAAAGTCAGCACTGGGATGGTCCAACTGCATGAATTACTGTCTGCTAGAGGTGCACCCTGAGGGCTTCTGTGTGCAGCATCACGTGAGCCCTACTAAAGTCACCCTGTTGGTATAAACTGAGCTAGCTGGACCTTAAGGGACAAGATTGTGCACTGATATTGTAAGAGAAATTAGGTACTAAGAAGGAGGCTGGAAGATTTAAATATTTCTGCCTCCAGCTTAAGCAACACTCAATCTTGGTCTTTATCTGAAAAACTAGGTGAATTAACCTATTTGGCGTTCCTATGCCAAAAATGTCAGTAATACAACAAGAACCGTCAAAAGAGTAACAATTCCAATCATTACTTTGTAAAAGTAATTCATTGGAAGAAGTCGGGAAGAAGGATGAAACATGCCAATATCCTACCCTGAGAATCATTCTGTTGATTTGCACAGGTTTCTTATTATATACCCATCTAATGCATTGGACATGCATGCTTGTGATGACACAAATACTTGCAAAGCTTACCTGATAAACCATGTTCTCTTCAGACAACACAACATTTCTTGATGGTTGTGTTTGCTAATTACATTTAGACTCAATGTTCTTCAAGGTCTTTTCCAACCAAAGTGATTCCATCATTCTCTAAATCGCAGACCCTGCTTGTCTTGGTTTAGGGCAAATTTGGCAGCAATCCTCAAGAAGGGGTGATTTATTAAAAATATTGATCTAGTACTGATATCCAACTGTGACGGACAAAGGCTCCCTAACAGTTCAAAATTAGAAAGTGTATGTCTATTGCAACGCTGGGCAGCGTGCGGGATAGCTCCCAAACACACACTGTGATTTAGAGGTGATAACAGAGTCTTTTTATCTATACAAGTATTGAATACCCAAAAGACAAATACATATTCATAATTTAGGTACATCCCATCATTCCTCACTTCGTATGGTAATTAGTTCAAAAGCTATTAAGCATGCGTAGTTTGTTGCTCAAAATGAATCGGTGGGCCCTTTCATGGGGAGGGGTTCCAAAATGAGGAAATAAATGAAGTCTTCCTGGTTCTGAACTTTCTACATTTTCAATGCAAATATGACAAATGAACCCATTGGTAGAACTCCCATTCCCCATCTTCAATTGGTTTCAGAACAGAGGTGGCCACAAAGTGCAAGCTCTCAGTGCTCTCCAGGTCCCAGTCTGGAGCAGGTTTGAACAGTTCCAAGAAAAGGGAAAGAAAAAAAGACAGTCCAGGGAAAACTCTGCCTCAGCCAGCTAAACCAACTGAAAAGCAAACAACACTCTGTTCTGCTCCATCAGTGCCCAGACAACACAGTGCAGCACAGAATGTGGAGCAGTGTTGCTTTTAGAAGAGTGAGTGCAGCCTGTGATAACAAACTCCGTGCTTCTTCTTCTCCCAACCTTTGCTCTCAGAACCAGTCTTGAAGGCAGAGAATAGAATATCCAGCATTAACAGAACAGATGGCTGGGGATACAAGCATCATAAAGTCACCCTAGGACACTGCTCTACTGAGATATGTCACCAGACTATGCTAAGACAAAGTTTTGGAACTGCTAATTAAAATTCTACTATCACAGTGAAGCTGAGGAGGAAAGACAGCTCACTCCAGTTACCTTGTGGCATGCCAATACTTCCTTTCAATCACAATGGTTTTCGTCTTTAAGTCCGTGACATCACAGGCATAATTCAACATCTTTTGGGCAGGAAGGAAGATATTCTTCTTCTCATTATACTGATGGGTAAGCTGAAATGCAAAGCAGTTAATTCAAAGTGAAACAGCGATAAAGTCAATAGTAAAACTCACCACAGTTTTGTTTACCAACCCAAGTCCTTACGATCCCAAAATACAAGAACAGCTGTAAAAGCCTTGTGGTTTCTTAATTTTTTCCTATACCTACATGGGAGGGTAAGGGATAAATGATCCCAAACAATGGTAATCCACAACAAAGCATTCTTGACATCATATTCAGCTTTTGCATAGTGAGCTCTTCACCTGATCAAGTTATTCCATTGCAATAGTTTGGGGAGTATCTTAGAGGGCTGGCTGTTGTTTGGTTTAAACCATCTTGATCATTCAGGAACCCAGTAGCAATGAGAAAGTTCAAAATAAGATAGTGCTACGCAGTGATTTTCCTATATGACAGATGTATTTCTACAAGACAGAAGGCTGACCTAATGCTTCCCTACAACATGGCTGAAGTGGCATCCTGTTCCCCATAGGTTTTTCCGTTTAATTTTAGCAGCTTTCTTACTAGATTAATGAGCTGAACTAACTCAAAAAGGAATCAGATAAGTGCCAGAGCTTTAAAACAAACAACAACAACAACAAAAAGGATGCAAAATGGTGATTTGTGGCTGCGTTTGAAAACAGAAATTTTTTTGTATTTTTCATAGAGACATGGCATTCTCTAGAATGATATTGCTCCAACGGTTTGAGTTTGGTTTTCTTTTTCCCCCTCAATTGTAAATGTTATGCATTCTTTTTGGCTATTTCAGTAAATAGATTTTCTGATACGTGTGAAAGACAGTCTAAAGTTCCCCTCATTTGCCTCACGACCATTCCCAGGACAGACACTTGGACCCTAAAGACACCGATGGGAATTCTGGCCTGCCAGTAATGGATGAACACCAAAAATCCTGAGGCCCCTGAGCAGAATTCTGGCCTGCCAAGGGATTGTTCACAGCTGTGTCTTCAGTGACTGCTTCTAGCAGGGCCTGCCAAAGGGCGACCCAGCCTATATGCTTGCACCTGCTTCACGACAATAGACCAGGAATTTTCCCACCTCTTGGCCAGATGAACTTGCTGGGGCAACTTGGTAGCCCCCCCATGGAAAATCCTTCCTCTGCTCCACTACCACCGTGAGGCACCGAGGTTGAAGCCCCCCTCCCAAGGACTGAGACTGAGACACCTGTAATTCTGATGCAGGGGTGCTGGCCTGACTGAAGCAGGATGCCTGCTGAGTGTTGCCTAGAGATGTGCCTACAGGACCTAGACTGGTTTCCCCCAGAAAGCAGTCCTGAAACAGTGGGTCCCACTCACTGCTGCTACTGACTTATCCTGCTGAGAACATGGACTGTCTGTACCCGTCTTCAATACCTTTTTCCCCCTCAGCAATTTCAATAGACTTCTTCTTCTTGATTGGATCTGTTCCCCCTCAGCCATTTCAAGATTCTGTTTCCCCCCTCAGCAATGGACTATAATAGAACCTTGAGTTCACCAGGACTTAACCTTGAGTTAACCAGGCAGGGCCATTATCTTCCCAACGTGACTAGGCAAACTCTGTTGGCTGGACTATGAGGACTTAGTCTCTCCACATTTGGTAGCTATACTCCTGTCTTGGTTCAGGGCAAATTTTGAGGAGAACCCCCAAAGGGGCTCCTCTAGGAAAGCAGATTCATTTGGCCCCTCCCCTATGAAATATTAATCCCAATATTACCGGGTGGGACGTGCCTGGGCTCGTCTGACCCTTGCTGCTGGGCCAAAGGCGGCAGCTGTGATGTTTCACCTCAGAGATACATTTGGCCGGCTGCATCCTGCAGCTAGGCACTCGCAACAAATCCAGGCATAGTAGAAATTCAGTTGACCTCTGGTGGAAAAGGTTCAAGGGACGGTGAAGAGAAAAAGGAGAGGATTCTGCTGTAGAGTTTTAATCCAGAGTTTATTCCAGGATGACAGACCTCTGAATCTTGTAACAGCTCCCAACAGAATCCAGACCGCATGGTCCCGTCTCCTTTTAAGCCCGGGGACAGGGGCAGGGGAAGGCACAGGTGAGCCACCAACCAGGTGGGAGGAGGGGAAGGCTCAAAGGATAAAGACACTTGGACAGGCCAATGAGCCCGGACCTGAGGGGCATCTTTTGAACTTCTGCCAACCACACCATGACCCTGCTGGAATGTTAACATTGATGGACAGCACTTAGCAGGAGGGCAAAGGGGGAGGGGAAAGGACAGGTTTCACCTATCCCAACACCTGAGGGATTTTCCTGTTTCCTGAAACAGGAAATGGCGTCACACTGCAACACTCCCCCCAACCGGTCCAGGAGAAAATAGTTCCTTGGAAAGAGGTGGAAAAAACCTGTTTATTAAACAATAAAACCTAAACAATATTGAACAATAAAACCCCTTGTTGCTCCAAAAGAGATGACAAACTGAGAAAGTCCCCTCCCTTGGGTTGCAGTTCAGCTCACACAGGCTCTTATCAGTCCCTCCGGTGCTGGAAATGTTGCGGGCCGGGCCCGGCCTGGTGGGCCACAGGTGCTAGCTGCCGGTGCTCTTCTGGGTGTTCAGTCCAGAGCAGGTTTCAAGAGGTCCAAAGAAAAGGGAAAAAAGAAAAGAAACCACAGTCCAGGGAACTTCCTTGCCTCAGCAAGCTAAAACTAACTAAAAGCAAAGGAGAGCTCTGTCCCACTGTCTGTTCATCCCCAGACAACACAGTCCAGGAGCAGGAATGTGGAGGAGTGAGTGCAGGGTCTGAAAACAAACTTCTGCTTCTTCTCTCCCCCCTTCACTCTCTGCAACAAGTCTTAAAGGTGCAAAACTTATGCTGCAGCATAAACAGAACAAGATGATTGGGGTTAAAAGCATCATATAATCAGCTTAGGACAACTCCCTCTCTCTTTCTCCCCCTCTTTTCTATTCTTTTCCTCTCCCTAATTCCTTTCATGCATTTGCTGTGGTCATTCTATAAATTTGTTTTGATACTGCAATCCCCTTTCCGTGTTGTCTGTTGCACTCCCAGATCAGTTAACCAACCATCACCACCCCCATTGGTATGAGCGGATCGTGACATTAAATTGGCATCATGGACAGGATTCTGATAGACAGAAGGGTCTGCAAGGCTGTTTGTAGTCTGGAACAGGGGAAGGACGATTTGCTTCAGCCACACCTAGCCCCTCATCGCGAAAGGGTTGAACGAAGCTGGAAAGCAAGGAAAGCTCTTTGAATTTCCCACAAACTGCGCACGCCCAGGTGAAATACGCCCCCATACTCTATTGAGGGTTCTGTCTTTAGAATTTCCCAAAAAATCTCTTAGCGCAAAAGGGGAAACTGTTTTTGTTTATGTGTGAATTTGGACTGTCTGGGAAGGAAGGGACAACTTGAAGGAACTAAGCAGGGCCTCCCAGGGAGATTTGGTCTCTTCACCCAGCCAGGGAAGCAAAGGGGAGCACAGCAAAGGCTGTGAGATTGTCTAACTTAAGTTTGCACCTCCCTGTCATGGTTTTGGTCCCTTCATAAAATGACTGAAAACTCTAGCACAAAAGTTACAGCTGAATTTTCTGCTCTGCTTGCTAAATAGAATGCCAAGCCTTCTCCAAGGGGGGAGGTTTGGGCAGAGAACAGCTGGTTTAATTTAGAAAATGTCATAGATAGAATTTGTTCTTTACAACATGAAACAGAAGTTAAACTGGGCAAAAATAAGACCATCCTCTGCTCAGTTTTGGCAGCTTGTCTCACAGCAGCCATAGAAACCCTTTTTAAGCAAAGAAACGAGGAAATAGCAAGAATAGATTCCCTTCAAAACCTAGTTGAAATTTTGCAGAAAGAATTAAAGGAAGATAGAAATGAGATCTATATGTTGCGAGCTGCCCTTAGAGAGGAACTTGCTAAGAATTCACATCATACTGATTCCTCTACAGAGCCAGAGGAAAAGGAAACTCCTGACATGAAACAAATCTATCCCCGTCAGGAACTTGAGGCAGTAAAAAATTGGAGAGAATACTGCTGTCCTCGCTTGAGACCCTTGGTTCAAACAGAATAGAACTATCTTAATGATGAGGATTGTTGGAATGTTGGGGGACATAAGACAGATGATGCACTTTGGACCTGGTTAACATAAGAGATTTGAAAACAGGATGCCTTGGCATAAACAAACGGAACTTTGAAAATTCGACCTGGATTGCAAGAAGATTAAATCAAACGGGTTTACTGGAAAAAGAAAATCCCATTAAACTCTGCAAGCAAGAGATGTTGTTATATGCGTAAGTTTGTGGATGTGATTTTAACCTAATCATTGTAGTACACATTACTAGTCTCCCTGCAATGGTATGTAAGTGCTTGTATCCCACAATCAAATTGGATTCTGATTACCGAGTGGGTCTCCCTGTCTCTCTGCATTGCCGAAAGAGGATCTTGACCCACCTATCACAACTAAACAAATACCGTTCAGTGCTACCGAATTAGCTAAGCTGTAAAAAGAATTCGGGCACCTCCCACAAGAATCAGAGACAAATATGTCCTCCGAGTGTCCCTCGATGGTGGAGATCAAATTAAATTAACCGGAGGCCAGTGGGTACTGGGGACATGGAGCCTTCTTCACAACAGGAGATAAGGAGGTAAGCGTGATGCATGGTCCCTGACACAGGGTGCGTCTTTCTGGGCCGGGAGAATGAATCCTTTGGAAAGGGGTGACCCCCTGGCAATCGTTGACACCACCGACCAGCTCTTAGAAAGTGTCCACAAAGCCGCCTGCCTGCAAAAGATTCATGAAAAGAAATTAGTTCCTGGTTTTGAATGCCCAATGCAATTACCTGTGAAGCCAGAACTAATGACCGATTGAACTCGTGGGCTTCCAGAAACACTTAAACATACAGCAATGACTCTACAGAAAACCACAATGGCTTTGAATCCTGTAGAAAGACTAGATAAGATTCCTCAGGAATTCCCCTGACCAAAGTGGACCTAGAGATCCTGGCTTCACTCCCTACTCTTCCCCCTCACAGCCCTCAGCTTCTCAATCTGATTCACCTGCCAGTAGCCATAAAGTTTGGACATGAGCTGAAGTTGCAGTAGATCTGATTAATTATTGTAGACAAGATGGACCTATAAAAACCCCGGCATAGAAATCAGAAAATAACAAAGGTGTTTGATTTATTGGGGCTCCTGACAGTGAAAATATAGAGAAAGGAAAACAGATCTCTAACTGCCACCATTGGTGGTTGTTGGGAATTCAAAAGTGGGTCCCCAAAGAGGTGATGGATGGTTTGCCCCTTGATAAATTGCAGAAAAGAATAAATAATTGGCACCAGCGAAAACCGAATCCATTGGCTCAACCCAGTGCACCCCTCCCCTCTCAGGGACAAAAACTAACCCTCCCCCAGCCTCTCCCACAGAACACAGGCAGTGAACCAAAACCAACAGGGTTTTCGGGAAACAAATCTCTCTGCCGCTTACAGGTGGGCAAAGGGGCGGAGCGTGGGTTTATTTAAGAATGCTCACTAAAAATAAATCAGGATATATATTAAGCCCAGCTATCACGGGCCTCCACAGGCTACTAGTAACCTTTTTGATTGACATTGGGGCTCAAATCTCTGCACTAACAAAAAAGGATGCCCAGAGGTGTGGAATTGTTCCAACTAAGAGACAATGCTGTGTTCTTAATGCTCTGGGAACTACAGAATCTATGAATGTTGCCTTAGCCAAACTGACGCTCCCTGGAAATGAGCATCAACTAGTCATCAAAATGGTAATTGGGAACATTCCAAATAATTGATTAGGAATGGGTGTCCTTGCTGGGAGGCAGTGGGAAGACTCTGAGGGATTTCTGTGGTCTTTTGGCACACTGCCACTTAACATTAGGCTGCTTCAAACCGCACCCTCCCTACCCTATAATCAAACAACTCATGTAAAACAATACCCTCTACCTTCTGGTGCCAGAGAAGGTATCAAAGCGGTTCTACAGGACTTGAGAAACCAAGGGGTAATAATTCACACACATTCTCCTTTTAATTCACCGGTATGGCCAGTCTGAAAAGCCAGTGGAAAGTGGAGATTAACAGTAGATTTTCGCAGGCTTAATGCCAACACAGACCCTCTTACAGCACTGGTCCCAAACTTAGCTGAATTAATAACATCAATTCAAGAAAAGGCTCACTCAATCATGGCAATGGCAACTATGGATGTCAAAGACATCTTCCTTATGATACCTATACAGCCAGAAGATATAGGGACCATTTTGCCTTCACATGGGAAAGGACGGCAATACACTTGCACTAGGCTTCCCCAAGGCTACAAACACTCCTCCACTTTGGCCCACCATGCTTTAGTTGAGGAATTAGAAAAAATACCCAAACCTGATCCTGCTGATCCTGTAGCTGATAATCAATACATTTAAGACACTCTGGGGGGGGGGGGGGGGGGGGGGGGGGCGGGGGGGGGGATGGTGGGGAGGGGGGGAAGGATGAAATAGAGGTAGTAGGGAAACATCAGCAGAAAATAATCTCTCACTTAAAAAGTCTTGATTTGCAGATACCCGCAGAGAAAATTCAGAAACCTTCTCAGGAAGTGAAGATTTTGAGAATTTGGTGGAAAGGAGGCATGACATGTATTCCACCCGATACCCTAACCTCTTTAGATCAGTTTCAAAGGCCTGAATTGAGGAAAGATCTCCAGCAAGCTCTAGGACTATTGGTGTTCCGGAGAAAACACTTCCCAGATTTCTCAATAATTGCTAGGCCGCTTTTTGACTTGCTGAGGAAAAGGATGAAATGGGATTGGACTCCTTCTCAGGAAGAAGCATTGCAATTACTGATTTTTGAGGCAACAGCTCACCAAGCACTAGGCCCTATCCATCCCACAGATCCCTTTCAGGTGGAATGGGGATTTGCCTCCTCAGGGCTATCAGTACACATTTGGCAGTGGGGTCCCGAGGGTCCAACGGGGCCTCTTGGTTTTTATTCCTGTGGTTTCAAAGATGCTGAGAAAAGATACACTACCTGGGAAAAGGGGTTGTTTGTAGTTAGCTTAGCTCTCCTAGAAGAGGAAAAAATTGCATGACAAGAGCTTTCTGTATTAAGAGGGCCTTTCAAAGTTATCAAAATCGTCACTAATGGGAGCCCCACCCCTCCCCCCCACCTGACGGGGTAGCCCAAAGGGCCTCAGTTAGGAAATGGTATGCTCAGATGGAAGGCTATTGTAATACCGTCTCAATAACGGAAGATGCTGCTAAAAATCTAACAATCCAAGGCACTGAGAGCCTGGTTAGCAGCCAAGATAAATGTGCCTCTGTAATCAAAGCTGCCCTTCCTTTCTCCCCCGAACAAGCAGCAAGTTCTTGGTTCACAGATGCCTCTGCAAAACGGGAAGGGAAGGTATGGAGATCTAGAACAGCTGTCTTACACAATTCATTTGGTGAAAGAATCATTACTGAAGGGGAAGGCAGCGCTCAGGCTGGGGAACTCATAGCTGTTTGGAGTGTTTTCCGATGTGAGGCACAGAACATTTCTCTTGCCTGCATTTACACCGACTCTTACGCAGTGTACAAAGGTTGTACCGAGTGGCTTCCTTTCTGGCAGCAAAATGATTGGGAAGTTCACAGAATTCCAGTGTGGCAAAAGGAAAAGGGGCAAGAAATTTTAGATGTTGCAAGCCAAGGAAATGTTGCTATTGGTTGGGTAGCTTCTCAGCAAACAGATGGAAATCCAGCAGGAGAGTGGAAGAATAGAGCTGATGAACTAGCAAGGCTCAGCCCCCTGAAAAAGGAACTCATTCCTGAGGACTGGGATCAACTATTAGAATGGCTGCATGGAAAAAGACAGCACACGGGTGCGAAAGATTTGTACAAAGAAGCTCATGCTTGTGGTTGGCTGGTTACCAGGGAAATGTGTAAAACATGCGTATCAGCCTGCGAGCAATGTCACAGGTGACTGGAGAGACATCCTTGAGAAGATGACCCTCTGCATTTAAGAAAGGGTAAAGGCTTATGGGACGCGTGGCAGGTAGACTATATTGGCCCCTTTAAGAAGTCAGGAGGTAAACACTTTGTGCTAGTAGGAGGAGAAATTGTATCTGGGTTGGTTCAAGCTGATGCTTTGAAAAGAGCTACAGGTGATAATGCGGTTAAAGCTTTGCAGGGGTGGTTTGGAACTTTCCCAAAGCCACAGGAAATTCAATCTGATCACAGGTCCCACTTCACTGCTAGAGGTGTACAGCATTGGGCAAAAGGTGAAGGAATTAAGCGGTCTTTCCACAGCCCTTTCCACTACCCTCAAGCTAAGGGGATCTTAGAAAGGACCAAGGGTTTTTTGAAAGGACTTCTGAAGCCCCGGGAGGGAAATTGGGACGTTCGCTTATGGGAAGCTGTTAAAAGAATGAACAGTAGATGGGGGGGGAATGGATGTCCCAAAATCACTGCCTTTTGCCCAACAGCTCCAAGCATCGTTCCCTTACTACGGCGACCTGACGATTCAAAAAGTCCAGCACATTACCCTGGACAACCTGTTCTGGTGGACCTCCCTACTGTAGGGGAAGTAGCACTAGTGCTGAAAACCCCTCTGAAGAAATATGCATGCCTAGCCTCTGATGCTCTAGGGAAAGAGCATTGGATAAATACATGCTGGATAATCCTATCCATTTTAACTCTTTTCTGGCCTCAGTGGAAGGATTTCTGTTGTTTTTACTTTTACAGAAGAACCCTGAGGAACATGAAAATCATCTGAACCATGATAACACTGGTGATGCTTTTCTGCATCCTACCACAATTCCATGGACAGGATCCTGCTGAGTGGTTGTGGTCTGAAGCTACCCTCCATCCCACTAATGTTCTAGGAGCGTAGCCCAAGGGTGGCCACCCAAACCTAGAGCCTATAGTGCTGCATGACCCCCAGGTATATGGTCCAAGTGAGTGGGGATGGGATCAGAAGGACTGGACTAGAGCCCTAACTGGAACAATTGGTGAGTCGATTGTGGAAGCATGCAGAAAAATGGAAGGATCTCTCTATGAGAAATCCACCTCCATCACAGTTGCCGGAAATTTTATGGAACCAGATGGGAAAAATGATCGGGATATCCCTTCAGCGAGACTGTGTCCTACAAACAAGTGGGAGTGTGTCAAACAAATTCCCCTTACTCTGTGTTGCTGCCAGGAGTATGTTGGTAATTACACTCTAGGTCGCAAAACGAACAATGTTGCAAGTACAAAGGATTGTAAAAATGAACCAATTGATTGCTGGCATAATTTGACGTTAACTAAACCGACTTAAGTGACATGCCGCTGGCAAAAGAACTTGACCAACCTGTTAGGTTGAAAAGGCTTAGCTCATAAATTTAAGATAGACGCTATAACAAAACCCACGCTGAGTACCGTAGTTACATCCCAGTGGAATAGACGGGACTGAGAGCATGAAGCCCACACTGAGCACCATAGTTACACCCCAATGGGTAGAAGGGACTGAGAGCACAAAGCTGACATTGAGTACAGTAGTTACATCCGAGTGGGCAGAAGGGACTGAGAGTCCCCTTAGTCAATGTGGCCTTGGTCCCAAGCTTTTGTTCACTTGGCAGGTATGGGAAAAACAAAAAGCCTGGCAGCTTCAAGGGGGAGTGGGAGAAGGAATTAGCCGAAGGATTTGTGGAACTGCTTATAGCAAAGCAATCTCCATCAGTGTTTTGACAGATCAGACAAATAAGCGTGAACAGGTTTGTACGCCCCCAAGCGTACAAGACTGTTGGCACAATTTTACATTAACACAAACTGCAGAAGTAGTTTGTCTTTGGTCCAAAACTAGTGAAGGCTTTTCTTTTAAGTTGATAATAAATGGGATGAACCAACCTTCTACTACCACCACTCCAGCCCAAGCACCGCTTATGCTTAGCCTGAGAAGTTTTGAAATTGGACCATATATAATCAGGAAAACTGGTCAACAACACATATTGTTCAATCTGGCACGGTCTCTTAAACAAGTCAAATTGCTGATGATGCAAAACAATGTCTCAGAAATTCAGCCGGCCTGTTTGCCTTTTTTGCGGACTTCCTTTGAGGGTTGGACCACCTGGCTGCAAAAACAGAAAGTCCGTTTTTTCTTTAAAAACAGACACTAAGAGACATAACCGGTGTTTTGGGAACAGGTTTTGGAATTCTAAATAGTATTGATTCTGAAGTACACTAATGGATAAATTGGCTGCCACAAAATGGTTAGAGATTTGACCAAATTAAAACAACCACTGCAATCATCCTTATTGGCTTTGGGAACACAGCAGTGCTTGCTATCAAACATATTACCAGCTTGGGAAAAGGTAAATGTAAGTGATCGCAAATTGGTAGACTGATGCACTCGGTGCTACACAAAACAACCTTTCTTTGGCTCTTAGCTGTATCCAGGCACAATTGTCGATGCAGTCAGTTGCTGCCTCAATGATAAGAGAAGGTGAAGGCAATTTTCCTGCTGAAATTCAGAAAAGAATTTGGGACAGTGCCACTGATTTTGAAAGAGAATTCCAGTCCTGGTGGAACTTGGTGAATTTTACTTATCACCCCATTACAAACACAGCCACAGCTCTTGTGTTAACCGTACGCAATGCCTCAGTGCATTTGAGATTTCCTATTATTGCATTAGGGCTAAATCATGATGGAGCTATTCCCAATCTTTCTGAACATAGACAATGGGCCCATCAAACTGGTAAAAAATGGCAACATGTTAATTTGGAATCTTCTATTGTCCGAGAACTAGGCTTCATCTGTGAAAGTAATGCAATTACAGCTCAGGATGTTTGTTTGGACACAGAACAAAATATCTGTCATTTTGAAATTCATCCTAACGAGACTTTCGAAACAGTCCTTAAATATATAGGCAATGGGTGTGGGTGCTTTAGAACTGCTTGTGATACGGTATTTGTAGAAAATGCAGTAGTGGATAGTAAAAATCATTCAAATTGTTGCGCTTGTAACTTTACAAAATTGAGGGATGTGATTTTTCTTCAGAAGCTCCAGTTACCTCCCATTACCTTTTTCAATCCAATTAAAGACTGATTCACAAACTATTACTGTCCTAGGGTGACGTTATGATGCTTGTATCCCCATCCGTGTGTTCTGTTGATGCTGGCTATCATGTTCTGTGCCTTCAAGACTGGCTGTGAAGAGCGAATGTTTTGTTTTGGTTTTGCTATCAGCCGCTCCCCCACAGCTGGCGCGACACAGAGACAGGGCAGTACATGGGTGCTGCTTTTGCTTTTTGCTTTGCTTTTCGCTTTGCTCTTGCTTCGGCTTTGCTCCTGCTTTGCTCTTGCTGTTTTGCTCCTGCTCATTAGTTAGTTTAGCTAAGCAGTCCAAATTTTCCCTGGACTGTTTCTCCTTTCCCTTCTTTGGACCTACTCGGACCTGCTCCGGACTGGGACCTGGGAAACACCGAGAGTTTGCACCTTGTGGCCAAGGTGCAGCAGCTACCCCAGCACAGGACAGACTGATAACAGAGCGAGCACTCCCAAGAGAGACTTTCTGAAGTTGTCTACTTTTTCAGAGTGGTGAAAGAGTGGTGCCATCTGGTATTGATCCTTTTGTGTGCTGCGGGGTGCTTTGCCTGTTACAGAAACAGGTTCTTTCCACTTGTTTCCAAGGAATCCTTCCCGACCTGGTTGGGGGGAGGGGCCATGTGGGTTTGTTTTCTGGAGGGTCCACCTTTTGGAGGTTTTCTCCCAAATTTGCCCTAAACCAGGACATTTACCTACTCCCATTGGGATGAACATTACTTTGGTAAAGCAATCTTTGCTTCATCAGGACTTCATTGAAATATTGGAGAAGATCAAGAAGAATAGACAGAAAGCACTGGTAACTGTTCATCACAATGTGAAAGAAATACACCATGTCATAGAGAGAGTAAGAAAAGATGCTGAACACAGGTGGTAGGATACTCTTTTTGGGTGGTCACCTACTGCCACAAGAGTCCTGAACAGTATGTGTCATCCCATCATTGCCCTTTTGCGTTTCGTTTTGATTGGGGTTTTTTAATCAGCAATCTTACTCATTATGAATTGGAGAATGATGAAAGAGTTAACAAAATTGATGTCTGTAATTAATGCACACAACTGGGCTGATGTCCTTTTCACTGTGGACATCTCCAAGACTATTGACACAAGGCGACTACAAATGAGAGGATGTGTTTTGAAATCGTCTTCAATTTTCTTTGACGATTATAAGAAAATTACTTTTGATTTTTGGTGAATTGTTTTGAAAAAAAAATATTTTAAATGAACTGTTGTTGATTTGTTTATTGCTTTATTGCCTTTGATTATTTGTGATTAGTTTCAGATATTTGAAAAAAATGTTTCAAAATAATATGGTTTAAATTACTGTTATTATAGTTGTTTCTTGTTTCCTTACCCCCGCCTTTTTTTATCTTTTCTTGTCCTTCCCTTCTCTCTCTCTGTCTGACGTATTGTCTCTGCTTTCCAGGATATGCTACCAATGTGCGACAAGTATACAACAATAGTACAGAACACTGCTGATGAAGACCCTTTGAAGCCTGTCATGAGTCACCAGGTGCTGTGAAAGACGGTCTGAGGTTCCCCCCATTTGCCTCACGACCGTCCACAGGACCGATATCAGGACCCTGAGGACCCCGATGGGACCTCTGGCCTGCCAGTAATGGATGAACACCAAAAGTCCTGAGGCCCCTGAGCAGAATTCTGGCCTGCCAAGGGATTGTTCACAGCTGTGTCTTCAGTGACTGCTTCTAGCAGGGCCTGCCAAAGGGCGACCCAGCCTATATGCTTGCACCTGCTTCACGACAATAGACCAGGAATTTTCCCACCTCTTGGCCAGATGAACTTGCTGGGGCAACTTGGTAGCCCCCCCATGGAAAATCCTTCCTCTGCTCCACTACCACCGTGAGGCACCGAGGTTGAAGCCCCCCTCCCAAGGACTGAGACTGAGACACCTGTAATTCTGATGCAGGGGTGCTGGCCTGACTGAAGCAGGATGCCTGCTGAGTGTTGCCTAGAGATGTGCCTACAGGACCTAGACTGGTTTCCCCCAGAAAGCAGTCCTGAAACAGTGGGTCCCACTCACTGCTGCTACTGACTTATCCTGCTGAGAACATGGACTGTCTGTACCCGTCTTCAATACCTTTTTCCCCCTCAGCAATTTCAATAGACTTCTTCTTCTTGATTGGATCTGTTCCCCCTCAGCCATTTCAAGATTCTGTTTCCCCCCTCAGCAATGGACTATAATGGAACCTTGAGTTCACCAGGACTTTGAGACCTTCCCAACGTGACTAGGCAAACTCTATCGGCTGGACTAAGAGGACTTAGTCTCTCCATGTTTGGTAGCTATACTCCTCTCTCTTTCTCCCCCTCTTTTTTATTCTTTTCCTCTCCCTGATTCCTTTCAGGCATTTGCTGTGGTCATTCTATAAAGGTGCATTTGTTTGGATTGATACTGCAATCCCCTTTCCAGGTTGTCTGTTGCACTCCCAGATCAGTTAACCAACCAACCAGTTAACCAATCCGTTGGTATGAGTGGATCATGACAATACCTTCTTTCAAGCTGAAATTGGTTCTAGTCCATAGAAGCACACTGGTAGGTAAAAGTAGACTCTAAAAGATAACATTCAAAATGTATTTCCCTTGTCTTCCCATTAAAGCAAGTGAAGAAAGCAGACAGGAGATCTTCACATAACATGCTATGCAAATTGAAAAGATTCTGTCCTTATTTGAAGCAACTGAGGAACTCACACAATGAAATACAGTTCAGACAGATGGAAGGGTCACAGATGATGTCAAATCTGTACTTCCAATGTTTGAATGAAGCAAGATTTCTTGAAGTACAATCCTATACAATGAAGGTGAGTTTGCAGAAGCAATTGAACTGGGTCTGTTTTCTAAACACAATGTTTTCTAAGTAACTGAGGATTCAGGAAGGCAACCTTGGACTTTAAAGGATTTAGAAAGATACAAATACCAAGACTGGCAGTTTAACAGTCTGCTTTAACAGTCTCTTCAAATAAGATCTATTTTTAACTTCTTCTTGTAGTAGGTCTGAAGACATTAGGAATGATGCAATAAAACAAAACAAGCAACAAACCAAAACAAAACCAAAACAGCTTTCTCAAAAAGCTTGGAGAAACCAGAGAAATTATGATTTTTAGGGGTTAAGTAGTCCTTTAAAAGTTGTCTCTGGGAAAAGAGATAAAAAACCACTAATTGACTGGGGAGTATATTCCAAACCTGTACTGAAGCATGTAAGGGACAAGAGCCAGTAATAAAACTACTATGCTGGGTTCATCTGTTAAAAGCATTCCAGAATGGTTGAAATTATCAATCACATAATGTGGGATTAAAAAAATAAAAAAGAAAAAAAGAAAAAAGAAGAAAACATAGAGAAAAAAATATTTTGAAGATGTTTTCCCATTCCCAGATGGCATAACAACTTTATTTCATTTTGTTCCTAAGACTGATTAATAGCTTATGAAGTGTTTTACAATTGAGAGTGAGAGTGTTCTCACTAACCGTACAATTTGGATGGATCTCTTTTACTTTGCACAGCAGCAGATACGGTTTAGCACTCCACAGTTCAATCCCCAAAAGTGAATGGGTGTGGCAGATTTAACCTAACTGGCCAGTCCACCAGAATGCTTAATTATCTTGGAAAATGCTTTGCCCTATCTCATTATCTGGACATGTCTCTCTAGCTCCGCTTTGAGCTCCTTGATCTTTCATCTACAGGATGAGATCCAATTTAGCTTAGCAAGGACATAGCCTTTCAAAACCACATCTTTTATCTTCTGCATTCATCCAAGTACATTTCTACTGCAGGGAACCCTGTGGAAGATCCTAGTTGTTTTGTTTCTCAGATAGTTGTTGCATAAAAGAGCTCTTCTTTTAATTTTTTCCCTGCTAAAGGATAGGCTCTGTACTTAACTGATTGTGATGCTAACTCATTATCATCTATTCTTCAGTCGTACAGAGTAGGCAGCAAAGTTTTCTTCTGAAGACATTCATTTAATGAGAAATGCTGAAGGTCTGACTTTAGTTGCAAAGGCCACTGATTGACCGGTTGCAAAATTGTTAAGTCTAGTAAGAGCAGGAAAAGTGTGCTGTTGCTGTGCCTGTAAATGTCGTGTCAGCTGCTGTTGGGATAAAAAGCATGAGCATAAGAAAACATGGATAGAAAAGAAATTTGTTGTGATTTCTGCACAAGAGGAAGTATGAAGCACTTATTTCAGTGGCTAAGACAGTATCATCATTGGGCCAGTTCTCTTCAACATCTTTTGAACAACCTGGACACAGCACTTGAAGGAATATTAAGAAAGTTTGCCAAAGACACTAAATTGGGAGGAGCTGTGAACTAACTCCCTTGAGGGCACAGAGACCTTGCAGAGAGATCTTGCCAAATAGGAGAGATGGGCAATTCTTGCTGGCCGGGAGTCTATGCACAAATCACAAAAGGGGCGGGACTGCTGGGGACGGCGTCTCAAGCTGGGTTTTTTCCAGTAATCAGTCTCATTACATGGTGATGACAATGGGAAGCTGCCAGCAGCTCACGTCCCCAGCAGCAGACAAAGAACTTAATGTTACAACTGACTTGAAAAGTTTTTTGACCAATCCCACAAAGCAAAAGCATATTGACAGTACTTCTATCCAATCACTATAAAGACATGTACCTGGGCTTAGAACAATGCTCGCTTCTTTCGAATAAAAGACCTGCTTGTAAGCCTTAAGATACAGTGCACAGAGCTCCGTTATTAAGCTCAGAACTACCTAACATCGCCCTAGATATACTTTGCTGTAGCTTAGGGAGTTATTCTAGACAAGCATTAATACACAGACCATTGTTCCATTTGTCCTTACTTTTCTACTTCTCATCTAATTTTTCTGCTGACAAACCTTATGACTACTGCTTAGCTCCAATGACAGTTCTGCTGTCTCTGAGGCCTTCCTTTTGCAGCTTTCCCAAACCCCTCTGTTTTTGAGGATTCCCACAGGCAATCACCAACCAGATGGAGTGGAACAAGGGCAAGTGCTGGATTCAGCACCTGCAACTGGGCAATCCTGGTGGGTGTATAGACTGGGGAGGGAGCAAGAGGCTGGGAGAAGCACTGCAGAAAGGGACCCAGGCTCCTGGCCAATGGCAAGCTGAATGTGCATCAGCAGTGCCCTGGCAGCCAGGAGGGCCAAGCCTGTCCTGGGGTGCATCAGGCACAGCATCACCAGCTGGGCAAGGGAGGGGATTGTCTTGCTCTGCTCTGCTCTGCTCTGCTCTGCTCTTCTCTTCTCTGCTCTGCTCTGCTCTGGGGTGGAATCACCTTGGTATTAGAAAGTCCTCAAATGAGGTCTACAAAGACAGGACTCAATGAAATGGCATGCAGCTGAGTCAGGGGAGGTTTAGGTCGGGTATCAAGAAAAAGTTTTTAACCCGAGAATGGCTGGGCACTGGAGGAGTCTCTCCAGGGAGTGGTCACACCATCACAACTGTCTGAGTTTGGGAGTTCAAGGATGGCCCCAGGCAGGGCCAGGAGTTGGACTGATGATGATCCTGATGGGGTCCTTCCAATTCAACAGATTTGACGACTGGATGGTTCTGTCCTGGCCACTCAAGGTATATTGCTTGGTCTCATCAGATTTTGATCTGCTCTTGTTGTTGGTCAGACTTTGTCCCTAGTGGCTAATGATATTTATCACAAAAGACAAAGTGCCTTTTCTCAATTTTCTCAAGCAATTGGAACATGCGCCTTAGAAGCCTAAAAAAGTCTTTTCTTTGAAACAACACTGTAGTGTTTTTCACTGCCCAGTAGTCTTTCCAGATCTTAAGGAGAAAGAAGGCAAAATGAGGGGACGTATTACAATGAATGATTGTCAGTTTTCCGGTTCTTTGACAGTATATTTGTACTTCTACTATTCTTTTCTGTAAAATCATGGTTTTCTATAGTATCCAATTTTCTAGCAAGACACATTTCTGCAACTGAGCCCATCAGTCTTTGTGAAAAGATATTGTCAAAAGTACAAAACATATGAATAGGCAGTGACAAGTGAGGGAAAAAAGGAGTGTGAGAAGCAGCTGCATGATAGTAAAGTGAGACAAGAAGAAGGAGAAGGTGCTCCAGTTGACAGAGCAAAGAATCCCCCACAGTCCCTGGAGGACATCATCATGAAGCAGGTTGTCTCCCAGCAGTCCCTGGAGAACCGTGGAGGAACACAATGGAGCTCGTGGGGAGCTCCATGCCACAGCAGGTGACTGTGCCTTGAAGGAAGCTGCAGCTTGTGGAGGGAGAGAGGGCCAGAAAAGCATCCTTGACCTCTTGGAAGAGTGGAAGAGTACGTGCAAATCTTCAACAGCTGCTAACTCTAATCTATTCTCTTTCCACTTCTTGTCTTAGGTAAGTAAGAAGACAACCCAAGAATTAGAAGCCTAAATTCTTTTGCTTGAGGCTCCCATTCTTTCTGCCATTCTCTTCAAATTTAGTTTGAAGTAAAACTGATGATAAAGTTCTTAAGGCTTGATGTTCAGGCTTTTCAGAAAATAGGGAATGCAAATAACTCTTGTCACTGTCATTTTTTTCAGAGGAGGAAAAAGGGGAAATTACTGGTTTTCAAGGACTTACGGAAATCCATGGGTAACGGTGGTGAGACTGAAGAGTTTAATTAATCTGAAAAGAGAATGTCGTGGAGCTACCTCAGCTCTGTACAAGTTTTTTTACCAGGAAGTCTAGACTTTTAAACAGACTAAGGACACAATAGTTATCTCTGGGAATATTTTAGTATGTATAGTACATTCATCTTTAAATAGTTCTATCTGTTTGACAGTTATGACTTGGGCTTTAATTTTGATGTGAAAAGAAATATTTGTGATTCAGATCATTTCCATTTCTGAAGCATTTCAGTTGTGGACTGTTTTTGCTGTCTCCTGAGGGCGGGGAAATAGTCTTTGTACCAATACTGAAACAAACTAGATGGAAAAATTTGTTTTCCTCATTCTTTTCTGTCTATTTCAACAGGCACAGCAGCAAGACCACTGCTATGAGTCTGAGTGGCCCTTCCACTCCAGGATGACAAACTTGTATGGGCTAGTATGTTATTTGCACCCATTTCTGATGCCGGCTGTTAACTGTTGTGCAGAAAGATCTGTCAACCTTTTTCCCAGGAAGACACTTCTGAATTGCTTCACTTGTCTCTGAAGCAGAGACCTAAGCTGGCACTCCATTTCTGAGATCTTGCTGTGTTAGCCCCCAAACCCATTTCTTTCAAATGCCTTTTACTTTCAACCCAAGCACTTCATTACTTCATGATGTAATCTCTTGTTCTTCATGTTCGGGGGATTGTTTTAGACTGATAAGAACATATTGCAGTAAGCAGGTAGAACATCTATCTTAAGCAGTATCCATCACTTGGCTTTGGTTCATGTATCATAACATCTGCAAGGCATGTCATTTACAATCAATGGATGGGCTGGGGTAACGGGCCACAGGTTTAGGAATCTTTCTCCAATTAATTTTGCGTTAAAATTTAGCTCTTATCATTTCAATTGGGTCTTTATTAAAACAATCATCTATTTATTACCTGTACCACAATGACCAGTGTACCTGTACCACAGTCAACAGTGGCTGAGCATCCTACAACAATTCCAAGAAGAAGAATGGTCTGAGCCCCCAGTGCAGCACAAGAAGTCTGTCATCAAGCCGGAGTCCCGCAGGCGTTTTCTCAGCCTGGAGAAGAGCAGACTCCGGGCAAATTGTTAGAGCAGCTCTCCAGTAGCTGAAGACAGCCTACCAGAAGGAGGCAGGTGAGCTACACAAGGGCACGGAGCGATAGGAAAAGTGTGGATGGCTTTAAAACCTGAAGAGGATAGGTTTCCTTTGGCTATTGGGAAGAAATTCCTTGCCAAGATGGTTGTGAGACACTAGAACATGTTGTGGGTGACCAATTCCTGGAAGTGATCAAGGCCAGCTTGAATGGGTCTTTGAGCTTAAGGCGGTCTAGTGGAAGGTGTCCCTGACAATGACATGCTGGGGAGGACGTAGGTGAATTTAAGGTCCCTTCCAAACCCAACCATTCCATTATTCTATGGTAATCATTCTGTACAGTAGCAGTAAGAAGTTGAAGCTAGAAATAACATATTCATGCTGAGAAACTGCTATCCAAGGAGTTGAACTGTTTGGGTCTCACATTTATGGGCCATTTAGCAATACTATATCTAATATCTACTCCTCGCTCTTTATCATACACACAAGTATTTTATCATCTTTAACGTTTCTGATATTTGGGAATTTTCTTCCCTTCTCTCTCTTTCTTTCTTTCTTTCTTTCTTTCTTTCTTTCTTTCTTTCTTTCTTTCTTTCTCTTTCTCTCGTTCCTTCTTTCGTTTCTTTCCCCCACTTCCTTCCTTCACTGCCTTCCTTCCACTATGTCCTTCTTTCTGCCACGTCCTTCTGCCACTTCCTTCCCTCCCTCCATCCACTTTGATGTTAATTTGCAAACTGTCAAATAGTTACAGGAAATTACTCACAAGTATTTTATCATCTTTAACGTTTCTGACATTTGGGAATTTTCTTTCCTTCTCTTTCTTTCTTTCTCTTTCTTTCTTTCTTTCTTTCTTTTTCTTTCTTTCTTTCTCTTTCTTTCTTTCTTTCTTTCTTTCTTTCTTTCTTTCTTTCTTTCTTTCTTTCTTTCTTTTTTTTCTCTTTCTCTCTTTCCTTCTTTCTTTTCTTTCCTTCCCCCACTTCCTTCCTTCACTGCCTTCCTCCCACTATGTCCTTCTTTCTGCCAAGTCCTTCTGCCACTTCCTTCCCTCCCTCCCTCCACTTTGATGTTAATTTGCAAACTGTCACGTAGTTACAGGAAATTACTCTTCTTTAAATATCATTTTGAAGCTTAGAAATGAATAACAAAATTGTGTCAAAACATGGCATTTAAAAGCTATCTGAAAGTGAGAACTAGCTATTGAAAAGACAAAAATACAAAAATGAAATGATGGAGTGGATGGTTTTAAGGGATATTCTTTGTATGGCTTTGATACAAATGAGGATCTCAATTTTTACACCTTCTAAAAACACATCTTGAAACTTACTACTTTCCGTGACAAAAATATTTCCAAAACAAGCAGATGAAAATATCATCTCCCAAATAGTCATCATCAAGTCCAAAAGATTACCCTGCTTTTACGTAGTAAGCTTTATGGAGATTTCTATTCTCACACAAACAAAGAAGAATCTCTCAAATGACTAGAAAATTTTTAAAAGCAAAATAACCTTTAAGAAAAAAGATCCAAAAAAGAGCAGGGAATTACATACGTCCACACTTGTTACATGTTGGTTACTAATATTGGCTCTAGTTTGTTGGCGAGTACACTTCCCATTCACGCACGCACGCACCCCTCTTCCTCCTGCACACAGATGTGTGATATTGGGTCTCAAAGAATGGACTATTTTCTCTTAAATAAGTTGTGGCTCTCAAAGTCAAAGCGTAGTCTTCCTGGCTCTATTACCAGGATTTTGTTCCGGGAAGGGAATGTGCTTGTGCCTGTTAGAAATGGGGAGGAGGGGACAGAAAGCAAAGCCATTTGAAGACAACCTGCAGCATAACTAAGAACGAAGGGTGCTTCTTGACTGCACAGCAAAAGAAATATCGGGAGTAAAATGGAGGAAAACTTGAGGTGCTGATAGAGTTTCTCCTTGTGACAGCTTTCAAACGTACAGAAAACAGCACTTCCTCATTCTCCTGCCTTTTCAATTCACATTAACATTGGAAGAAAAGGGGTTTTGGACAACGTTCTTTTGCTTCTTGCTAAACACTCTGCTGACACTCCGTGCAACTTCCAGAAAAAGACCAAGGATGCTTTTTGTACTGGGACAGTTTCTCCTTGCGAGACATAGTAGGAAAGCTTTTTGCTAAGATGTAGGCGACAAGAGACGCAGATTCAGAGATACGGAGCTCTCCGAAGGTAGGGGCCGCTCCCGGGCGTCTTTCGGCAGAAGCCGTGCTCCGGATCTCACCGCGACCGGCACAATGCTCTGTGTGCAAAGAAGCGGCTTCTTCGCCTCCGGGAGACGGAGACCGCGGCCGCGTCTTTAAAAGCCAAGAAAAAAGTCGCACAACATGGGGAGTGTGTGTGCAGTTGTCAAACCTAAAGAAAACAGTACCTTAGCACTCTCCTGCCTTTTCTATTCACATTACCCTTCAAAAAGAAGGAGTTTTGGACAACTTTCTTTTGCTTCTTGCTAAAGACTCTGCAGACCTCCGTGCAACTTCTAGAACAAGAGCGGAGATGCTTTCCGTACTGGCACAGTTTGTCTTGGCAAGACATAGTAAAAAAGCTTTTTGCTCAGTTTTATGCGACGAGAGAGACAGAAGGCATAGTAAAGAACTCTCCGAAACGAAGCCCCCTGCCAGGGCGTCTTTCGTCAGAAGCCGCTCTCTGGAGAACACCGCCACCGGCACAATGCTCTGTGCGCGAAGAAGCCGCTTCTTCGCCTCCGGGAGATGGAGAGAACGGCAGCTTCCCAAAGGCGAAGATGCAAGCCGCAGCACACCGATATAGCGTGTGCACCTTTCAAATTGATAGAAACGAGTACTTTAGCATTCTCCTGCCCTTTCATTCACATTATATTCGAATAAAAGGAGTTTGGGGACACGATGTTTTTCTTCTTGATAAACACTCTGCAGTCCTCTGTACAACTTTTAGAAGAAGATCGGGGATGTTTTGTGTACTGGCACAGTTTCTCCTTGCAAGATATGGTGGAAAAGCTTTTTGCTGAGTGTTGAGCGGCAAGACACGCAGAAGACGCAGATACGCAGCTCTCCGAAGCTAAGTGCCGGTCCCCGGCTTCTTTCGGCACAAAGCGCTCTTAGGTGCTCACCGCGACCGACCCAATGCTCTGTGTGCGAAGAAGCCGCTTCTTCGCCTCCGGGAGACGGAGAGAACGGCATCTTCCCAAAAGCGAAGATGCAAGCCGCACCACACAGGAACAGTGTGGGCAGCATTCAGACTTAGAGAAAACAGTATTTTACCAATCTCCTGCCTTTTCCACTGATATTATATTCGAAAGGAACGAGTTTTGGACAACTATCTTTTCCTTCCTGCAAAACTCTTTGCAGACCTCCGTGCAAGTTTAGATCATGATTTTGGATGTTTTCTATACTGGCAGAGTTTCTCTTTGCAAGATATGGTGGAAAAGCTTTTTGCTGAGTGTTGAGCGGCAAGACACGCAGAAGACGCAGATACGCAGCTCTCCGAAGCTAAGTGCCGGTCCCCGGCTTCTTTCGGCACAAACCGCTCTCAGGAGCTCCCTGCTCTCGGCACAATGCTCTGTGCGCAAAGAAGCCGCTTCTTCGCCTCCGGGAGACGGAGAGAACGGCATCTTCCCAAAAGCGAAGATGCAAGCCGCACCACACAGGAACAGTGTGGGCAGCATTCAGACTTAGAGAAAACAGTATTTTACCACTCTCGTGCCTTTTCCACTCATATTATATTCGAAAGGAACGAGTTTTGGACAACTAGCTTTCCTTCTTGCAAAACTCTTTGCAGACCTCCGTGCAAGTTTAGATCATGATTTTGGATGTTTTCTATACTGGCAGAGTTTCTCTTTGCAAGATACGGTGGAAAAGCTTTTTGCTGAGTGTTGAGCGGCAAGACACGCAGAAGACGCAGATACGCAGCTCTCCGAAGCTAAGTGCCGGTCCCCGGCTTCTTTCGGCACAAACCGCTCTTAGGTGCTCACTGCGACCGGCCCAATGCTCTGTGTGCGAAGAAGCCGCTTCTTCGCCTCCGGGAGACTCGGCGAGGGGCAGCTTCCCAAAGGCGAAGATGCAAACCGCACCACGCAGGCACAGTGTGGGCAGCATCCAGACTTAGAGAAACCAGTACTTTACCACTCTCCTGCCTTTTCCAATGATATTATATTCGGAAAGAACGAGTTCTGCACAACTATCTTTTCCGTATTGCAAAACTCTTTTCAGACCTCTGTGCCAGCTTTAGAACAGGATTTTGGATGTTTTCTATACTGGCAGAGTTTCTCTTTGCAAGATATGGTGAAAAAGCTTCTTGCTGAATGTTGAGCAGCAAGACACGCAGAAGACAGAGATACGGAGCTCTCCGATGCTAAGTGCCGGTACGCGGCGTCTTTCGGCACAAGCCGCTCTCCAGCACTCACCGCGACCGGCCCAATGCTCTGTGTGCGAAGAAGCCGCTTCTTCGCCTCCGGGGGACTCGGCTAGCAGCAGCTTCCGAAACGCGACAAACAAATATTAACACCACCGGCATTGTGTCCCGGGCGTCTTTCGGCACAAGCGCAGCACCGGAGCGTACCGCCACCGGCACAATGCTCTGGGCGCGAAGAACTCGATTCTTCGCCTCCCGGGATCTGAAAGAAGAAGCATACGCTTAAGACGCCCTTGCCTCAGTTGTGTACAGGTTTGGGCACTCCTCTCGATTAATTGTGCCATTCCTGACAGCAGGTGTCGCTGTTGGTCAAGCTTTGAGTATGCTTAATAAGTTGCGCTGCTGGGTGGTCAACCAACTCAAGGTAAGATCAGCGATTTTAAATCAGCTTCTCACTGGTGTAGATACCATTAGTCATTGCACACTGCAAAATAATGCTGCTCTAGCTTTCTTGTTAGCACATGGGCACGAGTGTGAGGATTTTGAAGGAATGTGTTTTTTGAACCTCTCTAACCCTTCTGCAGTCATTCACTGGAAACTCAAACAAGGACAAGATAACATGAAGAAATTGATTGGGAATGAATGGTTTGAGAGATGGGAAACAACTCGATGGTTGGAAGATCTTGTCAAGGGAACTTTGTTGTTACTAGTAGTCATTATTATATTGCTTCTTGTTATTCCATGCATCATGAAACTGGTGAGCCTCTTGGAAGTAAATACAGTGAAAAGGGTTTAGCTGGTGCAAGATGAAGAAGGGGGAAATTGTAGCAATGTAGCTGAACCTCTTAGACTACAGGGTGCACCAGCCATCCAGCTGGAATATGTTCTTATCAGAATTTTCTCAGAGCCCTCTGGAATTCATCAAGGTTACTAAGACATAAGCCGTGCTAAAAGAAGAAAGAGAAGTTGAGAAACCAAATTCCAAGACTACAAGAACTCGATAACGGGGGGCAGCAAAGCGCCTGGACTGTAACCAAACGTATCTTTTGAGAGGTACACACAGAATGTGTGGACATAACAAAGGCACCAAGATAAAAATGCGGGCCTGGCATGTGCAGAGATTTAGAATGTGTAAGTGCATCGTGTCAACAATCAACGGCTTCTGCTTAATCCTCTTGCTCCGTTGTCCTGGAGTCCTGAATTTCCCACAAGGAAAGCCCTTCTAAAAGGGCTCTGATTTTAATGATCGTTGCTGTCTAGACGATGAATAATGGGAATAGTTCTTTCAAATCCTTCCCTTGCTGACATCTGTAAGTTTCATCTTTTCCTGATTGTACTGGTGGCTATACATTAGTTATGACTAGAAAGGAATGAGTTTTAGGGATATGTGGCAAGGAAATTGGTAGCTCTGCTTCCATTTCCATTGTCTAAGAAGAATTCTGATTAGTTTTGGACTTTTCATAGACCTCTGACTAGATTGCATTTGTCTTTGATTGAGCCCGTAAATTTTAGGCTACTAGGCTTGACCAATGAATAGAAAAGGGAAAGTCACACAGCTTAGGTGGTTCTCTTGTCAACAACTTCTCAATAGTAGGGCGATTTCTGTCCTCAAGTTTGCTACTTCAGCTAGCAGATTATGCTCACTCCAAAAGAAGGTGAGAAGTTTGCTACCATAAATGGTCCGATAATTCTTCCTGCTTCTTTGTGACTCTTTTGTATGACTGGATTCTGTATTATTGGCGTTTGTTATAAAAAGTTGGATTAAATTGCGTGCGTCCGCTCTTGGGGGAAACAGTATTTAGCCAATAACATCTAGGCTTTTATCGACCTGAGACTGTCTGAACGGACCGGACGCTTTAAACACAGTAATTCCTGCTAGTTCCAATTCCATTTTTAGACTCGACAAACCGAATGGTAAACCTGCACCAGTAGGGAGGGACATTGGACTTTCTCCTTTTTAGAGAGAAACTAATGAAAAAGTTTCAGCAGAATCATAGCAGGCTGTAAAATAAGAAAAGCATCATGAAAAGAGGCCAATCCTATCCTCTTAGATATGGCTAGTTGTGATTGGACATGAATGAAATATGTCAACTCTGTGTTCCTGGGTATCACATCAGTAACAGCTACTTCAGCTGCTGTAGTTGTCTCCTAAAGCTAAGAACAGAATCCAAAGAATTGTGATTCCATGGTCCCAATTCACCCTGTGATGGTGACAGGTGAAAAAGGAGTGGAAGGTGCAC
The DNA here is from genome assembly GCF_023055355.1 of Agelaius tricolor. Taxonomy (NCBI): domain Eukaryota; kingdom Metazoa; phylum Chordata; class Aves; order Passeriformes; family Icteridae; genus Agelaius; species Agelaius tricolor. Next base: position 6,144,544 of record NW_027269297.1, on the reverse strand, counting down.
GGGGAAATTAACTTGAATGGCCTATCTAAATCAGCAGCCACTGATTTCCTGAAAACTTCAACAGGTCAGTTGACCTGTTGGGATTCTTTTAATCCATGGTCATGTTTTTCTTGGGATTCTTGTAACCTTTCCCCATTCGTTCAGCCTTTGCCCTCAAGCCTTTGCTGACATTTCAAGTATCTCAACAAGCTGGAAATGTGTTGTCTTTCTTTATCATGTCATAATTCCCTTCAAAGGCTTGTTTGCCTCAAGTCTTATTTTTGCTGGTTTTCTGCTAGTTCATTGTCAGAGGGCAGCAGGTGCTTTGTAAGAGCAAGTACACAATCCTATAGCTTGCTTTTCTTTTGATTTGGCCTGTCTAGAAAACTGAATGACTGAACATTTCCGACAGAATTTTCTCTCCCCATTATGTTTCACCGGAAGGGCAGATGCAAATCATCTACTTAAACTCTTGGCACGGAAGAAAGTAGTGGTTTGCTGCTGCATATAGGTAGAAGCTTACAAAAGGAAGGCCTTGGGCTGAGGCCCGATACTTTGGCTAAGTAGAAAAGGACTATGGGAAGGTGAGGCCGCTGAATCAGAGGTAGATCAACAAGTTCTAGAATGGTCACGTGTTCACAGCGTGGTGTATGATGGTTGGTTGAATGAATTTTGTTATGGCTTAAAGCTATGGAACTGATAAAGGCCTGAGTGCTTCAAAAGCCTGGTTTTTGCAAAAAAGCAGCTCCCCTCTGCACTTGCCTGGGGACTCTGCATCACTAGGGACCCTCACTCCCAGTTTGCCAAGGAGATGATCAGTAGGAATGTTGCAGAGCTGCTGTGTCCATATGAATGGAATGGCAAAGAGTGAAGCGGTGGGTATTTTTGGGCTTTAATACAATGCTGCTGCATTGGGGCCAGTTTAGTCGGTTTTCCATCAGTGGCCTTTCTGTCTAGAAGTGCACTGCCCAGTCTTTCTAGCATGTGATGCCATTTCCTTCCTGTTGTTTTAATACCTTCCTTCAGTTGAAAGGATGATACAATCTTTACATTTTGAAGATCCCTGTTAGGAAACACTATGCCAGAGGAGTCATTGCTCCCTTTTCTTCTGCCTCCTTTGTAATTTTCAGAGACTCATTTCAAATTTCTGCTAATGTCGAGAAGAATACTGAGACTACTCAGCAGGGTTGACGCTCTCAGCTGCTTTCCTCTTTCATACTGCTTCATACTGGATGTGACTTAATGGCCTGGTTTTGTCATCCGCATTTTGCTGTGATCTGTGAACACAAAAAGAAGTCTTTGTTTTTTGCAAGAACTACCCCTAGGAGGATTTGTGTTCCTTTTGATTTCTACGGTGTTAGCCCTGTTGCAGAAAAAAAGGAGATTGTACCCTCTTCTTGTGCTCTCATTCCCTCCTCTCTGCTTTGCATGTCCTAGTTAATCTACTGCCATGACTCATTTGGCATCATCTCATCGTGCAAATTCTGCACAGTTGCATGGACTTACAAATGCCAGTTGCCAAGGAGCTAATATAACCATTCAAAGATTAAAGAATTGTAGGGCTGGGCAAGTTCAGCTGCTGAAACTGTAAGTGGTTAAGTCATGCCATATTAAAGAGACAGAGCAAAGCAGTTCATCTAGGACTTTCAACTGGACACCTCTGAGAATAACAGCTTGACAGCAATGACACAGCCATCTTCCTAGCTGTATTCCAGAAAGAGAAAAGGGACACCTTCAATGGTTAAGATGTTTGGCATGAGAAAACAGCAAGAAATGTAGCACAAAATACTTGAGCCAGATCAAGTGCGTTTTTCTCGTGAGAATTTTGCAGTTGTTCTTTCTTGTCTGTGCCTTTTCTTTTCACAGAAGACAGGGAGGGCGTTCAATTATTATTGTTCTTTTGTTTTCTATTCTTGGCCTCCCTCTTTCCACCTACCATTAACAATTTTGCCTTTCTTGACTGGCTTGTCTTTCTTTACTTCTAGAAGGTTGCATGAGGTCCTCCCACCTTGTCATAAACATTCGCATACAGTGGAAAGGAGTAGAAGGTACATCTAAATGCACAAAACAGACCCAGAAAAATAGAGTTTTTTTACAGTCTTCTGTGAGAACAAGATATCTTTGAACTGAGTAATGCTTTAACTTTTAGTCCGCTCATTACTATTATTACAAGTGTTTGGCCTTTAGTACATAGCCTTTGAAATCATCCAGCCCAATATTTTTGGCTAATTTTGTTTTAGTTCTCTCGGGGACTTTGTTTCTTAAGGAATAGTCCAGAGCGAGAGCGTCCACGGTAGAGTTATGCTGCCATAATAAAAGCGTCGTAAATTCTGGTACAGTTTGTGCTGGTAATAGGTCTAGGAAAGAAAGGTTTTACATCTTTTTTGACTTTCAAATGTAACCATTATTTGAAACAGTTAAGAGTTGGGCTTTCCCCCCCTCCAAAATACTTCTCTCTGGAATGTTACTCAGGGATTACACATAAAAGCTCACCCCGTAAAATATGTTGCGGATAATCTGCAGTAAGCGCAGCTTAGCAGCTAGAGATGATTATGTGGGTTAAATGACATTCCTTCCTTCTGCGGTGATGGAAACTCTGTCTACGCAGACATACTCAACAAAAGTTACCATGGCTTAGCTCCTCTCCTCAACTTCATGTGCATTTTAAAACTTTCCAAGAAGGTGAATTCAAGCTCCTTCATTGCTCTGTGCTGGAGTCCCAAGAAAATATCAGTGTGCTTTTTGTCCTTTACAGCTGTCATTGCTTAGCTCTTGAACATGAGACTCTCTCATGACTGATGAAAGTTGTCTAGTTAAGAGTGGGTCAAAGACACGCTCCTGCTCTAGAAGGAGATGAGAAGGTTTCTGCAGTCTTTGTCATCTCTACTGCTTGTGATTTCTAGACAAAACCAGTGGGAAGTTTTCTGAAGGCAGTCCAGAAGCTGGCAATATGGACAGCTTACAACCAAACACTTGCTGCACTGCTACCACGGTGATACCAGGAAGGACTTAAAAAATTTAAACGGGCAAACAAAGCAGTTGGAAGGAAAAGAACATTAACCATTATTCCAGTCTTCTAATATATCCTCCTTTAAGTCATCATTTTCATGCAGTTTAACGGCTTGCCTTGGTATCCCTCAAAAGGAATCTGAGACAGAGTAAGCTTTTGAATGCAGTAGATGTGACACGTGCAGGCCAAGTTGCCTTTGTTGACATCAAATGCCAGTTATGCTTGAGCTACCCTTTGCTTAAGGTACTTCGCTTACACTAAGAATTTTACTCATCATTGAGCAAATTTTGCTGTCATGATTGAGTAAATTTTATTCATGATAGAGTGAATTTTACTGTCATGATTGGCAGTGAAACTTTTCAAGGAAAGCTCTGGATAGCAATGTTTGTGTAAAAATAGTATTTTATCTCCTGTATTTGTGTGAAGCAGGTAAGCCTTTTGCTGTCACCAGTGTTGCTTACCCTTTCATGTCATATCCCTCTTCATATCCATATTCTGCTGAAGGCTTAGTAATCTACTTTAACATTGGCACGTGGAATAAGACTCCTTTTCCTTTTTGAAAGCTAATGTCATTTGACCTAGTGACAGTAAATAATTCATTAATTGTAAGTCCCCAGCTAGCATCTTTTACGCATATTCTAACCTTCTAAAGAAGTAACAAAAACACTCTCCAATACTTGACTTTCTTAAGCACACAAAATGCTTCCCTCCTTTGCAGTTGGCATCTGTAAAATGAACCACATCTCTGCAGTATTTTAACGTGCACCATATTTAGCCAAGTAATTCAAAAGAAATAAAAAGCAGCCCCTTCAATTTGGAAATATTTTTGAATTGTTTTTGAACATACAAAACATACCCTTACCGTACGCATTGCATGCAGATTTAATCGTCGTGAAAGCAAACCCTATGTTTCTGTTGGGATAGCACGGTTTTCCAGTTTCCACAATTGTTCTTGGCACAGTTTTCTACTTATGTGACTGTTAGGACACTCACAGGTACTTCTAAGGTACTGTAGTAAGCGGAGAAGGAGGAGAGGTTGTGCCTTATTTCTGCCTTCCTTTGGTTTTCTTTTTGGTTTTCTTCCTCTTGCTCTTTTTCATGTCACCTTTCTAGATACTGTGATTTAGATTTGCAGTTTACTAAGCTGTGTTTTCTGTCTGGAATTCTTTGAAATTCCGAGAGGAACCCCACCGGTAAATATGCATCTTTTTATGATTTGCTAGCTACATAGAAAATCTTCCTGCTGCTCTAAAATGCTTTTATTTGATACGCATTTTTATCACCATTCCAATGGAAAGAGAACAATTCCTCTATTCACTGCTTTTGTACGGGATTCAGTTCAATGTGCGCTAACGGTGCAAAAAAGTCCCGCTGGAAGAAAGGATCTGCATACCAATTGACCAAGACATGTGCTACAAGGGTCTTGGAAAGGTTCAAAGTTTCTCTACCTTTCTGGCAGTCTGTCTTCACAGCAGGACTTGATGAGGGATTTTGCTGGCGTTTCTTTGACAGAAAGCAATAACAAAGCAAGCAAAATGGAGCAGCAAAAGAAGATAGCAGCAAAAGGTACATTATCCCCTCTGTTATTTTCATTGTCGAAAGAGATTTTTTCTCGCCATGTTACAATCAAATACCTTAGTAGAGCTAAAGACTAGAAAAACGCAGCTCTGTTCTGGTTCATTAAAAGCAAAGCCATCTGTGGACAGAAGTGCCCAGCGTGATGCTGGGAACTCCTAGCTGGTTTCAGTAAGCTGTCTGGAGAACGGCATTTTCGGTGGGCTTTACTAGCGTGTCTGTAAGGAGGGGGAGTTTATGTGCAGCTTTGAGCCCTGAGAGTGCCATAGGCAAAGAGACCCATCGTGTAGCTCTCTGAGCAGCCACAGCACACTGAGGCATGATGGATTACTCCCAGAGTTCACGTGGTAGAAAGGTTTTCTGCCCCCGTGAAGGACGACACATCCATTTTCTTGAATAGAGCCATTCTGTATGTTACAATGGTAACTTGAATTCATCAAGTTTGTGCTATTTGTACAATGGCAGTGAGCTTGGATTCTTAAGCTTCTTGTGTTTGACCTGTTTCCTGTTTCAGTAAATAGCAAAACTTCCAAGGACTGCAGCGACAAGAAGATGAAGCTGCTAGTGTATTTCAAATGTTTGCCTAATAAAATGGTGATTTTTGCACATATTCGCAATGGAAATTTACGGTACCGAAACACCAGCTCTGCTCAGGGCAATTCTGAAATTGACTTGAGCTCTTTTCCCTGTTTCTTAGCAGGTGAACTGAGATACTTCTAGCTTCCAAGGCAAGGCGTTTGACAGCAGCTTCAAAAAGGCCCAGGCTGTTGGATGAAAAGGTGAAAAAACTGAGGGAAATGGGGGGAAATTTCACTTCTGGTTTATGTCATAGATTCAGCCAGATGATCAACAAGCATTAGTTTTATGAGGTACCAGCGTAGTCTTTCACTCTTGCAGATCCCCAAAAGCTTAACCATCCAGCAGCTTCTTCCTTGCAACAAGTGCCACAGCCAAAAGCCAGGCCTGGCCGTCACCTTCTCCTCGCAGCCTACAAACTCTGCCAAACGTACCGGTGATTCTCACTTTCCTTCTCAGCTACATGGACAAGCACATCCTCTCCATGTCTCCGAGTCCTTAGAGAAACCAAACAGCGGTTCACCTTCAAACAGCTCAGTGTGCCAGGACAGAAAGATTTCACTGGCCTGTCCCCTTGCTTTTTCCTTGCAGCCTTTTATTTTCAGAGCACACACCGAGGCATTGCACTTTGCTTCTCAGCTGAGTGCATTGCCATATTGCTGGAGTCCCACACGTCCATCTCCTTCTCGCACTAACTGCTTCTGTTGAAACATGCTGATGTGATGTGCCTTCCTGCTCAGCTATTCACACAGTCACATTCTATGTCCTGCTTGCAGTCTGAATCTAAAAGGAGACGTTTCTGACTATGTCTCACACACACAGATGTACCAGGATGAAAAGGTTGCTTGGACCTTGCCACTTACGTTCAAAAACATCCATTCACTCCACAATCAAGAGACACCTTTCTTTGCTTTACATCCTGCAAACTTCACACACACACACACACACACACACACACACACACAGACACGAGAGCTACGCACTTTCTTTCTTTCTTTCTTAGCTGCACACACTCACCTATTTCCCACCTTGACCTCTCTACCACTTCTCCTTCGGCCTTGCTGTGCATGGACATTTCCTGTTAAGATACCCATTGTGTTGCCTATCCCTCCCCCACATTGCCTTGCCTTTCCTACCCAATCTTGCATTTCCTTGTCATTGCTGACAATTCCTTTCTTTTCCCTTGCCTTCCTGACCCATGCATGTCCTTCCCTTGCCCTTCATAGCAACCCAGTGCCTTGTATTGACTTGCTCACCTATCCTTCTTTTCCTTCCCATTTGTCCAGCTCCAATCTTTCATTTCCTTCTCCTTCTCGGACTCTTATTGCCTTGTCTCCCTCTCTTTTGTGTTGCCTGGCAAAGCCACCACTTGTCTGGCCTTGTCCTTGAACCCCTTCCTTGCCTTGCATTACCTTGCTCACCAGTCCCCCACCTGGAATTCACCACCTCTCTTTTTGTGGAATCTCTTCAACATGCATTGCCCTGCCTGCTTCTCCTAGGATTCTCCAGGCTTCCACTGGCTATTTTTTCTCAAGGCCCAGCATTTCAGGAGCTTGTGAGAAGAAGCCTGGAGGAGGCCACGTGCAAGCACACCTATCTGTCCTGACAGCTTTCTTCTGACATCTATGCTTCCATGTCTTGAATTTTGGACACAAAGTTCATCTTTCACCCTTGGGCTTCAGGGGCAGAATGACAGTTCTTTTGCATACAAAGGAAAGCAGGCAACCCAAGTGTCTTAGGTGCAGATTAGACATGACCCATGCAAGATCAAGGCTGGACAGAGCGGTCCGTCCGGGCCGCTTTTGTGTACCAGCAATCTTTGAACGGACCTGCCTCTTGCCTTGCATTGGGCAACCAACCAGTTTCCTTGCCATGCCCTGCTCATTCTCCATTGCTTTGCATTCCCTTGCATACCCATGCCTCACATTTGACCTGCCTGCAGTTTTCCTACAGAGCTTGGCCTTGCCTAGCCCTTCCGGTTACCATTACCTCCTATGCCCAGCCTTGCCTCTAACTTCTGGCACTTGTCTCACCTACCACTCCATTTGCTTTCCCCTCACGGCTTCAGTCTTGCCAACCTGTCCCTTGACTTGCCTACAATTGCCTACACTTGCTTTGCATTGCCTTACCTGCATGGAAGGCAAGGCAAAGAGGGGTAGACAAGGCAAAGCAAAGCCAGGAAGTTATTGGAAGGGCTAGGCAAGGCAGACATAGGCAAGCAAGCAAAGCTAGGGTAGGGTAGGCTAGGAAAACTAGACATGGTACTGGAGGCAAGGCAAAGCCAAGTGACTTGGAGTGCCTTTCCTTGCTTGGGAAGTAAAAGATATGGTGGCAATGTTGGTAGGGCTGATGATAAGGTATCGTGGGAAGGTATAGTACAGCAAGACATTTCTGTCCTGGTCCTTTCTGTGTAGGAGCCATTGTTGGACAGAGTCAGTACCGGACGTGGTATGCAACTTTTGCTCGGTAAGTTCCTGAAGGAGAACAGCAATGCTTTCTCACGGGAAGGAAAGAACTTAGCCCCAGTGTTGGAGGTGCAGATAAGAAGCTGTGTCGTGCAGCTTAAGGGCGGCAGCAACTTTCTATGCTGGCATATTTGGTTTGGAAGCCCTGACTCAATTTGTACAATCATGGAGTCGGTATCCATCTTTGGAAGGCAGTCTCCTTCCTGCAAGAATCCATTTGGTATGTGTTTTCCACTTTCTCAAGGCAGCCTTCTTGAAATTCTGCCAGCACACTTCTTTTGGACAAGGTAAAGAGCTGCGCTGGGTCTTGGTGTGCAGCCTAGCTAGTGCCCCGCACGGGTAATGCCCAATAACAGTGGTCTGACACCTTTGTAGAGGATCAGGCCCTGGATGCTTTGGATTTTGGAGGAGGGGATGCCATTTCTTTTGAGATGGGCTTCTAGTTCCTCCTCCCTTTGGCAAAGTTTGGGTGGCCACTTTGGGTGGTCTCAGTGAATTGAAAGGCTTTTCCCAATAGGCAGTTCTCTGGGTTCGAGTTGTTGAACTGTCAGTGGCAATGCAGAGGCCAGGCCAGGCCTCTGCAGGACAGGTTTTTGTCCCTTGTAGCTTTAGGGACTGTGTGAGCAGTCCCTGGTGCCATCCCATTTGGATCCTGACTCTGAGAGATTGAAGGCTTACCGTGGTACCTAGAGCTGAGAAGGAAAGTGGCGATAGCAGGGTGCACGTTTATAGTTTGATGGGTGCAATTGAAATTGTAGGCAGCAAAGAGCTTTCTCCACCAACAGTTTTGCGAGCTCGGCCAACATTTTCAAGTTTGTTACCAGGCTCTGTGAGAGAGAAAAAGTTTGTTAGGGCAGAAGATCTGGTGTCGGCCTTTGAGTGTGGGGCAAAGAAGAGTATCCACTTGGAAGGGGAAGATCAGTGACATCTTTTTGTCCTGACACAGTTGATTGGAGAGCAGGGATGTTTCTGACTTGGCTGGGTCCTGGGGGTAGTTGTGAGCTGGGCTCGGTGCGTGTCCTGGTTTTGTGAGTTGACAATGCTGTGGTGTGGTTATTTAGAAGAGCGCTGACAGTGCCCAGGAAAAAGACAAGCACTTTTCTAGCCCAGCCCCGTTCGTGTGGGAGCAGTGGAGGGACAAGAGCTCCGCTGTGGATCCTGGCTCTCGGGTACTGACAGAATGGGATCCTGCATGTAGCCCAGAAGGAAGAAGAATTGTCGTGAACGGCGGGAGAAATGCGACACACCATATGCGTGAATGGCAAATCCCGAAGTTTATTGAAAACTCACACATATTTATATTGGTGTTAATGAAGCTTATACATATTGCAAAAGCTGAGTTCATTATTGGTTAAAGCACACTTGGATCAACCACACCTACTTCTATCTTCTAATAATTATTTTGCTTCTATGTTTGCATTCTTCCAGCTTCTCTACCTAAGATATCTACATTTTCTGGCAAGCGATTTTCTCCCCCGTCTTCCCGTTTCAGAGAAGGTCACTGTGACCTTTGTCAGTGATTGGACACTGGTTGCTTAGTTCCCAGCTTGTATCCCCTATCCTTAGCCATCGGTATCACATCGAAATGTCCTTTCTCAGCTAACCAATTATCCAAAAAGCTCTCTACAAAGCATCATTTCATTGTTGGCTGCACAGTTTAGAAGCTTCAAAATAAAAGGCAATTGCAGCATGGCCTCTTCATTTTAGAAAGTTTTCTGGGCCATCAGCTGCTCAACATGTAACTTGCACCCACTGAACTGCATTCAGCTTCCTGGAGATATGCACTTTCCCTCAAGATCTAGGTACCATCTTGCACTCGAACGCTTGAAGATCCCAAACCGCTTCAAAATGTCCAGCGGCTGCTCTCAAAGAAAAAGTCCTACAACAAAAAGGCAGTGCTGGCCATAACGGTCCCTTTGCAGTCTGTCAACCAAACGAAACATACTAGCGATTCTCACGTACTTTCTCAATGATATATATACGTGCATCAGCACATTCTCTCAAAGTGACAGAGACTATCGCTACAGCCAAGCGTTTTCAGCTGCACTTCTGACTGACAGATGTGCCAGGACAGAAGGCATTTGCCAACCTACCCTCTTTCCTGTGCAACCTGACATTGGCAGCGCAAATATTTTCACATTCTTTCATTGTGGCCATGTCCAAAGCAGCTAAAGATCACACAGGTGGAAGTGTCAAGACAGAAGATGTTCTCAAAGTAACTCCTTTTTTTTCTAAAGAGCTTTTAAACTGCGCACAATGCTTTGTATCTTCTTTCCCACATAGACCTGCCCTCACTTTTTCACACTCACATCTTTGTTGCAAACATCCAGCAGCTGTTTGCGTAGAAAAAGGCTCTAGAAATAAAAGCGAGACTTGGGCTGCACCTTCTGCCTGCCCTGTGTAAGCCACATCAAGCTCACCAGTGCGCTCTGTCCTTCCCTTTTCCGCTGCAACTACCATTGTGTTCTCTGGATCTCGGAACCTAAAGGTAGGCACATTTGTTTCCACAGAAGGGCCATAGGTAGCGGCACAAATAGCTCTCACTGAACTTTAATCCTTACCACTGCCACCATGAGTTTGGTTGGTAGGCCAGTAGGAGTCATGCTCCTTTTACAGCTGGTATGGGGCAGCCACCAGCCCAGTGCTCTGCGACTCTTGTAACCAATCCTGCTTTTACTCTCCCGGAGGGGATTAGGCATCTGTTTCTCACACAGATCATTGTGGCAGCAGCCAACGGCTCTAGTGCACTGCTTCTGCCAAAAGACCCTGGGGCCAGGCACTTACCTTCTCAGCACTACGTAGCCCCGTATTCTGCGTCTCTTGTCGTCCAGATCATACCGCAAAGCGTTTCACAGAGAAAAAATGTGCCAGGACAACAAGCTTGGCTGAAGTGTACCCCTGAAACTGGTGGAAGTTTGTATTTGCACCACATTCAAGGGGCAGTCCTCTTTCCTATACAACCTGCAAACTGCTGTCTGTTCCCAGTGCCCTCTGCCCGCTCCTTCTTACCTTGAAGTACCATGCCAAAGAGGGCTCTGTGCCGAGGTCTCAGAAGAAGAGGGAAGCATATGTGTTTGTAAAGTGGACTGTCTGTTAGTCACTTCCCTCTTCAAAGCAGCGTGTTCCATGCCAAGCAGACAACAAAGCAACAAAAGATGAGTGTGACTCTGCAGTCAAATCCTGCAATCTTCCCAGAAGTGAATTTCTCTCTTCTATAGGACTGACTTGTATGAAGTGGCGTGGTTGTTTCCTTCCATTAGAAGGGAAACTCATCTAGCCAGGCTTCATCACCCCCTGCATCTTTTGGGGTAGTTCTTGGAAGAAAATAGATAGCAACTTTTCCACTCCACATGATTCATGTTTCATTCTCTTCCTTCTGTACTTCAGGGAACAAGCTATCAATTCCCTACTCTTTCTATGAAAAGGCATGAAGCTATTAATTAAATTCCCATAGATATAATAAGGAATCAAAGTCTTTTATGCCTGAAGGGCAGGCCCTTATGGTATGAAAAGTATGGATTGTCAAGGGTGGAAGAAGATCTGTATGAAAAGGGAGAAAGCCCAGAAGCATGCAGGGATTTTCAGGTATGAAAGGGAAAACGACATTAAATTGTCAAGGGAAAGAAATTGAAAGAGGCAGGAGGGAGAAGGGAGGCGGAGGAGCCAAATGCTGCCTTTGAGGCAGCTGACACGAGGACCGTCGGCCTCATGAGCAAACAAGAAAACCAAATGAAACTTCACAGCAATCTCATCCACAACTTAGTGGACAAATGTGCAAACCCATTTCTTCATTTATTATGTGTCTAATATATAGAGAGATGTTCTTCATTCTGACAGAATTTTCAGGGAGCAAGCTCGTGTAAGGCACCTGGAACCAATGGTGTATTGGAAATGGCCAACATGCAGAACACGCTCCATCCTGAACGCTACCACAGCAGAATCACAGGATCATAGAATGGCCGGGGTAGACAAAGACCTTAAAGGCCATCTAGTTCTCTGACATGGGCGGGGACACCTTTTACTTGCTCAGGTTGCTCAGAGCCCCATCCAGCCTGGCCTTGAACACCAGGTTGGGGTGTCCATAACTTCTCCAGGCTGTCTGTGCCAGTGCTTCACCACCCTCACAGGGAAGAATTTCTTCCGAGTATCTAATTTCAACCTGCCCTCTTTCATTTTGAAGCCATTGCCCATTGTCCTGCCTCCAGAGTTGCTAATGAAGAGTCCCTCTCCTGCTTCCCTTCAGATATTGGAAGGTGTTGTGAGGTCTCCATGCAACCTTCTCTTCACCAGGCTAAACAGCCCTCATTCTCTCAGCCTGTGTGTCATGGCTTGACACTGGGACAATGCCAGTGCCCCCATGAGTATACTCTCTCCCTGGTTTCTGCTGGGAGATGTGACCAGGAATAAGTAAAGCAGGCTCCCACTTAGGAAAAAAAAATAATTATTAACTAAACTACAAGGGAAAGGAAAAAAAAAAAAAAGAAACACACAAGGAAAATGAAAACTTCACAAATACATCTCCTCCTCCTCCTCCCCAAATTCCCAATACAATACATCCCCCAAATCATCGACTCTCGGTCCAGCACCACCCTTCAGAATACTCAATCCTCAGTTCATCAAGAGGAGAAGGAGTCCTTCTTGTGCCAATGGTGACCTCTTCCTTTCATGTCCACTGCTCTCACCACTGAACACAGACCAGAGCTGCTTCTAGGGTCGACTTTTAAGGATGCTTCGTCCCACTGCAAAAAGGCACAGTCTCAACTTTGGGACATCTGTCCCCCCCATATTTTTCACCCCCTGGGGCCGAGGGGTACCCACACCGAACCCTCTTGGTCCTGAGGCATTGCCTCCCCCTAGAATGCAGTCCCTGTATCACAAGGAAACATGGCTCTGTCCATGGCTACACACAAAGAGTCCAGCATAAGCTACTCCATCATCTCTTCCACCTGCGTTCTTCTCTATTTCTCTCGTGGCCCATTTCCTCGTATCTCCTCTATATCTCTCTTCTCATTCAACTCCAGGAGGATTAGCATTTTTCCATCATCCAAGAAAAGGGTTAAAAATCTGAGGCTCTGTCTGTCCAGAACTCCCATGGCTGCCCTGCCAGGCACCTTCTTGCACTCCCCTCTTCTCCTTCTCGCCCGGCCAAGAACAGGCACCAGCTCTCTCTCTATCTCTCCTGGGGCGGGGTGGGGATGGCTGCCCGATGCCTCTCAGTGCTCCTCCACCCTTCCATCCTGCAGGGGCCTTCACCTCCCTTCTGGCCAGGGACCCAGCCTACCTCACCCAGCCGGGGGGCTTCCCCTGCCCCGCCCAGCCCGCAGCCAGGCAGGGGAGATCTGAACCTTTCCCTGACCGGAACCCAAGAGAGCCTCCCAGGGGAGAGCCCTGCTTTTAACCCTGTTTTCTCAGAGGCACATCCAATGTCCCAATGGCCACATTAGGTGCCAATATTAAAATCTGAACATTTATTGGCCTCACCACAGCATCCCAGAAAACACATTTCCTGTCAAACCACCACACTGTGGGATATGCTCTTGTCCTGAATACTGAACTGCAGTATTGTCTGATGATTTTTTGAATCCTTTGAAGGCATTTTGAATTCTTTTTCAGCCTTAAATTAGACTAAATAGCTTTGATTTGTGGGTATTGAGCAACAGAAATCACTGCCCTGGCTTGCCTTTTTTACAGCTCCTTTCCGTGGGAGACTCGCTGCAAACGTCACAGCTGGTGAGACAGTGGGCACACCATCATTCTGAAAGAGCTTTGCACAGTAAACATAGAGGAGGATTAAATATTGAAATGCAGATGACAGGAGCTGCCCAATGGACTCTGCTGGTGGAAATCAAATACTAGTCTAGTCTTTTGAATGCAAATAATTCCTCCCAATGAGGCCAGACAGGCTTGTTTGCCTTTGAATCTGAGCATGTGGACAGTAGTGGATGGTCTACAGGTTGAAAACAGTGTAGATACTTCTCCTTTTTTTCAATAGTGGCTCAGAAACTGAAAAGGCAGCTACAAAATGGTAAATACATCCCTACAGATTCAAAAATGGTTGTTCTTAAGTTGCATCTCCACCATAACAACAAATTGTTAGAACTAAAATACAGATGGGAATTTTATAGCTTCTCAGAAATGAAGCAGGAATTGGCCAATGGGCCTTAGCAGTAGCTACAAGTTTTTCAGCATGAGGCATCTCAAAAGTATTTTAACCGTACAGAACTTTTCTGTACTTTTGGCCTTTTATCTCAAGGATGCATCAAAAAAAAAAAAAAAGGAAAAAAACCCCAAGAAAAATAAAAAAGAACAAACCCTACCAAATATATATATATATATTACATGACTAAGATAATAAGCACAATCAGTAACCTATATAGAAACAGAACCCATGGTTTTTAACTTTCAACCTTGTCTTCTCAACACACTCTCGAAAATGGAATTGTTTCCCTATCTGCCTTGAAACATTTTGGAGCAAAAAACACTCTAAGGTCCTGATAGGTGTTTTGGTCAAAAATCCCTTCTTCTGGTTTTCTGTCCAGAAGCAGAGTAATGGAGGGGAAAGCTGGTAGCTGGCCAAAGGAGGTAGGAAGAGTAATCATCATCCACAACACTGGGGCTAAAGAAATTTCCACAGAAAATTACCTGCCTTATTACTTGCTCATGTGGTGGGTTGAAAGCTCAGAATCTGTTTCCATGTTTCCCATCCCTCGAATGTTCTATTTCACAGAATTCGAGCCCCTCAAACATCAGTCCTGCCAGAACAGCCCGCCTCCTGCTGTCATAGGGGATCTGCTGATGCCCACTGACTCTTACCAGTCTAGTGCTCGTCACTGTTGCAGATCAAGAACTACTGAATAGTTCTGATTAATGCTCTTAGAGTGGTTGAAAACAAGGAAAGAATGACTAGACATTTGTATGATCAAATCCCCTGATGGAATAAAAACATGCCAGGACAACAAGCTTAATAAATGTATTCATTGTCATAAGAAGGGAGATGAAGGGTCCAAAAGATTACTTGCATACTTACTGTTCTAAATCCCTTGTTATCTGGTAAATTGCAAAGGATGCCCGGCTTTCACCAAAATGCAAATCAGATTAAAATGTGAAGCCTTACACTTTACTGGATATAAAACTTCATCATCCATTTTTAAATCTTAGAGATTGCAATGTTGTCCTGGTTTAGGGCAAATTTGGAGGAGAATTTCCAAATTAGGGCCCCTCCCCGCAACTGGTTCGGGAAGGATTCCTCAGAGAGAAGTGGAACGAACCTGTTTATTTAATAGGCACAGCACCCCCCAGCACGCAAAAGGAACAATTCCGGATGACACCGCTCTGAAAAAGATGACAAATTCAGAAAGTCTCTCTTGGGGGGGTGCTCACTCTCTTCTCAGTCCCTCCGGCGCTGCGCCAGCTGCTGCAGGCCACAAGGTGCAAACTCTCGGTGTTTCCCAGGTCCCAGTCCGGAGCAGGTTCAAAATGGTCAGTAAAAGGAAAGGAGAAATGGTCCAGGAAGAAATTTGGACAGTTTAGCTAAACTAGCTAATGAGCAAAAGCAAGCAGAAGCGAAGCAAGCAAGAGTGAGAGAGAGCAAAGCGAAAAGCAAAAGCAGGAAAAGCAAAAGCTGCAGTCTCTGTGTCCCGCCAGGCTGATAAGAAAACCAAAACAAAACATTCCCTCTTCAGAGCCAGTCTTAAAGGTACAGAACATAATATCCAACATTCACAGAACACGTGAATGGGGATACAAGCATCATAACGTCACCCTAGGACAGATGTATTTCCTATTAATACCTTAATATTAATAAGGTTTAGAGCTGGAATTCAGAGGGAAAAGAAAGCTATTTTGAATTCATTCTATTCAATCATCTTGTCTGGACTGTCTCTTCCTGCTTTTCACTTCTGAAACTCTGTATGAAAGGCATAGAGTTCTGGATTAATTCTTTTCAACAGTTTCCCCTGTTATTCTTCTTTCAAGGCAAACCTGAAAAATCCACACTTTCTTTCCCAACCACTTCTAAAATTCCATTGAGAAGCAAAAAAAAACCCCATCAAACAACTAAATCTCTGCTCCAATTTGTAGGAAAAAACCCCATGCCATTAACTGCTTTCCTAACACTTTCTTTCTCTTGTATTAATATGGCAACCTTTTCTTGCTTTTATAGATTAGAACCAAATTCTTAAAGCTATAAGGAAACACAGGTTTACTGTAGCTGATTCTGAGATACAGTAGTCCAGCAAGGAGTTCAGACCTCAAAAGAAGAGTCTGTACAACAAGATTCAGCACAACGTTGAGACATATTAGCTATTGTTCAAGAAAAGCCGCCAAAATGAAACTGCTTAGACTTCTATACTATCATGGGTGCCTGCTTCCAGAACCTGACCTAAGTTGCTGGAAACTAGCTGCAATATGACTGCAAACAATGCTGCGAATGTAGGACATTGTTATTCTTCTCTTCCATTGAAAACCACAAGTGGAGTTGCGTCATTTTCTTAAAAATTCTCTATTTCCTTCCAAACTGGTAAAATAATGATAAATAAAGTGTTCTGTTCATACATCATCTAATAATGTTCAAAATGAAAAAAAAAAATTCATTCAGATATGGTCTGCAATAATAGAGCAGAGAGAAGATGAACCAGTCTGGCCTACAAAATAAAGTGAAGCAGAATTTGGGAATTTGGAACACCTTACGATGTAATATTTAAAGAAAAAAAAGAAATAAAATGTAACCTACCCAAACTCAATCAGTGATGCACCGACAGAGAAAAAAGAACTCATTACTACTAATATTTCTTTCATTCTCAGACAAGAAGTTAAATTATCCTCTTGAATGCACGGAAGATTGTTGCGAAAGACAGCAGCCTTCTTCTTTACAACATATTCTTCAGAACTCCAGGAGACACATCATTAGAGCTATGAGGCTCTTTCTCTCTGTAAAACTTCCAGAGCATAGCCACTATTATATTCCTTTAGAGATCCTCACCGCCCTGGGCGACTGGTGGATAGTCTACAGCTCCAGTACATCAGCCAGACGCTCTGCCTTATTTAGCATGGCTACTGCAGCAAGGACATCATCTCTACTGGCTTTCTATCCAAAATATATGCAAGGCACAACAAAGAATATACCCAAAACACTGAGCACAGCCTATGGCCTTCAAAACAAAAATCTCACAATGGCAATACTGGATCTTCTGATCCAAACCATCGGGAAACATTTCTTTAGAGGTGAAAAAAGCTCCTGTTGATTGTACAAAAAATAGTGATGTAAACCAGAGTTGCATGACCCAGTATTTCTATTGAACTGGAACTATTTTGATCAATATTATGGATCCATTTCTTTTCAGGGCATTTGGTAAAAAATGTAAAGTATAGTTTAAAAGGAATTATTGGATGCGTACTAAGTACTAGGGATTAGTTAAGGTGTTGGTTTTGCATGGCTTGGTTTTTGGTGGGGAGGGAAGAAGCCAGCCACAGAAGTGAATCTTTTGTGAAAAGCTCCTAGAAGCTTCCTCCATGCCTGGCAAAGTGAATCCCTGCTTGGCACTAAGAACAGACATGCTGCTAAGCCAATTAGACAAGCAGTAATATATTTAAGAAGGAAATCAAAACTGCGGCCAGTTAACTTTTAAGTTTGCTAATTTTCTGGTTGGCACCTCTTCTGGTTTGAAAGCAAAACCAGCAAGAGATGCTGTCGCTGTTGCAGTGCGTGTTTTTGATTGTAATGCAGTTTGAGTAGTCAGTTTGATAATACTTCCTGTTTTGTGCTGTTGGAGCATATTTTATTATTAAGGGATTGTTCCTTTCCCCCCCATGTTGTTAGTTTTTGCCCTAGTTGTCCATCTCCCCAAAGACCTGCCCTTTTCTTCCCTTTTCCTCCTCCCACTGAATGTCAATCCCTCCCCAAGCCTGCCCCTTTCTCTAGAAACTTCCCTATCAATTTTATACTCTTCAAAACCCCATTGGTTTGTTTAAGTTATTCTCCTCCCCTGTAGTCCCCTATTGGTTTAAACATTGTATTCCCCGCCTTGTGGTCCACCCCCAGTTGCTCCCAGTGTGTTCAAGATTGTATCCTCCTCTGGGACCTCTCCCCATTTCTAAGTTGATGTATGCATTTGGGTCAGTGTCTTTGTGTCCCTGACCCTCCAGGGAAGAAACTCCTTTGGAAAACATGCAGAAGACCTCTCCCTGTTCCTTGTCCCCGCCCTCGGCGCAGTCCTATCCCCAATGCAGTCCACCTGTGCCATAGAGCAGCTGTGCCCTACAGCTGCACCCTGGATTCGCCAGCTTTCTGGGGGCAGCCCACTCTGGCTGTTGGTGTCAGGAGCTAGTCAGTCTGAAGAAATCCAGCATGGCAGCAAGACTCCAAGTCAGAAATACAATTTATTAGGAAAAGGGGAAAAACCAAATACATGCAATAATACAAAAGAAAAACCACGGACAGAATACAACCTGTCACCCTGCTAGTTAGGGTGGTGGCAGCAGTCCGGATGAAATGGCCTTGTTGAAGTGGTGATCCTGTAGAAACCATCTGGTAGCTCTTGTCCTCTGAAGACCAGTGGGTGAGGGTGGCCGTTCCTCTAGGAAGCCAGTGGAAAGACTGCTTGTGGTGTCCCAAAACTCAGATTATATCCAGCTGGGGATGCTTAGCTCCTGCCCCCTGGGCAGAGCATCTTGCAATGGGCTCAAATTGTTCTGAGTCATGCGGTGGTTCCTTGATTAGCCTTTAAACAGAAATGGCTCCTGGAGGGAGTCATCTCTGAATCATGTGGCAAGACATGGATGGCCCCGTTAAGAGATAAGGAGATAAGGAAAAAAACGATGCCCCTCCCGGTTTCAGCAGCTCTTGAGGTTGGGAGCAGAAAACATTTTTATATTGTAGCCTAGGACAATACAGGATGAATGCTTTTGCATTTGCAGGAAGCTTGTGTGGATTTGAAAAGCATCCCTATAGCAGAGGCACAAAAGTATTCTCATACCCTTTTAAATCATCTTCAAACCAAGCAATTCTCACAATAAGGTAGCGCATGAATGACTTGCAAGTGAGTTGAAGAAACACGGCAAAGATAAGTAGTGTTCAACTGCAGAGAATCGTTTAGGGACACCATACCTTTATATACCTTTATATTTTAAATCAAGAAGCATGGATGGGCCGTATTTTTCCCCTTAGTTGACTACAGAACCAGCGGTCCCTTGCGGGAGGGTGTTTGGATTCAAGATGACACTGGCAGCTAAGAGCATGGCTACATAGAAGGTGCTACTTTGAGACCAGAACATTCAACTACTTCAAGGCAGATAGGAGAATAGCTGACTAGTGACAGCTCTGAGCAGAAGAGTCTGTGGCTTATCCTGTGGGACCAATAGTAAGACATTTCAATTGGAAAACCCCATTCATTTCCAAGGAGCAAACATCAGTAAAAATAAAAGGTCAAGTAAAGACACCCTAGTGCTCTTCTTATCAGAAGCATGTTCCTCCATATGAGAGTATTTAGGAAAGGACAGTCCATCCATAAAGAAAGGTGTGCCAGTTAGAAAACCTGTAGAACAATACAAGACAAACTCACACAATATACATCCTCAAATGCAAAATGAAGAAATAATCATTTCAAGCTTCCGTGGAATTAATTGCATTTTATTTGTTCTTTTCATTTCAGCTGCTCTCAAGTTATTTTTTAAGACTGAATTTTATGAATTCAGCAAAGCTCTCTTTCTGAATGTCTGCATACCCCTATAAAACACTGAGGTGACAAAGAGAACGGCAGTGGAAGGAAACCTGGTCCACCTCCCCCTCCTTGAAGCTTTAGGCCAGCGAGTGATTAGAATTTAGTCACTTCATTTGCTTTACCAAGAGAGAATGTTTTCCAGCCTTTATCTTTCCTTTTGGAGCTGATTCACTTTGTAGTCATAAATTCTTGACTCAGTTGGTGAGAAACGATGGCATTACAGCCGTGGATGTTAAAGTGCACTGATGGGAAATGAAGTTTTCATCTTCAGGTCCTTGCTTCAGTAAATATTCCAAATTCATCAGAAAGAAAGTTCCCAGACCAGTAATCCCCACTCAAATGACCTAATTCAAATAGTTTGTAGGCATAAGAGGCATCAAGCAGGTGCTGTCATCTGTTAGGGGAATACGCAGCCAGTACATGATTGTCTAGTTAGGCGGCAACAATTTTGGAAAGAATTTAGTTTTTTTGTATTGCAAGTGAATGGTCAATACATTTTATTAGTGGATACGGGTAAAAGAATGTCTTCTGCATCCTTTCAGAGGGGAAGCTTCCCTAGATCTAAAGCTGCTCAGCTCCACGATAGGATGCTTTGTCTGAAAAGGGAACTCAAGTCTTTGTCCTTTTGGATTGCTTCCATAGTTTTTCACTCACTCTTCAGGTAGCTGTTAATATGTTCTGTTATCCCTTGCAAACTTTTATGGGCATAGTCACTGAATTGGTATGTATTCCATGAAGTCCACAGGCCCTGTTGAGATGCAGCCACAGGTCTCAAGGGTGTTAGCAGATGTTATTCTGAGGCCACTCCTAATGATTTTTGATGGATCATAGTGACTGAGGAAAGTGCCCAAAGACTGGATGAAAGCAAATGTCACCCATCTTGGAAAAAGGCAACTAGGAGGACTTGGAAAAGTACAAGCCAGCCAGCCAGCGTCATTTTTATCCCCAGGAAGTTGATGGAGCAGCTATTGCTGGAAAGCATTGCCAGGCACATGAAGGAGGACAAAATAACATAGTCAGCATGGATTTACCAGGGGAACTTCATGCTGAACAACTTTTTAAACTCCTCTGATGAATCAACTTGCCCGGTAGATGAAGGGAATATTGTCTGCCTGGGCTTCAGGAAGGTTTTGGACATTTATCTACGTGGCAGCACACATACATCCCAGAAGTGTGCAAAGAGGAGGGAACCAGTGTCTTTTCAAGGATGCTCAGTGAAAAGACAAGAGGCAGTAGGCACACACTGAAATACAGGAGATTGCCTCTGCACATCACCAAATGATTTTTTACTGTGAGGGCGACTGAACCACGGCACAGACTGCCCAGAAAGATGGTGGAGCCTGGATCTTTGAAGACATTAAAAGTACACCCAGATATAATCCTGGGCAAGAGGCTCTAGGTATCCTGGTTTAAGCAGGGGGGTTGGACCTGGTGAGCCCCACTGACGCCTTCCACTCTCGTTCATTCTGTGCTAGTGAATTCTCTTAGAGATGCATTTCAAGCACTGGCATGACAAAGGTCTGTGCAGAGAGAGATCCAAATGGACATGGGATCTAAGTTCCTTAAGTAGTGCTCAAGAAGAATGCAAAACTCTGGGATAAGTGTCTCTTCCATAACTGAATCCCTTTCACGGGAAAATTCCCCAGCTATAGAAAGATCTTCTGATAGGCATGCTTAAGACTGACACTGGCTGAGCAAATTTCTCCCTATGTGTGTTTAAGACCAATTAGGATCTTCACCAAGAGTGTTGTCAACATAGTCACAGAATGTATATTGTTAAGAAGGGACAACTTACATCAGAATGGCAAATATTGGTCCACAAAATGTATTAATGTATGGGAACTATCTACTTGGGTTGAAAATAAAAAAGAAAGAGTTAGTCTTTATTTATCAATTCCATCGCAATATTGATGAGGTAAGAAAAAGACCTTAGTCCTTAACCTTCTTAACTCAAGCAAAGATTTTTAAAAATTCCTTGTAAAAAATGTATCCTAATTATCAGACTATGAAACAATTTTAGTTGGGAAAAAAGTTCCAAAATTGTGTAGATAGTGGTAAAGAAGCCAAGAAAATAGGTAAGAAACAAAAAGAGAGCAAAAGAGTCAGCTTCAGTCTGCAAGCTCGTTCTAGAAGTAATCTGGTAGAAAAAGGAACCCCCAGTTGAATTTCCAATGTATTCATGCACTTGATTCAGTAACTAGTCAATGTAAAAACCAATCCTTTTGTACAACTTCTCCCAGCAACAAAAACCCCAACAGCTTGACACCACCATCATGCCTGTCCCAGATGTATTTTAAAAGAATTTTCCTTTCTTGAAACTCTATTTGCATAAAAGTTGCAAGACATTGGAGGGATTCTCCACATTCTCATTTCTCCATGTGGCTTGAAAGTCTATTTGATAAAATATGCAACAAAGCATATGATTTATAAGGTAGGGTAAAATGGATGATTTGGGAATTGATCTCTTGTTGATATTAAACTTCATATCCACTCTCTGTGAAGTTTCTAAAAGAAATGATGGAGCTGAGGCATGAATCTGCCACAACAAGTGTTAAGCAAAGATACACACTCCCCTTCACATGCCCCCCTTCCACACACACCTAGGCCCACACAGAGGTCAGCATAGCAGATGATGAACACCTTCTTTGGCACTTCATGAAATCCTAACATGAGGAAGTGTTGAAATACAGAGATTTTGTCCCGTGTAGAAACCCATCCCATGTATTTTATGCTGTAATTCTTCTCTCTTTTAAAATTTGCTATCTTCTGCATAGTTTTCATTAACCTGTTACAGTAGTGAAAATCACAGATCAAGGTAATGTTGTAACACTTTGATTTTACCCCAAGAGCTGAGGGAAAACTTGCTCCTATACTTCAATCTGAGTTTCTTCTAGATTCAAACTTTGTTTCTCTACCATCAAGAGTCTCCTGTGTTGCTGCTCAAAGCCCCATCCAACCTGACCTTGAATACTTTCAGGGATGGGACACCCACTACTTCTCTGGGCAACCTGTTCCAGTGTTCCAGCACCCCCACAGTAAAAAAAGTCTTCCTTTCATCTAATATGTGTCAGAAGTATTAAATCTAGGCATATAAACTTTGAGGAAAGGTTTGAAATTCTTTTGATTTGAATCACATTTTATATGAATACTGACTTACAGATGACTAAAATATGTTGATGGGCATTTGAGCTGACACTTTTTGAAAAGGTGCATGGAATTTAAAATTAAAACCAGTACCATTAAAAGCTTTGTGCCGTTTTCTTTTTCCTCTGGTATTCAAAATTGCATATATCAAATATCTGTGCTTCGTACAAAGCTCTTAGACACTCTCAGAAAAAAGCTTTTCTTTCAGACTAAGTTGCAGTTTACGTAGAACACTGGTACTAGTGAAGGTTTTTCTGGGCATAGGGGGAACACCTTCTCATTGGATTTGTGTGCAGAATGCATTTTATGCAAACTGGAAAATTGATCCCAGCTGTGTTCTAGTCATCATTCTTACTGCATCAGGCCTGAAGATTCTGTGAAAAGTAGCCAGTGGACCTTGAACATAGCTCATGTGAAACAGATGAGAGGCGATGGAGAAGTTGAGGGAGAGAATAAAGAGCATATGGCCCAGTACAGACTAACAATTGTTTGGCACCCTTTAAAGGCTGTGTTTGACAAGCAGGGCTGAAGCAGGTCTGCAAAATATCCGGGAGATCAAAATCCATTGAAGCAAATTGCCCTGGCCAGTCATCTTGCTGCCGATAATTCACTCTCCATAGCAGCTGATCAGGCCTAACAATGCTGCTGCAGAAGTATTGTGAAAAAGGTAGGCATAGTTTCACAGATGCAGGGGAAAATCCCCTTGGATGATGGTTCCAAGGGATTACTTGATGGAGCAAGTTATGTACCCTTATCTACCGTGCAGTATCTAAGTTGGTGAGTTCACTATCTGTCAGCATCACTTTCGAAAATAAATGTTTGATCCACAAAACAATATTTCATATGTCCTGTCTACCTGCTTCATTTCAACCAATGAATAGGCTACGTTCCATCAGCAAAGGGTTTATGATCCTATGTTTCTTTAAACTGTGATAATTCTTTATTTTTTTCTAAATCAGACACTGTCTATTCATAAGATTCAGATGTCCATGGGCAGGGGTGTAATTAAATTCACATGTTAAAAAATAACCTTGTTCTTGTTATCTTTTTATTAAATTACTGACATGTAACATCAGTCTGAGAGCTGAAGAAAACCCCTTCATTTGCTGTTTGCCAAGTATCATCTATGTGATACAAATTCTACTTGAGAAATCACACCCGTACATTGCCATGTAGCACTACTAGTAATGCTTCCACAACCTTTTCTTCATCATTAGGT
Source organism: Agelaius tricolor (assembly GCF_023055355.1). Lineage (NCBI taxonomy): Eukaryota > Metazoa > Chordata > Aves > Passeriformes > Icteridae > Agelaius > Agelaius tricolor. Next base: position 6,120,859 of record NW_027269297.1, on the reverse strand, counting down.
CTTTTGGTGAAGTGAATGATTAGAACATAAGCAAGGGCATTTGTTCAAGATGCTCCAGAAAGAGCTGTGGTCTGTTCTCTTCTTTGCTGCCTATGTTAGCACTGAGCTGCAAAAAAGGAAAGATTACTAGGAAAAGTGTTACTTTCAGTCTAAACTTGTAAATGATGTTTGGAATACCCTGTTAAATGACAAGGTGCTCTTTTAAAATATGGCATCTTAAGGGAAAATGTCAGCTTTAAAAAGGTTTTGAGACAGTTGCTTCTGGAAAAAAAAAAAAAAAAGAAAAGAATTGGAGGCTTCTAAGGTCTTTAGGCATACTATTTTGAAGATTGATTCAAACCACAGTTTCTTCATATAGGAAGAACAGAGGACCATAGATGCAACCCATTTGAAAATGGATTTCTATATGTTTCTGGTTGGGATTACCAGGCATCATTTCTTGTGAAGTCGAGGGACTGCAGTTAGCACTCCAATAATTTCCTTCCCTGAAATTCATCTGCATTTGGTCCTTTTTCCAGAGTCCCCATTTATTAGTGAAGGTATACTCTATCTATGCATTAGAATATTCCATTAGAGTGTGTGACTCATACTTGCTAGTTAAAATTAGCTGGAGCGGAATGGATAGTTACAGTTGCGTGTATACAATAGTCTTATTTTGGCAAGTTTTCTTTAGACAATGTTGAAGCAGCACTAGCAAATAGGAAGTACAGCTTGCAGCAGGGAAGGACACTCTTCTGCTTTCTCAAGTTTCCTGTAGTTAAATAGACGCCAAAAGGCTTTTCCTAGTACTACTACTGTCTTGTAGGAATACTTGATCTAATCCTATCTTTGATCAAATTCCTAATGGGTTACTTTTCTACAAGGCAGAACATTTTTCTTTTAATAATATGTATTTTGTAAGGTGGAGACATGAACTTGTGCACCAGTCACGTGGACTGTACTCCTTATTAAGTTTCACAACCTTCTTGAGAAAATATTGACTGTGTGTAACTTCAAAAGGAGAATTCTGGGCATCTTCATTCTATTGATGTAATTGTTTTTCTGCCATGCTGGTATTGTTTTCTATCATTTTTACCAACAGAAATATTTTTCCCTGACACCTATGGAAAAGACCTATGTTTACTCAACAGTGCAGCGTCAGTCCATTGTTTAGAATGATTTCAACATGGTCCCAAACATATCGGACAGCTAGACAGCAGAGGTTAGCAACAGGGAATGGGAGTAACTTCTGAACCGTTTCAGTAGATTTCCCAGGAAGGGCTTGCTTTCTGCCACTGCAAATTTTCCCAGAGATTTTGTCTGGTGAAGAGTTGCATCAAAAGAGTATTTTTGCCCAAACCTTGGGGCAAGCTCTGTCTCCGATTTACTAGTGAATGCAAAGAGGGTGAAAGTGCTGCTTCAAAGCCCTCTGTGCGCTTTCTGTACCAAGAGGGGGGGTGACCCCAGAAATAAGTTTTGATCTCTCTTCAGAACACAAGGCATGTCATCACCTCATTCATCTTCTTCTGGGACTCATAGCGTCTTAAGACTAAGAAGCTCTCTTGCTTGCTGAAGTGCGTTCAGCAAAAAAACCTTGTCTCATCAGCAGATTTGAACACAACTACAGTCGAGTCAATTCCAATGCTGGCAGGGCAATACTCTACCCCACTAGTAACATGCCACTATTAGAAGACTGTGTAAAACGATTTTTGTACAAAGTAATCGGAGGGAAAAATAGAATTGGGAAGAACTGCACATTGTTCTGGAAAAAGCCTCCTGCCTCAGTCTTACAGACATCATTTGCTGGTATCATTTTTAATAGTTGGGGGTTTTTAAATTTTGTAGAAGAAAAAATATTACTGCACCTTTATGTTTCCTTAATAGAAGTGCAGCCATTTCTTAATAGAATAGAAGTAAGCCATTTGGATATGTACAAATGGTCTTTTCAAATACATATGCTATAGCCCACTGTGAAAGTAATTAGCTATAAAGAGAAATCTAAAGGTTTAAAAAGATTTTGGAAGAAAGTAAGTCTAAGGTGATAGAAGAAGAAGAAAACAGCAGTTTTCTTCTGGTGAAAAAAAAAACAAAGGGAGGACCTTGTACAGTGGAGATGTATTATTTGACTTATTGACTGAAAAACTGAGTAGGTTTGCTATTGCCAATGGTTTTCATTAGGAAGGAAGAGATTCCTTTGGCAAAAAAAACCCCTTCAAACTGACTTGACAAAAATGTTATGACACTTAACTTCACCAATCCTGAAGACAAATTCTCATCACTTGATCTGGAAATCATGATGGTAATGGAGACAAGGATGTCTAAGCCATGCCATCAGGAACATAAAAAAGCATTAGAATGCAGGTAAGACTGAGCTCCTGAACTAGTGTGAAGAGAATGCAACAAAGACATTTTCCTTTAAGAGTCTTCAGGATGGAGAGCAGATCAAATTTTTTCATGTGAAGTATTTCTGAATGGAATGAATCTTCAAAATAACATTGTTTTCCAAAACCTGTCTACAGGATCTCTTACCATGATACACAGTTCCTATGAATAGAAAAAGCAAAGCACTTTTTTCCAAACTGTTGTGCACTCTTAAGCAATCTACAATAAAAATAGTATTTTTTCATGCTGGGAATGATGTGAATTACAAAAAAGCCTTGTAGCACACTTGGCACTGTAGTCTCTTGATTAGCATAGCTTTTTATTCATCAAACACATTTCACATTGACTATTTTTCTCTTTTAAATAACGGCGTCTTTGTACTTATGCAGCATCCATGAAGAATTTCTTGGGTGTTATTTTGTACCTGATCCTAAATGGCAGGTTCTGCATTCTGCCATCTGTCTAGCTTTCCCATTTGATGCAGCTTCTGAGAGGTATTTTCAGAATCGAGGACTACTTGCAAGAATGATGCTAAATCCATGCATTTTACTCCTTGGTTAATGCAAAACTATTTTTCCTTTACACTTCAATGAGAACAGGAAAATAATGATGGTGAGTTCAATCCTTAGAGTAATACAAAGAGGACTATTATCATCATTAGAAACCAAGCAAGGTGTATTTATTGCACATGCATGATACTCACTGATGCAAATTACCCTGTAAATTCAAAAGGAATCTGTATCATAGGAGTGGATGGACTGTTTCTATTGATATTTTGCTTAAAGCAGAAAATTAATTCTTTTGACAGCCAACTCATGATTGCAAGCTCACTTTCAACTACAGCTTTCAAACAGATGAAACATGTCTGTTCATAAAACGATACAGTACAGTACACAATAGCAAGTCAGGTCATAGACTTTGAAAAGAAAAAAACAGATCAAAGGACAGATTCATTCACATCTACAAGCCCTCAAGAGTGTACAGGTCAAATGTCCCCAGAAAACTAGGCTGGTGGCGCAAATTCTCTATGTTGGCACCAGCAGAAGCAGCTGCTATCTTTATAGGATGCAATCTTGCTTACATCACCCTTCAGAGCAATCTTCTGTACCCCTGCCCAATACACCTTCTGCTCTATTCCTTGGACTTCACATTTGCATTTCTACAGAGTCCTGTCCTGCAAACTGACTCAAAGTTCAGGTAATAGATTTCCAAGATTTAGAAAGGTTGTGTGAGGTTCATTTATTTCATATTTCATTCCATCTAAGCAAACTGTAACTTTCTGAAGTGAAATATTTTGAGTATGTCACGTGTATTTTAATGTTAGCTCTGCTTCACATTAAAACTTCTCACAGACCCCTGTGATGCCTTGCTGCAAAAATATATAGCTGCCAAGAGTGGTTGTGGGAAGTTAGAATTGCCAGAAAACCATACAAACAATCTAACAATAGAGCCTTGGATTTCTGAATGTAATTGCACCATGTAAAGTCAAAATATAATATTTAAATGATTTTGTATAATGATGAGTGTGGGCTAGAGAGAATCCAGATAGAATTTTATTTTTTTAAACAGTTCCGGGAAAAACATGGCCTTGACTTGGAAGTATAGCAGGAAATATTTTTATACAGCATGAGTTCTCATTACCTAATCATATGATTTGTAGACCTGAATTGGAAACCAGGAAAGAAACAAAGAAAAATATTCAAGCTATAAAAGATGGGAGTTTAAAATTTTCTTTGTATTTCTGATTAAAGCTATTAGGTAGCTAAATGGTCACCCATTATTTTAAAAAGCATCTGGACATTAAAAATAGGTAAATTTCTGCGGGACTTGGATGTCAGCTATTCCTGAAAAGCTTTATTTCACTGCTTTCCAACCCTGAATCAATCCACTTAAACGCAGCTGTATTTCAGATGCTCAGTGGAACTGTCCATGTAATGCAGATAGTTGACAAATAATCTGCAGAAAAAGCTAGATGGATTTGAAGATCTTTTCCTGTAAATGGTATTCACGTTATTTGTACAAACACACAGATGGGATTTCTGCTGTCTTCTTCAGGCCACTTCCTCCAGAGAGCTCTCCATCAAATCTCTCTAGTTCTACTCTTCTGGTGATCCAAAGTCAGCACTGGGATGGTCCAACTGCATGAATTACTGTCTGCTAGAGGTGCACCCTGAGGGCTTCTGTGTGCAGCATCACGTGAGCCCTACTAAAGTCACCCTGTTGGTATAAACTGAGCTAGCTGGACCTTAAGGGACAAGATTGTGCACTGATATTGTAAGAGAAATTAGGTACTAAGAAGGAGGCTGGAAGATTTAAATATTTCTGCCTCCAGCTTAAGCAACACTCAATCTTGGTCTTTATCTGAAAAACTAGGTGAATTAACCCATTTGGCGTTCCTATGCCAAAAATGTCAGTAATACAACAAGAACCGTCAAAAGAGTAACAATTCCAATCATTACTTTGTAAAAGTAATTCATTGGAAGAAGTCGGGAAGAAGGATGAAACATGCCAATATCCTACCCTGAGAATCATTCTGTTGATTTGCACAGGTTTCTTATTATATACCCATCTAATGCATTGGACATGCATGCTTGTGATGACACAAATACTTGCAAAGCTTACCTGATAAACCATGTTCTCTTCAGACAACACAACATTTCTTGATGGTTGTGTTTGCTAATTACATTTAGACTCAATGTTCTTCAAGGTCTTTTCCAACCAAAGTGATTCCATCATTCTCTAAATCGCAGACCCTGCTTGTCTTGGTTTAGGGCAAATTTGGCAGCAATCCTCAAGAAGGGGTGATTTATTAAAAATATTGATCTAGTACTGATATCCAACTGTGACGGACAAAGGCTCCCTAACAGTTCAAAATTAGAAAGTGTATGTCTATTGCAACGCTGGGCAGCGTGCGGGATAGCTCCCAAACACACACTGTGATTTAGAGGTGATAACAGAGTCTTTTTATCTATACAAGTATTGAATACCCAAAAGACAAATACATGTTCATAATTTAGGTACATCCCATCATTCCTCACTTCGTATGGTAATTAGTTCAAAAGCTATTAAGCACGCGTAGTTTGTTGCTCAAAATGAATCGGTGGGCCCTTTCATGGGGAGGGGTTCCAAAATGAGGAAATAAATGAAGTCTTCCTGGTTCTGAACTTTCTACATTTTCAATGCAAATATGACAAATGAACCCATTGGTAGAACTCCCATTCCCCATCTTCAATTGGTTTCAGAACAGAGGTGGCCACAAAGTGCAAGCTCTCAGTGCTCTCCAGGTCCCAGTCTGGAGCAGGTTTGAACAGTTCCAAGAAAAGGGAAAGAAAAAAAGACAGTCCAGGGAAAACTCTGCCTCAGCCAGCTAAACCAACTGAAAAGCAAACAACACTCTGTTCTGCTCCATCAGTGCCCAGACAACACAGTGCAGCACAGAATGTGGAGCAGTGTTGCTTTTAGAAGAGTGAGTGCAGCCTGTGATAACAAACTCCGTGCTTCTTCTTCTCCCAACCTTTGCTCTCAGAACCAGTCTTGAAGGCAGAGAATAGAATATCCAGCATTAACAGAACAGATGGCTGGGGATACAAGCATCATAAAGTCACCCTAGGACACTGCTCTACTGAGATATGTCACCAGACTATGCTAAGACAAAGTTTTGGAACTGCTAATTAAAATTCTACTATCACAGTGAAGCTGAGGAGGAAAGACAGCTCACTCCAGTTACCTTGTGGCATGCCAATACTTCCTTTCAATCACAATGGTTTTCGTCTTTAAGTCCGTGACATCACAGGCATAATTCAACATCTTTTGGGCAGGAAGGAAGATATTCTTCTTCTCATTATACTGATGGGTAAGCTGAAATGCAAAGCAGTTAATTCAAAGTGAAACAGCGATAAAGTCAATAGTAAAACTCACCACAGTTTTGTTTACCAACCCAAGTCCTTACGATCCCAAAATACAAGAACAGCTGTAAAAGCCTTGTGGTTTCTTAATTTTTTCCTATACCTACATGGGAGGGTAAGGGATAAATGATCCCAAACAATGGTAATCCACAACAAAGCATTCTTGACATCATATTCAGCTTTTGCATAGTGAGCTCTTCACCTGATCAAGTTATTCCATTGCAATAGTTTGGGGAGTATCTTAGAGGGCTGGCTGTTGTTTGGTTTAAACCATCTTGATCATTCAGGAACCCAGTAGCAATGAGAAAGTTCAAAATAAGATAGTGCTACGCAGTGATTTTCCTATATGACAGATGTATTTCTACAAGACAGAAGGCTGACCTAATGCTTCCCTACAACATGGCTGAAGTGGCATCCTGTTCCCCATAGGTTTTTCCGTTTAATTTTAGCAGCTTTCTTACTAGATTAATGAGCTGAACTAACTCAAAAAGGAATCAGATAAGTGCCAGAGCTTTAAAACAAACAACAACAACAACAAAAAGGATGCAAAATGGTGATTTGTGGCTGCGTTTGAAAACAGAAATTTTTTTGTATTTTTCATAGAGACATGGCATTCTCTAGAATGATATTGCTCCAACGGTTTGAGTTTGGTTTTCTTTTTCCCCCTCAATTGTAAATGTTATGCATTCTTTTTGGCTATTTCAGTAAATAGATTTTCTGATACGTGTGAAAGACAGTCTAAAGTTCCCCTCATTTGCCTCACGACCATTCCCAGGACAGACACTTGGACCCTAAAGACACCGATGGGAATTCTGGCCTGCCAGTAATGGATGAACACCAAAAATCCTGAGGCCCCTGAGCAGAATTCTGGCCTGCCAAGGGATTGTTCACAGCTGTGTCTTCAGTGACTGCTTCTAGCAGGGCCTGCCAAAGGGCGACCCAGCCTATATGCTTGCACCTGCTTCACGACAATAGACCAGGAATTTTCCCACCTCTTGGCCAGATGAACTTGCTGGGGCAACTTGGTAGCCCCCCCATGGAAAATCCTTCCTCTGCTCCACTACCACCGTGAGGCACCGAGGTTGAAGCCCCCCTCCCAAGGACTGAGACTGAGACACCTGTAATTCTGATGCAGGGGTGCTGGCCTGACTGAAGCAGGATGCCTGCTGAGTGTTGCCTAGAGATGTGCCTACAGGACCTAGACTGGTTTCCCCCAGAAAGCAGTCCTGAAACAGTGGGTCCCACTCACTGCTGCTACTGACTTATCCTGCTGAGAACATGGACTGTCTGTACCCGTCTTCAATACCTTTTTCCCCCTCAGCAATTTCAATAGACTTCTTCTTCTTGATTGGATCTGTTCCCCCTCAGCCATTTCAAGATTCTGTTTCCCCCCTCAGCAATGGACTATAATAGAACCTTGAGTTCACCAGGACTTAACCTTGAGTTAACCAGGCAGGGCCATTATCTTCCCAACGCGACTAGGCAAACTCTGTTGGCTGGACTATGAGGACTTAGTCTCTCCACATTTGGTAGCTATACTCCTGTCTTGGTTCAGGGCAAATTTTGAGGAGAACCCCCAAAGGGGCTCCTCTAGGAAAGCAGATTCATTTGGCCCCTCCCCTATGAAATATTAATCCCAATATTACCGGGTGGGACGTGCCTGGGCTCGTCTGACCCTTGCTGCTGGGCCAAAGGCGGCAGCTGTGATGTTTCACCTCAGAGATACATTTGGCCGGCTGCATCCTGCAGCTAGGCACTCGCAACAAATCCAGGCATAGTAGAAATTCAGTTGACCTCTGGTGGAAAAGGTTCAGGGGACGGTGAAGAGAAAAAGGAGAGGATTCTGCTGTAGAGTTTTAATCCAGAGTTTATTCCAGGATGACAGACCTCTGAATCTTGTAACAGCTCCCAACAGAATCCAGACCGCATGGTCCCGTCTCCTTTTAAGCCCGGGGACAGGGGCAGGGGAAGGCACAGGTGAGCCACCAACCAGGTGGGAGGAGGGGAAGGCTCAAAGGATAAAGACACTTGGACAGGCCAATGAGCCCGGACCTGAGGGGCATCTTTTGAACTTCTGCCAACCACACCATGACCCTGCTGGAATGTTAACATTGATGGACAGCACTTAGCAGGAGGGCAAAGGGGGAGGGGAAAGGACAGGTTTCACCTATCCCAACACCTGAGGGATTTTCCTGTTTCCTGAAACAGGAAATGGCGTCACACTGCAACACTCCCCCCAACCGGTCCAGGAGAAAATAGTTCCTTGGAAAGAGGTGGAAAAAACCTGTTTATTAAACAATAAAACCTAAACAATATTGAACAATAAAACCCCTTGTTGCTCCAAAAGAGATGACAAACTGAGAAAGTCCCCTCCCTTGGGTTGCAGTTCAGCTCACACAGGCTCTTATCAGTCCCTCCGGTGCTGGAAATGTTGCGGGCCGGGCCCGGCCTGGTGGGCCACAGGTGCTAGCTGCCGGTGCTCTTCTGGGTGTTCAGTCCAGAGCAGGTTTCAAGAGGTCCAAAGAAAAGGGAAAAAAGAAAAGAAACCACAGTCCAGGGAACTTCCTTGCCTCAGCAAGCTAAAACTAACTAAAAGCAAAGGAGAGCTCTGTCCCACTGTCTGTTCATCCCCAGACAACACAGTCCAGGAGCAGGAATGTGGAGGAGTGAGTGCAGTGTCTGAAAACAAACTGCTGCTTCTTCTCTCCCCCCTTCACTCTCTGCAACAAGTCTTAAAGGTGCAAAACTTATGATGCAGCATAAACAGAACAAGATGATTGGGGTTAAAAGCATCATATAATCAGCTTAGGACAACTCCCTCTCTCTTTCTCCCCCTCTTTTCTATTCTTTTCCTCTCCCTAATTCCTTTCATGCATTTGCTGTGGTCATTCTATAAATTTGTTTTGATACTGCAATCCCCTTTCCGTGTTGTCTGTTGCACTCCCAGATCAGTTAACCAACCATCACCACCCCCATTGGTATGAGCGGATCGTGACATTAAATTGGCATCATGGACAGGATTCTGATAGACAGAAGGGTCTGCAAGGCTGTTTGTAGTCTGGAACAGGGGAAGGACGATTTGCTTCAGCCACACCTAGCCCCTCATCGCGAAAGGGTTGAACGAAGCTGGAAAGCAAGGAAAGCTCTTTGAATTTCCCACAAACTGCGCACGCCCAGGTGAAATACGCCCCCATACTCTATTGAGGGTTCTGTCTTTAGAATTTCCCAAAAAATCTCTTAGCGCAAAAGGGGAAACTGTTTTTGTTTATGTGTGAATTTGGACTGTCTGGGAAGGAAGGGACAACTTGAAGGAACTAAGCAGGGCCTCCCAGGGAGATTTGGTCTCTTCACCCAGCCAGGGAAGCAAAGGGGAGCACAGCAAAGGCTGTGAGATTGTCTAACTTAAGTTTGCACCTCCCTGTCATGGTTTTGGTCCCTTCATAAAATGACTGAAAACTCTAGCACAAAAGTTACAGCTGAATTTTCTGCTCTGCTTGCTAAATAGAATGCCAAGCCTTCTCCAAGGGGGGAGGTTTGGGCAGAGAACAGCTGGTTTAATTTAGAAAATGTCATAGATAGAATTTGTTCTTTACAACATGAAACAGAAGTTAAACTGGGCAAAAATAAGACCATCCTCTGCTCAGTTTTGGCAGCTTGTCTCACAGCAGCCATAGAAACCCTTTTTAAGCAAAGAAACGAGGAAATAGCAAGAATAGATTCCCTTCAAAACCTAGTTGAAATTTTGCAGAAAGAATTAAAGGAAGATAGAAATGAGATCTATATGTTGCGAGCTGCCCTTAGAGAGGAACTTGCTAAGAATTCACATCATACTGATTCCTCTACAGAGCCAGAGGAAAAGGAAACTCCTGACATGAAACAAATCTATCCCCGTCAGGAACTTGAGGCAGTAAAAAATTGGAGAGAATACTGCTGTCCTCGCTTGAGACCCTTGGTTCAAACAGAATAGAACTATCTTAATGATGAGGATTGTTGGAATGTTGGGGGACATAAGACAGATGATGCACTTTGGACCTGGTTAACATAAGAGATTTGAAAACAGGATGCCTTGGCATAAACAAACGGAACTTTGAAAATTCGACCTGGATTGCAAGAAGATTAAATCAAACGGGTTTACTGGAAAAAGAAAATCCCATTAAACTCTGCAAGCAAGAGATGTTGTTATATGCGTAAGTTTGTGGATGTGATTTTAACCTAATCATTGTAGTACACATTACTAGTCTCCCTGCAATGGTATGTAAGTGCTTGTATCCCACAATCAAATTGGATTCTGATTACCGAGTGGGTCTCCCTGTCTCTCTGCATTGCCGAAAGAGGATCTTGACCCACCTATCACAACTAAACAAATACCGTTCAGTGCTACCGAATTAGCTAAGCTGTAAAAAGAATTCGGGCACCTCCCACAAGAATCAGAGACAAATATGTCCTCCGAGTGTCCCTCGATGGTGGAGATCAAATTAAATTAACCGGAGGCCAGTGGGTACTGGGGACATGGAGCCTTCTTCACAACAGGAGATAAGGAGGTAAGCGTGATGCATGGTCCCTGACACAGGGTGCGTCTTTCTGGGCCGGGAGAATGAATCCTTTGGAAAGGGGTGACCCCCTGGCAATCGTTGACACCACCGACCAGCTCTTAGAAAGTGTCCACAAAGCCGCCTGCCTGCAAAAGATTCATGAAAAGAAATTAGTTCCTGGTTTTGAATGCCCAATGCAATTACCTGTGAAGCCAGAACTAATGACCGATTGAACTCGTGGGCTTCCAGAAACACTTAAACATACAGCAATGACTCTACAGAAAACCATAATGGCTTTGAATCCTGTAGAAAGACTAGATAAGATTCCTCAGGAATTCCCCTGACCAAAGTGGACCTAGAGATCCTGGCTTCACTCCCTACTCTTCCCCCTCACAGCCCTCAGCTTCTCAATCTGATTCACCTGCCAGTAGCCATAAAGTTTGGACATGAGCTGAAGTTGCAGTAGATCTGATTAATTATTGTAGACAAGATGGACCTATAAAAACCCCGGCATAGAAATCAGAAAATAACAAAGGTGTTTGATTTATTGGGGCTCCTGACAGTGAAAATATAGAGAAAGGAAAACAGATCTCTAACTGCCACCATTGGTGGTTGTTGGGAATTCAAAAGTGGGTCCCCAAAGAGGTGATGGATGGTTTGCCCCTTGATAAATTGCAGAAAAGAATAAATAATTGGCACCAGCGAAAACCGAATCCATTGGCTCAACCCAGTGCACCCCTCCCTTCTCAGGGACAAAAACTAACCCTCCCCCAGCCTCTCCCACAGAACACAGGCAGTGAACCAAAACCAACAGGGTTTTCGGGAAACAAATCTCTCTGCCGCTTACAGGTGGGCAAAGGGGCGGAGCGTGGGTTTATTTAAGAATGCTCACTAAAAATAAATCAGGATATATATTAAGCCCAGCTATCACGGGCCTCCACAGGCTACTAGTAACCTTTTTGATTGACATTGGGGCTCAAATCTCTGCACTAACAAAAAAGGATGCCCAGAGGTGTGGAATTGTTCCAACTAAGAGACAATGCTGTGTTCTTAATGCTCTGGGAACTACAGAATCTATGAATGTTGCCTTAGCCAAACTGACGCTCCCTGGAAATGAGCATCAACTAGTCATCAAAATGGTAATTGGGAACATTCCAAATAATTGATTAGGAATGGGTGTCCTTGCTGGGAGGCAGTGGGAAGACTCTGAGGGATTTCTGTGGTCTTTTGGCACACTGCCACTTAACATTAGGCTGCTTCAAACCGCACCCTCCCTACCCTATAATCAAACAACTCATGTAAAACAATACCCTCTACCTTCTGGTGCCAGAGAAGGTATCAAAGCGGTTCTACAGGACTTGAGAAACCAAGGGGTAATAATTCACACACATTCTCCTTTTAATTCACCGGTATGGCCAGTCTGAAAAGCCAGTGGAAAGTGGAGATTAACAGTAGATTTTCGCAGGCTTAATGCCAACACAGACCCTCTTACAGCACTGGTCCCAAACTTAGCTGAATTAATAACATCAATTCAAGAAAAGGCTCACTCAATCATGGCAATGGCAACTATGGATGTCAAAGACATCTTCCTTATGATACCTATACAGCCAGAAGATATAGGGACCATTTTGCCTTCACATGGGAAAGGACGGCAATACACTTGCACTAGGCTTCCCCAAGGCTACAAACACTCCTCCACTTTGGCCCACCATGCTTTAGTTGAGGAATTAGAAAAAATACCCAAACCTGATCCTGCTGATCCTGTAGCTGATAATCAATACATTTAAGACACTCTGGGGGGGGGGGGGGGGGGGGGGGGGGCGGGGGGGGGGATGGTGGGGAGGGGGGGAAGGATGAAATAGAGGTAGTAGGGAAACATCAGCAGAAAATAATCTCTCACTTAAAAAGTCTTGATTTGCAGATACCCGCAGAGAAAATTCAGAAACCTTCTCAGGAAGTGAAGATTTTGAGAATTTGGTGGAAAGGAGGCATGACATGTATTCCACCCGATACCCTAACCTCTTTAGATCAGTTTCAAAGGCCTGAATTGAGGAAAGATCTCCAGCAAGCTCTAGGACTATTGGTGTTCTGGAGAAAACACTTCCCAGATTTCTCAATAATTGCTAGGCCGCTTTTTGACTTGCTGAGGAAAAGGATGAAATGGGATTGGACTCCTTCTCAGGAAGAAGCATTGCAATTACTGATTTTTGAGGCAACAGCTCACCAAGCACTAGGCCCTATCCATCCCACAGATCCCTTTCAGGTGGAATGGGGATTTGCCTCCTCAGGGCTATCAGTACACATTTGGCAGTGGGGTCCCGAGGGTCCAACGGGGCCTCTTGGTTTTTATTCCTGTGGTTTCAAAGATGCTGAGAAAAGATACACTACCTGGGAAAAGGGGTTGTTTGTAGTTAGCTTAGCTCTCCTAGAAGAGGAAAAAATTGCATGACAAGAGCTTTCTGTATTAAGAGGGCCTTTCAAAGTTATCAAAATTGTCACTAATGGGAGCCCCACCCCTCCCCCCCACCTGACGGGGTAGCCCAAAGGGCCTCAGTTAGGAAATGGTATGCTCAGATGGAAGGCTATTGTAATACCGTCTCAATAACGGAAGATGCTGCTAAAAATCTAACAATCCAAGGCACTGAGAGCCTGGTTAGCAGCCAAGATAAATGTGCCTCTGTAATCAAAGCTGCCCTTCCTTTCTCCCCCGAACAAGCAGCAAGTTCTTGGTTCACAGATGCCTCTGCAAAACGGGAAGGGAAGGTATGGAGATCTAGAACAGCTGTCTTACACAATTCATTTGGTGAAAGAATCATTACTGAAGGGGAAGGCAGCGCTCAGGCTGGGGAACTCATAGCTGTTTGGAGTGTTTTCCGATGTGAGGCACAGAACATTTCTCTTGCCTGCATTTACACCGACTCTTACGCAGTGTACAAAGGTTGTACCGAGTGGCTTCCTTTCTGGCAGCAAAATGATTGGGAAGTTCACAGAATTCCAGTGTGGCAAAAGGAAAAGGGGCAAGAAATTTTAGATGTTGCAAGCCAAGGAAATGTTGCTATTGGTTGGGTAGCTTCTCAGCAAACAGATGGAAATCCAGCAGGAGAGTGGAAGAATAGAGCTGATGAACTAGCAAGGCTCAGCCCCCTGAAAAAGGAACTCATTCCTGAGGACTGGGATCAACTATTAGAATGGCTGCATGGAAAAAGACAGCACACGGGTGCGAAAGATTTGTACAAAGAAGCTCATGCTTGTGGTTGGCTGGTTACCAGGGAAATGTGTAAAACATGCGCATCAGCCTGCGAGCAATGTCACAGGTGACTGGAGAGACATCCTTGAGAAGATGACCCTCTGCATTTAAGAAAGGGTAAAGGCTTATGGGACGCGTGGCAGGTAGACTATATTGGCCCCTTTAAGAAGTCAGGAGGTAAACACTTTGTGCTAGTAGGAGGAGAAATTGTATCTGGGTTGGTTCAAGCTGATGCTTTGAAAAGAGCTACAGGTGATAATGCGGTTAAAGCTTTGCAGGGGTGGTTTGGAACTTTCCCAAAGCCACAGGAAATTCAATCTGATCACAGGTCCCACTTCACTGCTAGAGGTGTACAGCATTGGGCAAAAGGTGAAGGAATTAAGCGGTCTTTCCACACCCCTTTCCACTACCCTCAAGCTAAGGGGATCTTAGAAAGGACCAAGGGTTTTTTGAAAGGACTTCTGAAGCCCCGGGAGGGAAATTGGGACGTTCGCTTATGGGAAGCTGTTAAAAGAATGAACAGTAGATGGGGGGGGAATGGATGTCCCAAAATCACTGCCTTTTGCCCAACAGCTCCAAGCATCGTTCCCTTACTACGGCGACCTGACGATTCAAAAAGTCCAGCACATTACCCTGGACAACCTGTTCTGGTGGACCTCCCTACTGTAGGGGAAGTAGCACTAGTGCTGAAAACCCCTCTGAAGAAATATGCATGCCTAGCCTCTGATGCTCTAGGGAAAGAGCATTGGATAAATACATGCTGGATAATCCTATCCATTTTAACTCTTTTCTGCCCCTCAGTGGAAGGATTTCTGTTGTTTTTACTTTTACAGAAGAACCCTGAGGAACATGAAAATCATCTGAACCATGATAACACTGGTGATGCTTTTCTGCATCCTACCACAATTCCATGGACAGGATCCTGCTGAGTGGTTGTGGTCTGAAGCTACCCTCCATCCCACTAATGTTCTAGGAGCGTAGCCCAAGGGTGGCCACCCAAACCTAGAGCCTCTAGTGCTGCATGACCCCCAGGTATATGGTCCAAGTGAGTGGGGATGGGATCAGAAGGACTGGACTAGAGCCCTAACTGGAACAATTGGTGAGTCGATTGTGGAAGCATGCAGAAAAATGGAAGGATCTCTCTATGAGAAATCCACCTCCATCACAGTTGCCGGAAATTTTATGGAACCAGATGGGAAAAATGATCGGGATATCCCTTCAGCGAGACTGTGTCCTACAAACAAGTGGGAGTGTGCCAAACAAATTCCCCTTACTCTGTGTTGCTGCCAGGAGTATGTTGGTAATTACACTCTAGGTCGCAAAACGAACAATGTTGCAAGTACAAAGGATTGTAAAAATGAACCAATTGATTGCTGGCATAATTTGACGTTAACTAAACCGACTTAAGTGACATGCCGCTGGCAAAAGAACTTGACCAACCTGTTAGGTTGAAAAGGCTTAGCTCATAAATTTAAGATAGACGCTATAACAAAACCCACGCTGAGTACCGTAGTTACATCCCAGTGGAATAGACGGGACTGAGAGCATGAAGCCCACACTGAGCACCATAGTTACACCCCAATGGGTAGAAGGGACTGAGAGCACAAAGCTGACATTGAGTACAGTAGTTACATCCGAGTGGGCAGAAGGGACTGAGAGTCCCCTTAGTCAATGTGGCCTTGGTCCCAAGCTTTTGTTCACTTGGCAGGTATGGGAAAAACAAAAAGCCTGGCAGCTTCAAGGGGGAGTGGGAGAAGGAATTAGCCGAAGGATTTGTGGAACTGCTTATAGCAAAGCAATCTCCATCAGTGTTTTGACAGATCAGACAAATAAGCGTGAACAGGTTTGTACGCCCCCAAGCGTACAAGACTGTTGGCACAATTTTACATTAACACAAACTGCAGAAGTAGTTTGTCTTTGGTCCAAAACTAGTGAAGGCTTTTCTTTTAAGTTGATAATAAATGGGATGAACCAACCTTCTACTACCACCACTCCAGCCCAAGCACCGCTTATGCTTAGCCTGAGAAGTTTTGAAATTGGACCATATATAATCAGGAAAACTGGTCAACAACACATATTGTTCAATCTGGCACGGTCTCTTAAACAAGTCAAATTGCTGATGATGCAAAACAATGTCTCAGAAATTCAGCCGGCCTGTTTGCCTTTTTTGCGGACTTCCTTTGAGGGTTGGACCACCTGGCTGCAAAAACAGAAAGTCCGTTTTTTCTTTAAAAACAGACACTAAGAGACATAACCGGTGTTTTGGGAACAGGTTTTGGAATTCTAAATAGTATTGATTCTGAAGTACACTAATGGATAAATTGGCTGCCACAAAATGGTTAGAGATTTGACCAAATTAAAACAACCACTGCAATCATCCTTATTGGCTCTGGGAACACAGCAGTGCTTGCTATCAAACATATTACCAGCTTGGGAAAAGGTAAATGTAAGTGATCGCAAATTGGTAGACTGATGCACTCGGTGCTACACAAAACAACCTTTCTTTGGCTCTTAGCTGTATCCAGGCACAATTGTCGATGCAGTCAGTTGCTGCCTCAATGATAAGAGAAGGTGAAGGCAATTTTCCTGCTGAAATTCAGAAAAGAATTTGGGACAGTGCCACTGATTTTGAAAGAGAATTCCAGTCCTGGTGGAACTTGGTGAATTTTACTTATCACCCCATTACAAACACAGCCACAGCTCTTGTGTTAACCGTACGCAATGCCTCAGTGCATTTGAGATTTCCTATTATTGCATTAGGGCTAAATCATGATGGAGCTATTCCCAATCTTTCTGAACATAGACAATGGGCCCATCAAACTGGTAAAAAATGGCAACATGTTAATTTGGAATCTTCTATTGTCCGAGAACTAGGCTTCATCTGTGAAAGTAATGCAATTACAGCTCAGGATGTTTGTTTGGACACAGAACAAAATATCTGTCATTTTGAAATTCATCCTAACGAGACTTTCGAAACAGTCCTTAAATATATAGGCAATGGGTGTGGGTGCTTTAGAACTGCTTGTGATACGGTATTTGTAGAAAATGCAGTAGTGGATAGTAAAAATCATTCAAATTGTTGCGCTTGTAACTTTACAAAATTGAGGGATGTGATTTTTCTTCAGAAGCTCCAGTTACCTCCCATTACCTTTTTCAATCCAATTAAAGACTGATTCACAAACTATTACTGTCCTAGGGTGACGTTATGATGCTTGTATCCCCATCCGTGTGTTCTGTTGATGCTGGCTATCATGTTCTGTGCCTTCAAGACTGGCTGTGAAGAGCGAATGTTTTGTTTTGGTTTTGCTATCAGCCGCTCCCCCACAGCTGGCGCGACACAGAGACAGGGCAGTACATGGGTGCTGCTTTTGCTTTTTGCTTTGCTTTTCGCTTTGCTCTTGCTTCGGCTTTGCTCCTGCTTTGCTCTTGCTGTTTTGCTCCTGCTCATTAGTTAGTTTAGCTAAGCAGTCCAAATTTTCCCTGGACTGTTTCTCCTTTCCCTTCTTTGGACCTACTCGGACCTGCTCCGGACTGGGACCTGGGAAACACCGAGAGTTTGCACCTTGTGGCCAAGGTGCAGCAGCTACCCCAGCACAGGACAGACTGATAACAGAGCGAGCACTCCCAAGAGAGACTTTCTGAAGTTGTCTACTTTTTCAGAGCGGTGAAAGAGTGGTGCCATCTGGTATTGATCCTTTTGTGTGCTGCGGGGTGCTTTGCCTGTTACAGAAACAGGTTCTTTCCACTTGTTTCCAAGGAATCCTTCCCGACCTGGTTGGGGGGAGGGGCCATGTGGGTTTGTTTTCTGGAGGGTCCACCTTTTGGAGGTTTTCTCCCAAATTTGCCCTAAACCAGGACATTTACCTACTCCCATTGGGATGAACATTACTTTGGTAAAGCAATCTTTGCTTCATCAGGACTTCATTGAAATATTGGAGAAGATCAAGAAGAATAGACAGAAAGCACTGGTAACTGTTCATCACAATGTGAAAGAAATACACCATGTCATAGAGAGAGTAAGAAAAGATGCTGAACACAGGTGGTAGGATACTCTTTTTGGGTGGTCACCTACTGCCACAAGAGTCCTGAACAGTATGTGTCATCCCATCATTGCCCTTTTGCGTTTCGTTTTGATTGGGGTTTTTTAATCAGCAATCTTACTCATTATGAATTGGAGAATGATGAAAGAGTTAACAAAATTGATGTCTGTAATTAATGCACACAACTGGGCTGATGTCCTTTTCACTGTGGACATCTCCAAGACTATTGACACAAGGCGACTACAAATGAGAGGATGTGTTTTGAAATCGTCTTCAATTTTCTTTGACGATTATAAGAAAATTACTTTTGATTTTTGGTGAATTGTTTTGAAAAAAAAATATTTTAAATGAACTGTTGTTGATTTGTTTATTGCTTTATTGCCTTTGATTATTTGTGATTAGTTTCAGATATTTGAAAAAAATGTTTCAAAATAATATGGTTTAAATTACTGTTATTATAGTTGTTTCTTGTTTCCTTACCCCCGCCTTTTTTTATCTTTTCTTGTCCTTCCCTTCTCTCTCTCTGTCTGACGTATTGTCTCTGCTTTCCAGGATATGCTACCAATGTGCGACAAGTATACAACAATAGTACAGAACACTGCTGATGAAGACCCTTTGAAGCCTGTCGTGAGTCACCAGGTGCTGTGAAAGACGGTCTGAGGTTCCCCCCATTTGCCTCACGACCGTCCACAGGACCGATATCAGGACCCTGAGGACCCCGATGGGACCTCTGGCCTGCCAGTAATGGATGAACACCAAAAGTCCTGAGGCCCCTGAGCAGAATTCTGGCCTGCCAAGGGATTGTTCACAGCTGTGTCTTCAGTGACTGCTTCTAGCAGGGCCTGCCAAAGGGCGACCCAGCCTATATGCTTGCACCTGCTTCACGACAATAGACCAGGAATTTTCCCACCTCTTGGCCAGATGAACTTGCTGGGGCAACTTGGTAGCCCCCCCATGGAAAATCCTTCCTCTGCTCCACTACCACCGTGAGGCACCGAGGTTGAAGCCCCCCTCCCAAGGACTGAGACTGAGACACCTGTAATTCTGATGCAGGGGTGCTGGCCTGACTGAAGCAGGATGCCTGCTGAGTGTTGCCTAGAGATGTGCCTACAGGACCTAGACTGGTTTCCCCCAGAAAGCAGTCCTGAAACAGTGGGTCCCACTCACTGCTGCTACTGACTTATCCTGCTGAGAACATGGACTGTCTGTACCCGTCTTCAATACCTTTTTCCCCCTCAGCAATTTCAATAGACTTCTTCTTCTTGATTGGATCTGTTCCCCCTCAGCCATTTCAAGATTCTGTTTCCCCCCTCAGCAATGGACTATAATGGAACCTTGAGTTCACCAGGACTTTGAGACCTTCCCAACGTGACTATGCAAACTCTATCGGCTGGACTAAGAGGACTTAGTCTCTCCATGTTTGGTAGCTATACTCCTCTCTCTTTCTCCCCCTCTTTTTTATTCTTTTCCTCTCCCTGATTCCTTTCAGGCATTTGCTGTGGTCATTCTATAAAGGTGCATTTGTTTGGATTGATACTGCAATCCCCTTTCCAGGTTGTCTGTTGCACTCCCAGATCAGTTAACCAACCAACCAGTTAACCAATCCGTTGGTATGAGTGGATCATGACAATACCTTCTTTCAAGCTGCACTTGGTTCTAGTCCATAGAAGCACACTGGTAGGTAAAAGTAGACTCTAAAAGATAACATTCAAAATGTATTTCCCTTGTCTTCCCATTAAAGCAAGTGAAGAAAGCAGACAGGAGATCTTCACATAACATGCTATGCAAATTGAAAAGATTCTGTCCTTATTTGAAGCAACTGAGGAACTCACACAATGAAATACAGTTCAGACAGATGGAAGGGTCACAGATGATGTCAAATCTGTACTTCCAATGTTTGAATGAAGCAAGATTTCTTGAAGTACAATCCTATACAATGAAGGTGAGTTTGCAGAAGCAATTGAACTGGGTCTGTTTTCTAAACACAATGTTTTCTAAGTAACTGAGGATTCAGGAAGGCAACCTTGGACTTTAAAGGATTTAGAAAGATACAAATACCAAGACTGGCAGTTCATTAGCTTTAACAGTCTCTTCAAATAAGATCTATTTTTAACTTCTTCTTGTAGTAGGTCTGAAGACATTAGGAATGATGCAATAAAACAAAACAAGCAACAAACCAAAACAAAACCAAAACAGCTTTCTCAAAAAGCTTGGAGAAACCAGAGAAATTATGATTTTTAGGGGTTAAGTAGTCCTTTAAAAGTTGTCTCTGGGAAAAGAGATAAAAAACCACTAATTGACTGGGGAGTATATTCCAAACCTGTACTGAAGCATGTAAGGGACAAGAGCCGGTAATAAAACTACTATGCTGGGTTCATCTGTTAAAAGCATTCCAGAATGGTTGAAATTATCAATCACATAATGTGGGATTAAAAAAATAAAAAAGAAAAAAAGAAAAAAGAAGAAAACATAGAGAAAAAAATATTTTGAAGATGTTTTCCCATTCCCAGATGGCATAACAACTTTATTTCATTTTGTTCCTAAGACTGATTAATAGCTTATGAAGTGTTTTACAATTGAGAGTGAGAGTGTTCTCACTAACCGTACAATTTGGATGGATCTCTTTTACTTTGCACAGCAGCAGATACGGTTTAGCACTCCACAGTTCAATCCCCAAAAGTGAATGGGTGTGGCAGATTTAACCTAACTGGCCAGTCCACCAGAATGCTTAATTATCTTGGAAAATGCTTTGCCCTATCTCATTATCTGGACATGTCTCTCTAGCTCCGCTTTGAGCTCCTTGATCTTTCATCTACAGGATGAGATCCAATTTAGCTTAGCAAGGACATAGCCTTTCAAAACCACATCTTTTATCTTCTGCATTCATCCAAGTACATTTCTACTGCAGGGAACCCTGTGGAAGATCCTAGTTGTTTTGTTTCTCAGATAGTTGTTGCATAAAAGAGCTCTTCTTTTAATTTTTTCCCTGCTAAAGGATAGGCTCTGTACTTAACTGATTGTGATGCTAACTCATTATCATCTATTCTTCAGTCGTACAGAGTAGGCAGCAAAGTTTTCTTCTGAAGACATTCATTTAATGAGAAATGCTGAAGGTCTGACTTTAGTTGCAAAGGCCACTGATTGACCGGTTGCAAAATTGTTAAGTCTAGTAAGAGCAGGAAAAGTGTGCTGTTGCTGTGCCTGTAAATGTCGTGTCAGCTGCTGTTGGGATAAAAAGCATGAGCATAAGAAAACATGGATAGAAAAGAAATTTGTTGTGATTTCTGCACAAGAGGAAGTATGAAGCACTTATTTCAGTGGCTAAGACAGTATCATCATTGGGCCAGTTCTCTTCAACATCTTTTGAACAACCTGGACACAGCACTTGAAGGAATATTAAGAAAGTTTGCCAAAGACACTAAATTGGGAGGAGCTGTGAACTAACTCCCTTGAGGGCACAGAGACCTTGCAGAGAGATCTTGCCAAATAGGAGAGATGGGCAATTCTTGCTGGCCGGGAGTCTATGCACAAATCACAAAAGGGGCGGGACTGCTGGGGACGGCGTCTCAAGCTGGGTTTTTTCCAGCATCAGTCTCATTACATGGTGATGACAATGGGAAGCTGCCAGCAGCTCACGTCCCCAGCAGCAGACAAAGAACTTAATGTTACAACTGACTTGAAAAGTTTTTTGACCAATCACACAAAGTAAAAGCATATTGACAGTACTTCTATCCAATCACTATAAAGACATGTACCTGGGCTTAGAACAATGCTCGCTTCTTTCGAATAAAAGACCTGCTTGTAAGCCTTAAGATACAGTGCACAGAGCTCCGTTATTAAGCTCAGAACTACCTAACATCGCCCTAGATATACTTTGCTGTAGCTTAGGGAGTTATTCTAGACAAGCATTAATACACAGACCATTGTTCCATTTGTCCTTACTTTTCTACTTCTCATCTAATTTTTCTGCTGACAAACCTTATGACTACTGCTTAGCTCCAATGACAGTTCTGCTGTCTCTGAGGCCTTCCTTTTGCAGCTTTCCCAAACCCCTCTGTTTTTGAGGATTCCCACAGGCAATCACCAACCAGATGGAGTGGAACAAGGGCAAGTGCTGGATTCAGCACCTGCAACTGGGCAATCCTGGTGGGTGTATAGACTGGGGAGGGAGCAAGAGGCTGGGAGAAGCACTGCAGAAAGGGACCCAGGCTCCTGGCCAATGGCAAGCTGAATGTGCATCAGCAGTGCCCTGGCAGCCAGGAGGGCCAAGCCTGTCCTGGGGTGCATCAGGCACAGCATCACCAGCTGGGCAAGGGAGGGGATTGTCTTGCTCTGCTCTGCTCTGCTCTGCTCTGCTCTTCTCTTCTCTGCTCTGCTCTGCTCTGGGGTGGAATCACCTTGGTATTAGAAAGTCCTCAAATGAGGTCTACAAAGACAGGACTCAATGAAATGGCATGCAGCTGAGTCAGGGGAGGTTTAGGTCGGGTATCAAGAAAAAGTTTTTAACCCGAGAATGGCTGGGCACTGGAGGAGTCTCTCCAGGGAGTGGTCACACCATCACAACTGTCTGAGTTTGGGAGTTCAAGGATGGCCCCAGGCAGGGCCAGGAGTTGGACTGATGATGATCCTGATGGGGTCCTTCCAATTCAACAGATTTGACGACTGGATGGTTCTGTCCTGGCCACTCAAGGTATATTGCTTGGTCTCATCAGATTTTGATCTGCTCTTGTTGTTGGTCAGACTTTGTCCCTAGTGGCTAATGATATTTATCACAAAAGACAAAGTGCCTTTTCTCAATTTTCTCAAGCAATTGGAACATGCGCCTTAGAAGCCTAAAAAAGTCTTTTCTTTGAAACAACACTGTAGTGTTTTTCACTGCCCAGTAGTCTTTCCAGATCTTAAGGAGAAAGAAGGCAAAATGAGGGGACGTATTACAATGAATGATTGTCAGTTTTCCGGTTCTTTGACAGTATATTTGTACTTCTACTATTCTTTTCTGTAAAATCATGGTTTTCTATAGTATCCAATTTTCTAGCAAGACACATTTCTGCAACTGAGCCCATCAGTCTTTGTGAAAAGATATTGTCAAAAGTACAAAACATATGAATAGGCAGTGACAAGTGAGGGAAAAAAGGAGTGTGAGAAGCAGCTGCATGATAGTAAAGTGAGACAAGAAGAAGGAGAAGGTGCTCCAGTTGACAGAGCAAAGAATCCCCCACAGTCCCTGGAGGACATCATCATGAAGCAGGTTGTCTCCCAGCAGTCCCTGGAGAACCGTGGAGGAACACAATGGAGCTCGTGGGGAGCTCCATGCCACAGCAGGTGACTGTGCCTTGAAGGAAGCTGCAGCTTGTGGAGGGAGAGAGGGCCAGAAAAGCATCCTTGACCTCTTGGAAGAGTGGAAGAGTACGTGCAAATCTTCAACAGCTGCTAACTCTAATCTATTCTCTTTCCACTTCTTGTCTTAGGTAAGTAAGAAGACAACCCAAGAATTAGAAGCCTAAATTCTTTTGCTTGAGGCTCCCATTCTTTCTGCCATTCTCTTCAAATTTAGTTTGAAGTAAAACTGATGATAAAGTTCTTAAGGCTTGATGTTCAGGCTTTTCAGAAAATAGGGAATGCAAATAACTCTTGTCACTGTCATTTTTTTCAGAGGAGGAAAAAGGGGAAATTACTGGTTTTCAAGGACTTACGGAAATCCATGGGTAACGGTGGTGAGACTGAAGAGTTTAATTAATCTGAAAAGAGAATGTCGTGGAGCTACCTCAGCTCTGTACAAGTTTTTTTACCAGGAAGTCTAGACTTTTAAACAGACTAAGGACACAATAGTTATCTCTGGGAATATTTTAGTATGTATAGTACATTCATCTTTAAATAGTTCTATCTGTTTGACAGTTATGACTTGGGCTTTAATTTTGATGTGAAAAGAAATATTTGTGATTCAGATCATTTCCATTTCTGAAGCATTTCAGTTGTGGACTGTTTTTGCTGTCTCCTGAGGGCGGGGAAATAGTCTTTGTACCAATACTGAAACAAACTAGATGGAAAAATTTGTTTTCCTCATTCTTTTCTGTCTATTTCAACAGGCACAGCAGCAAGACCACTGCTATGAGTCTGAGTGGCCCTTCCACTCCAGGATGACAAACTTGTATGGGCTAGTATGTTATTTGCACCCATTTCTGATGCCGGCTGTTAACTGTTGTGCAGAAAGATCTGTCAACCTTTTTCCCAGGAAGACACTTCTGAATTGCTTCACTTGTCTCTGAAGCAGAGACCTAAGCTGGCACTCCATTTCTGAGATCTTGCTGTGTTAGCCCCCAAACCCATTTCTTTCAAATGCCTTTTACTTTCAACCCAAGCACTTCATTACTTCATGATGTAATCTCTTGTTCTTCATGTTCGGGGGATTGTTTTAGACTGATAAGAACATATTGCAGTAAGCAGGTAGAACATCTATCTTAAGCAGTATCCATCACTTGGCTTTGGTTCATGTATCATAACATCTGCAAGGCATGTCATTTACAATCAATGGATGGGCTGGGGTAACGGGCCACAGGTTTAGGAATCTTTCTCCAATTAATTTTGCGTTAAAATTTAGCTCTTATCATTTCAATTGGGTCTTTATTAAAACAATCATCTATTTATTACCTGTACCACAATGACCAGTGTACCTGTACCACAGTCAACAGTGGCTGAGCATCCTACAACAATTCCAAGAAGAAGAATGGTCTGAGCCCCCAGTGCAGCACAAGAAGTCTGTCATCAAGCCGGAGTCCCGCAGGCGTTTTCTCAGCCTGGAGAAGAGCAGACTCCGGGCAAATTGTTAGAGCAGCTCTCCAGTAGCTGAAGACAGCCTACCAGAAGGAGGCAGGTGAGCTACACAAGGGCACGGAGCGATAGGAAAAGTGTGGATGGCTTTAAAACCTGAAGAGGATAGGTTTCCTTTGGCTATTGGGAAGAAATTCCTTGCCAAGATGGTTGTGAGACACTAGAACATGTTGTGGGTGACCAATTCCTGGAAGTGATCAAGGCCAGCTTGAATGGGTCTTTGAGCTTAAGGCGGTCTAGTGGAAGGTGTCCCTGACAATGACATGCTGGGGAGGACGTAGGTGAATTTAAGGTCCCTTCCAAACCCAACCATTCCATTATTCTATGGTAATCATTCTGTACAGTAGCAGTAAGAAGTTGAAGCTAGAAATAACATATTCATGCTGAGAAACTGCTATCCAAGGAGTTGAACTGTTTGGGTCTCACATTTATGGGCCATTTAGCAATACTATATCTAATATCTACTCCTCGCTCTTTATCATACACACAAGTATTTTATCATCTTTAACGTTTCTGATATTTGGGAATTTTCTTCCCTTCTCTCTCTTTCTTTCTTTCTTTCTTTCTTTCTTTCTTTCTTTCTTTCTTTCTTTCTTTCTCTTTCTCTCGTTCCTTCTTTCGTTTCTTTCCCCCACTTCCTTCCTTCACTGCCTTCCTTCCACTATGTCCTTCTTTCTGCCACGTCCTTCTGCCACTTCCTTCCCTCCCTCCATCCACTTTGATGTTAATTTGCAAACTGTCAAATAGTTACAGGAAATTACTCACAAGTATTTTATCATCTTTAACGTTTCTGACATTTGGGAATTTTCTTTCCTTCTCTTTCTTTCTTTTTCTTTCTTTCTTTCTTTCTTTCTTTCTTTCTTTCTTTCTTTTTCTTTCTTTCTTTCTCTTTCTTTCTTTCTTTCTTTCTTTCTTTCTTTCTTTCTTTCTTTCTTTTTTTTCTCTTTCTCTCTTTCCTTCTTTCTTTTCTTTCCTTCCCCCACTTCCTTCCTTCACTGCCTTCCTCCCACTATGTCCTTCTTTCTGCCAAGTCCTTCTGCCACTTCCTTCCCTCCCTCCCTCCACTTTGATGTTAATTTGCAAACTGTCAAGTAGTTACAGGAAATTACTCTTCTTTAAATATCATTTTGAAGCTTAGAAATGAATAACAAAATTGTGTCAAAACATGGCATTTAAAAGCTATCTGAAAGTGAGAACTAGCTATTGAAAAGACAAAAATACAAAAATGAAATGATGGAGTGGATGGTTTTAAGGGATATTCTTTGTATGGCTTTGATACAAATGAGGATCTCAATTTTTACACCTTCTAAAAACACATCTTGAAACTTACTACTTTCCGTGACAAAAATATTTCCAAAACAAGCAGATGAAAATATCATCTCCCAAATAGTCATCATCAAGTCCAAAAGATTACCCTGCTTTTACGTAGTAAGCTTTATGGAGATTTCTATTCTCACACAAACAAAGAAGAATCTCTCAAATGACTAGAAAATTTTTAAAAGCAAAATAACCTTTAAGAAAAAAGATCCAAAAAAGAGCAGGGAATTACATACGTCCACACTTGTTACATGTTGGTTACTAATATTGGCTCTAGTTTGTTGGCGAGTACACTTCCCATTCACGCACGCACGCACCCCTCTTCCTCCTGCACACAGATGTGTGATATTGGGTCTCAAAGAATGGACTATTTTCTCTTAAATAAGTTGTGGCTCTCAAAGTCAAAGCGTAGTCTTCCTGGCTCTATTACCAGGATTTTGTTCCGGGAAGGGAATGTGCTTGTGCCTGTTAGAAATGGGGAGGAGGGGACAGAAAGCAAAGCCATTTGAAGACAACCTGCAGCATAACTAAGAACGAAGGGTGCTTCTTGACTGCACAGCAAAAGAAATATCGGGAGTAAAATGGAGGAAAACTTGAGGTGCTGATAGAGTTTCTCCTTGTGACAGCTTTCAAACGTACAGAAAACAGCACTTCCTCATTCTCCTGCCTTTTCAATTCACATTAACATTGGAAGAAAAGGGGTTTTGGACAACGTTCTTTTGCTTCTTGCTAAACACTCTGCTGACACTCCGTGCAACTTCCAGAAAAAGACCAAGGATGCTTTTTGTACTGGGACAGTTTCTCCTTGCGAGACATAGTAGGAAAGCTTTTTGCTAAGATGTAGGCGACAAGAGACGCAGATTCAGAGATACGGAGCTCTCCGAAGGTAGGGGCCGCTCCCGGGCGTCTTTCGGCAGAAGCCGTGCTCCGGATCGCACCGCGACCGGCACAATGCTCTGTGTGCAAAGAAGCGGCTTCTTCGCCTCCGGGAGACGGAGACCGCGGCCGCGTCTTTAAAAGCCAAGAAAAAAGTCGCACAACATGGGGAGTGTGTGTGCAGTTGTCAAACCTAAAGAAAACAGTACCTTAGCACTCTCCTGCCTTTTCTATTCACATTACCCTTCAAAAAGAAGGAGTTTTGGACAACTTTCTTTTGCTTCTTGCTAAAGACTCTGCAGACCTCCGTGCAACTTCTAGAACAAGAGCGGAGATGCTTTCCGTACTGGCACAGTTTGTCTTGGCAAGACATAGTAAAAAAGCTTTTTGCTCAGTTTTATGCGACGAGAGAGACAGAAGGCATAGTAAAGAACTCTCCGAAACGAAGCCCCCTGCCAGGGCGTCTTTCGTCAGAAGCCGCTCTCTGGAGAACACCGCCACCGGCACAATGCTCTGTGCGCGAAGAAGCCGCTTCTTCGCCTCCGGGAGATGGAGAGAACGGCAGCTTCCCAAAGGCGAAGATGCAAGCCGCAGCACACCGATATAGCGTGTGCACCTTTCAAATTGATAGAAACGAGTACTTTAGCATTCTCCTGCCCTTTCATTCACATTATATTCGAATAAAAGGAGTTTTGGGACACGATGTTTTTCTTCTTGATAAACACTCTGCAGTCCTCTGTACAACTTTTAGAAGAAGATCGGGGATGTTTTGTGTACTGGCACAGTTTCTCCTTGCAAGATATGGTGGAAAAGCTTTTTGCTGAGTGTTGAGCGGCAAGACAAGCAGAAGACGCAGATACGCAGCTCTCCGAAGCTAAGTGCCGGTCCCCGGCTTCTTTCGGCACAAAGCGCTCTTAGGTGCTCACCGCGACCGACCCAATGCTCTGTGTGCGAAGAAGCCGCTTCTTCGCCTCCGGGAGACGGAGAGAACGGCATCTTCCCAAAAGCGAAGATGCAAGCCGCACCACACAGGAACAGTGTGGGCAGCATTCAGACTTAGAGAAAACAGTACTTTACCACTCTCCTGCCTTTTCCACTGATATTATATTCGAAAGGAACGAGTTTTGGACAACTATCTTTTCCTTCCTGCAAAACTCTTTGCAGACCTCTGCGCAAGCTTTAGAACAGGATTTTGGATGTTTTCTATACTGGCAGAGTTTCTCTTTGCAAGATATGGTGGAAAAGCTTTTTGCTGAGTGTTGAGCGGCAAGACACGCAGAAGACGCAGATACGCAGCTCTCCGAAGCTAAGTGCCGGTCCCCGGCTTCTTTCGGCACAAAGCGCTCTTAGGTGCTCACCGCGACCGACCCAATGCTCTGTGTGCGAAGAAGCCGCTTCTTCGCCTCCGGGAGACGGAGAGAACGGCATCTTCCCAAAAGCGAAGATGCAAGCCGCACCACACAGGAACAGTGTGGGCAGCATTCAGACTTAGAGAAAACAGTACTTTACCACTCTCCTGCCTTTTCCACTGATATTATATTCGAAAGGAACGAGTTTTGGACAACTATCTTTTCCTTCCTGCAAAACTCTTTGCAGACCTCCGTGCACGTTTAGAAAATGATTTTGGATGTTTTCTATACTGGCAGAGTTTCTCTTTGCAAGATATGGTGGAAAAGCTTTTTGCTGAGTGTTGAGCGGCAAGACACGCAGAAGACGCAGATACGCAGCTCTCCGAAGCTAAGTGCCGGTCCCCGGCTTCTTTCGGCACAAAGCGCTCTTAGGTGCTCACCGCGACCGACCCAATGCTCTGTGTGCGAAGAAGCTGCTTCTTCGCCTCCGGGAGACGGAGAGAACGGCATCTTCCCAAAAGCGAAGATGCAAGCCGCACCACACAGGAACAGTGTGGGCAGCATTCAGACTTAGAGAAACCAGTACTTTACCACTCTCCTGCCTTTTCCACTGATATTATATTCGAAAGGAACGAGTTTTGGACAACTATCTTTTCCTTCCTGCAAAACTCTTTGCAGACCTCCGTGCACGTTTAGAAAATGATTTTGGATGTTTTCTATACTGGCAGAGTTTCTCTTTGCAAGATATGGTGGAAAAGCTTTTTGCTGAGTGTTGAGCGGCAAGACACGCAGAAGACGCAGATACGCAGCTCTCCGAAGCTAAGTGCCGGTCCCCGGCTTCTTTCGGCACAAACCGCTCTTAGGTGCTCACCGCGACCGACCCAATGCTCTGTGTGCGAAGAAGCCGCTTCTTCGCCTCCGGGAGACGGAGAGAACGGCATCTTCCCAAAAGCGAAGATGCAAGCCGCACCACACAGGAACAGTGTGGGCAGCATTCAGACTTAGAGAAAACAGTACTTTACCAATCTCCTGCCTTTTCCACTCATATTATATTCGAAAGGAACGAGTTTTGGACAACTATCTTTTCCTTCCTGCAAAACTCTTTGCAGACCTCTGCGCAAGCTTTAGAACAGGATTTTGGATGTTTTCTATACTGGCAGAGTTTCTCTTTGCAAGATATGGTGGAAAAGCTTTTTGCTGAGTGTTGAGCGGCAAGACACGCAGAAGACGCAGATACGCAGCTCTCCGAAGCTAAGTGCCGGTCCCCGGCTTCTTTCGGCACAAAGCGCTCTTAGGTGCTCACCGCGACCGACCCAATGCTCTGTGTGCGAAGAAGCCGCTTCTTCGCCTCCGGGAGACGGAGAGAACGGCATCTTCCCAAAAGCGAAGATGCAAGCCGCACCACACAGGCACAGTGTGGGCAGCATTCAGACTTAGAGAAAACAGTACTTTACCACTCTCCTGCCTTTTCCACTGATATTATATTCGAAAGGAACGAGTTTTGGACAACTAGCTTTCCTTCTTGCAAAACTCTTTGCAGACCTCCGTGCAAGTTTAGAAAATGATTTTGGATGTTTTCTATACTGGCAGAGTTTCTCTTTGCAAGATATGGTGGAAAAGCTTTTTGCTGAGTGTTGAGCGGCAAGACACGCAGAAGACGCAGATACGCAGCTCTCCGAAGCTAAGTGCCGGTCCCCGGCTTCTTTCGGCACAAAGCGCTCTCAGGAGCTCCCTGCGCTCGGCACAATGCTCTGTGCGCAAAGAAGCCGCTTCTTCGCCTCCGGGAGACGGAGAGAACGGCATCTTCCCAAAAGCGAAGATGCAAGCCGCACCACACAGGAACAGTGTGGGCAGCATTCAGACTTAGAGAAAACAGTATTTTACCAATCTCCTGCCTTTTCCAATGATATTATATTCGAAAGGAACGAGTTTTGGACAACTATCTTTTCCTTCCTGCAAAACTCTTTGCAGACCTCCGTGCACGTTTAGAAAATGATTTTGGATGTTTTCTATACTGGCAGAGTTTCTCTTTGCAAGATATGGTGGAAAAGCTTTTTGCTGAGTGTTGAGCGGCAAGACACGCAGAAGACGCAGATACGCAGCTCTCCGAAGCTAAGTGCCGGTCCCCGGCTTCTTTCGGCACAAAGCGCTCTTAGGTGCTCACCGCGACCGACCCAATGCTCTGTGTGCGAAGAAGCCGCTTCTTCGCCTCCGGGAGACGGAGAGAACGGCATCTTCCCAAAAGCGAAGATGCAAGCCGCACCACACAGGCACAGTGTGGGCAGCATTCAGACTTAGAGAAAACAGTACTTTACCACTCTCCTGCCTTTTCCACTGATATTATATTCGAAAGGAACGAGTTTTGGACAACTAGCTTTCCTTCTTGCAAAACTCTTTGCAGACCTCCGTGCACGTTTAGAAAATGATTTTGGATGTTTTCTATACTGGCAGAGTTTCTCTTTGCAAGATATGGTGGAAAAGCTTTTTGCTGAGTGTTGAGCGGCAAGACACGCAGAAGACGCAGATACGCAGCTCTCCGATGCTAAGTGCCGGTCCCCGGCTTCTTTCGGCACAAACCGCTCTTAGGAGCTCCCTGCGCTCGGCACAATGCTCTGTGTGCGAAGAAGCCGCTTCTTCGCCTCCGGGAGACTCGGCGAGGGGCAGCTTCCCAAAGGCGAAGATGCAAACCGCACCACGCAGGCACAGTGTGGGCAGCATTCAGACTTAGAGAAAACAGTATTTTTACCAATCTCCTGCCTTTTCCACTCATATTATATTCGAAAGGAACGAGTTTTGGACAACTAGCTTTCCTTCTTGCAAAACTCTTTGCAGACCTCCGTGCAAGTTTAGATCATGATTTTGGATGTTTTCTATACTGGCAGAGTTTCTCTTTGCAAGATATGGTGGAAAAGCTTTTTGCTGAGTGTTGAGCGGCAAGACAAGCAGAAGACGCAGATACGCAGCTCTCCGATGCTAAGTGCCGGTCCCCGGTTTCTTTCGGCACAAAGCGCTCTTAGGTGCTCACTGCGACCGACCCAATGCTCTGTGTGCGAAGAAGCCGCTTCTTCGCCTCCGGGAGACTCGGCGAGGGGCATCTTCCCAAAAGCGAAGATGCAAACCGCACCATGCAGGCACAGTGTGGGCAGCATTCAGACTTAGAGAAAACAGTATTTTTACCAATCTCCTGCCTTTTCCACTCATATTATATTCGAAAGGAACGAGTTTTGGACAACTAGCTTTCCTTCTTGCAAAACTCTTTGCAGACCTCCGTGCAAGTTTAGATCATGATTTTGGATGTTTTCTATACTGGCAGAGTTTCTCTTTGCAAGATATGGTGGAAAAGCTTTTTGCTGAGTGTTGAGCGGCAAGACACGCAGAAGACGCAGATACGCAGCTCTCCGATGCTAAGTGCCGGTCCCCGGTTTCTTTCGGCACAAAGCGCTCTTAGGTGCTCACTGCGACCGACCCAATGCTCTGTGTGCGAAGAAGCCGCTTCTTCGCCTCCGGGAGACTCGGCGAGGGGCATCTTCCCAAAAGCGAAGATGCAAACCGCACCACGCAGGCACAGTGTGGGCAGCATCCAGACTTAGAGAAACCAGTACTTTACCAATCTCCTGCCTTTTCCACTCATATTATATTCAAAAAGAACGAGTTCTGCACAACTATCTTTTCCGTATTGCAAAACTGTTTGCAGACCTCTGTGCAAGCTTTAGAACAGGATTTTGGATGTTTTCTATACTGGCAGAGTTTCTCTTTGCAAGATATGGTGAAAAAGCTTCTTGCTGAATGTTGAGCGGCAAGACACGCAGAAGACAGAGATACGGAGCTCTCCGATGCTAAGTGCCGGTACGCGGCGTCTTTCGGCACAAGCCGCTCTCCAGCGCTCACCGCGACCGGCCCAATGCTCTGTGTGCGAAGAAGCCGCTTCTTCGCCTCCGGGGGACTCGGCTAGCAGCAGCTTCCGAAACGCGACAAACAAATATTAACACCACCGGCATTGTGTCCCGGGCGTCTTTCGGCACAAGCGCCGCACCGGAGCGTACCGCCACCGGCACAATGCTCTGGGCGCGAAGAACTCGATTCTTCGCCTCCCGGGATCTGAAAGAAGAAGCATACGCTTAAGACGCCCTTGCCTCAGTTGTGTACAGGTTTGGGCACTCCTCTCGATTAATTGTGCCATTCCTGACAGCAGGTGTCGCTGTTGGTCAAGCTTTGAGTATGCTTAATAAGTTGCGCTGCTGGGTGGTCAACCAACTCAAGGTAAGATCAGCGATTTTAAATCAGCTTCTCACTGGTGTAGATACCATTAGTCATTGCACACTGCAAAATAATGCTGCTCTAGCTTTCTTGTTAGCACATGGGCACGAGTGTGAGGATTTTGAAGGAATGTGTTTTTTGAACCTCTCTAACCCCTCTGCAGTCATTCACTGGAAACTCAAACAAGGACAAGATAACATGAAGAAATTGATTGGGAATGAGAGGGTTACGCATGAATGGTTTGAGAGATGGGAAACAACTCGATGGTTGGAAGATCTTGTCAAGGGAACTTTGTTGTTACTAGTAGTCATTATTATATTGCTTCTTGTTATTCCATGCATCATGAAACTGGTGAGCCTCTTGGAAGTAAATACAGTGAAAAGGGTTTAGCTGGTGCAAGATGAAGAAGGGGGAAATTGTAGCAATGTAGCTGAACCTCTTAGACTACAGGGTGCACCAGCCATCCAGCTGGAATATGTTCTTATCAGAATTTTCTCAGAGCCCTCTGGAATTCATCAAGGTTACTAAGACATAAGCCGTGCTAAAAGAAGAAAGAGAAGTTGAGAAACCAAATTCCAAGACTACAAGAACTCGATAACGGGGGGCAGCAAAGCGCCTGGACTGTAACCAAACGTATCTTTTGAGAGGTACACACAGAATGTGTGGACATAACAAAGGCACCAAGATAAAAATGCGGGCCTGGCATGTGCAGAGATTTAGAATGTGTAAGTGCATCGTGTCAACAATCAACGGCTTCTGCTTAATCCTCTTGCTCCGTTGTCCTGGAGTCCTGAATTTCCCACAAGGAAAGCCCTTCTAAAAGGGCTCTGATTTTAATGATCGTTGCTGTCTAGACGATGAATAATGGGAATAGTTCTTTCAAATCCTTCCCTTGCTGACATCTGTAAGTTTCATCTTTTCCTGATTGTACTGGTGGCTATACATTAGTTATGACTAGAAAGGAATGAGTTTTAGGGATATGTGGCAAGGAAATTGGTAGCTCTGCTTCCATTTCCATTGTCTAAGAAGAATTCTGATTAGTTTTGGACTTTTCATAGACCTCTGACTAGATTGCATTTGTCTTTGATTGAGCCCGTAAATTTTAGGCTACTAGGCTTGACCAATGAATAGAAAAGGGAAAGTCACACAGCTTAGGTGGTTCTCTTGTCAACAACTTCTCAATAGTAGGGCGATTTCTGTCCTCAAGTTTGCTACTTCAGCTAGCAGATTATGCTCACTCCAAAAGAAGGTGAGAAGTTTGCTACCATAAATGGTCCGATAATTCTTCCTGCTTCTTTGTGACTCTTTTGTATGACTGGATTCTGTATTATTGGCGTTTGTTATAAAAAGTTGGATTAAATTGCGTGCGTCCGCTCTTGGGGGAAACAGTATTTAGCCAATAACATCTAGGCTTTTATCGACCTGAGACTGTCTGAACGGACCGGACGCTTTAAACACAGTAATTCCTGCTAGTTCCAATTCCATTTTTAGACTCGACAAACCGAATGGTAAACCTGCACCAGTAGGGAGGGACATTGGACTTTCTCCTTTTTAGAGAGAAACTAATGAAAAAGTTTCAGCAGAATCATAGCAGGCTGTAAAATAAGAAAAGCATCATGAAAAGAGGCCAATCCTATCCTCTTAGATATGGCTAGTTGTGATTGGACATGAATGAAATATGTCAACTCTGTGTTCCTGGGTATCACATCAGTAACAGCTACTTCAGCTGCTGTAGTTGTCTCCTAAAGCTAAGAACAGAATCCAAAGAATTGTGATTCCATGGTCCCAATTCACCCTGTGATGGTGACAGGTGAAAAAGGAGTGGAAGGTGCACGGGGAAATTAACTTGAATGGCCTATCTAAATCAGCAGCCACTGATTTCCTGAAAACTTCAACAGGTCAGTTGACCTGTTGGGATTCTTTTAATCCATGGTCATGTTTTTCTTGGGATTCTTGTAACCTTTCCCCATTCGTTCAGCCTTTGCCCTCAAGCCTTTGCTGACATTTCAAGTATCTCAACAAGCTGGAAATGTGTTGTCTTTCTTTATCATGTCATAATTCCCTTCAAAGGCTTGTTTGCCTCAAGTCTTATTTTTGCTGGTTTTCTGCTAGTTCATTGTCAGAGGGCAGCAGGTGCTTTGTAAGAGCAAGTACACAATCCTATAGCTTGCTTTTCTTTTGATTTGGCCTGTCTAGAAAACTGAATGACTGAACATTTCCGACAGAATTTTCTCTCCCCATTATGTTTCACCGGAAGGGCAGATGCAAATCATCTACTTAAACTCTTGGCACGGAAGAAAGTAGTGGTTTGCTGCTGCATATAGGTAGAAGCTTACAAAAGGAAGGCCTTGGGCTGAGGCCCGATACTTTGGCTAAGTAGAAAAGGACTATGGGAAGGTGAGGCCGCTGAATCAGAGGTAGATCAACAAGTTCTAGAATGGTCACGTGTTCACAGCGTGGCGTATGATGGTTGGTTGAATGAATTTTGTTATGGCTTAAAGCTATGGAACTGATAAAGGCCTGAGTGCTTCAAAAGCCTGGTTTTTGCAAAAAAGCAGCTCCCCTCTGCACTTGCCTGGGGACTCTGCATCACTAGGGACCCTCACTCCCAGTTTGCCAAGGAGATGATCAGTAGGAATGTTGCAGAGCTGCTGTGTCCATATGAATGGAATGGCAAAGAGTGAAGCGGTGGGTATTTTTGGGCTTTAATACAATGCTGCTGCATTGGGGCCAGTTTAGTCGGTTTTCCATCAGTGGCCTTTCTGTCTAGAAGTGCACTGCCCAGTCTTTCTAGCATGTGATGCCATTTCCTTCCTGTTGTTTTAATACCTTCCTTCAGTTGAAAGGATGATACAATCTTTACATTTTGAAGATCCCTGTTAGGAAACACTATGCCAGAGGAGTCATTGCTCCCTTTTCTTCTGCCTCCTTTGTAATTTTCAGAGACTCATTTCAAATTTCTGCTAATGTCGAGAAGAATACTGAGACTACTCAGCAGGGTTGACGCTCTCAGCTGCTTTCCTCTTTCATACTGCTTCATACTGGATGTGACTTAATGGCCTGGTTTTGTCATCCGCATTTTGCTGTGATCTGTGAACACAAAAAGAAGTCTTTGTTTTTTGCAAGAACTACCCCTAGGAGGATTTGTGTTCCTTTTGATTTCTACGGTGTTAGCCCTGTTGCAGAAAAAAAGGAGATTGTACCCTCTTCTTGTGCTCTCATTCCCTCCTCTCTGCTTTGCATGTCCTAGTTAATCTACTGCCATGACTCATTTGGCATCATCTCATCGTGCAAATTCTGCACAGTTGCATGGACTTACAAATGCCAGTTGCCAAGGAGCTAATATAACCATTCAAAGATTAAAGAATTGTAGGGCTGGGCAAGTTCAGCTGCTGAAACTGTAAGTGGTTAAGTCATGCCATATTAAAGAGACAGAGCAAAGCAGTTCATCTAGGACTTTCAACTGGACACCTCTGAGAATAACAGCTTGACAGCAATGACACAGCCATCTTCCTAGCTGTATTCCAGAAAGAGAAAAGGGACACCTTCAATGGTTAAGATGCTTGGCATGAGAAAACAGCAAGAAATGTAGCACAAAATACTTGAGCCAGATCAAGTGCGTTTTTCTCGTGAGAATTTTGCAGTTGTTCTTTCTTGTCTGTGCCTTTTCTTTTCACAGAAGACAGGGAGGGCGTTCAATTATTATTGTTCTTTTGTTTTCTATTCTTGGCCTCCCTCTTTCCACCTGCCATTAACAATTTTGCCTTTCTTGACTGGCTTGTCTTTCTTTACTTCTAGAAGGTTGCATGAGGTCCTCCCACCTTGTCATAAACATTCGCATACAGTGGAAAGGAGTAGAAGGTACATCTAAATGCACAAAACAGACCCAGAAAAATAGAGTTTTTTTACAGTCTTCTGTGAGAATAAGATATCTTTGAACTGAGTAATGCTTTAACTTTTAGTCCGCTCATTACTATTATTACAAGTGTTTGGCCTTTAGTACATAGCCTTTGAAATCATCCAGCCCAATATTTTTGGCTAATTTTGTTTTAGTTCTCTCGGGGACTTTGTTTCTTAAGGAATAGTCCAGAGCGAGAGCGTCCACGGTAGAGTTATGCTGCCATAATAAAAGCGTCGTAAATTCTGGTACAGTTTGTGCTGGTAATAGGTCTAGGAAAGAAAGGTTTTACATCTTTTTTGACTTTCAAATGTAACCATTATTTGAAACAGTTAAGAGTTGGGCTTTCCCCCCCTCCAAAATACTTCTCTCTGGAATGTTACTCAGGGATTACACATAAAAGCTCACCCCGTAAAATATGTTGCGGATAATCTGCAGTAAGCGCAGCTTAGCAGCTAGAGATGATTATGTGGGTTAAATGACATTCCTTCCTTCTGCGGTGATGGAAACTCTGTCTACGCAGACATACTCAACAAAAGTTACCATGGCTTAGCTCCTCTCCTAAACTTCATGTGCATTTTAAAACTTTCCAAGAAGGTGAATTCAAGCTCCTTCATTGCTCTGTGCTGGAGTCCCAAGAAAATATCAGTGTGCTTTTTGTCATTTACAGCTGTCATTGCTTAGCTCTTGAACATGAGACTCTCTCATGACTGATGAAAGTTGTCTAGTTAAGAGTGGGTCAAAGACACGCTCCTGCTCTAGAAGGAGATGAGAAGGTTTCTGCAGTCTTTGTCATCTCTACTGCTTGTGATTTCTAGACAAAACCAGTGGGAAGTTTTCTGAAGGCAGTCCAGAAGCTGGCAATATGGACAGCTTACAACCAAACACTTGCTGCACTGCTACCACGGTGATACCAGGAAGGACTTAAAAAATTTAAACGGGCAAACAAAGCAGTTGGAAGGAAAAGAACATTAACCATTATTCCATGCTTCTAATATATCCTCCTTTAAGTCATCATTTTCATGCAGTTTAACGGCTTGCCTTGGTATCCCTCAAAAGGAATCTGAGACAGAGTAAGCTTTTGAATGCAGTAGATGTGACACGTGCAGGCCAAGTTGCCTTTGTTGACATCAAATGCCAGTTATGCTTGAGCTACCCTTTGCTTAAGGTACTTGGCTTACACTAAGAATTTTACTCATCATTGAGCAAATTTTGCTGTCATGATTGAGTAAATTTTATTCATGATAGAGTGAATTTTACTGTCATGATTGGCAGTGAAACTTTTCAAGGAAAGCTCTGGATAGCAATGTTTGTGTAAAAATAGTATTTTATCTCCTGTATTTGTGTGAAGCAGGTAAGCCTTTTGCTGTCACCAGTGTTGCTTACCCTTTCATGTCATATCCCTCTTCATATCCATATTCTGCTGAAGGCTTAGTAATCTACTTTAACATTGGCACGTGGAATAAGACTCCTTTTCCTTTTTGAAAGCTAATGTCATTTGACCTAGTGACAGTAAATAATTCATTAATTGTAAGTCCCCAGCTAGCATCTTTTACGCATATTCTAACCTTCTAAAGAAGTAACAAAAACACTCTCCAATACTTGACTTTCTTAAGCACACAAAATGCTTCCCTCCTTTGCAGTTGGCATCTGTAAAATGAACCACATCTCTGCAGTATTTTAACGTGCACCATATTTAGCCAAGTAATTCAAAAGAAATAAAAAGCAGCCCCTTCAATTTGGAAATATTTTTGAATTGTTTTTGAACATACAAAACATACCCTTACCGTACGCATTGCATGCAGATTTAATCGTCGTGAAAGCAAACCCTATGTTTCTGTTGGGATAGCATGGTTTTCCAGTTTCCACAATTGTTCTTGGCACAGTTTTCTACTTATGTGACTGTTAGGACACTCACAGGTACTTCTAAGGTACTGTAGTAAGCGGAGAAGGAGGAGAGGTTGTGCCTTATTTCTGCCTTCCTTTGGTTTTCTTTTTGGTTTTCTTCCTCTTGCTCTTTTTCATGTCACCTTTCTAGATACTGTGATTTAGATTTGCAGTTTACTAAGCTGTGTTTTCTGTCTGGAATTCTTTGAAATTCCGAGAGGAACCCCACCGGTAAATATGCATCTTTTTATGATTTGCTAGCTACATAGAAAATCTTCCTGCTGCTCTAAAATGCTTTTATTTGATATGCATTTTTATCACCATTCCAATGGAAAGAGAACAATTCCTCTATTCACTGCTTTTGTACGGGATTCAGTTCAATGTGCGCTAACGGTGCAAAAAAGTCCCGCTGGAAGAAAGGATCTGCATACCAATTGACCAAGACATGTGCTACAAGGGTCTTGGAAAGGTTCAAAGTTTCTCTACCTTTCTGGCAGTCTGTCTTCACAGCAGGACTTGATGAGGGATTTTGCTGGCGTTTCTTTGACAGAAAGCAATAACAAAGCAAGCAAAATGGAGCAGCAAAAGAAGATAGCAGCAAAAGGTACATTATCCCCTCTGTTATTATCATTGTCGAAAGAGATTTTTTCTCGCCATGTTACAATCAAATACCTTAGTAGAGCTAAAGACTAGAAAAACGCAGCTCTGTTCTGGTTCATTAAAAGCAAAGCCATCTGTGGACAGAAGTGCCCAGCGTGATGCTGGGAACTCCTAGCTGGTTTCAGTAAGCTGTCTGGAGAACGGCATTTTCGGTGGGCTTTACTAGCGTGTCTGTAAGGAGGGGGAGTTTATGTGCAGCTTTGAGCCCTGAGAGTGCCATAGGCAAAGAGACCCATCGTGTAGCTCTCTGAGCAGCCACAGCACACTGAGGCATGATGGATTACTCCCAGAGTTCACGTGGTAGAAAGGTTTTCTGCCCCCGTGAAGGACGACACATCCATTTTCTTGAATAGAGCCATTCTGTATGTTACAATGGTAACTTGAATTCATCAAGTTTGTGCTATTTGTACAATGGCAGTGAGCTTGGATTCTTAAGCTTCTCGTGTTTGACCTGTTTCCTGTTTCAGTAAATAGCAAAACTTCCAAGGACTGCAGCGACAAGAAGATGAAGCTGCTAGTGTATTTCAAATGTTTGCCTAATAAAATGGTGATTTTTGCACACATTCGCAATGGAAATTTACGGTACCGAAACACCAGCTCTGCTCAGGGCAATTCTGAAATTGACTTGAGCTCTTTTCCCTGTTTCTTAGCAGGTGAACTGAGATACTTCTAGCTTCCAAGGCAAGGCGTTTGACAGCAGCTTCAAAAAGGCCCAGGCTGTTGGATGAAAAGGTGAAAAAACTGAGGGAAATGGGGGGAAATTTCACTTCTGGTTTATGTCATAGATTCAGCCAGATGATCAACAAGCATTAGTTTTATGAGGTACCAGCGTAGTCTTTCACTCTTGCAGATCCCCAAAAGCTTAACCATCCAGCAGCTTCTTCCTTGCAACAAGTGCCACAGCCAAAAGCCAGGCCTGGCCGTCACCTTCTCCTCGCAGCCTACAAACTCTGCCAAACGTACCGGTGATTCTCACTTTCCTTCTCAGCTACATGGACAAGCACATCCTCTCCATGTCTCCGAGTCCTTAGAGAAACCAAACAGCGGTTCACCTTCAAACAGCTCAGTGTGCCAGGACAGAAAGATTTCACTGGCCTGTCCCCTTGCTTTTTCCTTGCAGCCTTTTATTTTCAGAGCACACACCGAGGCATTGCACTTTGCTTCTCAGCTGAGTGCATTGCCATATTGCTGGAGTCCCACACGTCCATCTCCTTCTCGCACTAACTGCTTCTGTTGAAACATGCTGATGTGATGTGCCTTCCTGCTCAGCTATTCACACAGTCACATTCTATGTCCTGCTTGCAGTCTGAATCTAAAAGGAGACGTTTCTGACTATGTCTCACACACACAGATGTACCAGGATGAAAAGGTTGCTTGGACCTTGCCACTTACGTTCAAAAACATCCATTCACTCCACAATCAAGAGACACCTTTCTTTGCTTTACATCCTGCAAACTTCACACACACACACACACACACACACACACACACAGAGACACGAGAGCTACGCACTTTCTTTCTTTCTTTCTTAGCTGCACACACTCACCTATTTCCCACCTTGACCTCTCTACCACTTCTTCTTCGGCCTTGCTGTGCATGGACATTTCCTGTTAAGATACCCATTGTGTTGCCTATCCCTCCCCCACATTGCCTTGCCTTTCCTACCCAATCTTGCATTTCCTTGTCATTGCTGACAATTCCTTTCTTTTCCCTTGCCTTCCTGACCCATGCATGTCCTTCCCTTGCCCTTCATAGCAACCCAGTGCCTTGTATTGACTTGCTCACCTATCCTTCTTTTCCTTCCCATTTGTCCAGCTCCAATCTTTCATTTCCTTCTCCTTCTAGGACTCTTATTGCCTTGTCTCCCTCTCTTTTGTGTTGCCTGGCAAAGCCACCACTTGTCTGGCCTTGTCCTTGAACCCCTTCCTTGCCTTGCATTACCTTGCTCACCAGTCCCCCACCTGGAATTCACCACCTCTCTTTTTGTGGAATCTCTTCAACATGCATTGCCCTGCCTGCTTCTCCTAGGATTCTCCAGGCTTCCACTGGCTATTTTTTCTCAAGGCCCAGCATTTCAGGAGCTTGTGAGAAGAAGCCTGGAGGAGGCCACGTGCAAGCACACCTATCTGTCCTGACAGCTTTCTTCTGACATCTATGCTTCCATGTCTTGAATTTTGGACACAAAGTTCATCTTTCACCCTTGGGCTTCAGGGGCAGAATGACAGTTCTTTTGCATACAAAGGAAAGCAGGCAACCCAAGTGTCTTAGGTGCAGATTAGACATGACCCATGCAAGATCAAGGCTGGACAGAGCGGTCCGTCCGGGCCGCTTTTGTGTACCAGCAATCTTTGAATGGACCTGCCTCTTGCCTTGCATTGGGCAACCAACCAGTTTCCTTGCCATGCCCTGCTC
This sequence comes from Agelaius tricolor, assembly GCF_023055355.1. Taxonomy (NCBI): domain Eukaryota; kingdom Metazoa; phylum Chordata; class Aves; order Passeriformes; family Icteridae; genus Agelaius; species Agelaius tricolor. The sequence goes on along the minus strand of NW_027269297.1, from coordinate 6,079,290 downwards.
ATTCTCCATTGCTTTGCATTCCCTTGCATACCCATGCCTCACATTTGACCTGCCTGCAGTTTTCCTACAGAGCTTGGCCTTGCCTAGCCCTTCCGGTTACCATTACCTCCTATGCCCAGCCTTGCCTCTAACTTCTGGCACTTGTCTCACCTACCACTCCATTTGCTTTCCCCTCACGGCTTCAGTCTTGCCAACCTGTCCCTTGACTTGCCTACAATTGCCTACACTTGTTTTGCATTGCCTTACCTGCATGGAAGGCAAGGCAAAGAGGGGTAGACAAGGCAAAGCAAAGCCAGGAAGTTATTGGAAGGGCTAGGCAAGGCAGACATAGGCAAGCAAGCAAAGCTAGGGTAGGGTAGGCTAGGAAAACTAGACATGGTACTGGAGGCAAGGCAAAGCCAAGTGACTTGGAGTGCCTTTCCTTGCTTGGGAAGTAAAAGATATGGTGGCAATGTTGGTAGGGCTGATGATAAGGTATCGTGGGAAGGTATAGTACAGCAAGACATTTCTGTCCTGGTCCTTTCTGTGTAGGAGCCATTGTTGGACAGAGTCAGTACCGGACGTGGTATGCAACTTTTGCTCGGTAAGTTCCTGAAGGAGAACAGCAATGCTTTCTCATGGGAAGGAAAGAACTTAGCCCCAGTGTTGGAGGTGCAGATAAGAAGCTGTGTCGTGCAGCTTAAGGGCGGCAGCAACTTTCTATGCTGGCATATTTGGTTTGGAAGCCCTGACTCAATTTGTACAATCATGGAGTCGGTATCCATCTTTGGAAGGCAGTCTCCTTCCTGCAAGAATCCATTTGGTATGTGTTTTCCACTTTCTCAAGGCAGCCTTCTTGAAATTCTGCCAGCACACTTCTTTTGGACAAGGTAAAGAGCTGCGCTGGGTCTTGGTGTGCAGCCTAGCTAGTGCCCCGCACGGGTAATGCCCAATAACAGTGGTCTGACACCTTTGTAGAGGATCAGGCCCTGGATGCTTTGGATTTTGGAGGAGGGGATGCCATTTCTTTTGAGATGGGCTTCTAGTTCCTCCTCCCTTTGGCAAAGTTTGGGTGGCCACTTTGGGTGGTCTCAGTGAATTGAAAGGCTTTTCCCAATAGGCAGTTCTCTGGGTTCGAGTTGTTGAACTGTCAGTGGCAATGCAGAGGCCAGGCCAGGCCTCTGCAGGACAGGTTTTTGTCCCTTGTAGCTTTAGGGACTGTGTGAGCAGTCCCTGGTGCCATCCCATTTGGATCCTGACTCTGAGAGATTGAAGGCTTACCGTGGTACCTAGAGCTGAGAAGGAAAGTGGCGATAGCAGGGTGCACGTTTATAGTTTGATGGGTGCAATTGAAATTGTAGGCAGCAAAGAGCTTTCTCCACCAACAGTTTTGCGAGCTCGGCCAACATTTTCAAGTTTGTTACCAGGCTCTGTGAGAGAGAAAAAGTTTGTTAGGGCAGAAGATCTGGTGTCGGCCTTTGAGTGTGGGGCAAAGAAGAGTATCCACTTGGAAGGGGAAGATCAGTGACATCTTTTTGTCCTGACACAGTTGATTGGAGAGCAGGGATGTTTCTGACTTGGCTGGGTCCTGGGGGTGGTTGTGAGCTGGGCTCGGTGCGTGTCCTGGTTTTGTGAGTTGACAATGCTGTGGTGTGGTTATTTAGAAGAGCGCTGACAGTGCCCAGGAAAAAGACAAGCACTTTTCTAGCCCAGCCCCGTTCGTGTGGGAGCAGTGGAGGGACAAGAGCTCCGCTGTGGATCCTGGCTCTCGGGTACTGACAGAATGGGATCCTGCATGTAGCCCAGAAGGAAGAAGAATTGTCGTGAACGGCGGGAGAAATGCGACACACCATATGCGTGAATGGCAAATCCCGAAGTTTATTGAAAACTCACACATATTTATATTGGTGTTAATGAAGCTTATACATATTGCAAAAGCTGAGTTCATTATTGGTTAAAGCACACTTGGATCAACCACACCTACTTCTATCTTCTAATAATTATTTTGCTTCTATGTTTGCATTCTTCCAGCTTCTCTACCTAAGATATCTACATTTTCTGGCAAGCGATTTTCTCCCCCGTCTTCCCGTTTCAGAGAAGGTCACTGTGACCTTTGTCAGTGATTGGACACTGGTTGCTTAGTTCCCAGCTTGTATCCCCTATCCTTAGCCATCGGTATCACATCGAAATGTCCTTTCTCAGCTAACCAATTATCCAAAAAGCTCTCTACAAAGCATCATTTCATTGTTGGCTGCACAGTTTAGAAGCTTCAAAATAAAAGGCAATTGCAGCATGGCCTCTTCATTTTAGAAAGTTTTCTGGGCCATCAGCTGCTCAACATGTAACTTGCACCCACTGAACTGCATTCAGCTTCCTGGAGATATGCACTTTCCCTCAAGATCTAGGTACCATCTTGCACTCGAACGCTTGAAGATCCCAAACCGCTTCAAAATGTCCAGCGGCTGCTCTCAAAGAAAAAGTCCTACAACAAAAAGGCAGTGCTGGCCATAACGGTCCCTTTGCAGTCTGTCAACCAAACGAAACATACTAGCGATTCTCACGTACTTTCTCAATGATACATATACGTGCATCAGCACATTCTCTCAAAGTGACAGAGACTATCGCTACAGCCAAGCGTTTTCAGCTGCACTTCTGACTGACAGATGTGCCAGGACAGAAGGCATTTGCCAACCTACCCTCTTTCCTGTGCAACCTGACATTGGCAGCGCAAATATTTTCACATTCTTTCATTGTGGCCATGTCCAAAGCAGCTAAAGATCGCACAGGTGGAAGTGTCAAGACAGAAGATGTTCTCAAAGTAACTCCTTTTTTTTCTAAAGAGCTTTTAAACTGCGCACAATGCTTTGTATCTTCTTTCCCACATAGACCTGCCCTCACTTTTTCACACTCACATCTTTGTTGCAAACATCCAGCAGCTGTTTGCGTAGAAAAAGGCTCTAGAAATAAAAGCGAGACTTGGGCTGCACCTTCTGCCTGCCCTGTGTAAGCCACATCAAGCTCACCAGTGCGCTCTGTCCTTCCCTTTTCCGCTGCAACTACCATTGTGTTCTCTGGATCTCGGAACCTAAAGGTAGGCACATTTGTTTCCACAGAAGGGCCATAGGTAGCGGCACAAATAGCTCTCACTGAACTTTAATCCTTACCACTGCCACCATGAGTTTGGTTGGTAGGCCAGTAGGAGTCATGCTCCTTTTACAGCTGGTATGCGGCAGCCACCAGCCCAGTGCTCTTCGACTCTTGTAACCAATCCTGCTTTTACTCTCCCGGAGGGGATTAGGCATCTGTTTCTCACACAGATCATTGTGGCAGCAGCCAACGGCTCTAGTGCACTGCTTCTGCCAAAAGACCCTGGGGCCAGGCACTTACCTTCTCAGCACTACGTAGCCCCGTATTCTGCGTCTCTTGTCGTCCAGATCATACCGCAAAGCGTTTCACAGAGAAAAAATGTGCCAGGACAACAAGCTTGGCTGAAGTGTACCCCTGAAACTGGTGGAAGTTTGTATTTGCACCACATTCAAGGGGCAGTCCTCTTTCCTATACAACCTGCAAACTGCTGTCTGTTCCCAGTGCCCTCTGCCCGCTCCTTCTTACCTTGAAGTACCATGCCAAAGAGGGCTCTGTGCCGAGGTCTCAGAAGAAGAGGGAAGCATATGTGTTTGTAAAGTGGACTGTCTGTTAGTCACTTCCCTCTTCAAAGCAGCGTGTTCCATGCCAAGCAGACAACAAAGCAACAAAAGATGAGTGTGACTCTGCAGTCAAATCCTGCAATCTTCCCAGAAGTGAATTTCTCTCTTCTATAGGACTGACTTGTATGAAGTGGCGTGGTTGTTTCCTTCCATTAGAAGGGAAACTCATCTAGCCAGGCTTCATCACCCCCTGCATCTTTTGGGGTAGTTCTTGGAAGAAAATAGATAGCAACTTTTCCACTCCACATGATTCATGTTTCATTCTCTTCCTTCTGTACTTCAGGGAACAAGCTATCAATTCCCTACTCTTTCTATGAAAAGGCATGAAGCTATTAATTAAATTCCCATAGATATAATAAGGAATCAAAGTCTTTTATGCCTGAAGGGCAGGCCCTTATGGTATGAAAAGTATGGATTGTCAAGGGTGGAAGAAGATCTGTATGAAAAGGGAGAAAGCCCAGAAGCATGCAGGGATTTTCAGGTATGAAAGGGAAAACGACATTAAATTGTCAAGGGAAAGAAATTGAAAGAGGCAGGAGGGAGAAGGGAGGCGGAGGAGCCAAATGCTGCCTTTGAGGCAGCTGACACGAGGACCGTCGGCCTCATGAGCAAACAAGAAAACCAAATGAAACTTCACAGCAATCTCATCCACAACTTAGTGGACAAATGTGCAAACCCATTTCTTCATTTATTATGTGTCTAATATATAGAGAGATGTTCTTCATTCTGACAGAATTTTCAGGGAGCAAGCTCGTGTAAGGCACCTGGAACCAATGGTGTATTGGAAATGGCCAACATGCAGAACACGCTCCATCCTGAACGCTACCACAGCAGAATCACAGGATCATAGAATGGCCGGGGTAGACAAAGACCTTAAAGGCCATCTAGTTCTCTGACATGGGCGGGGACACCTTTTACTTGCTCAGGTTGCTCAGAGCCCCATCCAGCCTGGCCTTGAACACCAGGTTGGGGTGTCCATAACTTCTCCAGGCTCTCTGTGCCAGTGCTTCACCACCCTCACAGGGAAGAATTTCTTCCGAGTATCTAATTTCAACCTGCCCTCTTTCATTTTGAAGCCATTGCCCATTGTCCTGCCTCCAGAGTTGCTAATGAAGAGTCCCTCTCCTGCTTCCCTTCAGATATTGGAAGGTGTTGTGAGGTCTCCATGCAACCTTCTCTTCACCAGGCTAAACAGCCCTCATTCTCTCAGCCTGTGTGTCATGGCTTGACACTGGGACAATGCCAGTGCCCCCATGAGTATACTCTCTCCGTGGTTTCTGCTGTGAGATGTGACCAGGAATAAGCAAAGCAGGCTCCCACTTAGGAAAAAAAAATAATTATTAACTAAACTACAAGGGAAAGGAAAAAAAAAAAAAGAAACACACAAGGAAAATGAAAACTTCACAAATACATCTCCTCCTCCTCCTCCCCAAATTCCCAATACAATACATCCCCCAAATCATCGACTCTCGGTCCAGCACCACCCTTCAGAATACTCAATCCTCAGTTCATCAAGAGGAGAAGGAGTCCTTCTTGTGCCAATGGTGACCTCTTCCTTTCATGTCCACTGCTCTCACCACTGAACACAGACCAGAGCTGCTTCTAGGGTCGACTTTTAAGGATGCTTCGTCCCACTGCAAAAAGGCACAGTCTCAACTTTGGGACATCTGTCCCCCCCATATTTTTCACCCCCTGGGGCCGAGGGGTACCCACACCGAACCCTCTTGGTCCTGAGGCATTGCCTCCCCCTAGAATGCAGTCCCTGTATCACAAGGAAACATGGCTCTGTCCATGGCTACACACAAAGAGTCCAGCATAAGCTACTCCATCATCTCTTCCACCTGCGTTCTTCTCTATTTCTCTCGTGGCCCATTTCCTCGTATCTCCTCTATATCTCTCTTCTCATTCAACTCCAGGAGGATTAGCATTTTTCCATCATCCAAGAAAAGGGTTAAAAATCTGAGGCTCTGTCTGTCCAGAACTCCCATGGCTGCCCTGCCAGGCACCTTCTTGCACTCCCCTCTTCTCCTTCTCGCCCGGCCAAGAACAGGCACCAGCTCTCTCTCTATCTCTCCTGGGGCGGGGTGGGGATGGCTGCCCGATGCCTCTCAGTGCTCCTCCACCCTTCCATCCTGCAGGGGCCTTCACCTCCCTTCTGGCCAGGGACCCAGCCTACCTCACCCAGCTGGGGGGCTTCCCCTGCCCCGCCCAGCCCGCAGCCAGGCAGGGGAGATCTGAACCTTTCCCTGACCGGAACCCAAGAGAGCCTCCCAGGGGAGAGCCCTGCTTTTAACCCCGTTTTCTCAGAGGCACATCCAATGTCCCAATGGCCACATTAGGTGCCAATATTAAAATCTGAACATTTATTGGCCTCACCACAGCATCCCAGAAAACACATTTCCTGTCAAACCACCACACTGTGGGATATGCTCTTGTCCTGAATACTGAACTGCAGTATTGTCTGATGATTTTTTGAATCCTTTGAAGGCATTTTGAATTCTTTTTCAGCCTTAAATTAGACTAAATAGCTTTGATTTGTGGGTATTGAGCAACAGAAATCACTGCCCTGGCTTGCCTTTTTTACAGCTCCTTTCCGTGGGAGACTCGCTGCAAACGTCACAGCTGGTGAGACAGTGGGCACACCATCATTCTGAAAGAGCTTTGCACAGTAAACATAGAGGAGGATTAAATATTGAAATGCAGATGACAGGAGCTGCCCAATGGACTCTGCTGGTGGAAATCAAATACTAGTCTAGTCTTTTGAATGCAAATAATTCCTCCCAATGAGGCCAGACAGGCTTGTTTGCCTTTGAATCTGAGCATGTGGACAGTAGTGGATGGTCTACAGGTTGAAAACAGTGTAGATACTTCTCCTTTTTTTCAATAGTGGCTCAGAAACTGAAAAGGCAGCTACAAAATGGTAAATACATCCCTACAGATTCAAAAATGGTTGTTCTTAAGTTGCATCTCCACCATAACAACAAATTGTTAGAACTAAAATACAGATGGGAATTTTATAGCTTCTCAGAAATGAAGCAGGAATTGGCCAATGGGCCTTAGCAGTAGCTACAAGTTTTTCAGCATGAGGCATCTCAAAAGTATTTTAACTGTACAGAACTTTTCTGTACTTTTGGCCTTTTATCTCAAGGATGCATCAAAAAAAAAAAAAAAGGAAAAAAACCCCAAGAAAAATAAAAAAGAACAAACCCTACCAAATATATATATATATATTACATGACTAAGATAATAAGCACAATCAGTAACCTATATAGAAACAGAACCCAATGTTTTTAACTTTCAACCATGTCTTCTCAACACACTCTCGAAAATGGAATTGTTTCCCTATCTGCCTTGAAACATTTTGGAGCAAAAAACACTCTAAGGTCCTGATAGGTGTTTTGGTCAAAAATCCCTTCTTCTGGTTTTCTGTCCAGAAGCAGAGTAATGGAGGGGAAAGCTGGTAGCTGGCCAAAGGAGGTAGGAAGAGTAATCATCATCCACAACACTGGGGCTAAAGAAATTTCCACAGAAAATTACCTGCCTTATTACTTGCTCATGTGGTGGGTTGAAAGCTCAGAATCTGTTTCCATGTTTCCCATCCCTTGAATGTTCTATTTCACAGAATTCGAGCCTCTCAAACATCAGTCCTGCCAGAACAGCCCGCCTCCTGCTGTCATAGGGGATCTGCTGATGCCCACTGACTCTTACCAGTCTAGTGCTCGTCACTGTTGCAGATCAAGAACTACTGAATAGTTCTGATTAATGCTCTTAGAGTGGTTGAAAACAAGGAAAGAATGACTAGACATTTGTATGATCAAATCCCCTGATGGAATAAAAACATGCCAGGACAACAAGCTTAATAAATGTATTCATTGTCATAAGAAGGGAGATGAAGGGTCCAAAAGATTACTTGCATACTTACTGTTCTAAATCCCTTGTTATCTGGTAAATTGCAAAGGATGCCCGGCTTTCACCAAAATGCAAATCAGATTAAAATGTGAAGCCTTACACTTTACTGGATATAAAACTTCATCATCCATTTTTAAATCTTAGAGATTGCGATGTTGTCCTGGTTTAGGGCAAATTTGGAGGAGAATTTCCAAATTAGGGCCCCCTCCCCGCAACTGGTTCGGGAAGGATTCCTCAGAGAGAAGTGGAACGAACCTGTTTATTTAATAGGCACAGCACCCCCCAGCACGCAAAAGGAACAATTCCGGATGACACCGCTCTGAAAAAGATGACAAATTCAGAAAGTCTCTCTTGGGGGGGTGCTCACTCTCTTCTCAGTCCCTCCGGCGCTGCGCCAGCTGCTGCAGGCCACAAGGTGCAAACTCTCGGTGTTTCCCAGGTCCCAGTCCGGAGCAGGTTCAAAATGGTCAGTAAAAGGAAAGGAGAAATGGTCCAGGAAGAAATATGGACAGTTTAGCTAAACTAGCTAATGAGCAAAAGCAAGCAGAAGCGAAGCAAGCAAGAGTGAGAGAGAGCAAAGCGAAAAGCAAAAGCAGGAAAAGCAAAAGCTGCAGTCTCTGTGTCCCGCCAGGCTGATAAGAAAACCAAAACAAAACATTCCCTCTTCAGAGCCAGTCTTAAAGGTACAGAACATAATATCCAACATTCACAGAACACATGAATGGGGATACAAGCATCATAACGTCACCCTAGGACAGATGTATTTCCTATTAATACCTTAATATTAATAAGGTTTAGAGCTGGAATTCAGAGGGAAAAGAAAGCTATTTTGAATTCATTCTATTCAATCATCTTGTCTGGACTGTCTCTTCCTGCTTTTCACTTCTGAAACTCTGTATGAAAGGCATAGAGTTCTGGATTAATTCTTTTCAACAGTTTCCCCTGTTATTCTTCTTTCAAGGCAAACCTGAAAAATCCACACTTTCTTTCCCAACCACTTCTAAAATTCCATTGAGAAACAAAAAAAAAACCCATCAAACAACTAAATCTCTGCTCCAATTTGTAGGAAAAAACCCCATGCCATTAACTGCTTTCCTAACACTTTCTTTCTCTTGTATTAATATGGCAACCTTTTCTTGCTTTTATAGATTAGAACCAAATTCTTAAAGCTATAAGGAAACACAGGTTTACTGTAGCTGATTCTGAGATACAGTAGTCCAGCAAGGAGTTCAGACCTCAAAAGAAGAGTCTGTACAACAAGATTCAGCACAATGTTGAGACATATTAGCTATTGCTCAAGAAAAGCCGCCAAAATGAAACTGCTTAGACTTCTATACTATCATGGGTGCCTGCTTCCAGAACCTGACCTAAGTTGCTGGAAACTAGCTGCAATATGACTGCAAACAATGCTGCGAATGTAGGACATTGTTATTCTTCTCTTCCATTGAAAACCACAAGTGGAGTTGCGTCATTTTCTTAAAAATTCTCTATTTCCTTCCAAACTGGTAAAATAATGATAAATAAAGTGTTCTGTTCATACATCATCTAATAATGTTCAAAATGAAAAAAAAAAAATTCATTCAGATATGGTCTGCAATAATAGAGCCGAGAGAAGATGAACCAGTCTGGCCTACAAAATAAAGTGAAGCAGAATTTGGGAATTTGGAACACCTTACGATGTAATATTTAAAGAAAAAAAAGAAATAAAATGTAACCTACCCAAACTCAATCAGTGATGCACCGACAGAGAAAAAAGAACTCATTACTACTAATATTTCTTTCATTCTCAGACAAGAAGTTAAATTATCCTCTTGAATGCACGGAAGATTGTTGCGAAAGACAGCAGCCTTCTTCTTTACAACATATTCTTCAGAACTCCAGGAGACACATCATTAGAGCTATGAGGCTCTTTCTCTCTGTAAAACTTCCAGAGCATAGCCACTATTATATTCCTTTAGAGATCCTCACCGCCCTGGGCGACTGGTGGATAGTCTACAGCTCCAGTACATCAGCCAGACGCTCTGCCTTATTTAGCATGGCTACTGCAGCAAGGACATCATCTCTACTGGCTTTCTATCCAAAATATATGCAAGGCACAACAAAGAATATACCCAAAACACTGAGCACAGCCTATGGCCTTCAAAACAAAAATCTCACAATGGCAATACTGGATCTTCTGATCCAAACCATCGGGAAACATTTCTTTAGAGGTGAAAAAAGCTCCTGTTGATTGTACAAAAAATAGTGATGTAAACCAGAGTTGCATGACCCAGTATTTCTATTGAACTGGAACTATTTTGATCAATATTATGGATCCATTTCTTTTCAGGGCATTTGGTAAAAAATGTAAAGTATAGTTTAAAAGGAATTATTGGATGCGTACTAAGTACTAGGGATTAGTTAAGGTGTTGGTTTTGCATGGCTTGGTTTTTGGTGGGGAGGGAAGAAGCCAGCCACAGAAGTGAATCTTTTGTGAAAAGCTCCTAGAAGCTTCCTCCATGCCTGGCAAAGTGAATCCCTGCTTGGCACTAAGAACAGACATGCTGCTAAGCCAATTAGACAAGCAGTAATATATTTAAGAAGGAAATCAAAACTGCGGCCAGTTAACTTTTAAGTTTGCTAATTTTCTGGTTGGCACCTCTTCTGGTTTGAAAGCAAAACCAGCAAGAGATGCTGTCGCTGTTGCAGTGCGTGTTTTTGATTGTAATGCAGTTTGAGTAGTCAGTTTGATAATACTTCCTGTTTTGTGCTGTTGGAGCATATTTTATTATTAAGGGATTGTTCCTTCCCCCCCATGTTGTTAGTTTTTGCCCTAGTTGTCCATCTCCCCAAAGACCTGCCCTTTTCTTCCCTTTTCCTCCTCCCACTGAATGTCAATCCCTCCCCAAGCCTGCCCCTTTCTCTAGAAACTTCCCTATCAATTTTATACTCTTCAAAACCCCATTGGTTTGTTTAAGTTATTCTCCTCCCCTGTAGTCCCCTATTGGTTTAAACATTGTATTCCCCGCCTTGTGGTCCACCCCCAGTTGCTCCCAGTGTGTTCAAGATTGTATCCTCCTCTGGGACCTCTCCCCATTTCTAAGTTGATGTATGCATTTGGGTCAGTGTCTTTGTGTCCCTGACCCTCCAGGGAAGAAACTCCTTTGGAAAACATGCAGAAGACCTCTCCCTGTTCCTTGTCCCCGCCCTCGGCGCAGTCCTATCCCCAATGCAGTCCACCTGTGCCATAGAGCAGCTGTGCCCTACAGCTGCACCCTGGATTCGCCAGCTTTCTGGGGGCAGCCCACTCTGGCTGTTGGTGTCAGGAGCTAGTCGGTCTGAAGAAATCCAGCATGGCAGCAAGACTCCAAGTCAGAAATACAATTTATTAGGAAAAGGGGAAAAACCAAATACATGCAATAATACAAAAGAAAAACCACGGACAGAATACAACCTGTCACCCTGCTAGTTAGGGTGGTGGCAGCAGTCCGGATGAAATGGCCTTGTTGAAGTGGTGATCCTGTAGAAACCATCTGGTAGCTCTTGTCCTCTGAAGACCCAGTGGGTGAGGGTGGCCGTTCCTCTAGGAAGCCAGTGGAAAGACTGCTTGTGGTGTCCCAAAACTCAGGTTATATCCAGCTGGGGATGCTTAGCTCCTGCCCCCTGGGCAGAGCATCTTGCAATGGGCTCAAATTGTTCTGAGTCATGCGGTGGTTCCTTGATTAGCCTTTAAACAGAAATGGCTCCTGGAGGGAGTCATCTCTGAATCATGTGGCAAGACATGGATGGCCCCGTTAAGAGATAAGGAGATAAGGAAAAAAACGATGCCCCTCCCGGTTTCAGCAGCTCTTGAGGTTGGGAGCAGAAAACATTTTTATATTGTAGCCTAGGACAATACAGGATGAATGCTTTTGCATTTGCAGGAAGTTTGTGTGGATTTGAAAAGCATCCCTATAGCAGAGGCACAAAAGTATTCTCATACCCTTTTAAATCATCTTCAAACCAAGCAATTCTCACAATAAGGTAGCGCATGAATGACTTGCAAGTGAGTTGAAGAAACACGGCAAAGATAAGTAGTGTTCAACTGCAGAGAATCGTTTAGGGACACCATACCTTTATATACCTTTATATTTTAAATCAGGAAGCATGGATGGACCGTTTTTTTCCCCTTAGTTGACTACAGAACCAGCGGTCCCTTGCGGGAGGGTGTTTGGATTCAAGATGACACTGGCAGCTAAGAGCATGGCTACATAGAAGGTGCTACTTTGAGACCAGAACATTCAACTACTTCAAGGCAGATAGGAGAATAGCTGACTAGTGACAGCTCTGAGCAGAAGAGTCTGTGGCTTATCCTGTGGGAGCAATAGTAAGACATTTCAATTGAAAAACCCCATTCATTCCCAAGGAGCAAACATCAGTAAAAATAAAAGGTCAAGTAAAGACACCCTAGTGCTCTTCTTATCAGAAGCATGTTCCTCCATATGAGAGTATTTAGGAAAGGACAGTCCATTCATAAAGAAAGGTGTGCCAGTTAGAAAACCTGTAGAACAATACAAGACAAACTCACACAATATACATCCTCAAATGCAAAATGAAGAAATAATCATTTCAAGCTTCCGTGGAATTAATTGCATTTTATTTGTTCTTTTCATTTCAGCTGCTCTCAAGTTATTTTTTAAGACTGAATTTTATGAATTCAGCAAAGCTCTCTTTCTGAATGTCTGCATACCCCTATAAAACACTGAGGTGACAAAGAGAACGGCAGTGGAAGGAAACCTGGTCCACCTCCCCCTCCTTGAAGCTTTAGGCCAGCGAGTGATTAGAATTTAGTCACTTCATTTGCTTTACCAAGAGAGAATGTTTTCCAGCCTTTATCTTTCCTTTTGGAGCTGATTCACTTTGTAGTCATAAATTCTTGACTCAGTTGGTGAGAAACGATGGCATTACAGCCGTGGATGTTAAAGTGCACTGATGGGAAATGAAGTTTTCATCTTCAGGTCCTTGCTTCAGTAAATATTCCAAATTCATCAGAAAGAAAGTTCCCAGACCAGTAATCCCCACTCAAATGACCTAATTCAAATAGTTTGTAGGCATAAGAGGCATCAAGCAGGTGCTGTCATCTGTTAGGGGAATACGCAGCCAGTACATGATTGTCTAGTTAGGCGGCAACAATTTTGGAAAGAATTTAGTTTTTTTGTATTGCAAGTGAATGGTCAATACATTTTATTAGTGGATACGGGTAAAAGAATGTCTTCTGCATCCTTTCAGAGGGGAAGCTTCCCTAGATCTAAAGCTGCTCAGCTCCACGATAGGATGCTTTGTCTGAAAAGGGAACTCAAGTCTTTGTCCTTTTGGATTGCTTCCATAGTTTTTCACTCACTCTTCAGGTAGCTGTTAATATGTTCTGTTATCCCTTGCAAACTTTTATGGGCATAGTCACTGAATTGGTATGTATTCCATGAAGTCCACAGGCCCTGTTGAGATGCAGCCACAGGTCTCAAGGGTGTTAGCAGATGTTATTCTGAGGCCACTCCTAATGATTTTTGATGGATCATAGTGACTGAGGAAAGTGCCCAAAGACTGGATGAAAGCAAATGTCACCCATCTTGGAAAAAGGCAACTAGGAGGACTTGGAAAAGTACAAGCCAGCCAGCCAGCGTCATTTTTATCCCCAGGAAGTTGATGGAGCAGCTATTGCTGGAAAGCATTGCCAGGCACATGAAGGAGGACAAAATAACATAGTCAGCATGGATTTACCAGGGGAACTTAATGCTGAACAACTTTTTAAACTCCTCTGATGAATCAACTTGCCCGGTAGATGAAGGGAATATTGTCTGCCTGGGCTTCAGGAAGGTTTTGGACATTTATCTACGTGGCAGCACACATACATCCCAGAAGTGTGCAAAGAGGAGGGAACCAGTGTCTTTTCAAGGATGCTCAGTGAAAAGACAAGAGGCAGTAGGCACACACTGAAATACAGGAGATTGCCTCTGCACATCACCAAATGATTTTTTACTGTGAGGGCGACTGAACCACGGCACAGACTGCCCAGAAAGATGGTGGAGCCTGGATCTTTGAAGACATTAAAAGTACACCCAGATATAATCCTGGGCAAGAGGCTCTAGGTATCCTGGTTTAAGCAGGGGGGTTGGACCTGGTGAGCCCCACTGACGCCTTCCACTCTCGTTCATTCTGTGCTAGTGAATTCTCTTAGAGATGCATTTCAAGCACTGGCATGACAAAGGTCTGTGCAGAGAGAGATCCAAATGGACATGGGATCTAAGTTCCTTAAGTAGTGCTCAAGAAGAATGCAAAACTCTGGGATAAGTGTCTCTTCCATAACTGAATCCCTTTCACGGGAAAATTCCCCAGCTATAGAAAGATCTTCTGATAGGCATGCTTAAGACTGACACTGGCTGAGCAAATTTCTCCCTATGTGTGTTTAAGACCAATTAGGATCTTCACCAAGAGTGTTGTCAACATAGTCACAGAATGTATATTGTTAAGAAGGGACAACTTACATCAGAATGGCAAATATTGGTCCACAAAATGTATTAATGTATGGGAACTATCTACTTGGGTTGAAAATAAAAAAGAAAGAGTTAGTCTTTATTTATCAATTCCATCGCAATATTGATGAGGTAAGAAAAAGACCTTAGTCCTTAACCTTCTTAACTCAAGCAAAGATTTTTAAAAATTCCTTGTAAAAAATGTATCCTAATTATCAGACTATGAAACAATTTTAGTTGGGAAAAAAGTTCCAAAATTGTGTAGATAGTGGTAAAGAAGCCAAGAAAATAGGTAAGAAACAAAAAGAGAGCAAAAGAGTCAGCTTCAGTCTGCAAGCTCGTTCTAGAAGTAATCTGGTAGAAAAAGGAACCCCCAGTTGAATTTCCAATGTATTCATGCACTTGATTCAGTAACTAGTCAATGTAAAAACCAATCCTTTTGTACAACTTCTCCCAGCAACAAAAACCCCAACAGCTTGACACCACCATCATGCCTGTCCCAGATGTATTTTAAAAGAATTTTCCTTTCTTGAAACTCTATTTGCATAAAAGTTGCAAGACATTGGAGGGATTCTCCACATTCTCATTTCTCCATGTGGCTTGAAAGTCTATTTGATAAAATATGCAACAAAGCATATGATTTATAAGGTAGGGTAAAATGGATGATTTGGGAATTGATCTCTTGTTGATATTAAACTTCATATCCACTCTCTGTGAAGTTTCTAAAAGAAATGATGGAGCTGAGGCATGAATCTGCCACAACAAGTGTTAAGCAAAGATACACACTCCCCTTCACATGCCCCCCTTCCACACACACCTAGGCCCACACAGAGGTCAGCATAGCAGATGATGAACACCTTCTTTGGCACTTCATGAAATCCTAACATGAGGAAGTGTTGAAATACAGAGATTTTGTCCCGTGTAGAAACCCATCCCATGTATTTTATGCTGTAATTCTTCTCTCTTTTAAAATTTGCTATCTTCTGCATAGTTTTCATTAACCTGTTACAGTAGTGAAAATCACAGATCAAGGTAATGTTGTAACACTTTGATTTTACCCCAAGAGCTGAGGGAAAACTTGCTCCTATACTTCAATCTGAGTTTCTTCTAGGTTCCAACTTTGTTTCTCTACCATCAAGAGTCTCCTGTGTTGCTGCTCAAAGCCCCATCCAACCTGACCTTGAATACTTTCAGGGATGGGACACCCACAACTTCTCTGGGCAACCTGTTCCAGTGTTCCAGCACCCCCACAGTAAAAAAAGTCTTCCTTTCATCTAATATGTGTCAGAAGTATTAAATCTAGGCATATAAACTTTGAGGAAAGGTTTGAAATTCTTTTGATTTGAATCACATTTTATATGAATACTGACTTACAGATGACTAAAATATGTTGATGGGCATTTGAGCTGACACTTTTTGAAAAGGTGCATGGAATTTAAAATTAAAACCAGTACCATTAAAAGCTTTGTGCCGTTTTCTTTTTCCTCTGGTATTCAAAATTGCATATATCAAATATCTGTGCTTCATACAAAGCTCTTAGACACTCTCAGAAAAAAGCTTTTCTTTCAGACTAAGTTGCAGTTTACGTAGAACACTGGTACTAGTGAAGGTTTTTCTGGGCATAGGGGGAACACCTTCTCATTGGATTTGTGTGCAGAATGCATTTTATGCAAACTGGAAAATTGATCCCAGCTGTGTTCTAGTCATCATTCTTACTGCATCAGGCCTGAAGATTCTGTGAAAAGTAGCCAGTGGACCTTGAACATAGCTCATGTGAAACAGATGAGAGGCGATGGAGAAGTTGAGGGAGAGAATAAAGAGCATATGGCCCAGTACAGACTAACAATTGTTTGGCACCCTTTAAAGGCTGTGTTTGACAAGCAGGGCTGAAGCAGGTCTGCAAAATATCCGGGAGATCAAAATCCATTGAAGCAAATTGCCCTGGCCAGTCACCTTGCTGCCGATAATTCACTCTCCATAGCAGCTGATCAGGCCTAACAATGCTGCTGCAGAAGTATTGTGAAAAAGGTAGGCATATTTTCACAGATGCAGGGGAAAATCCCCTTGGATGATGGCTCCAAGGGATTACTTGATGGAGCAAGTTATGCACCCTTATCTACCGTGCAGTATCTAAGTTGGTGAGTTCACTATCTGTCAGCATCACTTTCGAAAATAAATGTTTGATCCACAAAACAATATTTCCTATGTCCTGTCTACCTGCTTCATTTCAACCAATGAATAGGCTACGTTCCATCAGCAAAGGGTTTATGATCCTATGTTTCTTTAAACTGTGATAATTCTTTATTTTTTTCTAGATCAGACACTGTCTATTCATAAGATTCAGATGTCCATGGCAGGGGTGTAATTAAATTCACATGTTAAAAAATAACCTTGTTCTTGTTATCTTTTTATTAAATTACTGACATGTAACATCCGTCTGAGAGCTGAAGAAAACCCCTTCATTTGCTGTTTGCCAAGTATCATCTATGTGATACAAATTCTAGTTGAGAAATCACACCCGTACATTGCCATGTAACACTACTAGTAATGCTTTCACAACCTTTTCTTCATCATTAGGTCTTTGGTGAAGTGAATGATTAGAACATAAGCAAGGGAATTTGTTCAAGATGCTCCAGAAAGAGCTGTGGTCTGTTCTCTTCTTTGCTGCCTATGTTAGCACTGAGCTGCAAAAAAGGAAAGATTACTAGGAAAAGTGTTACTTTCAGTCTAAACTTGTAAATGATGTTTGGAATACCCTGTTAAATGACAAGGTGCTCTTTTAAAATATGGCATCTTAAGGGAAAATGTCAGCTTTAAAAAGGTTTTGAGACAGTTGCTTCTGGAAAAAAAAAAAAAAAGAAAAGAATTGGAGGCTTCTAAGGTCTTTAGGCATACTATTTTGAAGATTGATTCAAACCACAGTTTCTTCATATAGGAAGAACAGAGGACCATAGATGCAACCCATTTGAAAATGGATTTCTATATGTTTCTGGTTGGGATTACCAGGCATCATTTCTTGTGAAGTCGAGGGACTGCAGTTAGCACTCCAATAATTTCCTTCCCTGAAATTCATCTGCATTTGGTCCTTTTTCCAGAGTCCCCATTTATTAGTGAAGGTATACTCTATCTATGCATTAGAATATTCCATTAGAGTGTGTGACTCATACTTGCTAGTTAAAATTAGCTGGAGCGGAATGGATAGTTACAGTTGCGTGTATACAATAGTCTTATTTTGGCAAGTTTTCTTTAGACAATGTTGAAGCAGCACTAGCAAATAGGAAGTACAGCTTGCAGCAGGGAAGGACACTCTTCTGCTTTCTCAAGTTTCCTGTAGTTAAATAGACGCCAAAAGGCTTTTCCTAGTACTACTACTGTCTTGTAGGAATACTTGATCTAATCCTATCTTTGATCAAATTCCTAATGGGTTACTTTTCTACAAGGCAGAACATTTTTCTTTTAATAATATGTATTTTGTAAGGTGGAGACATGAACTTGTGCACCAGTCACGTGGACTGTACTCCTTATTAAGTTTCACAACCTTCTTGAGAAAATATTGACTGTGTGTAACTTCAAAAGGAGAATTCTGGGCATCTTCATTCTATTGATGTAATTGTTTTTCTGCCATGCTGGTATTGTTTTCTATCATTTTTACCAACAGAAATATTTTTCCCTGACACCTATGGAAAAGACCTATGTTTACTCAACAGTGCAGCGTCAGTACATTGTTTAGAATGATTTCAACATGGTCCCAAACATATCGGACAGCTAGACAGCAGAGGTTAGCAACAGGGAATGGGAGTAACTTCTGAACCGTTTCAGTAGATTTCCCAGGAAGGGCTTGCTTTCTGCCACTGCAAATTTTCCCAGAGATTTTGTCTGGTGAAGAGTTGCATCAAAAGAGTATTTTTGCCCAAACCTTGGGGCAAGCTCTGTCTCCGATTTACTAGTGAATGCAAAGAGGGTGAAAGTGCTGCTTCAAAGCCCTCTGTGCGCTTTCTGTACCAAGAGGGGGGGTGACTCCAGAAATAAGTTTTGATCTCTCTTCAGAACACAAGGCATGTCATCACCTCATTCATCTTCTTCTGGGACTCATAGCGTCTTAAGACTAAGAAGCTCTCTTGCTTGCTGAAGTGCGTTCAGCAAAAAAACCTTGTCTCATCAGCAGATTTGAACACAACTACAGTCGAGTCAATTCCAATGCTGGCAGGGCAATACTCTACCCCACTAGTAACATGCCACTATTAGAAGACTGTGTAAAACGATTTTTGTACAAAGTAATCGGAGGGAAAAATAGAATTGGGAAGAACTGCACATTGTTCTGGAAAAAGCCTCCTGCCTCAGTCTTACAGACATCATTTGCTGGTATCATTTTTAATAGTTGGGGGTTTTTAAATTTTGTAGAAGAAAAAATATTACTGCACCTTTATGTTTCCTTAATAGAAGTGCAGCCATTTCTTAATAGAATAGAAGTAAGCCATTTGGATATGTACAAATGGTCTTTTCAAATACATATGCTATAGCCCACTGTGAAAGTAATTAGCTATAAAGAGAAATCTAAAGGTTTAAAAAGATTTTGGAAGAAAGTAAGTCTAAGGTGATAGAAGAAGAAGAAAACAGCAGTTTTCTTCTGGTGAAAAAAAAAACAAAGGGAGGACCTTGTACAGTGGAGATGTATTATTTGACTTATTGACTGAAAAACTGAGTAGGTTTGCTATTGCCAATGGTTTTCATTAGGAAGGAAGAGATTCCTTTGGCAAAAAAAACCCCTTCAAACTGACTTGACAAAAATGTTATGACACTTAACTTCACCAATCCTGAAGACAAATTCTCATCACTTGATCTGGAAATCATGATGGTAATGGAGACAAGGATGTCTAAGCCATGCCATCAGGAACATAAAAAAGCATTAGAATGCAGGTAAGACTGAGCTCCTGAACTAGTGTGAAGAGAATGCAACAAAGACATTTTCCTTTAAGAGTCTTCAGGATGGAGAGCAGATCAAATTTTTTCATGTGAAGTATTTCTGAATGGAATGAATCTTCAAAATAACATTGTTTTCCAAAACCTGTCTACAGGATCTCTTACCATGATACACAGTTCCTATGAATAGAAAAAGCAAAGCACTTTTTTCCAAACTGTTGTGCACTCTTAAGCAATCTACAATAAAAATAGTATTTTTTCATGCTGGGAATGATGTGAATTACAAAAAAGCCTTGTAGCACACTTGGCACTGTAGTCTCTTGATTAGCATAGCTTTTTATTCATCAAACACATTTCACATTGACTATTTTTCTCTTTTAAATAACGGCGTCTTTGTACTTATGCAGCATCCATGAAGAATTTCTTGGGTGTTATTTTGTACCTGATCCTAAATGGCAGGTTCTGCATTCTGCCATCTGTCTAGCTTTCCCATTTGATGCAGCTTCTGAGAGGTATTTTCAGAATCGAGGACTACTTGCAAGAATGATGCTAAATCCATGCATTTTACTCCTTGGTTAATGCAAAACTATTTTTCCTTTACACTTCAATGAGAACAGGAAAATAATGATGGTGAGTTCAATCCTTAGAGTAATACAAAGAGGACTATTATCATCATTAGAAACCAAGCAAGGTGTATTTATTGCACATGCATTATACTCACTGATGCAAATTACCCTGTAAATTCAAAAGGAATCTGTATCATAGGAGTGGATGGACTGTTTCTATTGATATTTTGCTTAAAGCAGAAAATTAATTCTTTTGACAGCCAACTCATGATTGCAAGCTCACTTTCAACTACAGCTTTCAAACAGAAGAAACATGTCTGTTCATAAAACGATACAGTACAGTACACAATAGCAAGTCAGGTCATAGACTTTGAAAAGAAAAAAACAGATCAAAGGACAGATTCATTCACATCTACAAGCCCTCAAGAGTGTACAGGTCAAATGTCCCCAGAAAACTAGGCTGGTGGCGCAAATTCTCTATGTTGGCACCAGCAGAAGCAGCTGCTATCTTTATAGGATGCAATCTTGCTTACATCACCCTTCAGAGCAATCTTCTGTACCCCTGCCCAATACACCTTCTGCTCTATTCCTTGGACTTCACATTTGCATTTCTACAGAGTCCTGTCCTGCAAACTGACTCAAAGTTCAGGTAATAGATTTCCAAGATTTAGAAAGGTTGTGTGAGGTTCATTTATTTCATATTTCATTCCATCTAAGCAAACTGTAACTTTCTGAAGTGAAATATTTTGAGTATGTCACGTGTATTTTAATGTTAGCTCTGCTTCACATTAAAACTTCTCACAGACCCCTGTGATGCCTTGCTGCAAAAATATATAGCTGCCAAGAGTGGTTGTGGGAAGTTAGAATTGCCAGAAAACCATACAAACAATCTAACAATAGAGCCTTGGATTTCTGAATATAATTGCACCATGTAAAGTCAAAATATAATATTTAAATGATTTTGTATAATGATGAGTGTGGGCTAGAGAGAATCCAGATAGAATTTTATTTTTTTAAACAGTTCCGGGAAAAACATGGCCTTGACTTGGAAGTATAGCAGGAAATATTTTTATACAGCATGAGTTCTCATTACCTAATCATATGATTTGTAGACCTGAATTGGAAACCAGGAAAGAAACAAAGAAAAATATTCAAGCTATAAAAGATGGGAGTTTAAAATTTTCTTGGTATTTCTGATTAAAGCTATTAGGTAGCTAAATGGTCACCCATTATTTTAAAAAGCATCTGGACATTAAAAATAGGTAAATTTCTGCGGGACTTGGATGTCAGCTATTCCTGAAAAGCTTTATTTCACTGCTTTCCAACCCTGAATCAATCCACTTAAACGCAGCTGTATTTCAGATGCTCAGTGGAACTGTCCATGTAATGCAGATAGTTGACAAATAATCTGCAGAAAAAGCTAGATGGATTTGAAGATCTTTTCCTGTAAATGGTATTCACGTTATTTGTACAAACACACAGATGGGATTTCTGCTGTCTTCTTCAGGCCACTTCCTCCAGAGAGCTCTCCATCAAATCTCTCTAGTTCTACTCTTCTGGTGATCCAAAGTCAGCACTGGGATGGTCCAACTGCATGAATTACTGTCTGCTAGAGGTGCACCCTGAGGGCTTCTGTGTGCAGCATCACGTGAGCCCTACTAAAGTCACCCTGTTGGTATAAACTGAGCTAGCTGGACCTTAAGGGACAAGATTGTGCACTGATATTGTAAGAGAAATTAGGTACTAAGAAGGAGGCTGGAAGATTTAAATATTTCTGCCTCCAGCTTAAGCAACACTCAATCTTGGTCTTTATCTGAAAAACTAGGTGAATTAACCTATTTGGCGTTCCTATGCCAAAAATGTCAGTAATACAACAAGAACCGTCAAAAGAGTAACAATTCCAATCATTACTTTGTAAAAGTAATTCATTGGAAGAAGTCGGGAAGAAGGATGAAACATGCCAATATCCTACCCTGAGAATCATTCTGTTGATTTGCACAGGTTTCTTATTATATACCCATCTAATGCATTGGACATGCATGCTTGTGATGACACAAATACTTGCAAAGCTTACCTGATAAACCATGTTCTCTTCAGACAACACAACATTTCTTGATGGTTGTGTTTGCTAATTACATTTAGACTCAATGTTCTTCAAGGTCTTTTCCAACCAAAGTGATTCCATCATTCTCTAAATCGCAGACCCTGCTTGTCTTGGTTTAGGGCAAATTTGGCAGCAATCCTCAAGAAGGGGTGATTTATTAAAAATATTGATCTAGTACTGATATCCAACTGTGACGGACAAAGGCTCCCTAACAGTTCAAAATTAGAAAGTGTATGTCTATTGCAACGCTGGGCAGCGTGCGGGATAGCTCCCAAATACACACTGTGATTTAGAGGTGATAACAGAGTCTTTTTATCTATACAAGTATTGAATACCCAAAAGACAAATACATGTTCATAATTTAGGTACATCCCATCATTCCTCACTTCGTATGGTAATTAGTTCAAAAGCTATTAAGCACGCGTAGTTTGTTGCTCAAAATGAATCGGTGGTCCCTTTCATGGGGAGGGGTTCCAAAATGAGGAAATAAATGAAGTCTTCCTGCTTCTGAACTTTCTACATTTTCAATGCAAATATGACAAATGAACCCATTGGTAGAACTCCCATTCCCCATCTTCAATTGGTTTCAGAACAGAGGTGGCCACAAAGTGCAAGCTCTCAGTGCTCTCCAGGTCCCAGTCTGGAGCAGGTTTGAACAGTTCCAAGAAAAGGGAAAGAAAAAAAGACAGTCCAGGGAAAACTCTGCCTCAGCCAGCTAAACCAACTGAAAAGCAAACAACACTCTGTTCTGCTCCATCAGTGCCCAGACAACACAGTGCAGCACAGAATGTGGAGCAGTGTTGCTTTTAGAAGAGTGAGTGCAGCCTGTGATAACAAACTCCGTGCTTCTTCTTCTCCCAACCTTTGCTCTCAGAACCAGTCTTGAAGGCAGAGAATAGAATATCCAGCATTAACAGAACAGATGGCTGGGGATACAAGCATCATAAAGTCACCCTAGGACACTGCTCTACTGAGATATGTCACCAGACTATGCTAAGACAAAGTTTTGGAACTGCTAATTAAAATTCTACTATCACAGTGAAGCTGAGGAGGAAAGACAGCTCACTCCAGTTACCTTGTGGCATGCCAATACTTCCTTTCAATCACAATGGTTTTCGTCTTTAAGTCCGTGACATCACAGGCATAATTCAACATCTTTTGGGCAGGAAGGAAGATATTCTTCTTCTCATTATACTGATGGGTAAGCTGAAATGCAAAGCAGTTAATTCAAAGTGAAACAGCGATAAAGTCAATAGTAAAACTCACCACAGTTTTGTTTACCAACCCAAGTCCTTACGATCCCAAAATACAAGAACAGCTGTAAAAGCCTTGTGGTTTCTTAATTTTTTCCTATACCTACATGGGAGGGTAAGGGATAAATGATCCCAAACAATGGTAATCCACAACAAAGCATTCTTGACATCATATTCAGCTTTTGCATAGTGAGCTCTTCACCTGATCAAGTTATTCCATTGCAATAGTTTGGGGAGTATCTTAGAGGGCTGGCTGTTGTTTGGTTTAAACCATCTTGATCATTCAGGAACCCAGTAGCAATGAGAAAGTTCAAAATAAGATAGTGCTACGCAGTGATTTTCCTATATGACAGATGTATTTCTACAAGACAGAAGGCTGACCTAATGCTTCCCTACAACATGGCTGAAGTGGCATCCTGTTCCCCATAGGTTTTTCCGTTTAATTTTAGCAGCTTTCTTACTAGATTAATGAGCTGAACTAACTCAAAAAGGAATCAGATAAGTGCCAGAGCTTTAAAACAAACAACAACAACAACAAAAAGGATGCAAAATGGTGATTTGTGGGTGCGTTTGAAAACAGAAATTTTTTTGTATTTTTCATAGAGACATGGCATTCTCTAGAATGATATTGCTCCAACGGTTTGAGTTTGGTTTTCTTTTTCCCCCTCAATTGTAAATGTTATGCATTCTTTTTGGCTATTTCAGTAAATAGATTTTCTGATACGTGTGAAAGACAGTCTAAAGTTCCCCTCATTTGCCTCACGACCATTCCCAGGACAGACACTTGGACCCTAAAGACACCGATGGGAATTCTGGCCTGCCAGTAATGGATGAACACCAAAAATCCTGAGGCCCCTGAGCAGAATTCTGGCCTGCCAAGGGATTGTTCACAGCTGTGTCTTCAGTGACTGCTTCTAGCAGGGCCTGCCAAAGGGCGACCCAGCCTATATGCTTGCACCTGCTTCACGACAATAGACCAGGAATTTTCCCACCTCTTGGCCAGATGAACTTGCTGGGGCAACTTGGTAGCCCCCCCATGGAAAATCCTTCCTCTGCTCCACTACCACCGTGAGGCACCGAGGTTGAAGCCCCCCTCCCAAGGACTGAGACTGAGACACCTGTAATTCTGATGCAGGGGTGCTGGCCTGACTGAAGCAGGATGCCTGCTGAGTGTTGCCTAGAGATGTGCCTACAGGACCTAGACTGGTTTCCCCCAGAAAGCAGTCCTGAAACAGTGGGTCCCACTCACTGCTGCTACTGACTTATCCTGCTGAGAACATGGACTGTCTGTACCCGTCTTCAATACCTTTTTCCCCCTCAGCAATTTCAATAGACTTCTTCTTCTTGATTGGATCTGTTCCCCCTCAGCCATTTCAAGATTCTGTTTCCCCCCTCAGCAATGGACTATAATAGAACCTTGAGTTCACCAGGACTTAACCTTGAGTTAACCAGGCAGGGCCATTATCTTCCCAACGCGACTAGGCAAACTCTGTTGGCTGGACTATGAGGACTTAGTCTCTCCACATTTGGTAGCTATACTCCTGTCTTGGTTCAGGGCAAATTTTGAGGAGAACCCCCAAAGGGGCTCCTCTAGGAAAGCAGATTCATTTGGCCCCTCCCCTATGAAATATTAATCCCAATATTACCGGGTGGGACGTGCCTGGGCTCGTCTGACCCTTGCTGCTGGGCCAAAGGCGGCAGCTGTGATGTTTCACCTCAGAGATACATTTGGCCGGCTGCATCCTGCAGCTAGGCACTCGCAACAAATCCAGGCATAGTAGAAATTCAGTTGACCTCTGGTGGAAAAGGTTCAAGGGACGGTGAAGAGAAAAAGGAGAGGATTCTGCTGTAGAGTTTTAATCCAGAGTTTATTCCAGGATGACAGACCTCTGAATCTTGTAACAGCTCCCAACAGAATCCAGACCGCATGGTCCCGTCTCCTTTTAAGCCCGGGGACAGGGGCAGGGGAAGGCACAGGTGAGCCACCAACCAGGTGGGAGGAGGGGAAGGCTCAAAGGATAAAGACACTTGGACAGGCCAATGAGCCCGGACCTGAGGGGCATCTTTTGAACTTCTGCCAACCACACCATGACCCTGCTGGAATGTTAACATTGATGGACAGCACTTAGCAGGAGGGCAAAGGGGGAGGGGAAAGGACAGGTTTCACCTATCCCAACACCTGAGGGATTTTCCTGTTTCCTGAAACAGGAAATGGCGTCACACTGCAACACTCCCCCCAACCGGTCCAGGAGAAAATAGTTCCTTGGAAAGAGGTGGAAAAAACCTGTTTATTAAACAATAAAACCTAAACAATATTGAACAATAAAACCCCTTGTTGCTCCAAAAGAGATGACAAACTGAGAAAGTCCCCTCCCTTGGGTTGCAGTTCAGCTCACACAGGCTCTTATCAGTCCCTCCGGTGCTGGAAATGTTGCGGGCCGGGCCCGGCCTGGTGGGCCACAGGTGCTAGCTGCCGGTGCTCTTCTGGGTGTTCAGTCCAGAGCAGGTTTCAAGAGGTCCAAAGAAAAGGGAAAAAAGAAAAGAAACCACAGTCCAGGGAACTTCCTTGCCTCAGCAAGCTAAAACTAACTAAAAGCAAAGGAGAGCTCTGTCCCACTGTCTGTTCATCCCCAGACAACACAGTCCAGGAGCAGGAATGTGGAGGAGTGAGTGCAGGGTCTGAAAACAAACTTCTGCTTCTTCTCTCCCCCCTTCACTCTCTGCAACAAGTCTTAAAGGTGCAAAACTTATGATGCAGCATAAACAGAACAAGATGATTGGGGTTAAAAGCATCATATAATCAGCTTAGGACAACTCCCTCTCTCTTTCTCCCCCTCTTTTCTATTCTTTTCCTCTCCCTAATTCCTTTCATGCATTTGCTGTGGTCATTCTATAAATTTGTTTTGATACTGCAATCCCCTTTCCGTGTTGTCTGTTGCACTCCCAGATCAGTTAACCAACCATCACCACCCCCATTGGTATGAGCGGATCGTGACATTAAATTGGCATCATGGACAGGATTCTGATCGACAGAAGGGTCTGCAAGGCTGTTTGTAGTCTGGAACAGGGGAAGGACGATTTGCTTCAGCCACACCTAGCCCCTCATCGCGAAAGGGTTGAACGAAGCTGGAAAGCAAGGAAAGCTCTTTGAATTTCCCACAAACTGCGCACGCCCAGGTGAAATACGCCCCCATACTCTATTGAGGGTTCTGTCTTTAGAATTTCCCAAAAAATCTCTTAGCGCAAAAGGGGAAACTGTTTTTGTTTATGTGTGAATTTGGACTGTCTGGGAAGGAAGGGACAACTTGAAGGAACTAAGCAGGGCCTCCCAGGGAGATTTGGTCTCTTCACCCAGCCAGGGAAGCAAAGGGGAGCACAGCAAAGGCTGTGAGATTGTCTAACTTAAGTTTGCACCTCCCTGTCATGGTTTTGGTCCCTTCATAAAATGACTGAAAACTCTAGCACAAAAGTTACAGCTGAATTTTCTGCTCTGCTTGCTAAATAGAATGCCAAGCCTTCTCCAAGGGGGGAGGTTTGGGCAGAGAACAGCTGGTTTAATTTAGAAAATGTCATAGATAGAATTTGTTCTTTACAACATGAAACAGAAGTTAAACTGGGCAAAAATAAGACCATCCTCTGCTCAGTTTTGGCAGCTTGTCTCACAGCAGCCATAGAAACCCTTTTTAAGCAAAGAAACGAGGAAATAGCAAGAATAGATTCCCTTCAAAACCTAGTTGAAATTTTGCAGAAAGAATTAAAGGAAGATAGAAATGAGATCTATATGTTGCGAGCTGCCCTTAGAGAGGAACTTGCTAAGAATTCACATCATACTGATTCCTCTACAGAGCCAGAGGAAAAGGAAACTCCTGACATGAAACAAATCTATCCCCGTCAGGAACTTGAGGCAGTAAAAAATTGGAGAGAATACTGCTGTCCTCGCTTGAGACCCTTGGTTCAAACAGAATAGAACTATCTTAATGATGAGGATTGTTGGAATGTTGGGGGACATAAGACAGATGATGCACTTTGGACCTGGTTAACATAAGAGATTTGAAAACAGGATGCCTTGGCATAAACAAACGGAACTTTGAAAATTCGACCTGGATTGCAAGAAGATTAAATCAAACGGGTTTACTGGAAAAAGAAAATCCCATTAAACTCTGCAAGCAAGAGATGTTGTTATATGCGTAAGTTTGTGTATGTGATTTTAACCTAATCATTGTAGTACACATTACTAGTCTCCCTGCAATGGTATGTAAGTGCTTGTATCCCACAATCAAATTGGATTCTGATTACCGAGTGGGTCTCCCTGTCTCTCTGCATTGCCGAAAGAGGATCTTGACCCACCTATCACAACTAAACAAATACCGTTCAGTGCTACCGAATTAGCTAAGCTGTAAAAAGAATTCGGGCACCTCCCACAAGAATCAGAGACAAATATGTCCTCCGAGTGTCCCTCGATGGTGGAGATCAAACTAAATTAACCGGAGGCCAGTGGGTACTGGGGACATGGAGCCTTCTTCACAACAGGAGATAAGGAGGTAAGCGTGATGCATGGTCCCTGACACAGGGTGCGTCTTTCTGGGCCGGGAGAATGAATCCTTTGGAAAGGGGTGACCCCCTGGCAATCGTTGACACCACCGACCAGCTCTTAGAAAGTGTCCACAAAGCCGCCTGCCTGCAAAAGATTCATGAAAAGAAATTAGTTCCTGGTTTTGAATGCCCAATGCAATTACCTGTGAAGCCAGAACTAATGACCGATTGAACTCGTGGGCTTCCAGAAACACTTAAACATACAGCAATGACTCTACAGAAAACCATAATGGCTTTGAATCCTGTAGAAAGACTAGATAAGATTCCTCAGGAATTCCCCTGACCAAAGTGGACCTAGAGATCCTGGCTTCACTCCCTACTCTTCCCCCTCACAGCCCTCAGCTTCTCAATCTGATTCACCTGCCAGTAGCCATAAAGTTTGGACATGAGCTGAAGTTGCAGTAGATCTGATTAATTATTGTAGACAAGATGGACCTATAAAAACCCCGGCATAGAAATCAGAAAATAACAAAGGTGTTTGATTTATTGGGGCTCCTGACAGTGAAAATATAGAGAAAGGAAAACAGATCTCTAACTGCCACCATTGGTGGTTGTTGGGAATTCAAAAGTGGGTCCCCAAAGAGGTGATGGATGGTTTGCCCCTTGATAAATTGCAGAAAAGAATAAATAATTGGCACCAGCGAAAACCGAATCCATTGGCTCAACCCAGTGCACCCCTCCCTTCTCAGGGACAAAAACTAACCCTCCCCCAGCCTCTCCCACAGAACACAGGCAGTGAACCAAAACCAACAGGGTTTTCGGGAAACAAATCTCTCTGCCGCTTACAGGTGGGCAAAGGGGCGGAGCGTGGGTTTATTTAAGAATGCTCACTAAAAATAAATCAGGATATATATTAAGCCCAGCTATCACGGGCCTCCACAGGCTACTAGTAACCTTTTTGATTGACATTGGGGCTCAAATCTCTGCACTAACAAAAAAGGATGCCCAGAGGTGTGGAATTGTTCCAACTAAGAGACAATGCTGTGTTCTTAATGCTCTGGGAACTACAGAATCTATGAATGTTGCCTTAGCCAAACTGACGCTCCCTGGAAATGAGCATCAACTAGTCATCAAAATGGTAATTGGGAACATTCCAAATAATTGATTAGGAATGGGTGTCCTTGCTGGGAGGCAGTGGGAAGACTCTGAGGGATTTCTGTGGTCTTTTGGCACACTGCCACTTAACATTAGGCTGCTTCAAACCGCACCCTCCCTACCCTATAATCAAACAACTCATGTAAAACAATACCCTCTACCTTCTGGTGCCAGAGAAGGTATCAAAGCGGTTCTACAGGACTTGAGAAACCAAGGGGTAATAATTCACACACATTCTCCTTTTAATTCACCGGTATGGCCAGTCTGAAAAGCCAGTGGAAAGTGGAGATTAACAGTAGATTTTCGCAGGCTTAATGCCAACACAGACCCTCTTACAGCACTGGTCCCAAACTTAGCTGAATTAATAACATCAATTCAAGAAAAGGCTCACTCAATCATGGCAATGGCAACTATGGATGTCAAAGACATCTTCCTTATGATACCTATACAGCCAGAAGATATAGGGACCATTTTGCCTTCACATGGGAAAGGACGGCAATACACTTGCACTAGGCTTCCCCAAGGCTACAAACACTCCTCCACTTTGGCCCACCATGCTTTAGTTGAGGAATTAGAAAAAATACCCAAACCTGATCCTGCTGATCCTGTAGCTGATAATCAATACATTTAAGACACTCTGGGGGGGGGGGGGGGGGGGGGGGGGGGCGGGGGGGGGGGATGGTGGGGAGGGGGGGAAGGATGAAATAGAGGTAGTAGGGAAACATCAGCAGAAAATAATCTCTCACTTAAAAAGTCTTGATTTGCAGATACCCGCAGAGAAAATTCAGAAACCTTCTCAGGAAGTGAAGATTTTGAGAATTTGGTGGAAAGGAGGCATGACATGTATTCCACCCGATACCCTAACCTCTTTAGATCAGTTTCAAAGGCCTGAATTGAGGAAAGATCTCCAGCAAGCTCTAGGACTATTGGTGTTCTGGAGAAAACACTTCCCAGATTTCTCAATAATTGCTAGGCCGCTTTTTGACTTGCTGAGGAAAAGGATGAAATGGGATTGGACTCCTTCTCAGGAAGAAGCATTGCAATTACTGATTTTTGAGGCAACAGCTCACCAAGCACTAGGCCCTATCCATCCCACAGATCCCTTTCAGGTGGAATGGGGATTTGCCTCCTCAGGGCTATCAGTACACATTTGGCAGTGGGGTCCCGAGGGTCCAACGGGGCCTCTTGGTTTTTATTCCTGTGGTTTCAAAGATGCTGAGAAAAGATACACTACCTGGGAAAAGGGGTTGTTTGTAGTTAGCTTAGCTCTCCTAGAAGAGGAAAAAATTGCATGACAAGAGCTTTCTGTATTAAGAGGGCCTTTCAAAGTTATCAAAATCGTCACTAATGGGAGCCCCACCCCTCCCCCCCACCTGACGGGGTAGCCCAAAGGGCCTCAGTTAGGAAATGGTATGCTCAGATGGAAGGCTATTGTAATACCGTCTCAATAACGGAAGATGCTGCTAAAAATCTAACAATCCAAGGCACTGAGAGCCTGGTTAGCAGCCAAGATAAATGTGCCTCTGTAATCAAAGCTGCCCTTCCTTTCTCCCCCGAACAAGCAGCAAGTTCTTGGTTCACAGATGCCTCTGCAAAACGGGAAGGGAAGGTATGGAGATCTAGAACAGCTGTCTTACACAATTCATTTGGTGAAAGAATCATTACTGAAGGGGAAGGCAGCGCTCAGGCTGGGGAACTCATAGCTGTTTGGAGTGTTTTCCGATGTGAGGCACAGAACATTTCTCTTGCCTGCATTTACACCGACTCTTACGCAGTGTACAAAGGTTGTACCGAGTGGCTTCCTTTCTGGCAGCAAAATGATTGGGAAGTTCACAGAATTCCAGTGTGGCAAAAGGAAAAGGGGCAAGAAATTTTAGATGTTGCAAGCCAAGGAAATATTGCTATTGGTTGGGTAGCTTCTCAGCAAACAGATGGAAATCCAGCAGGAGAGTGGAAGAATAGAGCTGATGAACTAGCAAGGCTCAGCCCCCTGAAAAAGGAACTCATTCCTGAGGACTGGGATCAACTATTAGAATGGCTGCATGGAAAAAGACAGCACACGGGTGCGAAAGATTTGTACAAAGAAGCTCATGCTTGTGGTTGGCTGGTTACCAGGGAAATGTGTAAAACATGCGCATCAGCCTGCGAGCAATGTCACAGGTGACTGGAGAGACATCCTTGAGAAGATGACCCTCTGCATTTAAGAAAGGGTAAAGGCTTATGGGACGCGTGGCAGGTAGACTATATTGGCCCCTTTAAGAAGTCAGGAGGTAAACACTTTGTGCTAGTAGGAGGAGAAATTGTATCTGGGTTGGTTCAAGCTGATGCTTTGAAAAGAGCTACAGGTGATAATGCGGTTAAAGCTTTGCAGGGGTGGTTTGGAACTTTCCCAAAGCCACAGGAAATTCAATCTGATCACAGGTCCCACTTCACTGCTAGAGGTGTACAGCATTGGGCAAAAGGTGAAGGAATTAAGCGGTCTTTCCACACCCCTTTCCACTACCCTCAAGCTAAGGGGATCTTAGAAAGGACCAAGGGTTTTTTGAAAGGACTTCTGAAGCCCCGGGAGGGAAATTGGGACGTTCGCTTATGGGAAGCTGTTAAAAGAATGAACAGTAGATGGGGGGGGAATGGATGTCCCAAAATCACTGCCTTTTGCCCAACAGCTCCAAGCATCGTTCCCTTACTACGGCGACCTGACGATTCAAAAAGTCCAGCACATTACCCTGGACAACCTGTTCTGGTGGACCTCCCTACTGTAGGGGAAGTAGCACTAGTGCTGAAAACCCCTCTGAAGAAATATGCATGCCTAGCCTCTGATGCTCTAGGGAAAGAGCATTGGATAAATACATGCTGGATAATCCTATCCATTTTAACTCTTTTCTGCCCCTCAGTGGAAGGATTTCTGTTGTTTTTACTTTTACAGAAGAACCCTGAGGAACATGAAAATCATCTGAACCATGATAACACTGGTGATGCTTTTCTGCATCCTACCACAATTCCATGGACAGGATCCTGCTGAGTGGTTGTGGTCTGAAGCTACCCTCCATCCCACTAATGTTCTAGGAGCGTAGCCCAAGGGTGGCCACCCAAACCTAGAGCCTCTAGTGCTGCATGACCCCCAGGTATATGGTCCAAGTGAGTGGGGATGGGATCAGAAGGACTGGACTAGAGCCCTAACTGGAACAATTGGTGAGTCGATTGTGGAAGCATGCAGAAAAATGGAAGGATCTCTCTATGAGAAATCCACCTCCATCACAGTTGCCGGAAATTTTATGGAACCAGATGGGAAAAATGATCGGGATATCCCTTCAGCGAGACTGTGTCCTACAAACAAGTGGGAGTGTGCCAAACAAATTCCCCTTACTCTGTGTTGCTGCCAGGAGTATGTTGGTAATTACACTCTAGGTCGCAAAACGAACAATGTTGCAAGTACAAAGGATTGTAAAAATGAACCAATTGATTGCTGGCATAATTTGACGTTAACTAAACCGACTTAAGTGACATGCCGCTGGCAAAAGAACTTGACCAACCTGTTAGGTTGAAAAGGCTTAGCTCATAAATTTAAGATAGACGCTATAACAAAACCCACGCTGAGTACCGTAGTTACATCCCAGTGGAATAGACGGGACTGAGAGCATGAAGCCCACACTGAGCACCATAGTTACACCCCAATGGGTAGAAGGGACTGAGAGCACAAAGCTGACATTGAGTACAGTAGTTACATCCGAGTGGGCAGAAGGGACTGAGAGTCCCCTTAGTCAATGTGGCCTTGGTCCCAAGCTTTTGTTCACTTGGCAGGTATGGGAAAAACAAAAAGCCTGGCAGCTTCAAGGGGGAGTGGGAGAAGGAATTAGCCGAAGGATTTGTGGAACTGCTTATAGCAAAGCAATCTCCATCAGTGTTTTGACAGATCAGACAAATAAGCGTGAACAGGTTTGTACGCCCCCAAGCGTACAAGACTGTTGGCACAATTTTACATTAACACAAACTGCAGAAGTAG
Source organism: Agelaius tricolor (assembly GCF_023055355.1). Taxonomy (NCBI): domain Eukaryota; kingdom Metazoa; phylum Chordata; class Aves; order Passeriformes; family Icteridae; genus Agelaius; species Agelaius tricolor. The sequence continues at coordinate 6,046,673 of NW_027269297.1, read as the reverse complement.
TTTGTCTTTGGTCCAAAACTAGTGAAGGCTTTTCTTTTAAGTTGATAATAAATGGGATGAACCAACCTTCTACTACCACCACTCCAGCCCAAGCACCGCTTATGCTTAGCCTGAGAAGTTTTGAAATTGGACCATATATAATCAGGAAAACTGGTCAACAACACATATTGTTCAATCTGGCACGGTCTCTTAAACAAGTCAAATTGCTGATGATGCAAAACAATGTCTCAGAAATTCAGCCGGCCTGTTTGCCTTTTTTGCGGACTTCCTTTGAGGGTTGGACCACCTGGCTGCAAAAACAGAAAGTCCGTTTTTTCTTTAAAAACAGACACTAAGAGACATAACCGGTGTTTTGGGAACAGGTTTTGGAATTCTAAATAGTATTGATTCTGAAGTACACTAATGGATAAATTGGCTGCCACAAAATGGTTAGAGATTTGACCAAATTAAAACAACCACTGCAATCATCCTTATTGGCTCTGGGAACACAGCAGTGCTTGCTATCAAACATATTACCAGCTTGGGAAAAGGTAAATGTAAGTGATCGCAAATTGGTAGACTGATGCACTCGGTGCTACACAAAACAACCTTTCTTTGGCTCTTAGCTGTATCCAGGCACAATTGTCGATGCAGTCAGTTGCTGCCTCAATGATAAGAGAAGGTGAAGGCAATTTTCCTGCTGAAATTCAGAAAAGAATTTGGGACAGTGCCACTGATTTTGAAAGAGAATTCCAGTCCTGGTGGAACTTGGTGAATTTTACTTTCCACCCCATTACAAACACAGCCACAGCTCTTGTGTTAACCGTACGCAATGCCTCAGTGCATTTGAGATTTCCTATTATTGCATTAGGGCTAAATCATGATGGAGCTATTCCCAATCTTTCTGAACATAGACAATGGGCCCATCAAACTGGTAAAAAATGGCAACATGTTAATTTGGAATCTTCTATTGTCCGAGAACTAGGCTTCATCTGTGAAAGTAATGCAATTACAGCTCAGGATGTTTGTTTGGACACAGAACAAAATATCTGTCATTTTGAAATTCATCCTAACGAGACTTTCGAAACAGTCCTTAAATATATAGGCAATGGGTGTGGGTGCTTTAGAACTGCTTGTGATACGGTATTTGTAGAAAATGCAGTAGTGGATAGTAAAAATCATTCAAATTGTTGCGCTTGTAACTTTACAAAATTGAGGGATGTGATTTTTCTTCAGAAGCTCCAGTTACCTCCCATTACCTTTTTCAATCCAATTAAAGACTGATTCACAAACTATTACTGTCCTAGGGTGACGTTATGATGCTTGTATCCCCATCCGTGTGTTCTGTTGATGCTGGCTATCATGTTCTGTGCCTTCAAGACTGGCTGTGAAGAGCGAATGTTTTGTTTTGGTTTTGCTATCAGCCGCTCCCCCACAGCTGGCGCGACACAGAGACAGGGCAGTACATGGGTGCTGCTTTTGCTTTTTGCTTTGCTTTTCGCTTTGCTCTTGCTTCGGCTTTGCTCCTGCTTTGCTCTTGCTGTTTTGCTCCTGCTCATTAGTTAGTTTAGCTAAGCAGTCCAAATTTTCCCTGGACTGTTTCTCCTTTCCCTTCTTTGGACCTACTCGGACCTGCTCCGGACTGGGACCTGGGAAACACCGAGAGTTTGCACCTTGTGGCCAAGGTGCAGCAGCTACCCCAGCACAGGACAGACTGATAACAGAGCGAGCACTCCCAAGAGAGACTTTCTGAAGTTGTCTACTTTTTCAGAGTGGTGAAAGAGTGGTGCCATCTGGTATTGATCCTTTTGTGTGCTGCGGGGTGCTTTGCCTGTTACAGAAACAGGTTCTTTCCACTTGTTTCCAAGGAATCCTTCCCGACCTGGTTGGGGGGAGGGGCCATGTGGGTTTGTTTTCTGGAGGGTCCACCTTTTGGAGGTTTTCTCCCAAATTTGCCCTAAACCAGGACATTTACCTACTCCCATTGGGATGAACATTACTTTGGTAAAGCAATCTTTGCTTCATCAGGACTTCATTGAAATATTGGAGAAGATCAAGAAGAATAGACAGAAAGCACTGGTAACTGTTCATCACAATGTGAAAGAAATACACCATGTCATAGAGAGAGTAAGAAAAGATGCTGAACACAGGTGGTAGGATACTCTTTTTGGGTGGTCACCTACTGCCACAAGAGTCCTGAACAGTATGTGTCATCCCATCATTGCCCTTTTGCGTTTCGTTTTGATTGGGGTTTTTTAATCAGCAATCTTACTCATTATGAATTGGAGAATGATGAAAGAGTTAACAAAATTGATGTCTGTAATTAATGCACACAACTGGGCTGATGTCCTTTTCACTGTGGACATCTCCAAGACTATTGACACAAGGCGACTACAAATGAGAGGATGTGTTTTGAAATCGTCTTCAATTTTCTTTGACGATTATAAGAAAATTACTTTTGATTTTTGGTGAATTGTTTTGAAAAAAAAATATTTTAAATGAACTGTTGTTGATTTGTTTATTGCTTTATTGCCTTTGATTATTTGTGATTAGTTTCAGATATTTGAAAAAAATGTTTCAAAATAATATGGTTTAAATTACTGTTATTATAGTTGTTTCTTGTTTCCTTACCCCCGCCTTTTTTTATCTTTTCTTGTCCTTCCCTTCTCTCTCTCTGTCTGACGTATTGTCTCTGCTTTCCAGGATATGCTACCAATGTGCGACAAGTATACAACAATAGTACAGAACACTGCTGATGAAGACCCTTTGAAGCCTGTCGTGAGTCACCAGGTGCTGTGAAAGACGGTCTGAGGTTCCCCCCATTTGCCTCACGACCGTCCACAGGACCGATATCAGGACCCTGAGGACCCCGATGGGACCTCTGGCCTGCCAGTAATGGATGAACACCAAAAATCCTGAGGCCCCTGAGCAGAATTCTGGCCTGCCAAGGGATTGTTCACAGCTGTGTCTTCAGTGACTGCTTCTAGCAGGGCCTGCCAAAGGGCAACCCAGCCTATATGCTTGCACCTGCTTCACGACAATAGACCAGGAATTTTCCCACCTCTTGGCCAGATGAACTTGCTGGGGCAACTTGGTAGCCCCCCCATGGAAAATCCTTCCTCTGCTCCACTACCACCGTGAGGCACCGAGGTTGAAGCCCCCCTCCCAAGGACTGAGACTGAGACACCTGTAATTCTGATGCAGGGGTGCTGGCCTGACTGAAGCAGGATGCCTGCTGAGTGTTGCCTAGAGATGTGCCTACAGGACCTAGACTGGTTTCCCCCAGAAAGCAGTCCTGAAACAGTGGGTCCCACTCACTGCTGCTACTGACTTATCCTGCTGAGAACATGGACTGTCTGTACCCGTCTTCAATACCTTTTTCCCCCTCAGCAATTTCAATAGACTTCTTCTTCTTGATTGGATCTGTTCCCCCTCAGCCATTTCAAGATTCTGTTTCCCCCCTCAGCAATGGACTATAATGGAACCTTGAGTTCACCAGGACTTTGAGACCTTCCCAACGTGACTATGCAAACTCTATCGGCTGGACTAAGAGGACTTAGTCTCTCCATGTTTGGTAGCTATACTCCTCTCTCTTTCTCCCCCTCTTTTTTATTCTTCTCCTCTCCCTGATTCCTTTCAGGCATTTGCTGTGGTCATTCTATAAAGGTGCATTTGTTTGGATTGATACTGCAATCCCCTTTCCAGGTTGTCTGTTGCACTCCCAGATCAGTTAACCAACCAACCAGTTAACCAATCCGTTGGTATGAGTGGATCATGACAATACCTTCTTTCAAGCTGAAATTGGTTCTAGTCCATAGAAGCACACTGGTAGGTAAAAGTAGACTCTAAAAGATAACATTCAAAATGTATTTCCCTTGTCTTCCCATTAAAGCAAGTGAAGAAAGCAGACAGGAGATCTTCACATAACATGCTATGCAAATTGAAAAGATTCTGTCCTTATTTGAAGCAACTGAGGAACTCACACAATGAAATACAGTTCAGACAGATGGAAGGGTCACAGATGATGTCAAATCTGTACTTCCAATGTTTGAATGAAGCAAGATTTCTTGAAGTACAATCCTATACAATGAAGGTGAGTTTGCAGAAGCAATTGAACTGGGTCTGTTTTCTAAACACAATGTTTTCTAAGTAACTGAGGATTCAGGAAGGCAACCTTGGACTTTAAAGGATTTAGAAAGATACAAATACCAAGACTGGCAGTTTAACAGTCTGCTTTAACAGTCTCTTCAAATAAGATCTATTTTTAACTTCTTCTTGTAGTAGGTCTGAAGACATTAGGAATGATGCAATAAAACAAAACAAGCAACAAACCAAAACAAAACCAAAACAGCTTTCTCAAAAAGCTTGGAGAAACCAGAGAAATTATGATTTTTAGGGGTTAAGTAGTCCTTTAAAAGTTGTCTCTGGGAAAAGAGATAAAAAACCACTAATTGACTGGGGAGTATATTCCAAACCTGTACTGAAGCATGTAAGGGACAAGAGCCAGTAATAAAACTACTATGCTGGGTTCATCTGTTAAAAGCATTCCAGAATGGTTGAAATTATCAATCACATAATGTGGGATTAAAAAAATAAAAAAGAAAAAAAGAAAAAAGAAGAAAACATAGAGAAAAAAATATTTTGAAGATGTTTTCCCATTCCCAGATGGCATAACAACTTTATTTCATTTTGTTCCTAAGACTGATTAATAGCTTATGAAGTGTTTTACAATTGAGAGTGAGAGTGTTCTCACTAACCGTACAATTTGGATGGATCTCTTTTACTTTGCACAGCAGCAGATACGGTTTAGCACTCCACAGTTCAATCCCCAAAAGTGAATGGGTGTGGCAGATTTAACCTAACTGGCCAGTCCACCAGAATGCTTAATTATCTTGGAAAATGCTTTGCCCTATCTCATTATCTGGACATGTCTCTCTAGCTCCGCTTTGAGCTCCTTGATCTTTCATCTACAGGATGAGATCCAATTTAGCTTAGCAAGGACATAGCCTTTCAAAACCACATCTTTTATCTTCTGCATTCATCCAAGTACATTTCTACTGCAGGGAACCCTGTGGAAGATCCTAGTTGTTTTGTTTCTCAGATAGTTGTTGCATAAAAGAGCTCTTCTTTTAATTTTTTCCCTGCTAAAGGATAGGCTCTGTACTTAACTGATTGTGATGCTAACTCATTATCATCTATTCTTCAGTCGTACAGAGTAGGCAGCAAAGTTTTCTTCTGAAGACATTCATTTAATGAGAAATGCTGAAGGTCTGACTTTAGTTGCAAAGGCCACTGATTGACCGGTTGCAAAATTGTTAAGTCTAGTAAGAGCAGGAAAAGTGTGCTGTTGCTGTGCCTGTAAATGTCGTGTCAGCTGCTGTTGGGATAAAAAGCATGAGCATAAGAAAACATGGATAGAAAAGAAATTTGTTGTGATTTCTGCACAAGAGGAAGTATGAAGCACTTATTTCAGTGGCTAAGACAGTATCATCATTGGGCCAGTTCTCTTCAACATCTTTTGAACAACCTGGACACAGCACTTGAAGGAATATTAAGAAAGTTTGCCAAAGACACTAAATTGGGAGGAGCTGTGAACTAACTCCCTTGAGGGCACAGAGACCTTGCAGAGAGATCTTGCCAAATAGGAGAGATGGGCAATTCTTGCTGGCCGGGAGTCTATGCACAAATCACAAAAGGGGCGGGACTGCTGGGGACGGCGTCTCAAGCTGGGTTTTTTCCAGTAATCAGTCTCATTACATGGTGATGACAATGGGAAGCTGCCAGCAGCTCACGTCCCCAGCAGCAGACAAAGAACTTAATGTTACAACTGACTTGAAAAGTTTTTTGACCAATCCCACAAAGCAAAAGCATATTGACAGTACTTCTATCCAATCACTATAAAGACATGTACCTGGGCTTAGAACAATGCTCGCTTCTTTCGAATAAAAGACCTGCTTGTAAGCCTTAAGATACAGTGCACAGAGCTCCGTTATTAAGCTCAGAACTACCTAACATCGCCCTAGATATACTTTGCTGTAGCTTAGGGAGTTATTCTAGACAAGCATTAATACACAGACCATTGTTCCATTTGTCCTTACTTTTCTACTTCTCATCTAATTTTTCTGCTGACAAACCTTATGACTACTGCTTAGCTCCAATGACAGTTCTGCTGTCTCTGAGGCCTTCCTTTTGCAGCTTTCCCAAACCCCTCTGTTTTTGAGGATTCCCACAGGCAATCACCAACCAGATGGAGTGGAACAAGGGCAAGTGCTGGATTCAGCACCTGCAACTGGACAATCCTGGTGGGTGTATAGACTGGGGAGGGAGCAAGAGGCTGGGAGAAGCACTGCAGAAAGGGACCCAGGCTCCTGGCCAATGGCAAGCTGAATGTGCATCAGCAGTGCCCTGGCAGCCAGGAGGGCCAAGCCTGTCCTGGGGTGCATCAGGCACAGCATCACCAGCTGGGCAAGGGAGGGGATTGTCTTGCTCTGCTCTGCTCTGCTCTGCTCTGCTCTTCTCTGCTCTGCTCTGCTCTGGGGTGGAATCACCTTGGTATTAGAAAGTCCTCAAATGAGGTCTACAAAGACAGGACTCAATGAAATGGCATGCAGCTGAGTCAGGGGAGGTTTAGGTCGGGTATCAAGAAAAAGTTTTTAACCCGAGAATGGCTGGGCACTGGAAGAGTCTCTCCAGGGAGTGGTCACACCATCACAACTGTCTGAGTTTGGGAGTTCAAGGATGGCCCCAGGCAGGGCCAGGAGTTGGACTGATGATGATCCTGATGGGGTCCTTCCAATTCAACAGATTCGACGACTCGATGGTTCTGTCCTGGCCACTCAAGGTATATTGCTTGGTCTCATCAGATTTTGATCTGCTCTTGTTGTTGGTCAGACTTTGTCCCTAGTGGCTAATGATATTTATCACAAAAGACAAAGTGCCTTTTCTCAATTTTCTCAAGCAATTGGAACATGCGCCTTAGAAGCCTAAAAAAGTCTTTTCTTTGAAACAACACTGTAGTGTTTTTCACTGCCCAGTAGTCTTTCCAGATCTTAAGGAGAAAGAAGGCAAAATGAGGGGACGTATTACAATGAATGATTGTCAGTTTTCCGGTTCTTTGACAGTATATTTGTACTTCTACTATTCTTTTCTGTAAAATCATGGTTTTCTATAGTATCCAATTTTCTAGCAAGACACATTTCTGCAACTGAGCCCATCAGTCTTTGTGAAAAGATATTGTCAAAAGTACAAAACATATGAATAGGCAGTGACAAGTGAGGGAAAAAAGGAGTGTGAGAAGCAGCTGCATGATAGTAAAGTGAGACAAGAAGAAGGAGAAGGTGCTCCAGTTGACAGAGCAAAGAATCCCCCACAGTCCCTGGAGGACATCATCATGAAGCAGGTTGTCTCCCAGCAGTCCCTGGAGAACCGTGGAGGAACACAATGGAGCTCGTGGGGAGCTCCATGCCACAGCAGGTGACTGTGCCTTGAAGGAAGCTGCAGCTTGTGGAGGGAGAGAGGGCCAGAAAAGCATCCTTGACCTCTTGGAAGAGTGGAAGAGTACGTGCAAATCTTCAACAGCTGCTAACTCTAATCTATTCTCTTTCCACTTCTTGTCTTAGGTAAGTAAGAAGACAACCCAAGAATTAGAAGCCTAAATTCTTTTGCTTGAGGCTCCCATTCTTTCTGCCATTCTCTTCAAATTTAGTTTGAAGTAAAACTGATGATAAAGTTCTTAAGGCTTGATGTTCAGGCTTTTCAGAAAATAGGGAGTGCAAATAACTCTTGTCACTGTCATTTTTTTCAGAGGAGGAAAAAAGGGAAATTACTGGTTTTCAAGGACTTACGGAAATCCATGGGTAATGGTGGTGAGACTGAAGAGTTTAATTAATCTGAAAAGAGAATGTCGTGGAGCTACCTCAGCTCTGTACAAGTTTTTTTACCAGGAAGTCTAGACTTTTAAACAGACTAAGGACACAATAGTTATCTCTGGGAATATTTTAGTATGTATAGTACATTCATCTTTAAATAGTTCTATCTGTTTGACAGTTATGACTTGGGCTTTAATTTTGATGTGAAAAGAAATATTTGTGATTCAGATCATTTCCATTTCTGAAGCATTTCAGTTGTGGACTGTTTTTGCTGTCTCCTGAGGGCGGGGAAATAGTCTTTGTACCAATACTGAAACAAACTAGATGGAAAAATTTGTTTTCCTCATTCTTTTCTGTCTATTTCAACAGGCACAGCAGCAAGACCACTGCTATGAGTCTGAGTGGCCCTTCCACTCCAGGATGACAAACTTGTATGGGCTAGTATGTTATTTGCACCCATTTCTGATGCCGGCTGTTAACTGTTGTGCAGAAAGATCTGTCAACCTTTTTCCCAGGAAGACACTTCTGAATTGCTTCACTTGTCTCTGAAGCAGAGACCTAAGCTGGCACTCCATTTCTGAGATCTTGCTGTGTTAGCCCCCAAACCCATTTCTTTCAAATGCCTTTTACTTTCAACCCAAGCACTTCATTACTTCATGATGTAATCTCTTGTTCTTCATGTTCGGGGGATTGTTTTAGACTGATAAGAACATATTGCAGTAAGCAGGTAGAACATCTATCTTAAGCAGTATCCATCACTTGGCTTTGGTTCATGTATCATAACATCTGCAAGGCATGTCATTTACAATCAATGGATGGGCTGGGGTAACGGGCCACAGGTTTAGGAATCTTTCTCCAATTAATTTTGCGTTAAAATTTAGCTCTTATCATTTCAATTGGGTCTTTATTAAAACAATCATCTATTTATTACCTGTACCACAATGACCAGTGTACCTGTACCACAGTCAACAGTGGCTGAGCATCCTACAACAATTCCAAGAAGAAGAATGGTCTGAGCCCCCAGTGCAGCACAAGAAGTCTGTCATCAAGCCGGAGTCCCGCAGGCGTTTTCTCAGCCTGGAGAAGAGCAGACTCCGGGCAAATTGTTAGAGCAGCTCTCCAGTAGCTGAAGACAGCCTACCAGAAGGAGGCAGGTGAGCTACACAAGGGCACGGAGCGATAGGAAAAGTGTGGATGGCTTTAAAACCTGAAGAGGATAGGTTTCCTTTGGCTATTGGGAAGAAATTCCTTGCCAAGATGGTTGTGAGACACTAGAACATGTTGTGGGTGACCAATTCCTGGAAGTGATCAAGGCCAGCTTGAATGGGTCTTTGAGCTTAAGGCGGTCTAGTGGAAGGTGTCCCTGACAATGACATGCTGGGGAGGACGTAGGTGAATTTAAGGTCCCTTCCAAAGCCAACCATTCCATTATTCTATGGTAATCATTCTGTACAGTAGCAGTAAGAAGTTGAAGCTAGAAATAACATATTCATGCTGAGAAACTGCTATCCAAGGAGTTGAACTGTTTGGGTCTCACATTTATGGGCCATTTAGCAATACTATATCTAATATCTACTCCTCGCTCTTTATCATACACACAAGTATTTTATCATCTTTAACGTTTCTGATATTTGGGAATTTTCTTCCCTTCTCTCTCTTTCTTTCTTTCTTTCTTTCTTTCTTTCTTTCTTTCTTTCTTTCTTTCTCTTTCTCTCGTTCCTTCTTTCGTTTCTTTCCCCCACTTCCTTCCTTCACTGCCTTCCTTCCACTATGTCCTTCTTTCTGCCACGTCCTTCTGCCACTTCCTTCCCTCCCTCCATCCACTTTGATGTTAATTTGCAAACTGTCAAATAGTTACAGGAAATTACTCACAAGTATTTTATCATCTTTAACGTTTCTGACATTTGGGAATTTTCTTTCCTTCTCTTTCTTTCTTTCTTTCTTTCTTTCTTTCTTTCTTTTTCTTTCTTTCTTTCTCTTTCTTTCTTTCTTTCTTTCTTTCTTTCTTTCTTTCTTTCTTTTTTTTCTCTTTCTCTCTTTCCTTCTTTCTTTTCTTTCCTTCCCCCACTTCCTTCCTTCACTGCCTTCCTCCCACTATGTCCTTCTTTCTGCCAAGTCCTTCTGCCACTTCCTTCCCTCCCTCCCTCCACTTTGATGTTAATTTGCAAACTGTCAAGTAGTTACAGGAAATTACTCTTCTTTAAATATCATTTTGAAGCTTAGAAATGAATAACAAAATTGTGTCAAAACATGGCATTTAAAAGCTATCTGAAAGTGAGAACTAGCTATTGAAAAGACAAAAATACAAAAATGAAATGATGGAGTGGATGGTTTTAAGGGATATTCTTTGTATGGCTTTGATACAAATGAGGATCTCAATTTTTACACCTTCTAAAAACACATCTTGAAACTTACTACTTTCCGTGACAAAAATATTTCCAAAACAAGCAGATGAAAATATCATCTCCCAAATAGTCATCATCAAGTCCAAAAGATTACCCTGCTTTTACGTAGTAAGCTTTATGGAGATTTCTATTCTCACACAAACAAAGAAGAATCTCTCAAATGACTAGAAAATTTTTAAAAGCAAAATAACCTTTAAGAAAAAAGATCCAAAAAAGAGCAGGGAATTATATACGTCCACACTTGTTACATGTTGGTTACTAATATTGGCTCTAGTTTGTTGGCGAGTACACTTCCCATTCACGCACGCACGCACCCCTCTTCCTCCTGCACACAGATGTGTGATATTGGGTCTCAAAGAATGGACTATTTTCTCTTAAATAAGTTGTGGCTCTCAAAGTCAAAGCGTAGTCTTCCTGGCTCTATTACCAGGATTTTGTTCCGGGAAAGGAATGTGCTTGTGCCTGTTAGAAATGGGGAGGAGGGGACAGAAAGCAAAGCCATTTGAAGACAACCTGCAGCATAACTAAGAACGAAGGGTGCTTCTTGACTGCACAGCAAAAGAAATATCGGGAGTAAAATGGAGGAAAACTTGAGGTGCTGATAGAGTTTCTCCTTGTGACAGCTTTCAAACGTACAGAAAACAGCACTTCCTCATTCTCCTGCCTTTTCAATTCACATTAACATTGGAAGAAAAGGGGTTTTGGACAACGTTCTTTTGCTTCTTGCTAAACACTCTGCTGACACTCCGTGCAACTTCCAGAAAAAGATCAAGGATGCTTTTTGTACTGGGACAGTTTCTCCTTGCGAGACATAGTAGGAAAGCTTTTTGCTAAGATGTAGGCGACAAGAGACGCAGATTCAGAGATACGGAGCTCTCCGAAGGTAGGGGCCGCTCCCGGGCGTCTTTCGGCAGAAGCCGTGCTCCGGATCGCACCGCGACCGGCACAATGCTCTGTGTGCAAAGAAGCGGCTTCTTCGCCTCCGGGAGACGGAGACCGCGGCCGCGTCTTTAAAAGCCAAGAAAAAAGTCGCACAACATGGGGAGTGTGTGTGCAGTTGTCAAACCTAAAGAAAACAGTACCTTAGCACTCTCCTGCCTTTTCTATTCACATTACCCTTCAAAAAGAAGGAGTTTTGGACAACTTTCTTTTGCTTCTTGCTAAACACTCTGCAGACCTCCGTGCAACTTCTAGAACAAGAGCGGAGATGCTTTCCGTACGGGCACAGTTTGTCCTGGCAAGACATAGTAAAAAAGCTTTTTGCTCAGTTTTATGCGACGAGAGAGACAGAAGGCAGAGTAAAGAACTCTCCGAAACGAAGCCCCCTGCCAGGGCGTCTTTCGTCAGAAGCCGCTCTCTGGAGAACACCGCCACCGGCACAATGCTCTGTGCGCGAAGAAGCCGCTTCTTCGCCTCCGGGAGATGGAGAGAACGGCAGCTTCCCAAAGGCGAAGATGCAAGCCGCAGCACACCGATATAGCGTGTGCACCTTTCAAATTGATAGAAACGAGTACTTTAGCATTCTCCTGCCCTTTCATTCACATTATATTCGAATAAAAGGAGTTTGGGGACACGATGTTTTTCTTCTTGATAAACACTCTGCAGTCCTCTGTACAACTTTTAGAAGAAGATCGGGGATGTTTTGTGTACTGGCACAGTTTCTCCTTGCAAGATATGGTGGAAAAGCTTTTTGCTGAGTGTTGAGCGGCAAGACACGCAGAAGACGCAGATACGCAGCTCTCCGAAGCTAAGTGCCGGTCCCCGGCTTCTTTCGGCACAAAGCGCTCTTAGGTGCTCACCGCGACCGACCCAATGCTCTGTGCGCAAAGAAGCCGCTTCTTCGCCTCCGGGAGACGGAGAGCACCGCATCTTCCCAAAAGCGAAGATGCAAGCCGCACCACACAGGAACAGTGTGGGCAGCATTCAGACTTAGAGAAAACAGTATTTTTACCAATCTCCTGCCTTTTCCAATGATATTATATTCAAAAAGAACGAGTTTTGGACAACTATCTTTTCCTTCCTGCAAAACTCTTTGCAGACCTCCGTGCACGTTTAGAAAATGATTTTGGATGTTTTCTATACTGGCAGAGTTTCTCTTTGCAAGATATGGTGGAAAAGCTTTTTGCTGAGTGTTGAGCGGCAAGACACGCAGAAGACGCAGATACGCAGCTCTCCGAAGCTAAGTGCCGGTCCCCGGCTTCTTTCGGCACAAACCGCTCTCAGGAGCTCCCTGCGCTCGGCACAATGCTCTGTGCGCAAAGAAGCCGCTTCTTCGCCTCCGGGAGACGGAGAGAACGGCATCTTCCCAAAAGCGAAGATGCAAGCCGCACCACACAGGAACAGTGTGGGCAGCATTCAGACTTAGAGAAAACAGTATTTTTACCAATCTCCTGCCTTTTCCAATGATATTATATTCAAAAAGAACGAGTTTTGGACAACTATCTTTTCCTTCCTGCAAAACTCTTTGCAGACCTCCGTGCACGTTTAGAAAATGATTTTGGATGTTTTCTATGCTGGCAGAGTTTCTCTTTGCAAGATATGGTGGAAAAGCTTTTTGCTGAGTGTTGAGCGGCAAGACACGCAGAAGACGCAGATACGCAGCTCTCCGAAGCTAAGTGCCGGTCCCCGGCTTCTTTCGGCACAAAGCGCTCTTAGGTGCTCACCGCGACCGACCCAATGCTCTGTGTGCGAAGAAGCCGCTTCTTCGCCTCCGGGAGACGGAGAGAACGGCATCTTCCCAAAAGCGAAGATGCAAGCCGCACCACACAGGAACAGTGTGGGCAGCATTCAGACTTAGAGAAAACAGTACTTTACCAATCTCCTGCCTTTTCCAATGATATTATATTCAAAAAGAACGAGTTTTGGACAACTATCTTTTCCTTCCTGCAAAACTCTTTGCAGACCTCCGTGCACGTTTAGAAAATGATTTTGGATGTTTTCTATGCTGGCAGAGTTTCTCTTTGCAAGATATGGTGGAAAAGCTTTTTGCTGAGTGTTGAGCGGCAAGACACGCAGAAGACGCAGATACGCAGCTCTCCGAAGCTAAGTGCCGGTCCCCGGCTTCTTTCGGCACAAAGCGCTCTTAGGTGCTCACCGCGACCGACCCAATGCTCTGTGTGCGAAGAAGCCGCTTCTTCGCCTCCGGGAGACGGAGAGAACGGCATCTTCCCAAAAGCGAAGATGCAAGCCGCACCACACAGGAACAGTGTGGGCAGCATTCAGACTTAGAGAAAACAGTATTTTTACCAATCTCCTGCCTTTTCCACTCATATTATATTCAAAAAGAACGAGTTTTGGACAACTATCTTTTCCTTCCTGCAAAACTCTTTGCAGACCTCCGTGCACGTTTAGAAAATGATTTTGGATGTTTTCTATGCTGGCAGAGTTTCTCTTTGCAAGATATGGTGGAAAAGCTTTTTGCTGAGTGTTGAGCGGCAAGACACGCAGAAGACGCAGATACGCAGCTCTCCGAAGCTAAGTGCCGGTCCCCGGCTTCTTTCGGCACAAAGCGCTCTTAGGTGCTCACCGCGACCGACCCAATGCTCTGTGTGCGAAGAAGCCGCTTCTTCGCCTCCGGGAGACGGAGAGAACGGCATCTTCCCAAAAGCGAAGATGCAAGCCGCACCACACAGGAACAGTGTGGGCAGCATTCAGACTTAGAGAAAACAGTACTTTACCAATCTCCTGCCTTTTCCAATGATATTATATTCAAAAAGAACGAGTTTTGGACAACTATCTTTTCCTTCCTGCAAAACTCTTTGCAGACCTCCGTGCACGTTTAGAAAATGATTTTGGATGTTTTCTATGCTGGCAGAGTTTCTCTTTGCAAGATATGGTGGAAAAGCTTTTTGCTGAGTGTTGAGCGGCAAGACACGCAGAAGACGCAGATACGCAGCTCTCCGAAGCTAAGTGCCGGTCCCCGGCTTCTTTCGGCACAAAGCGCTCTTAGGTGCTCACCGCGACCGACCCAATGCTCTGTGTGCGAAGAAGCCGCTTCTTCGCCTCCGGGAGACGGAGAGAACGGCATCTTCCCAAAAGCGAAGATGCAAGCCGCACCACACAGGAACAGTGTGGGCAGCATTCAGACTTAGAGAAAACAGTATTTTTACCAATCTCCTGCCTTTTCCAATGATATTATATTCAAAAAGAACGAGTTTTGGACAACTATCTTTTCCTTCCTGCAAAACTCTTTGCAGACCTCCGTGCACGTTTAGAAAATGATTTTGGATGTTTTCTATGCTGGCAGAGTTTCTCTTTGCAAGATATGGTGGAAAAGCTTTTTGTTGAGTGTTGAGCGGCAAGACACGCAGAAGACGCAGATACGCAGCTCTCCGAAGCTAAGTGCCGGTCCCCGGCTTCTTTCGGCACAAACCGCTCTTAGGAGCTCCCTGCGCTCGGCACAATGCTCTGTGCGCAAAGAAGCCGCTTCTTCGCCTCCGGGAGACGGAGAGCACGGCATCTTCCCAAAAGCGAAGATGCAAGCCGCACCACACAGGAACAGTGTGGGCAGCATTCAGACTTAGAGAAACCAGTACTTTACCACTCTCCTGCCTTTTCCATTGTTATTATATTCGGAAAGAACGAGTTTTGGACAACTATCTTTTCCGTATTGCAAAACTCTTTGCAGACCTCTGTGCAAGCTTTAGAACAGGATTTTGGATGTTTTCTATACTGGCAGAGTTTCTCTTTGCAAGATATGGTGAAAAAGCTTCTTGCTGAATGTTGAGCGGCAAGACACGCAGAAGACACAGATACGCAGCTCTCCGATGCTAAGTGCCGGTACGCGGCGTCTTTCGGCACAAGCCGCTCTCCAGCGCTCACCGCGACCGGCCCAATGCTCTGTGTGCGAAGAAGCCGCTTCTTCGCCTCCGGGGGACTCGGCTAGCAGCAGCTTCCGAAACGCGACAAACAAATATTAACACCACCGGCATTGTGTCCCGGGCGTCTTTCGGCACAAACGCCGCACCGGAGCGTACCGCCACCGGCACAATGCTCTGGGCGCGAAGAACTCGATTCTTCGCCTCCCGGGATCAGAAGAAGAAGCATACGCTTAAGACGCCCTTGCCTCAGTTGTGTACAGGTTTGGGCACTCCTCTCGATTAATTGTGCCATTCCTGACAGCAGGTGTCGCTGTTGGTCAAGCTTTGAGTATGCTTAATAAGTTGCGATGCTGGGTGGTCAACCAACTCAAGGTAAGATCAGCGATTTTAAATCAGCTTCTCACTGGTGTAGATACCATTAGTCATTGCACACTGCAAAATAATGCTGCTCTAGCTTTCTTGTTAGCACATGGGCACGAGTGTGAGGATTTTGAAGGAATGTGTTTTTTGAACCTCTCTAACCCTTCTGCAGTCATTCACTGGAAACTCAAACAAGGACAAGATAACATGAAGAAATTGATTGGGAATGAGAGGGTTACGCATGAATGGTTTGAGAGATGGGAAACAACTCGATGGTTGGAAGATCTTGTCAAGGGAACTTTGTTGTTACTAGTAGTCATTATTATATTGCTTCTTGTTATTCCATGCATCATGAAACTGGTGAGCCTCTTGGAAGTAAATACAGTGAAAAGGGTTTAGCTGGTGCAAGATGAAGAAGGGGGAAATTGTAGCAATGTAGCTGAACCTCTTAGACTACAGGGTGCACCAGCCATCCAGCTGGAATATGTTCTTATCAGAATTTTCTCAGAGCCCTCTGGAATTCATCAAGGTTACTAAGACATAAGCCGTGCTAAAAGAAGAAAGAGAAGTTGAGAAACCAAATTCCAAGACTACAAGAACTCGATAACGGGGGGCAGCAAAGCGCCTGGACTGTAACCAAACGTATCTTTTGAGAGGTACACACAGAATGTGTGGACATAACAAAGGCACCAAGATAAAAATGCGGGCCTGGCATGTGCAGAGATTTAGAATGTGTAAGTGCATCGTGTCAACAATCAACGGCTTCTGCTTAATCCTCTTGCTCCGTTGTCCTGGAGTCCTGAATTTCCCACAAGGAAAGCCCTTCTAAAAGGGCTCTGATTTTAATGATCGTTGCTGTCTAGACGATGAATAATGGGAATAGTTCTTTCAAATCCTTCCCTTGCTGACATCTGTAAGTTTCATCTTTTCCTGATTGTACTGGTGGCTATACATTAGTTATGACTAGAAAGGAATGAGTTTTAGGGATATGTGGCAAGGAAATTGGTAGCTCTGCTTCCATTTCCATTGTCTAAGAAGAATTCTGATTAGTTTTGGACTTTTCATAGACCTCTGACTAGATTGCATTTGTCTTTGATTGAGCCCGTAAATTTTAGGCTACTAGGCTTGACCAATGAATAGAAAAGGGAAAGTCACACAGCTTAGGTGGTTCTCTTGTCAACAACTTCTCAATAGTAGGGCGATTTCTGTCCTCAAGTTTGCTACTTCAGCTAGCAGATTATGCTCACTCCAAAAGAAGGTGAGAAGTTTGCTACCATAAATGGTCCGATAATTCTTCCTGCTTCTTTGTGACTCTTTTGTATGACTGGATTCTGTATTATTGGCGTTTGTTATAAAAAGTTGGATTAAATTGCGTGCGTCCGCTCTTGGGGGAAACAGTATTTAGCCAATAACATCTAGGCTTTTATCGACCTGAGACTGTCTGAACGGACCGGACGCTTTAAACACAGTAATTCCTGCTAGTTCCAATTCCATTTTTAGACTCGACAAACCGAATGGTAAACCTGCACCAGTAGGGAGGGACATTGGACTTTCTCCTTTTTAGAGAGAAACTAATGAAAAAGTTTCAGCAGAATCATAGCAGGCTGTAAAATAAGAAAAGCATCATGAAAAGAGGCCAATCCTATCCTCTTAGATATGGCTAGTTGTGATTGGACATGAATGAAATATGTCAACTCTGTGTTCCTGGGTATCACATCAGTAACAGCTACTTCAGCTGCTGTAGTTGTCTCCTAAAGCTAAGAACAGAATCCAAAGAATTGTGATTCCATGGTCCCAATTCACCCTGTGATGGTGACAGGTGAAAAAGGAGTGGAAGGTGCACGGGGAAATTAACTTGAATGGCCTATCTAAATCAGCAGCCACTGATTTCCTGAAAACTTCAACAGGTCAGTTGACCTGTTGGGATTCTTTTAATCCATGGTCATGTTTTTCTTGGGATTCTTGTAACCTTTCCCCATTCGTTCAGCCTTTGCCCTCAAGCCTTTGCTGACATTTCAAGTATCTCAACAAGCTGGAAATGTGTTGTCTTTCTTTATCATGTCATAATTCCCTTCAAAGGCTTGTTTGCCTCAAGTCTTATTTTTGCTGGTTTTCTGCTAGTTCATTGTCAGAGGGCAGCAGGTGCTTTGTAAGAGCAAGTACACAATCCTATAGCTTGCTTTTCTTTTGATTTGGCCTGTCTAGAAAACTGAATGACTGAACATTTCCGACAGAATTTTCTCTCCCCATTATGTTTCACCGGAAGGGCAGATGCAAATCATCTACTTAAACTCTTGGCACGGAAGAAAGTAGTGGTTTGCTGCTGCATATAGGTAGAAGCTTACAAAAGGAAGGCCTTGGGCTGAGGCCCGATACTTTGGCTAAGTAGAAAAGGACTATGGGAAGGTGAGGCCGCTGAATCAGAGGTAGATCAACAAGTTCTAGAATGGTCACGTGTTCACAGCGTGGTGTATGATGGTTGGTTGAATGAATTTTGTTATGGCTTAAAGCTATGGAACTGATAAAGGCCTGAGTGCTTCAAAAGCCTGGTTTTTGCAAAAAAGCAGCTCCCCTCTGCACTTGCCTGGGGACTCTGCATCACTAGGGACCCTCACTCCCAGTTTGCCAAGGAGATGATCAGTAGGAATGTTGCAGAGCTGCTGTGTCCATATGAATGGAATGGCAAAGAGTGAAGCGGTGGGTATTTTTGGGCTTTAATACAATGCTGCTGCATTGGGGCCAGTTTAGTCGGTTTTCCATCAGTGGCCTTTCTGTCTAGAAGTGCACTGCCCAGTCTTTCTAGCATGTGATGCCATTTCCTTCCTGTTGTTTTAATACCTTCCTTCAGTTGAAAGGATGATACAATCTTTACATTTTGAAGATCCCTGTTAGGAAACACTATGCCAGAGGAGTCATTGCTCCCTTTTCTTCTGCCTCCTTTGTAATTTTCAGAGACTCATTTCAAATTTCTGCTAATGTCGAGAAGAATACTGAGACTACTCAGCAGGGTTGACGCTCTCAGCTGCTTTCCTCTTTCATACTGCTTCATACTGGATGTGACTTAATGGCCTGGTTTTGTCATCCGCATTTTGCTGTGATCTGTGAACACAAAAAGAAGTCTTTGTTTTTTGCAAGAACTACCCCTAGGAGGATTTGTGTTCCTTTTGATTTCTACGGTGTTAGCCCTGTTGCAGAAAAAAAGGAGATTGTACCCTCTTCTTGTGCTCTCATTCCCTCCTCTCTGCTTTGCATGTCCTAGTTAATCTACTGCCATGACTCATTTGGCATCATCTCATCGTGCAAATTCTGCACAGTTGCATGGACTTACAAATGCCAGTTGCCAAGGAGCTAATATAACCATTCAAAGATTAAAGAATTGTAGGGCTGGGCAAGTTCAGCTGCTGAAACTGTAAGTGGTTAAGTCATGCCATATTAAAGAGACAGAGCAAAGCAGTTCATCTAGGACTTTCAACTGGACACCTCTGAGAATAACAGCTTGACAGCAATGACACAGCCATCTTCCTAGCTGTATTCCAGAAAGAGAAAAGGGACACCTTCAATGGTTAAGATGCTTGGCATGAGAAAACAGCAAGAAATGTAGCACAAAATACTTGAGCCAGATCAAGTGCGTTTTTCTCGTGAGAATTTTGCAGTTGTTCTTTCTTGTCTGTGCCTTTTCTTTTCACAGAAGACAGGGAGGGCGTTCAATTATTATTGTTCTTTTGTTTTCTATTCTTGGCCTCCCTCTTTCCACCTGCCATTAACAATTTTGCCTTTCTTGACTGGCTTGTCTTTCTTTACTTCTAGAAGGTTGCATGAGGTCCTCCCACCTTGTCATAAACATTCGCATACAGTGGAAAGGAGTAGAAGGTACATCTAAATGCACAAAACAGACCCAGAAAAATAGAGTTTTTTTACAGTCTTCTGTGAGAACAAGATATCTTTGAACTGAGTAATGCTTTAACTTTTAGTCCGCTCATTACTATTATTACAAGTGTTTGGCCTTTAGTACATAGCCTTTGAAATCATCCAGCCCAATATTTTTGGCTAATTTTGTTTTAGTTCTCTCGGGGACTTTGTTTCTTAAGGAATAGTCCAGAGCGAGAGCGTCCACGGTAGAGTTATGCTGCCATAATAAAAGCGTCGTAAATTCTGGTACAGTTTGTGCTGGTAATAGGTCTAGGAAAGAAAGGTTTTACATCTTTTTTGACTTTCAAATGTAACCATTATTTGAAACAGTTAAGAGTTGGGCTTTCCCCCCCTCCAAAATACTTCTCTCTGGAATGTTACTCAGGGATTACACATAAAAGCTCACCCCGTAAAATATGTTGCGGATAATCTGCAGTAAGCGCAGCTTAGCAGCTAGAGATGATTATGTGGGTTAAATGACATTCCTTCCTTCTGCGGTGATGGAAACTCTGTCTACGCAGACATACTCAACAAAAGTTACCATGGCTTAGCTCCTCTCCTCAACTTCATGTGCATTTTAAAACTTTCCAAGAAGGTGAATTCAAGCTCCTTCATTGCTCTGTGCTGGAGTCCCAAGAAAATATCAGTGTGCTTTTTGTCATTTACAGCTGTCATTGCTTAGCTCTTGAACATGAGACTCTCTCATGACTGATGAAAGTTGTCTAGTTAAGAGTGGGTCAAAGACACGCTCCTGCTCTAGAAGGAGATGAGAAGGTTTCTGCAGTCTTTGTCATCTCTACTGCTTGTGATTTCTAGACAAAACCAGTGGGAAGTTTTCTGAAGGCAGTCCAGAAGCTGGCAATATGGACAGCTTACAACCAAACACTTGCTGCACTGCTACCACGGTGATACCAGGAAGGACTTAAAAAATTTAAACGGGCAAACAAAGCAGTTGGAAGGAAAAGAACATTAACCATTATTCCAGTCTTCTAATATATCCTCCTTTAAGTCATCATTTTCATGCAGTTTAACGGCTTGCCTTGGTATCCCTCAAAAGGAATCTGAGACAGAGTAAGCTTTTGAATGCAGTAGATGTGACACGTGCAGGCCAAGTTGCCTTTGTTGACATCAAATGCCAGTTATGCTTGAGCTACCCTTTGCTTAAGGTACTTCGCTTACACTAAGAATTTTACTCATCATTGAGCAAATTTTGCTGTCATGATTGAGTAAATTTTATTCATGATAGAGTGAATTTTACTGTCATGATTGGCAGTGAAACTTTTCAAGGAAAGCTCTGGATAGCAATGTTTGTGTAAAAATAGTATTTTATCTCCTGTATTTGTGTGAAGCAGGTAAGCCTTTTGCTGTCACCAGTGTTGCTTACCCTTTCATGTCATATCCCTCTTCATATCCATATTCTGCTGAAGGCTTAGTAATCTACTTTAACATTGGCACGTGGAATAAGACTCCTTTTCCTTTTTGAAAGCTAATGTCATTTGACCTAGTGACAGTAAATAATTCATTAATTGTAAGTCCCCAGCTAGCATCTTTTACGCATATTCTAACCTTCTAAAGAAGTAACAAAAACACTCTCCAATACTTGACTTTCTTAAGCACACAAAATGCTTCCCTCCTTTGCAGTTGGCATCTGTAAAATGAACCACATCTCTGCAGTATTTTAACGTGCACCATATTTAGCCAAGTAATTCAAAAGAAATAAAAAGCAGCCCCTTCAATTTGGAAATATTTTTGAATTGTTTTTGAACATACAAAACATACCCTTACCGTACGCATTGCATGCAGATTTAATCGTCGTGAAAGCAAACCCTATGTTTCTGTTGGGATAGCACGGTTTTCCAGTTTCCACAATTGTTCTTGGCACAGTTTTCTACTTATGTGACTGTTAGGACACTCACAGGTACTTCTAAGGTACTGTAGTAAGCGGAGAAGGAGGAGAGGTTGTGCCTTATTTCTGGCTTCCTTTGGTTTTCTTTTTGGTTTTCTTCCTCTTGCTCTTTTTCATGTCACCTTTCTAGATACTGTGATTTAGATTTGCAGTTTACTAAGCTGTGTTTTCTGTCTGGAATTCTTTGAAATTCCGAGAGGAACCCCACCGGTAAATATGCATCTTTTTATGATTTGCTAGCTACATAGAAAATCTTCCTGCTGCTCTAAAATGCTTTTATTTGATACGCATTTTTATCACCATTCCAATGGAAAGAGAACAATTCCTCTATTCACTGCTTTTGTACGGGATTCAGTTCAATGTGCGCTAACGGTGCAAAAAAGTCCCGCTGGAAGAAAGGATCTGCATACCAATTGACCAAGACATGTGCTACAAGGGTCTTGGAAAGGTTCAAAGTTTCTCTACCTTTCTGGCAGTCTGTCTTCACAGCAGGACTTGATGAGGGATTTTGCTGGCGTTTCTTTGACAGAAAGCAATAACAAAGCAAGCAAAATGGAGCAGCAAAAGAAGATAGCAGCAAAAGGTACATTATCCCCTCTGTTATTATCATTGTCGAAAGAGATTTTTTCTCGCCATGTTACAATCAAATACCTTAGTAGAGCTAAAGACTAGAAAAACGCAGCTCTGTTCTGGTTCATTAAAAGCAAAGCCATCTGTGGACAGAAGTGCCCAGCGTGATGCTGGGAACTCCTAGCTGGTTTCAGTAAGCTGTCTGGAGAACGGCATTTTCGGTGGGCTTTACTAGCGTGTCTGTAAGGAGGGGGAGTTTATGTGCAGCTTTGAGCCCTGAGAGTGCCATAGGCAAAGAGACCCATCGTGTAGCTCTCTGAGCAGCCACAGCACACTGAGGCATGATGGATTACTCCCAGAGTTCACGTGGTAGAAAGGTTTTCTGCCCCCGTGAAGGACGACACATCCATTTTCTTGAATAGAGCCATTCTGTATGTTACAATGGTAACTTGAATTCATCAAGTTTGTGCTATTTGTACAATGGCAGTGAGCTTGGATTCTTAAGCTTCTCGTGTTTGACCTGTTTCCTGTTTCAGTAAATAGCAAAACTTCCAAGGACTGCAGTGACAAGAAGATGAAGCTGCTAGTGTATTTCAAATGTTTGCCTAATAAAATGGTGATTTTTGCACATATTCGCAATGGAAATTTACGGTACCGAAACACCAGCTCTGCTCAGGGCAATTCTGAAATTGACTTGAGCTCTTTTCCCTGTTTCTTAGCAGGTGAACTGAGATACTTCTAGCTTCCAAGGCAAGGCGTTTGACAGCAGCTTCAAAAAGGCCCAGGCTGTTGGATGAAAAGGTGAAAAAACTGAGGGAAATGGGGGGAAATTTCACTTCTGGTTTATGTCATAGATTCAGCCAGATGATCAACAAGCATTAGTTTTATGAGGTACCAGCGTAGTCTTTCACTCTTGCAGATCCCCAAAAGCTTAACCATCCAGCAGCTTCTTCCTTGCAACAAGTGCCACAGCCAAAAGCCAGGCCTGGCCGTCACCTTCTCCTCGCAGCCTACAAACTCTGCCAAACGTACCGGTGATTCTCACTTTCCTTCTCAGCTACATGGACAAGCACATCCTCTCCATGTCTCCGAGTCCTTAGTGAAACCAAACAGCGGTTCACCTTCAAACAGCTCAGTGTGCCAGGACAGAAAGATTTCACTGGCCTGTCCCCTTGCTTTTTCCTTGCAGCCTTTTATTTTCAGAGCACACACCGAGGCATTGCACTTTGCTTCTCAGCTGAGTGCATTGCCATATTGCTGGAGTCCCACACGTCCATCTCCTTCTCGCACTAACTGCTTCTGTTGAAACATGCTGATGTGATGTGCCTTCCTGCTCAGCTATTCACACAGTCACATTCTATGTCCTGCTTGCAGTCTGAATCTAAAAGGAGACGTTTCTGACTATGTCTCACACACACAGATGTACCAGGATGAAAAGGTTGCTTGGACCTTGCCACTTACGTTCAAAAACATCCATTCACTCCACAATCAAGAGACACCTTTCTTTGCTTTACATCCTGCAAACTTCACACACACACACACACACACACACACACACAGACACGAGAGCTACGCACTTTCTTTCTTTCTTTCTTAGCTGCACACACTCACCTATTTCCCACCTTGACCTCTCTACCACTTCTTCTTCGGCCTTGCTGTGCATGGACATTTCCTGTTAAGATACCCATTGTGTTGCCTATCCCTCCCCCACATTGCCTTGCCTTTCCTACCCAATCTTGCATTTCCTTGTCATTGCTGACAATTCCTTTCTTTTCCCTTGCCTTCCTGACCCATGCATGTCCTTCCCTTGCCCTTCATAGCAACCCAGTGCCTTGTATTGACTTGCTCACCTATCCTTCTTTTCCTTCCCATTTGTCCAGCTCCAATCTTTCATTTCCTTCTCCTTCTCGGACTCTTATTGCCTTGTCTCCCTCTCTTTTGTGTTGCCTGGCAAAGCCACCACTTGTCTGGCCTTGTCCTTGAACCCCTTCCTTGCCTTGCATTACCTTGCTCACCAGTCCCCCACCTGGAATTCACCACCTCTCTTTTTGTGGAATCTCTTCAACATGCATTGCCCTGCCTGCTTCTCCTAGGATTCTCCAGGCTTCCACTGGCTATTTTTTCTCAAGGCCCAGCATTTCAGGAGCTTGTGAGAAGAAGCCTGGAGGAGGCCACGTGCAAGCACACCTATCTGTCCTGACAGCTTTCTTCTGACATCTATGCTTCCATGTCTTGAATTTTGGACACAAAGTTCATCTTTCACCCTTGGGCTTCAGGGGCAGAATGACAGTTCTTTTGCATACAAAGGAAAGCAGGCAACCCAAGTGTCTTAGGTGCAGATTAGACATGACCCATGCAAGATCAAGGCTGGACAGAGCGGTCCGTCCGGGCCGCTTTTGTGTACCAGCAATCTTTGAACGGACCTGCCTCTTGCCTTGCATTGGGCAACCAACCAGTTTCCTTGCCATGCCCTGCTCATTCTCCATTGCTTTGCATTCCCTTGCATACCCATGCCTCACATTTGACCTGCCTGCAGTTTTCCTACAGGGCTTGGCCTTGCCTAGCCCTTCCGGTTACCATTACCTCCTATGCCCAGCCTTGCCTCTAACTTCTGGCACTTGTCTCACCTACCACTCCATTTGCTTTCCCCTCACGGCTTCAGTCTTGCCAACCTGTCCCTTGACTTGCCTACAATTGCCTACACTTGCTTTGCATTGCCTTACCTGCATGGAAGGCAAGGCAAAGAGGGGTAGACAAGGCAAAGCAAAGCCAGGAAGTTATTGGAAGGGCTAGGCAAGGCAGACATAGGCAAGCAAGCAAAGCTAGGGTAGGGTAGGCTAGGAAAACTAGACATGGTACTGGAGGCAAGGCAAAGCCAAGTGACTTGGAGTGCCTTTCCTTGCTTGGGAAGTAAAAGATATGGTGGCAATGTTGGTAGGGCTGATGATAAGGTATCGTGGGAAGGTATAGTACAGCAAGACATTTCTGTCCTGGTCCTTTCTGTGTAGGAGCCATTGTTGGACAGAGTCAGTACCGGACGTGGTATGCAACTTTTGCTCGGTAAGTTCCTGAAGGAGAACAGCAATGCTTTCTCACGGGAAGGAAAGAACTTAGCCCCAGTGTTGGAGGTGCAGATAAGAAGCTGTGTCGTGCAGCTTAAGGGCGGCAGCAACTTTCTATGCTGGCATATTTGGTTTGGAAGCCCTGACTCAATTTGTACAATCATGGAGTCGGTATCCATCTTTGGAAGGCAGTCTCCTTCCTGCAAGAATCCATTTGGTATGTGTTTTCCACTTTCTCAAGGCAGCCTTCTTGAAATTCTGCCAGCACACTTCTTTTGGACAAGGTAAAGAGCTGCGCTGGGTCTTGGTGTGCAGCCTAGCTAGTGCCCCGCACGGGTAATGCCCAATAACAGTGGTCTGACACCTTTGTAGAGGATCAGGCCCTGGATGCTTTGGATTTTGGAGGAGGGGATGCCATTTCTTTTGAGATGGGCTTCTAGTTCCTCCTCCCTTTGGCAAAGTTTGGGTGGCCACTTTGGGTGGTCTCAGTGAATTGAAAGGCTTTTCCCAATAGGCAGTTCTCTGGGTTCGAGTTGTTGAACTGTCAGTGGCAATGCAGAGGCCAGGCCAGGCCTCTGCAGGACAGGTTTTTGTCCCTTGTAGCTTTAGGGACTGTGTGAGCAGTCCCTGGTGCCATCCCATTTGGATCCTGACTCTGAGAGATTGAAGGCTTACCGTGGTACCTAGAGCTGAGAAGGAAAGTGGCGATAGCAGGGTGCACGTTTATAGTTTGATGGGTGCAATTGAAATTGTAGGCAGCAAAGAGCTTTCTCCACCAACAGTTTTGCGAGCTCGGCCAACATTTTCAAGTTTGTTACCAGGCTCTGTGAGAGAGAAAAAGTTTGTTAGGGCAGAAGATCTGGTGTCGGCCTTTGAGTGTGGGGCAAAGAAGAGTATCCACTTGGAAGGGGAAGATCAGTGACATCTTTTTGTCCTGACACAGTTGATTGGAGAGCAGGGATGTTTCTGACTTGGCTGGGTCCTGGGGGTAGTTGTGAGCTGGGCTCGGTGCGTGTCCTGGTTTTGTGAGTTGACAATGCTGTGGTGTGGTTATTTAGAAGAGCGCTGACAGTGCCCAGGAAAAAGACAAGCACTTTTCTAGCCCAGCCCCGTTCGTGTGGGAGCAGTGGAGGGACAAGAGCTCCGCTGTGGATCCTGGCTCTCGGGTACTGACAGAATGGGATCCTGCATGTAGCCCAGAAGGAAGAAGAATTGTCGTGAACGGCGGGAGAAATGCGACACACCATATGCGTGAATGGCAAATCCCGAAGTTTATTGAAAACTCACACATATTTATATTGGTGTTAATGAAGCTTATACATATTGCAAAAGCTGAGTTCATTATTGGTTAAAGCACACTTGGATCAACCACACCTACTTCTACCTTCTAATAATTATTTTGCTTCTATGTTTGCATTCTTCCAGCTTCTCTACCTAAGATATCTACATTTTCTGGCAAGCGATTTTCTCCCCCGTCTTCCCGTTTCAGAGAAGGTCACTGTGACCTTTGTCAGTGATTGGACACTGGTTGCTTAGTTCCCAGCTTGTATCCCCTATCCTTAGCCATCGGTATCACATCGAAATGTCCTTTCTCAGCTAACCAATTATCCAAAAAGCTCTCTACAAAGCATCATTTCATTGTTGGCTGCACAGTTTAGAAGCTTCAAAATAAAAGGCAATTGCAGCATGGCCTCTTCATTTTAGAAAGTTTTCTGGGCCATCAGCTGCTCAACATGTAACTTGCACCCACTGAACTGCATTCAGCTTCCTGGAGATATGCACTTTCCCTCAAGATCTAGGTACCATCTTGCACTCGAACGCTTGAAGATCCCAAACCGCTTCAAAATGTCCAGCGGCTGCTCTCAAAGAAAAAGTCCTACAACAAAAAGGCAGTGCTGGCCATAACGGTCCCTTTGCAGTCTGTCAACCAAACGAAACATACTAGCGATTCTCACGTACTTTCTCAATGATACATATACGTGCATCAGCACATTCTCTCAAAGTGACAGAGACTATCGCTACAGCCAAGCGTTTTCAGCTGCACTTCTGACTGACAGATGTGCCAGGACAGAAGGCATTTGCCAACCTACCCTCTTTCCTGTGCAACCTGACATTGGCAGCGCAAATATTTTCACATTCTTTCATTGTGGCCATGTCCAAAGCAGCTAAAGATCGCACAGGTGGAAGTGTCAAGACAGAAGATGTTCTCAAAGTAACTCCTTTTTTTTCTAAAGAGCTTTTAAACTGCGCACAATGCTTTGTATCTTCTTTCCCACATAGACCTGCCCTCACTTTTTCACACTCACATCTTTGTTGCAAACATCCAGCAGCTGTTTGCGTAGAAAAAGGCTCTAGAAATAAAAGCGAGACTTGGGCTGCACCTTCTGCCTGCCCTGTGTAAGCCACATCAAGCTCACCAGTGCGCTCTGTCCTTCCCTTTTCCGCTGCAACTACCATTGTGTTCTCTGGATCTCGGAACCTAAAGGTAGGCACATTTGTTTCCACAGAAGGGCCATAGGTAGCGGCACAAATAGCTCTCACTGAACTTTAATCCTTACCACTGCCACCATGAGTTTGGTTGGTAGGCCAGTAGGAGTCATGCTCCTTTTACAGCTGGTATGCGGCAGCCACCAGCCCAGTGCTCTTCGACTCTTGTAACCAATCCTGCTTTTACTCTCCCGGAGGGGATTAGGCATCTGTTTCTCACACAGATCATTGTGGCAGCAGCCAACGGCTCTAGTGCACTGCTTCTGCCAAAAGACCCTGGGGCCAGGCACTTACCTTCTCAGCACTACGTAGCCCCGTATTCTGCGTCTCTTGTCGTCCAGATCATACCGCAAAGCGTTTCACAGAGAAAAAATGTGCCAGGACAACAAGCTTGGCTGAAGTGTACCCCTGAAACTGGTGGAAGTTTGTATTTGCACCACATTCAAGGGGCAGTCCTCTTTCCTATACAACCTGCAAACTGCTGTCTGTTCCCAGTGCCCTCTGCCCGCTCCTTCTTACCTTGAAGTACCATGCCAAAGAGGGCTCTGTGCCGAGGTCTCAGAAGAAGAGGGAAGCATATGTGTTTGTAAAGCGGACTGTCTGTTAGTCACTTCCCTCTTCAAAGCAGCGTGTTCCATGCCAAGCAGACAACAAAGCAACAAAAGATGAGTGTGACTCTGCATTCAAATCCTGCAATGTTCCCAGAAGTGAATTTCTCTCTTCTATAGGACTGACTTGTATGAAGTGGCGTGGTTGTTTCCTTCCATTAGAAGGGAAACTCATCTAGCCAGGCTTCATCACCCCCTGCATCTTTTGGGGTAGTTCTTGGAAGAAAATAGATAGCAACTTTTCCACTCCACATGATTCATGTTTCATTCTCTTCCTTCTGTACTTCAGGGAACAAGCTATCAATTCCCTACTCTTTCTATGAAAAGGCATGAAGCTATTAATTAAATTCCCATAGATATAATAAGGAATCAAAGTCTTTTATGCCTGAAGGGCAGGCCCTTATGGTATGAAAAGTATGGATTGTCAAGGGTGGAAGAAGATCTGTATGAAAAGGGAGAAAGCCCAGAAGCATGCAGGGATTTTCAGGTATGAAAGGGAAAACGACATTAAATTGTCAAGGGAAAGAAATTGAAAGAGGCAGGAGGGAGAAGGGAGGCGGAGGAGCCAAATGCTGCCTTTGAGGCAGCTGACACGAGGACCGTCGGCCTCATGAGCAAACAAGAAAACCAAATGAAACTTCACAGCAATCTCATCCACAACTTAGTGGACAAATGTGCAAACCCATTTCTTCATTTATTATGTGTCTAATATATAGAGAGATGTTCTTCATTCTGACAGAATTTTCAGGGAGCAAGCTAGTGTAAGGCACCTGGAACCAATGGTGTATTGGAAATGGCCAACATGCAGAACACGCTCCATCCTGAACGCTACCACAGCAGAATCACAGGATCATAGAATGGCCGGGGTAGACAAAGACCTTAAAGGCCATCTAGTTCTCTGACATGGGCGGGGACACCTTTTACTTGCTCAGGTTGCTCAGAGCCCCATCCAGCCTGGCCTTGAACACCAGGTTGGGGTGTCCATAACTTCTCCAGGCTGTCTGTGCCAGTGCTTCACCACCCTCACAGGGAAGAATTTCTTCCGAGTATCTAATTTCAACCTGCCCTCTTTCATTTTGAAGCCATTGCCCATTGTCCTGCCTCCAGAGTTGCTAATGAAGAGTCCCTCTCCTGCTTCCCTTCAGATATTGGAAGGTGTTGTGAGGTCTCCATGCAACCTTCTCTTCACCAGGCTAAACAGCCCTCATTCTCTCAGCCTGTGTATCATGGCTTGACACTGGGACAATGCCAGTGCCCCCATGAGTATACTCTCTCCCTGGTTTCTGCTGGGAGATGTGACCAGGAATAAGCAAAGCAGGCTCCCACTTAGGAAAAAAAAATAATTATTAACTAAACTACAAGGGAAAGGAAAAAAAAAAAAAGAAACACACAAGGAAAATGAAAACTTCACAAATACATCTCCTCCTCCTCCTCCCCAAATTCCCAATACAATACATCCCCCAAATCATCGACTCTCGGTCCAGCACCACCCTTCAGAATACTCAATCCTCAGTTCATCAAGAGGAGAAGGAGTCCTTCTTGTGCCAATGGTGACCTCTTCCTTTCATGTCCACTGCTCTCACCACTGAACACAGACCAGAGCTGCTTCTAGGGTCGACTTTTAAGGATGCTTCGTCCCACTGCAAAAAGGCACAGTCTCAACTTTGGGACATCTGTCCCCCCCATATTTTTCACCCCCTGGGGCCGAGGGGTACCCACACCGAACCCTCTTGGTCCTGAGGCATTGCCTCCCCCTAGAATGCAGTCCCTGTATCACAAGGAAACATGGCTCTGTCCATGGCTACACACAAAGAGTCCAGCATAAGCTACTCCATCATCTCTTCCACCTGCGTTCTTCTCTATTTCTCTCGTGGCCCATTTCCTCGTATCTCCTCTATATCTCTCTTCTCATTCAACTCCAGGAGGATTAGCATTTTTCCATCATCCAAGAAAAGGGTTAAAAATCTGAGGCTCTGTCTGTCCAGAACTCCCATGGCTGCCCTGCCAGGCACCTTCTTGCACTCCCCTCTTCTCCTTCTCGCCCGGCCAAGAACAGGCACCAGCTCTCTCTCTAGCTCTCCTGGGGCGGGGTGGGGATGGCTGCCCGATGCCTCTCAGTGCTCCTCCACCCTTCCATCCTGCAGGGGCCTTCACCTCCCTTCTGGCCAGGGACCCAGCCTACCTCACCCAGCCGGGGGGCTTCCCCTGCCCCGCCCAGCCCGCAGCCAGGCAGGGGAGATCTGAACCTTTCCCTGACCGGAACCCAAGAGAGCCTCCCAGGGGAGAGCCCTGCTTTTAACCCTGTTTTCTCAGAGGCACATCCAATGTCCCAATGGCCACATTAGGTGCCAATATTAAAATCTGAACATTTATTGGCCTAACCACAGCATCCCAGAAAACACATTTCCTGTCAAACCACCACACTGTGGGATATGCTCTTGTCCTGAATACTGAACTGCAGTATTGTCTGATGATTTTTTGAATCCTTTGAAGGCATTTTGAATTCTTTTTCAGCCTTAAATTAGACTAAATAGCTTTGATTTGTGGGTATTGAGCAACAGAAATCACTGCCCTGGCTTGCCTTTTTTACAGCTCCTTTCCGTGGGAGACTCGCTGCAAACGTCACAGCTGGTGAGACAGTGGGCACACCATCATTCTGAAAGAGCTTTGCACAGTAAACATAGAGGAGGATTAAATATTGAAATGCAGATGACAGGAGCTGCCCAATGGACTCTGCTGGTGGAAATCAAATACTAGTCTAGTCTTTTGAATGCAAATAATTCCTCCCAATGAGGCCAGACAGGCTTGTTTGCCTTTGAATCTGAGCATGTGGACAGTAGTGGATGGTCTACAGGTTGAAAACAGTGTAGATACTTCTCCTTTTTTTCAATAGTGGCTCAGAAACTGAAAAGGCAGCTACAAAATGGTAAATACATCCCTACAGATTCAAAAATGGTTGTTCTTAAGTTGCATCTCCACCATAACAACAAATTGTTAGAACTAAAATACAGATGGGAATTTTATAGCTTCTCAGAAATGAAGCAGGAATTGGCCAATGGGCCTTAGCAGTAGCTACAAGTTTTTCAGCATGAGGCATCTCAAAAGTATTTTAACCGTACAGAACTTTTCTGTACTTTTGGCCTTTTATCTCAAGGATGCATCAAAAAAAAAAAAAAAGGAAAAAAACCCCAAGAAAAATAAAAAAGAACAAACCCTACCAAATATATATATATATATTACATGACTAAGATAATAAGCACAATCAGTAACCTATATAGAAACAGAACCCATGGTTTTTAACTTTCAACCTTGTCTTCTCAACACACTCTCGAAAATGGAATTGTTTCCCTATCTGCCTTGAAACATTTTGGAGCAAAAAACACTCTAAGGTCCTGATAGGTGTTTTGGTCAAAAATCCCTTCTTCTGGTTTTCTGTCCAGAAGCAGAGTAATGGAGGGGAAAGCTGGTAGCTGGCCAAAGGAGGTAGGAAGAGTAATCATCATCCACAACACTGGGGCTAAAGAAATTTCCACAGAAAATTACCTGCCTTATTACTTGCTCATGTGGTGGGTTGAAAGCTCAGAATCTGTTTCCATGTTTCCCATCCCTCGAATGTTCTATTTCACAGAATTCGAGCCCCTCAAACATCAGTCCTGCCAGAACAGCCCGCCTCCTGCTGTCATAGGGGATCTGCTGATGCCCACTGACTCTTACCAGTCTAGTGCTCGTCACTGTTGCAGATCAAGAACTACTGAATAGTTCTGATTAATGCTCTTAGAGTGGTTGAAAACAAGGAAAGAATGACTAGACATTTGTATGATCAAATCCCCTGATGGAATAAAAACATGCCAGGACAACAAGCTTAATAAATGTATTCATTGTCATAAGAAGGGAGATGAAGGGTCCAAAAGATTACTTGCATACTTACTGTTCTAAATCCCTTGTTATCTGGTAAATTGCAAAGGATGCCCGGCTTTCACCAAAATGCAAATCAGATTAAAATGTGAAGCCTTACACTTTACTGGATATAAAACTTCATCATCCATTTTTAAATCTTAGAGATTGCGATGTTGTCCTGGTTTAGGGCAAATTTGGAGGAGAATTTCCAAATTAGGGCCCCTCCCCGCAACTGGTTCGGGAAGGATTCCTCAGAGAGAAGTGGAACGAACCTGTTTATTTAATAGGCACAGCACCCCCCAGCACGCAAAAGGAACAATTCCGGATGACACCGCTCTGAAAAAGATGACAAATTCAGAAAGTCTCTCTTGGGGGGGTGCTCACTCTCTTCTCAGTCCCTCCGGCGCTGCGCCAGCTGCTGCAGGCCACAAGGTGCAAACTCTCAGTGTTTCCCAGGTCCCAGTCCGGAGCAGGTTCAAAATGGTCAGTAAAAGGAAAGGAGAAATGGTCCAGGAAGAAATTTGGACAGTTTAGCTAAACTAGCTAATGAGCAAAAGCAAGCAGAAGCGAAGCAAGCAAGAGTGAGAGAGAGCAAAGCGAAAAGCAAAAGCAGGAAAAGCAAAAGCTGCAGTCTCTGTGTCCCGCCAGGCTGATAAGAAAACCAAAACAAAACATTCCCTCTTCAGAGCCAGTCTTAAAGGTACAGAACATAATATCCAACATTCACAGAACACGTGAATGGGGATACATGCATCATAACGTCACCCTAGGACAGATGTATTTCCTATTAATACCTTAATATTAATAAGGTTTAGAGCTGGAATTCAGAGGGAAAAGAAAGCTATTTTGAATTCATTCTATTCAATCATCTTGTCTGGACTGTCTCTTCCTGCTTTTCACTTCTGAAACTCTGTATGAAAGGCATAGAGTTCTGGATTAATTCTTTTCAACAGTTTCCCCTGTTATTCTTCTTTCAAGGCAAACCTGAAAAATCCACACTTTCTTTCCCAACCACTTCTAAAATTCCATTGAGAAGCAAAAAAAACCCCCATCAAACAACTAAATCTCTGCTCCAATTTGTAGGAAAAAACCCCATGCCATTAACTGCTTTCCTAACACTTTCTTTCTCTTGTATTAATATGGCAACCTTTTCTTGCTTTTATAGATTAGAACCAAATTCTTAAAGCTATAAGGAAACACAGGTTTACTGTAGCTGATTCTGAGATACAGTAGTCCAGCAAGGAGTTCAGACCTCAAAAGAAGAGTCTGTACAACAAGATTCAGCACAACGTTGAGACATATTAGCTATTGTTCAAGAAAAGCCGCCAAAATGAAACTGCTTAGACTTCTATACTATCATGGGTGCCTGCTTCCAGAACCTGACCTAAGTTGCTGGAAACTAGCTGCAATATGACTGCAAACAATGCTGCGAATGTAGGACATTGTTATTCTTCTCTTCCATTGAAAACCACAAGTGGAGTTGCGTCATTTTCTTAAAAATTCTCTATTTCCTTCCAAACTGGTAAAATGATGATAAATAAAGTGTTCTGTTCATACAGTTTAAATCTAATAATGTTCAAAATGAAAAACAAAAAAAAATTCATTCAGATATGGTCTGCAATAATAGAGCCGAGAGAAGATGAACCAGTCTGGCCTACAAAATAAAGTGAAGCAGAATTTGGGAATTTGGAACACCTTACGATGTAATATTTAAAGAAAAAAAAGAAATAAAATGTAACCTACCCAAACTCAATCAGTGATGCACCGACAGAGAAAAAAAAACTCATTACTACTAATATTTCTTTCATTCTCAGACAAGAAGTTAAATTATCCTCTTGAATGCACGGAAGATTGTTGCGAAAGACAGCAGCCTTCTTCTTTACAACATATTCTTCAGAACTCCAGGAGACACATCATTAGAGCTATGAGGCTCTTTCTCTCTGTAAAACTTCCAGAGCATAGCCACTATTATATTCCTTTAGAGATCCTCACCGCCCTGGGCGACTGGTGGATAGTCTACAGCTCCAGTACATCAGCCAGACGCTCTGCCTTATTTAGCATGGCTACTGCAGCAAGGACATCATCTCTACTGGCTTTCTATCCAAAATATATGCAAGGCACAACAAAGAATATACCCAAAACACTGAGCACAGCCTATGGCCTTCAAAACAAAAATCTCACAATGGCAATACTGGATCTTCTGATCCAAACCATCGGGAAACATTTCTTTAGAGGCGAAAAAAGCTCCTGTTGATTGTACAAAAAATAGTGATGTAAACCAGAGTTGCATGACCCAGTATTTCTATTGAACTGGAACTATTTTGATCAATATTATGCATCCATTTCTTTTCAGGGCATTTGGTAAAAAATGTAAAGTATAGTTTAAAAGGAATTATTGGATGCGTACTAAGTACTAGGGATTAGTTAAGGTGTTGGTTTTGCATGGCTTGGTTTTTGGTGGGGAGGGAAGAAGCCAGCCACAGAAGTGAATCTTTTGTGAAAAGCTCCTAGAAGCTTCCTCCATGCCTGGCAAAGTGAATCCCTGCTTGGCACTAAGAACAGACATGCTGCTAAGCCAATTAGACAAGCAGTAATATATTTAAGAAGGAAATCAAAACTGCGGCCAGTTAACTTTTAAGTTTGCTAATTTTCTGGTTGGCACCTCTTCTGGTTTGAAAGCAAAACCAGCAAGAGATGCTGTCGCTGTTGCAGTGCGTGTTTTTGATTGTAATGCAGTTTGAGTAGTCAGTTTGATAATACTTCCTGTTTTGTGCTGTTGGAGCATATTTTATTATTAAGGGATTGTTCCTTTCCCCCCCATGTTGTTAGTTTTTGCCCTAGTTGTCCATCTCCCCAAAGACCTGCCCTTTTCTTCCCTTTTCCTCCTCCCACTGAATGTCAATCCCTCCCCAAGCCTGCCCCTTTCTCTAGAAACTTCCCTATCAATTTTATACTCTTCAAAACCCCATTGGTTTGTTTAAGTTATTCTCCTCCCCTGTAGTCCCCTATTGGTTTAAACATTGTATTCCCCGCCTTGTGGTCCACCCCCAGTTGCTCCCAGTGTGTTCAAGATTGTATCCTCCTCTGGGACCTCTCCCCATTTCTAAGTTGATGTATGCATTTGGGTCAGTGTCTTTGTGTCCCTGACCCTCCAGGGAAGAAACTCCTTTGGAAAACATGCAGAAGACCTCTCCCTGTTCCTTGTCCCCGCCCTCGGCGCAGTCCTATCCCCAATGCAGTCCACCTGTGCCATAGAGCAGCTGTGCCCTACAGCTGCACCCTGGATTTGACAGCTTTCTGGGGGCAGCCCACTCTGGCTGTTGGTGTCAGGAGCTAGTCAGTCTGAAGAAATCCAGCATGGCAGCAAGACTCCAAGTCAGAAATACAATTTATTAGGAAAAGGGGAAAAACCAAATACATGCAATAATACAAAAGAAAAACCACGGACAGAATACAACCTGTCACCCTGCTAGTTAGGGTGGTGGCAGCAGTCCGGATGAAATGGCCTTGTTGAAGTGGTGATCCTGTAGAAACCATCTGGTAGCTCTTGTCCTCTGAAGACCAGTGGGTGAGGGTGGCCGTTCCTCTAGGAAGCCAGTGGAAAGACTGCTTGTGGTGTCCCAAAACTCAGATTATATCCAGCTGGGGATGCTTAGCTCCTGCCCCCTGGGCAGAGCATCTTGCAATGGGCTCAAATTGTTCTGAGTCATGCGGTGGTTCCTTGATTAGCCTTTAAACAGAAATGGCTCCTGGAGGGAGTCATCTCTGAATCATGTGGCAAGACATGGATGGCCCCGTTAAGAGATAAGGAGATAAGGAAAAAACGATGCCCCTCCCGGTTTCAGCAGCTCTTGAGGTTGGGAGCAGAAAACATTTTTATATTGTAGCCTAGGACAATACAGGATGAATGCTTTTGCATTTGCAGGAAGTTTGTGTGGATTTGAAAAGCATCCTTATAGCAGAGGCACAAAAGTATTCTCATACCCTTTTAAATCATCTTCAAACCAAGCAATTCTCACAATAAGGTAGCGCATGAATGACTTGCAAGTGAGTTGAAGAAACACGGCAAAGATAAGTAGTGTTCAACTGCAGAGAATCGTTTAGGAGAATAGCTGACTAGTGACAGCTCTGAGCAGAAGAGTCTGTGGCTTATCCTGTGGGAGCAATAGTAAGACATTTCAATTGAAAAACCCCATTCATTCCCAAGGAGCAAACATCAGTAAAAATAAAAGGTCAAGTAAAGACACCCTAGTGCTCTTCTTATCAGAAGCATGTTCCTCCATATGAGAGTATTTAGGAAAGGACAGTCCATTCATAAAGAAAGGTGTGCCAGTTAGAAAACCTGTAGAACAATACAAGACAAACTCACACAATATACATCCTCAAATGCAAAATGAAGAAATAATCATTTCAAGCTTCCGTGGAATTAATTGCATTTTATTTGTTCTTTTCATTTCAGCTGCTCTCAAGTTATTTTTTAAGACTGAATTTTATGAATTCAGCAAAGCTCTCTTTCTGAATGTCTGCATACCCCTATAAAACACTGAGGTGACAAAGAGAACGGCAGTGGAAGGAAACCTGGTCCACCTCCCCCTCCTTGAAGCTTTAGGCCAGCGAGTGATTAGAATTTAGTCACTTCATTTGCTTTACCAAGAGAGAATGTTTTCCAGCCTTTATCTTTCCTTTTGGAGCTGATTCACTTTGTAGTCATAAATTCTTGACTCAGTTGGTGAGAAACGATGGCATTACAGCCGTGGATGTTAAAGTGCACTGATGGGAAATGAAGTTTTCATCTTCAGGTCCTTGCTTCAGTAAATATTCCAAATTCATCAGAAAGAAAGTTCCCAGACCAGTAATCCCCACTCAAATGACCTAATTCAAATAGTTTGTAGGCATAAGAGGCATCAAGCAGGTGCTGTCATCTGTTAGGGGAATACGCAGCCAGTACATGATTGTCTAGTTAGGCGGCAACAATTTTGGAAAGAATTTAGTTTTTTTGTATTGCAAGTGAATGGTCAATACATTTTATTAGTGGATACGGGTAAAAGAATGTCTTCTGCATCCTTTCAGAGGGGAAGCTTCCCTAGATCTAAAGCTGCTCAGCTCCACGATAGGATGCTTTGTCTGAAAAGGGAACTCAAGTCTTTGTCCTTTTGGATTGCTTCCATAGTTTTTCACTCACTCTTCAGGTAGCTGTTAATATGTTCTGTTATCCCTTGCAAACTTTTATGGGCATAGTCACTGAATTGGTATGTATTCCATGAAGTCCACAGGCCCTGTTGAGATGCAGCCACAGGTCTCAAGGGTGTTAGCAGATGTTATTCTGAGGCCACTCCTAATGATTTTTGATGGATCATAGTGACTGAGGAAAGTGCCCAAAGACTGGATGAAAGCAAATGTCACCCATCTTGGAAAAAGGCAACTAGGAGGACTTGGAAAAGTACAAGCCAGCCAGCCAGCGTCATTTTTATCCCCAGGAAGTTGATGGAGCAGCTATTGCTGGAAAGCATTGCCAGGCACATGAAGGAGGACAAAATAACATAGTCAGCATGGATTTACCAGGGGAACTTGATGCTGAACAACTTTTTAAACTCCTCTGATGAATCAACTTGCCCGGTAGATGAAGGGAATATTGTCTGCCTGGGCTTCAGGAAGGTTTTGGACATTTATCTACGTGGCAGCACACATACATCCCAGAAGTGTGCAAAGAGGAGGGAACCAGTGTCTTTTCAAGGATGCTCAGTGAAAAGACAAGAGGCAGTAGGCACACACTGAAATACAGGAGATTGCCTCTGCACATCACCAAATGATTTTTTACTGTGAGGGCGACTGAACCACGGCACAGACTGCCCAGAAAGATGGTGGAGCCTGGATCTTTGAAGACATTAAAAGTACACCCAGATATAATCCTGGGCAAGAGGCTCTAGGTATCCTGGTTTAAGCAGGGGGGTTGGACCTGGTGAGCCCCACTGACGCCTTCCACTCTCGTTCATTCTGTGCTAGTGAATTCTCTTAGAGATGCATTTCAAGCACTGGCATGACAAAGGTCTGTGCAGAGAGAGATCCAAATGGACATGGGATCTAAGTTCCTTAAGTAGTGCTCAAGAAGAATGCAAAACTCTGGGATAAGTGTCTCTTCCATAACTGAATCCCTTTCACGGGAAAATTCCCCAGCTATAGAAAGATCTTCTGATAGGCATGCTTAAGACTGACACTGGCTGAGCAAATTTCTCCCTATGTGTGTTTAAGACCAATTAGGATCTTCACCAAGAGTGTTGTCAACATAGTCACAGAATGTATATTGTTAAGAAGGGACAACTTACATCAGAATGGCAAATATTGGTCCACAAAATGTATTAATGTATGGGAACTATCTACTTGGGTTGAAAATAAAAAAGAAAGAGTTAGTCTTTATTTATCAATTCCATCGCAATATTGATGAGGTAAGAAAAAGACCTTAGTCCTTAACCTTCTTAACTCAAGCAAAGATTTTTAAAAATTCCTTGTAAAAAATGTATCCTAATTATCAGACTATGAAACAATTTTAGTTGGGAAAAAAGTTCCAAAATTGTGTAGATAGTGGTAAAGAAGCCAAGAAAATAGGTAAGAAACAAAAAGAGAGCAAAAGAGTCAGCTTCAGTCTGCAAGCTCGTTCTAGAAGTAATCTGGTAGAAAAAGGAACCCCCAGTTGAATTTCCAATGTATTCATGCACTTGATTCAGTAACTAGTCAATGTAAAAACCAATCCTTTTGTACAACTTCTCCCAGCAACAAAAACCCCAACAGCTTGACACCACCATCATGCCTGTCCCAGATGTATTTTAAAAGAATTTTCCTTTCTTGAAACTCTATTTGCATAAAAGTTGCAAGACATTGGAGGGATTCTCCACATTCTCATTTCTCCATGTGGCTTGAAAGTCTATTTGATAAAATATGCAACAAAGCATATGATTTATAAGGTAGGGTAAAATGGATGATTTGGGAATTGATCTCTTGTTGATATTAAACTTCATATCCACTCTCTGTGAAGTTTCTAAAAGAAATGATGGAGCTGAGGCATGAATCTGCCACAACAAGTGTTAAGCAAAGATACACACTCCCCTTCACATGCCCCCCTTCCACACACACCTAGGCCCACACAGAGGTCAGCATAGCAGATGATGAACACCTTCTTTGGCACTTCATGAAATCCTAACATGAGGAAGTGTTGAAATACAGAGATTTTGTCCCATGTAGAAACCCATCCCATGTATTTTATGCTGTAATTCTTCTCTCTTTTAAAATTTGCTATCTTCTGCATAGTTTTCATTAACCTGTTACAGTAGTGAAAATCACAGATCAAGGTAATGTTGTAACACTTTGATTTTACCCCAAGAGCTGAGGGAAAACTTGCTCCTATACTTCAATCTGAGTTTCTTCTAGATTCCAACTTTGTTTCTCTACCATCAAGAGTCTCCTGTGTTGCTGCTCAAAGCCCCATCCAACCTGACCTTGAATACTTTCAGGGATGGGACACCCACAACTTCTCTGGGCAACCTGTTCCAGTGTTCCAGCACCCCCACAGTAAAAAAAGTCTTCCTTTCATCTAATATGTGTCAGAAGTATTAAATCTAGGCATATAAACTTTGAGGAAAGGTTTGAAATTCTTTTGATTTGAATCACATTTTATATGAATACTGACTTACAGATGACTAAAATATGTTGATGGGCATTTGAGCTGACACTTTTTGAAAAGGTGCATGGAATTTAAAATTAAAACCAGTACCATTAAAAGCTTTGTGCCGTTTTCTTTTTCCTCTGGTATTCAAAATTGCATATATCAAATATCTGTGCTTCGTACAAAGCTCTTAGACACTCTCAGAAAAAAGCTTTTCTTTCAGACTAAGTTGCAGTTTACGTAGAACACTGGTACTAGTGAAGGTTTTTCTGGGCATAGGAGGAACACCTTCTCATTGGATTTGTGTGCAGAATGCATTTTATGCAAACTGGAAAATTGATCCCAGCTGTGTTCTAGTCATCATTCTTACTGCATCAGGCCTGAAGATTCTGTGAAAAGTAGCCAGTGGACCTTGAACATAGCTCATGTGAAACAGATGAGAGGCGA
This sequence comes from Agelaius tricolor, assembly GCF_023055355.1. NCBI lineage: Eukaryota > Metazoa > Chordata > Aves > Passeriformes > Icteridae > Agelaius > Agelaius tricolor. The sequence goes on along the minus strand of NW_027269297.1, from coordinate 6,006,698 downwards.
TGGAGAAGTTGAGGGAGAGAATAAAGAGCATATGGCCCAGTACAGACTAACAATTGTTTGGCACCCTTTAAAGGCTGTGTTTGACAAGCAGGGCTGAAGCAGGTCTGCAAAATATCCGGGAGATCAAAATCCATTGAAGCAAATTGCCCTGGCCAGTCACCTTGCTGCCGATAATTCACTCTCCATAGCAGCTGATCAGGCCTAACAATGCTGCTGCAGAAGTATTGTGAAAAAGGTAGGCATATTTTCACAGATGCAGGGGAAAATCCCCTTGGATGATGGCTCCAAGGGATTACTTGATGGAGCAAGTTATGCACCCTTATCTACCGTGCAGTATCTAAGTTGGTGAGTTCACTATCTGTCAGCATCACTTTCGAAAATAAATGTTTGATCCACAAAACAATATTTCATATGTCCTGTCTACCTGCTTCATTTCAACCAATGAATAGGCTACGTTCCATCAGCAAAGGGTTTATGATCCTATGTTTCTTTAAACTGTGATAATTCTTTATTTTTTTCTAGATCAGACACTGTCTATTCATAAGATTCAGATGTCCATGGCAGGGGTGTAATTAAATTCACATGTTAAAAAATAACCTTGTTCTTGTTATCTTTTTATTAAATTACTGACATGTAACATCCGTCTGAGAGCTGAAGAAAACCCCTTCATTTGCTGTTTGCCAAGTATCATCTATGTGATACAAATTCTAGTTGAGAAATCACACCCGTACATTGCCATGTAACACTACTAGTAATGCTTTCACAACCTTTTCTTCATCATTAGGTCTTTGGTGAAGTGAATGATTAGAACATAAGCAAGGGCATTTGTTCAAGATGCTCCAGAAAGAGCTGTGGTCTGTTCTCTTCTTTGCTGCCTATGTTAGCACTGAGCTGCAAAAAAGGAAAGATTACTAGGAAAAGTGTTACTTTCAGTCTAAACTTGTAAATGATGTTTGGAATACCCTGTTAAATGACAAGGTGCTCTTTTAAAATATGGCATCTTAAGGGAAAATGTCAGCTTTAAAAAGGTTTTGAGACAGTTGCTTCTGGAAAAAAAAAAAAAAAGAAAAGAATTGGAGGCTTCTAAGGTCTTTAGGCATACTATTTTGAAGATTGATTCAAACCACAGTTTCTTCATATAGGAAGAACAGAGGACCATAGATGCAACCCATTTGAAAATGGATTTCTATATGTTTCTGGTTGGGATTACCAGGCATCATTTCTTGTGAAGTCGAGGGACTGCAGTTAGCACTCCAATAATTTCCTTCCCTGAAATTCATCTGCATTTGGTCCTTTTTCCAGAGTCCCCATTTATTAGTGAAGGTATACTCTATCTATGCATTAGAATATTCCATTAGAGTGTGTGACTCATACTTGCTAGTTAAAATTAGCTGGAGCGTAATGGATAGTTACAGTTGCGTGTATACAATAGTCTTATTTTGGCAAGTTTTCTTTAGACAATGTTGAAGCAGCACTAGCAAATAGGAAGTACAGCTTGCAGCAGGGAAGGACACTCTTCTGCTTTCTCAAGTTTCCTGTAGTTAAATAGACGCCAAAAGGCTTTTCCTAGTACTACTACTGTCTTGTAGGAATACTTGATCTAATCCTATCTTTGATCAAATTCCTAATGGGTTACTTTTCTACAAGGCAGAACATTTTTCTTTTAATAATATGTATTTTGTAAGGTGGAGACATGAACTTGTGCACCAGTCACGTGGACTGTACTCCTTATTAAGTTTCACAACCTTCTTGAGAAAATATTGACTGTGTGTAACTTCAAAAGGAGAATTCTGGGCATCTTCATTCTATTGATGTAATTGTTTTTCTGCCATGCTGGTATTGTTTTCTATCATTTTTACCAACAGAAATATTTTTCCCTGACACCTATGGAAAAGACCTATGTTTACTCAACAGTGCAGCGTCAGTCCATTGTTTAGAATGATTTCAACATGGTCCCAAACATATCGGACAGCTAGACAGCAGAGGTTAGCAACAGGGAATGGGAGTAACTTCTGAACCGTTTCAGTAGATTTCCCAGGAAGGGCTTGCTTTCTGCCACTGCAAATTTTCCCAGAGATTTTGTCTGGTGAAGAGTTGCATCAAAAGAGTATTTTTGCCCAAACCTTGGGGCAAGCTCTGTCTCCGATTTACTAGTGAATGCAAAGAGGGTGAAAGTGCTGCTTCAAAGCCCTCTGTGCGCTTTCTGTACCAAGAGGGGGGGTGACCCCAGAAATAAGTTTTGATCTCTCTTCAGAACACAAGGCATGTCATCACCTCATTCATCTTCTTCTGGGACTCATAGCGTCTTAAGACTAAGAAGCTCTCTTGCTTGCTGAAGTGCGTTCAGCAAAAAAACCTTGTCTCATCAGCAGATTTGAACACAACTACAGTCGAGTCAATTCCAATGCTGGCAGGGCAATACTCTACCCCACTAGTAACATGCCACTATTAGAAGACTGTGTAAAACGATTTTTGTACAAAGTAATCGGAGGGAAAAATAGAATTGGGAAGAACTGCACATTGTTCTGGAAAAAGCCTCCTGCCTCAGTCTTACAGACATCATTTGCTGGTATCATTTTTAATAGTTGGGGGTTTTTAAATTTTGTAGAAGAAAAAATATTACTGCACCTTTATGTTTCCTTAATAGAAGTGCAGCCATTTCTTAATAGAATAGAAGTAAGCCATTTGGATATGTACAAATGGTCTTTTCAAATACATATGCTATAGCCCACTGTGAAAGTAATTAGCTATAAAGAGAAATCTAAAGGTTTAAAAAGATTTTGGAAGAAAGTAAGTCTAAGGTGATAGAAGAAGAAGAAAACAGCAGTTTTCTTCTGGTGAAAAAAAAACAAAGGGAGGACCTTGTACAGTGGAGATGTATTATTTGACTTATTGACTGAAAAACTGAGTAGGTTTGCTATTGCCAATGGTTTTCATTAGGAAGGAAGAGATTCCTTTGGCAAAAAAAACCCCTTCAAACTGACTTGACAAAAATGTTATGACACTTAACTTCACCAATCCTGAAGACAAATTCTCATCACTTGATCTGGAAATCATGATGGTAATGGAGACAAGGATGTCTAAGCCATGCCATCAGGAACATAAAAAAGCATTAGAATGCAGGTAAGACTGAGCTCCTGAACTAGTGTGAAGAGAATGCAACAAAGACATTTTCCTTTAAGAGTCTTCAGGATGGAGAGCAGATCAAATTTTTTCATGTGAAGTATTTCTGAATGGAATGAATCTTCAAAATAACATTGTTTTCCAAAACCTGTCTACAGGATCTCTTACCATGATACACAGTTCCTATGAATAGAAAAAGCAAAGCACTTTTTTCCAAACTGTTGTGCACTCTTAAGCAATCTACAATAAAAATAGTATTTTTTCAAGCTGGGAATGATGTGAATTACAAAAAAGCCTTGTAGCACACTTGGCACTGTAGTCTCTTGATTAGCATAGCTTTTTATTCATCAAACACATTTCACATTGACTATTTTTCTCTTTTAAATAACGGCGTCTTTGTACTTATGCAGCATCCATGAAGAATTTCTTGGGTGTTATTTTGTACCTGATCCTAAATGGCAGGTTCTGCATTCTGCCATCTGTCTAGCTTTCCCATTTGATGCAGCTTCTGAGAGGTATTTTCAGAATCGAGGACTACTTGCAAGAATGATGCTAAATCCATGCATTTTACTCCTTGGTTAATGCAAAACTATTTTTCCTTTACATTTCAATGAGAACAGGAAAATAATGATGGTGAGTTCAATCCTTAGAGTAATACAAAGAGGACTATTATCATCATTAGAAACCAAGCAAGGTGTATTTATTGCACATGCATTATACTCACTGATGCAAATTACCCTGTAAATTCAAAAGGAATCTGTATCATAGGAGTGGATGGACTGTTTCTATTGATATTTTGCTTAAAGCAGAAAATTAATTCTTTTGACAGCCAACTCATGATTGCAAGCTCACTTTCAACTACAGCTTTCAAACAGAAGAAACATGTCTGTTTATAAAACGATACAGTACAGTACACAATAGCAAGTCAGGTCATAGACTTTGAAAAGAAAAAAACAGATCAAAGGACAGATTCATTCACATCTACAAGCCCTCAAGAGTGTACAGGTCAAATGTCCCCAGAAAACTAGGCTGGTGGCGCAAATTCTCTATGTTGGCACCAGCAGAAGCAGCTGCTATCTTTATAGGATGCAATCTTGCTTACATCACCCTTCAGAGCAATCTTCTGTACCCCTGCCCAATACACCTTCTGCTCTATTCCTTGGACTTCACATTTGCATTTCTACAGAGTCCTGTCCTGCAAACTGACTCAAAGTTCAGGTAATAGATTTCCAAGATTTAGAAAGGTTGTGTGAGGTTCATTTATTTCATATTTCATTCCATCTAAGCAAACTGTAACTTTCTGAAGTGAAATATTTTGAGTATGTCACGTGTATTTTAATGTTAGCTCTGCTTCACATTAAAACTTCTCACAGACCCCTGTGATGCCTTGCTGCAAAAATATATAGCTGCCAAGAGTGGTTGTGGGAAGTTAGAATTGCCAGAAAACCATACAAACAATCTAACAATAGAGCCTTGGATTTCTGAATATAATTGCACCATGTAAAGTCAAAATATAATATTTAAATGATTTTGTATAATGATGAGTGTGGGCTAGAGAGAATCCAGATAGAATTTTATTTTTTTAAACAGTTCCGGGAAAAACATGGCCTTGACTTGGAAGTATAGCAGGAAATATTTTTATACAGCATGAGTTCTCATTACCTAATCATATGATTTGTAGACCTGAATTGGAAACCAGGAAAGAAACAAAGAAAAATATTCAAGCTATAAAAGATGGGAGTTTAAAATTTTCTTTGTATTTCTGATTAAAGCTATTAGGTAGCTAAATGGTCACCCATTATTTTAAAAAGCATCTGGACATTAAAAATAGGTAAATTTCTGCGGGACTTGGATGTCAGCTATTCCTGAAAAGCTTTATTTCACTGCTTTCCAACCCTGAATCAATCCACTTAAACGCAGCTGTATTTCAGATGCTCAGTGGAACCGTCCATGTAATGCAGATAGTTGACAAATAATCTGCAGAAAAAGCTAGATCGATTTGAAGATCTTTTCCTGTAAATGGTATTCACGTTATTTGTACAAACACACAGATGGGATTTCTGCTGTCTTCTTCAGGCCACTTCCTCCAGAGAGCTCTCCATCAAATCTCTCTAGTTCTACTCTTCTGGTGATCCAAAGTCAGCACTGGGATGGTCCAACTGCATGAATTACTGTCTGCTAGAGGTGCACCCTGAGGGCTTCTGTGTGCAGCATCACGTGAGCCCTACTAAAGTCACCCTGTTGGTATAAACTGAGCTAGCTGGACCTTAAGGGACAAGATTGTGCACTGATATTGTAAGAGAAATTAGGTACTAAGAAGGAGGCTGGAAGATTTAAATATTTCTGCCTCCAGCTTAAGCAACACTCAATCTTGGTCTTTATCTGAAAAACTAGGTGAATTAACCTATTTGGCGTTCCTATGCCAAAAATGTCAGTAATACAACAAGAACCGTCAAAAGAGTAACAATTCCAATCATTACTTTGTAAAAGTAATTCATTGGAAGAAGTCGGGAAGAAGGATGAAACATGCCAATATCCTACCCTGAGAATCATTCTGTTGATTTGCACAGGTTTCTTATTATATACCCATCTAATGCATTGGACATGCATGCTTGTGATGACACAAATACTTGCAAAGCTTACCTGATAAACCATGTTCTCTTCAGACAACACAACATTTCTTGATGGTTGTGTTTGCTAATTACATTTAGACTCAATGTTCTTCAAGGTCTTTTCCAACCAAAGTGATTCCATCATTCTCTAAATCGCAGACCCTGCTTGTCTTGGTTTAGGGCAAATTTGGCAGCAATCCTCAAGAAGGGGTGATTTATTAAAAATATTGATCTAGTACTGATATCCAACTGTGACGGACAAAGGCTCCCTAACAGTTCAAAATTAGAAAGTGTATGTCTATTGCAACGCTGGGCAGCGTGCGGGATAGCTCCCAAACACACACTGTGATTTAGAGGTGATAACAGAGTCTTTTTATCTATACAAGTATTGAATACCCAAAAGACAAATACATATTCATAATTTAGGTACATCCCATCATTCCTCACTTCGTATGGTAATTAGTTCAAAAGCTATTAAGCACGCGTAGTTTGTTGCTCAAAATGAATCGGTGGGCCCTTTCATGGGGAGGGGTTCCAAAATGAGGAAATAAATGAAGTCTTCCTGGTTCTGAACTTTCTACATTTTCAATGCAAATATGACAAATGAACCCATTGGTAGAACTCCCATTCCCCATCTTCAATTGGTTTCAGAACAGAGGTGGCCACAAAGTGCAAGCTCTCAGTGCTCTCCAGGTCCCAGTCTGGAGCAGGTTTGAACAGTTCCAAGAAAAGGGAAAGAAAAAAAGACAGTCCAGGGAAAACTCTGCCTCAGCCAGCTAAACCAACTGAAAAGCAAACAACACTCTGTTCTGCTCCATCAGTGCCCAGACAACACAGTGCAGCACAGAATGTGGAGCAGTGTTGCTTTTAGAAGAGTGAGTGCAGCCTGTGATAACAAACTCCGTGCTTCTTCTTCTCCCAACCTTTGCTCTCAGAACCAGTCTTGAAGGCAGAGAATAGAATATCCAGCATTAACAGAACAGATGGCTGGGGATACAAGCATCATAAAGTCACCCTAGGACACTGCTCTACTGAGATATGTCACCAGACTATGCTAAGACAAAGTTTTGGAACTGCTAATTAAAATTCTACTATCACAGTGAAGCTGAGGAGGAAAGACAGCTCACTCCAGTTACCTTGTGGCATGCCAATACTTCCTTTCAATCACAATGGTTTTCGTCTTTAAGTCCGTGACATCACAGGCATAATTCAACATCTTTTGGGCAGGAAGGAAGATATTCTTCTTCTCATTATACTGATGGGTAAGCTGAAATGCAAAGCAGTTAATTCAAAGTGAAACAGCGATAAAGTCAATAGTAAAACTCACCACAGTTTTGTTTACCAACCCAAGTCCTTACGATCCCAAAATACAAGAACAGCTGTAAAAGCCTTGTGGTTTCTTAATTTTTTCCTATACCTACATGGGAGGGTAAGGGATAAATGATCCCAAACAATGGTAATCCACAACAAAGCATTCTTGACATCATATTCAGCTTTTGCATAGTGAGCTCTTCACCTGATCAAGTTATTCCATTGCAATAGTTTGGGGAGTATCTTAGAGGGCTGGCTGTTGTTTGGTTTAAACCATCTTGATCATTCAGGAACCCAGTAGCAATGAGAAAGTTCAAAATAAGATAGTGCTACGCAGTGATTTTCCTATATGACAGATGTATTTCTACAAGACAGAAGGCTGACCTAATGCTTCCCTACAACATGGCTGAAGTGGCATCCTGTTCCCCATAGGTTTTTCTGTTTAATTTTAGCAGCTTTCTTACTAGATTAATGAGCTGAACTAACTCAAAAAGGAATCAGATAAGTGCCAGAGCTTTAAAACAAACAACAACAACAACAAAAAGGATGCAAAATGGTGATTTGTGGGTGCGTTTGAAAACAGAAATTTTTTTGTATTTTTCATAGAGACATGGCATTCTCTAGAATGATATTGCTCCAACGGTTTGAGTTTGGTTTTCTTTTTCCCCCTCAATTGTAAATGTTATGCATTCTTTTTGGCTATTTCAGTAAATAGATTTTCTGATACGTGTGAAAGACAGTCTAAAGTTCCCCTCATTTGCCTCACGACCATTCCCAGGACAGACACTTGGACCCTAAAGACACCGATGGGAATTCTGGCCTGCCAGTAATGGATGAACACCAAAAATCCTGAGGCCCCTGAGCAGAATTCTGGCCTGCCAAGGGATTGTTCACAGCTGTGTCTTCAGTGACTGCTTCTAGCAGGGCCTGCCAAAGGGCGACCCAGCCTATATGCTTGCACCTGCTTCACGACAATAGACCAGGAATTTTCCCACCTCTTGGCCAGATGAACTTGCTGGGGCAACTTGGTAGCCCCCCCATGGAAAATCCTTCCTCTGCTCCACTACCACCGTGAGGCACCGAGGTTGAAGCCCCCCTCCCAAGGACTGAGACTGAGACACCTGTAATTCTGATGCAGGGGTGCTGGCCTGACTGAAGCAGGATGCCTGCTGAGTGTTGCCTAGAGATGTGCCTACAGGACCTAGACTGGTTTCCCCCAGAAAGCAGTCCTGAAACAGTGGGTCCCACTCACTGCTGCTACTGACTTATCCTGCTGAGAACATGGACTGTCTGTACCCGTCTTCAATACCTTTTTCCCCCTCAGCAATTTCAATAGACTTCTTCTTCTTGATTGGATCTGTTCCCCCTCAGCCATTTCAAGATTCTGTTTCCCCCCTCAGCAATGGACTATAATAGAACCTTGAGTTCACCAGGACTTAACCTTGAGTTAACCAGGCAGGGCCATTATCTTCCCAACGCGACTAGGCAAACTCTGTTGGCTGGACTATGAGGACTTAGTCTCTCCACATTTGGTAGCTATACTCCTGTCTTGGTTCAGGGCAAATTTTGAGGAGAACCCCCAAAGGGGCTCCTCTAGGAAAGCAGATTCATTTGGCCCCTCCCCTATGAAATATTAATCCCAATATTACCGGGTGGGACGTGCCTGGGCTCGTCTGACCCTTGCTGCTGGGCCAAAGGCGGCAGCTGTGATGTTTCACCTCAGAGATACATTTGGCCGGCTGCATCCTGCAGCTAGGCACTCGCAACAAATCCAGGCATAGTAGAAATTCAGTTGACCTCTGGTGGAAAAGGTTCAAGGGACGGTGAAGAGAAAAAGGAGAGGATTCTGCTGTAGAGTTCTAATCCAGAGTTTATTCCAGGATGACAGACCTCTGAATCTTGTAACAGCTCCCAACAGAATCCAGACCGCATGGTCCCGTCTCCTTTTAAGCCCGGGGACAGGGGCAGGGGAAGGCACAGGTGAGCCACCAACCAGGTGGGAGGAGGGGAAGGCTCAAAGGATAAAGACACTTGGACAGGCCAATGAGCCCGGACCTGAGGGGCATCTTTTGAACTTCTGCCAACCACACCATGACCCTGCTGGAATGTTAACATTGATGGACAGCACTTAGCAGGAGGGCAAAGGGGGAGGGGAAAGGACAGGTTTCACCTATCCCAACACCTGAGGGATTTTCCTGTTTCCTGAAACAGGAAATGGCGTCACACTGCAACACTCCCCCCAACCGGTCCAGGAGAAAATAGTTCCTTGGAAAGAGGTGGAAAAAACCTGTTTATTAAACAATAAAACCTAAACAATATTGAACAATAAAACCCCTTGTTGCTCCAAAAGAGATGACAAACTGAGAAAGTCCCCTCCCTTGGGTTGCAGTTCAGCTCACACAGGCTCTTATCAGTCCCTCCGGTGCTGGAAATGTTGCGGGCCGGGCCCGGCCTGGTGGGCCACAGGTGCTAGCTGCCGGTGCTCTTCTGGGTGTTCAGTCCAGAGCAGGTTTCAAGAGGTCCAAAGAAAAGGGAAAAAAGAAAAGAAACCACAGTCCAGGGAACTTCCTTGCCTCAGCAAGCTAAAACTAACTAAAAGCAAAGGAGAGCTCTGTCCCACTGTCTGTTCATCCCCAGACAACACAGTCCAGGAGCAGGAATGTGGAGGAGTGAGTGCAGGGTCTGAAAACAAACTTCTGCTTCTTCTCTCCCCCCTTCACTCTCTGCAACAAGTCTTAAAGGTGCAAAACTTATGATGCAGCATAAACAGAACAAGATGATTGGGGTTAAAAGCATCATATAATCAGCTTAGGACAACTCCCTCTCTCTTTCTCCCCCTCTTTTCTATTCTTTTCCTCTCCCTAATTCCTTTCATGCATTTGCTGTGGTCATTCTATAAATTTGTTTTGATACTGCAATCCCCTTTCCGTGTTGTCTGTTGCACTCCCAGATCAGTTAACCAACCATCACCACCCCCATTGGTATGAGCGGATCGTGACATTAAATTGGCATCATGGACAGGATTCTGATCGACAGAAGGGTCTGCAAGGCTGTTTGTAGTCTGGAACAGGGGAAGGACGATTTGCTTCAGCCACACCTAGCCCCTCATCGCGAAAGGGTTGAACGAAGCTGGAAAGCAAGGAAAGCTCTTTGAATTTCCCACAAACTGCGCACGCCCAGGTGAAATACGCCCCCATACTCTATTGAGGGTTCTGTCTTTAGAATTTCCCAAAAAATCTCTTAGCGCAAAAGGGGAAACTGTTTTTGTTTATGTGTGAATTTGGACTGTCTGGGAAGGAAGGGACAACTTGAAGGAACTAAGCAGGGCCTCCCAGGGAGATTTGGTCTCTTCACCCAGCCAGGGAAGCAAAGGGGAGCACAGCAAAGGCTGTGAGATTGTCTAACTTAAGTTTGCACCTCCCTGTCATGGTTTTGGTCCCTTCATAAAATGACTGAAAACTCTAGCACAAAAGTTACAGCTGAATTTTCTGCTCTGCTTGCTAAATAGAATGCCAAGCCTTCTCCAAGGGGGGAGGTTTGGGCAGAGAACAGCTGGTTTAATTTAGAAAATGTCATAGATAGAATTTGTTCTTTACAACATGAAACAGAAGTTAAACTGGGCAAAAATAAGACCATCCTCTGCTCAGTTTTGGCAGCTTGTCTCACAGCAGCCATAGAAACCCTTTTTAAGCAAAGAAACGAGGAAATAGCAAGAATAGATTCCCTTCAAAACCTAGTTGAAATTTTGCAGAAAGAATTAAAGGAAGATAGAAATGAGATCTATATGTTGCGAGCTGCCCTTAGAGAGGAACTTGCTAAGAATTCACATCATACTGATTCCTCTACAGAGCCAGAGGAAAAGGAAACTCCTGACATGAAACAAATCTATCCCCGTCAGGAACTTGAGGCAGTAAAAAATTGGAGAGAATACTGCTGTCCTCGCTTGAGACCCTTGGTTCAAACAGAATAGAACTATCTTAATGATGAGGATTGTTGGAATGTTGGGGGACATAAGACAGATGATGCACTTTGGACCTGGTTAACATAAGAGATTTGAAAACAGGATGCCTTGGCATAAACAAACGGAACTTTGAAAATTCGACCTGGATTGCAAGAAGATTAAATCAAACGGGTTTACTGGAAAAAGAAAATCCCATTAAACTCTGCAAGCAAGAGATGTTGTTATATGCGTAAGTTTGTGGATGTGATTTTAACCTAATCATTGTAGTACACATTACTAGTCTCCCTGCAATGGTATGTAAGTGCTTGTATCCCACAATCAAATTGGATTCTGATTACCGAGTGGGTCTCCCTGTCTCTCTGCATTGCCGAAAGAGGATCTTGACCCACCTATCACAACTAAACAAATACCGTTCAGTGCTACCGAATTAGCTAAGCTGTAAAAAGAATTCGGGCACCTCCCACAAGAATCAGAGACAAATATGTCCTCCGAGTGTCCCTCGATGGTGGAGATCAAACTAAATTAACCGGAGGCCAGTGGGTACTGGGGACATGGAGCCTTCTTCACAACAGGAGATAAGGAGGTAAGCGTGATGCATGGTCCCTGACACAGGGTGCGTCTTTCTGGGCCGGGAGAATGAATCCTTTGGAAAGGGGTGACCCCCTGGCAATCGTTGACACCACCGACCAGCTCTTAGAAAGTGTCCACAAAGCCGCCTGCCTGCAAAAGATTCATGAAAAGAAATTAGTTCCTGGTTTTGAATGCCCAATGCAATTACCTGTGAAGCCAGAACTAATGACCGATTGAACTCGTGGGCTTCCAGAAACACTTAAACATACAGCAATGACTCTACAGAAAACCACAATGGCTTTGAATCCTGTAGAAAGACTAGATAAGATTCCTCAGGAATTCCCCTGACCAAAGTGGACCTAGAGATCCTGGCTTCACTCCCTACTCTTCCCCCTCACAGCCCTCAGCTTCTCAATCTGATTCACCTGCCAGTAGCCATAAAGTTTGGACATGAGCTGAAGTTGCAGTAGATCTGATTAATTATTGTAGACAAGATGGACCTATAAAAACCCCGGCATAGAAATCAGAAAATAACAAAGGTGTTTGATTTATTGGGGCTCCTGACAGTGAAAATATAGAGAAAGGAAAACAGATCTCTAACTGCCACCATTGGTGGTTGTTGGGAATTCAAAAGTGGGTCCCCAAAGAGGTGATGGATGGTTTGCCCCTTGATAAATTGCAGAAAAGAATAAATAATTGGCACCAGCGAAAACCGAATCCATTGGCTCAACCCAGTGCACCCCTCCCTTCTCAGGGACAAAAACTAACCCTCCCCCAGCCTCTCCCACAGAACACAGGCAGTGAACCAAAACCAACAGGGTTTTCGGGAAACAAATCTCTCTGCCGCTTACAGGTGGGCAAAGGGGCGGAGCGTGGGTTTATTTAAGAATGCTCACTAAAAATAAATCAGGATATATATTAAGCCCAGCTATCACGGGCCTCCACAGGCTACTAGTAACCTTTTTGATTGACATTGGGGCTCAAATCTCTGCACTAACAAAAAAGGATGCCCAGAGGTGTGGAATTGTTCCAACTAAGAGACAATGCTGTGTTCTTAATGCTCTGGGAACTACAGAATCTATGAATGTTGCCTTAGCCAAACTGACGCTCCCTGGAAATGAGCATCAACTAGTCATCAAAATGGTAATTGGGAACATTCCAAATAATTGATTAGGAATGGGTGTCCTTGCTGGGAGGCAGTGGGAAGACTCTGAGGGATTTCTGTGGTCTTTTGGCACACTGCCACTTAACATTAGGCTGCTTCAAACCGCACCCTCCCTACCCTATAATCAAACAACTCATGTAAAACAATACCCTCTACCTTCTGGTGCCAGAGAAGGTATCAAAGCGGTTCTACAGGACTTGAGAAACCAAGGGGTAATAATTCACACACATTCTCCTTTTAATTCACCGGTATGGCCAGTCTGAAAAGCCAGTGGAAAGTGGAGATTAACAGTAGATTTTCGCAGGCTTAATGCCAACACAGACCCTCTTACAGCACTGGTCCCAAACTTAGCTGAATTAATAACATCAATTCAAGAAAAGGCTCACTCAATCATGGCAATGGCAACTATGGATGTCAAAGACATCTTCCTTATGATACCTATACAGCCAGAAGATATAGGGACCATTTTGCCTTCACATGGGAAAGGACGGCAATACACTTGCACTAGGCTTCCCCAAGGCTACAAACACTCCTCCACTTTGGCCCACCATGCTTTAGTTGAGGAATTAGAAAAAATACCCAAACCTGATCCTGCTGATCCTGTAGCTGATAATCAATACATTTAAGACACTCTGGGGGGGGGGGGGGGGGCGGGGGGGGGGGCGGGGGGGGGGGGTGGTGGGGAGGGGGGGAAGGATGAAATAGAGGTAGTAGGGAAACATCAGCAGAAAATAATCTCTCACTTAAAAAGTCTTGATTTGCAGATACCCGCAGAGAAAATTCAGAAACCTTCTCAGGAAGTGAAGATTTTGAGAATTTGGTGGAAAGGAGGCATGACATGTATTCCACCCGATACCCTAACCTCTTTAGATCAGTTTCAAAGGCCTGAATTGAGGAAAGATCTCCAGCAAGCTCTAGGACTATTGGTGTTCCGGAGAAAACACTTCCCAGATTTCTCAATAATTGCTAGGCCGCTTTTTGACTTGCTGAGGAAAAGGATGAAATGGGATTGGACTCCTTCTCAGGAAGAAGCATTGCAATTACTGATTTTTGAGGCAACAGCTCACCAAGCACTAGGCCCTATCCATCCCACAGATCCCTTTCAGGTGGAATGGGGATTTGCCTCCTCAGGGCTATCAGTACACATTTGGCAGTGGGGTCCCGAGGGTCCAACGGGGCCTCTTGGTTTTTATTCCTGTGGTTTCAAAGATGCTGAGAAAAGATACACTACCTGGGAAAAGGGGTTGTTTGTAGTTAGCTTAGCTCTCCTAGAAGAGGAAAAAATTGCATGACAAGAGCTTTCTGTATTAAGAGGGCCTTTCAAAGTTATCAAAATCGTCACTAATGGGAGCCCCACCCCTCCCCCCCACCTGACGGGGTAGCCCAAAGGGCCTCAGTTAGGAAATGGTATGCTCAGATGGAAGGCTATTGTAATACCGTCTCAATAACGGAAGATGCTGCTAAAAATCTAACAATCCAAGGCACTGAGAGCCTGGTTAGCAGCCAAGATAAATGTGCCTCTGTAATCAAAGCTGCCCTTCCTTTCTCCCCCGAACAAGCAGCAAGTTCTTGGTTCACAGATGCCTCTGCAAAACGGGAAGGGAAGGTATGGAGATCTAGAACAGCTGTCTTACACAATTCATTTGGTGAAAGAATCATTACTGAAGGGGAAGGCAGCGCTCAGGCTGGGGAACTCATAGCTGTTTGGAGTGTTTTCCGATGTGAGGCACAGAACATTTCTCTTGCCTGCATTTACACCGACTCTTACGCAGTGTACAAAGGTTGTACCGAGTGGCTTCCTTTCTGGCAGCAAAATGATTGGGAAGTTCACAGAATTCCAGTGTGGCAAAAGGAAAAGGGGCAAGAAATTTTAGATGTTGCAAGCCAAGGAAATATTGCTATTGGTTGGGTAGCTTCTCAGCAAACAGATGGAAATCCAGCAGGAGAGTGGAAGAATAGAGCTGATGAACTAGCAAGGCTCAGCCCCCTGAAAAAGGAACTCATTCCTGAGGACTGGGATCAACTATTAGAATGGCTGCATGGAAAAAGACAGCACACGGGTGCGAAAGATTTGTACAAAGAAGCTCATGCTTGTGGTTGGCTGGTTACCAGGGAAATGTGTAAAACATGCGTATCAGCCTGCGAGCAATGTCACAGGTGACTGGAGAGACATCCTTGAGAAGATGACCCTCTGCATTTAAGAAAGGGTAAAGGCTTATGGGACGCGTGGCAGGTAGACTATATTGGCCCCTTTAAGAAGTCAGGAGGTAAACACTTTGTGCTAGTAGGAGGAGAAATTGTATCTGGGTTGGTTCAAGCTGATGCTTTGAAAAGAGCTACAGGTGATAATGCGGTTAAAGCTTTGCAGGGGTGGTTTGGAACTTTCCCAAAGCCACAGGAAATTCAATCTGATCACAGGTCCCACTTCACTGCTAGAGGTGTACAGCATTGGGCAAAAGGTGAAGGAATTAAGCGGTCTTTCCACAGCCCTTTCCACTACCCTCAAGCTAAGGGGATCTTAGAAAGGACCAAGGGTTTTTTGAAAGGACTTCTGAAGCCCCGGGAGGGAAATTGGGACGTTCGCTTATGGGAAGCTGTTAAAAGAATGAACAGTAGATGGGGGGGGAATGGATGTCCCAAAATCACTGCCTTTTGCCCAACAGCTCCAAGCATCGTTCCCTTACTACGGCGACCTGACGATTCAAAAAGTCCAGCACATTACCCTGGACAACCTGTTCTGGTGGACCTCCCTACTGTAGGGGAAGTAGCACTAGTGCTGAAAACCCCTCTGAAGAAATATGCATGGGTAGCCTCTGATGCTCTAGGGAAAGAGCATTGGATAAATACATGCTGGATAATCCTATCCATTTTAACTCTTTTCTGCCCCTCAGTGGAAGGATTTCTGTTGTTTTTACTTTTACAGAAGAACCCTGAGGAACATGAAAATCATCTGAACCATGATAACACTGGTGATGCTTTTCTGCATCCTACCACAATTCCATGGACAGGATCCTGCTGAGTGGTTGTGGTCTGAAGCTACCCTCCATCCCACTAATGTTCTAGGAGCGTAGCCCAAGGGTGGCCACCCAAACCTAGAGCCTCTAGTGCTGCATGACCCCCAGGTATATGGTCCAAGTGAGTGGGGATGGGATCAGAAGGACTGGACTAGAGCCCTAACTGGAACAATTGGTGAGTCGATTGTGGAAGCATGCAGAAAAATGGAAGGATCTCTCTATGAGAAATCCACCTCCATCACAGTTGCCGGAAATTTTATGGAACCAGATGGGAAAAATGATCGGGATATCCCTTCAGCGAGACTGTGTCCTACAAACAAGTGGGAGTGTGCCAAACAAATTCCCCTTACTCTGTGTTGCTGCCAGGAGTATGTTGGTAATTACACTCTAGGTCGCAAAACGAACAATGTTGCAAGTACAAAGGATTGTAAAAATGAACCAATTGATTGCTGGCATAATTTGACGTTAACTAAACCGACTTAAGTGACATGCCGCTGGCAAAAGAACTTGACCAACCTGTTAGGTTGAAAAGGCTTAGCTCATAAATTTAAGATAGACGCTATAACAAAACCCACGCTGAGTACCGTAGTTACATCCCAGTGGAATAGACGGGACTGAGAGCATGAAGCCCACACTGAGCACCATAGTTACACCCCAATGGGTAGAAGGGACTGAGAGCACAAAGCTGACATTGAGTACAGTAGTTACATCCGAGTGGGCAGAAGGGACTGAGAGTCCCCTTAGTCAATGTGGCCTTGGTCCCAAGCTTTTGTTCACTTGGCAGGTATGGGAAAAACAAAAAGCCTGGCAGCTTCAAGGGGGAGTGGGAGAAGGAATTAGCCGAAGGATTTGTGGAACTGCTTATAGCAAAGCAATCTCCATCAGTGTTTTGACAGATCAGACAAATAAGCGTGAACAGGTTTGTACGCCCCCAAGCGTACAAGACTGTTGGCACAATTTTACATTAACACAAACTGCAGAAGTAGTTTGTCTTTGGTCCAAAACTAGTGAAGGCTTTTCTTTTAAGTTGATAATAAATGGGATGAACCAACCTTCTACTACCACCACTCCAGCCCAAGCACCGCTTATGCTTAGCCTGAGAAGTTTTGAAATTGGACCATATATAATCAGGAAAACTGGTCAACAACACATATTGTTCAATCTGGCACGGTCTCTTAAACAAGTCAAATTGCTGATGATGCAAAACAATGTCTCAGAAATTCAGCCGGCCTGTTTGCCTTTTTTGCGGACTTCCTTTGAGGGTTGGACCACCTGGCTGCAAAAACAGAAAGTCCGTTTTTTCTTTAAAAACAGAAACTAAGAGACATAACCGGTGTTTTGGGAACAGGTTTTGGAATTCTAAATAGTATTGATTCTGAAGTACACTAATGGATAAATTGGCTGCCACAAAATGGTTAGAGATTTGACCAAATTAAAACAACCACTGCAATCATCCTTATTGGCTCTGGGAACACAGCAGTGCTTGCTATCAAACATATTACCAGCTTGGGAAAAGGTAAATGTAAGTGATCGCAAATTGGTAGACTGATGCACTCGGTGCTACACAAAACAACCTTTCTTTGGCTCTTAGCTGTATCCAGGCACAATTGTCGATGCAGTCAGTTGCTGCCTCAATGATAAGAGAAGGTGAAGGCAATTTTCCTGCTGAAATTCAGAAAAGAATTTGGGACAGTGCCACTGATTTTGAAAGAGAATTCCAGTCCTGGTGGAACTTGGTGAATTTTACTTTCCACCCCATTACAAACACAGCCACAGCTCTTGTGTTAACCGTACGCAATGCCTCAGTGCATTTGAGATTTCCTATTATTGCATTAGGGCTAAATCATGATGGAGCTATTCCCAATCTTTCTGAACATAGACAATGGGCCCATCAAACTGGTAAAAAATGGCAACATGTTAATTTGGAATCTTCTATTGTCCGAGAACTAGGCTTCATCTGTGAAAGTAATGCAATTACAGCTCAGGATGTTTGTTTGGACACAGAACAAAATATCTGTCATTTTGAAATTCATCCTAACGAGACTTTCGAAACAGTCCTTAAATATATAGGCAATGGGTGTGGGTGCTTTAGAACTGCTTGTGATACGGTATTTGTAGAAAATGCAGTAGTGGATAGTAAAAATCATTCAAATTGTTGCGCTTGTAACTTTACAAAATTGAGGGATGTGATTTTTCTTCAGAAGCTCCAGTTACCTCCCATTACCTTTTTCAATCCAATTAAAGACTGATTCACAAACTATTACTGTCCTAGGGTGACGTTATGATGCTTGTATCCCCATCCGTGTGTTCTGTTGATGCTGGCTATCATGTTCTGTGCCTTCAAGACTGGCTGTGAAGAGCGAATGTTTTGTTTTGGTTTTGCTATCAGCCGCTCCCCCACAGCTGGCGCGACACAGAGACAGGGCAGTACATGGGTGCTGCTTTTGCTTTTTGCTTTGCTTTTCGCTTTGCTCTTGCTTCGGCTTTGCTCCTGCTTTGCTCTTGCTGTTTTGCTCCTGCTCATTAGTTAGTTTAGCTAAGCAGTCCAAATTTTCCCTGGACTGTTTCTCCTTTCCCTTCTTTGGACCTACTCGGACCTGCTCCGGACTGGGACCTGGGAAACACCGAGAGTTTGCACCTTGTGGCCAAGGTGCAGCAGCTACCCCAGCACAGGACAGACTGATAACAGAGCGAGCACTCCCAAGAGAGACTTTCTGAAGTTGTCTACTTTTTCAGAGCGGTGAAAGAGTGGTGCCATCTGGTATTGATCCTTTTGTGTGCTGCGGGGTGCTTTGCCTGTTACAGAAACAGGTTCTTTCCACTTGTTTCCAAGGAATCCTTCCCGACCTGGTTGGGGGGAGGGGCCATGTGGGTTTGTTTTCTGGAGGGTCCACCTTTTGGAGGTTTTCTCCCAAATTTGCCCTAAACCAGGACATTTACCTACTCCCATTGGGATGAACATTACTTTGGTAAAGCAATCTTTGCTTCATCAGGACTTCATTGAAATATTGGAGAAGATCAAGAAGAATAGACAGAAAGCACTGGTAACTGTTCATCACAATGTGAAAGAAATACACCATGTCATAGAGAGAGTAAGAAAAGATGCTGAACACAGGTGGTAGGATACTCTTTTTGGGTGGTCACCTACTGCCACAAGAGTCCTGAACAGTATGTGTCATCCCATCATTGCCCTTTTGCGTTTCGTTTTGATTGGGGTTTTTTAATCAGCAATCTTACTCATTATGAATTGGAGAATGATGAAAGAGTTAACAAAATTGATGTCTGTAATTAATGCACACAACTGGGCTGATGTCCTTTTCACTGTGGACATCTCCAAGACTATTGACACAAGGCGACTACAAATGAGAGGATGTGTTTTGAAATCGTCTTCAATTTTCTTTGACGATTATAAGAAAATTACTTTTGATTTTTGGTGAATTGTTTTGAAAAAAAAATATTTTAAATGAACTGTTGTTGATTTGTTTATTGCTTTATTGCCTTTGATTATTTGTGATTAGTTTCAGATATTTGAAAAAAATGTTTCAAAATAATATGGTTTAAATTACTGTTATTATACTTGTTTCTTGTTTCCTTACCCCCGCCTTTTTTTATCTTTTCTTGTCCTTCCCTTCTCTCTCTCTGTCTGACGTATTGTCTCTGCTTTCCAGGATATGCTACCAATGTGCGACAAGTATACAACAATAGTACAGAACACTGCTGATGAAGACCCTTTGAAGCCTGTCGTGAGTCACCAGGTGCTGTGAAAGACGGTCTGAGGTTCCCCCCATTTGCCTCACGACCGTCCACAGGACCGATATCAGGACCCTGAGGACCCCGATGGGACCTCTGGCCTGCCAGTAATGGATGAACACCAAAAATCCTGAGGCCCCTGAGCAGAATTCTGGCCTGCCAAGGGATTGTTCACAGCTGTGTCTTCAGTGACTGCTTCTAGCAGGGCCTGCCAAAGGGCGACCCAGCCTATATGCTTGCACCTGCTTCACGACAATAGACCAGGAATTTTCCCACCTCTTGGCCAGATGAACTTGCTGGGGCAACTTGGTAGCCCCCCCATGGAAAATCCTTCCTCTGCTCCACTACCACCGTGAGGCACCGAGGTTGAAGCCCCCCTCCCAAGGACTGAGACTGAGACACCTGTAATTCTGATGCAGGGGTGCTGGCCTGACTGAAGCAGGATGCCTGCTGAGTGTTGCCTAGAGATGTGCCTACAGGACCTAGACTGGTTTCCCCCAGAAAGCAGTCCTGAAACAGTGGGTCCCACTCACTGCTGCTACTGACTTATCCTGCTGAGAACATGGACTGTCTGTACCCGTCTTCAATACCTTTTTCCCCCTCAGCAATTTCAATAGACTTCTTCTTCTTGATTGGATCTGTTCCCCCTCAGCCATTTCAAGATTCTGTTTCCCCCCTCAGCAATGGACTATAATGGAACCTTGAGTTCACCA
Source organism: Agelaius tricolor (assembly GCF_023055355.1). NCBI lineage: Eukaryota > Metazoa > Chordata > Aves > Passeriformes > Icteridae > Agelaius > Agelaius tricolor. Next base: position 5,986,479 of record NW_027269297.1, on the reverse strand, counting down.
GGACTTTGAGACCTTCCCAACGTGACTATGCAAACTCTATCGGCTGGACTAAGAGGACTTAGTCTCTCCATGTTTGGTAGCTATACTCCTCTCTCTTTCTCCCCCTCTTTTTTATTCTTTTCCTCTCCCTGATTCCTTTCAGGCATTTGCTGTGGTCATTCTATAAAGGTGCATTTGTTTGGATTGATACTGCAATCCCCTTTCCAGGTTGTCTGTTGCACTCCCAGATCAGTTAACCAACCAACCAGTTAACCAATCCGTTGGTATGAGTGGATCATGACAATACCTTCTTTCAAGCTGAAATTGGTTCTAGTCCATAGAAGCACACTGGTAGGTAAAAGTAGACTCTAAAAGATAACATTCAAAATGTATTTCCCTTGTCTTCCCATTAAAGCAAGTGAAGAAAGCAGACAGGAGATCTTCACATAACATGCTATGCAAATTGAAAAGATTCTGTCCTTATTTGAAGCAACTGAGGAACTCACACAATGAAATACAGTTCAGACAGATGGAAGGGTCACAGATGATGTCAAATCTGTACTTCCAATGTTTGAATGAAGCAAGATTTCTTGAAGTACAATCCTATACAATGAAGGTGAGTTTGCAGAAGCAATTGAACTGGCTCTGTTTTCTAAACACAATGTTTTCTAAGTAACTGAGGATTCAGGAAGGCAACCTTGGACTTTAAAGGATTTAGAAAGATACAAATACCAAGACTGGCAGTTCATTAGCTTTAACAGTCTCTTCAAATAAGATCTATTTTTAACTTCTTCTTGTAGTAGGTCTGAAGACATTAGGAATGATGCAATAAAACAAAACAAGCAACAAACCAAAACAAAACCAAAACAGCTTTCTCAAAAAGCTTGGAGAAACCAGAGAAATTATGATTTTTAGGGGTTAAGTAGTCCTTTAAAAGTTGTCTCTGGGAAAAGAGATAAAAAAACCACTAATTGACTGGGGAGTATATTCCAAACCTGTACTGAAGCATGTAAGGGACAAGAGCCGGTAATAAAACTACTATGCTGGGTTCATCTGTTAAAAGCATTCCAGAATGGTTGAAATTATCAATCACATAATGTGGGATTAAAAAAATAAAAAAGAAAAAAAGAAAAAAGAAGAAAACATAGAGAAAAAAATATTTTGAAGATGTTTTCCCATTCCCAGATGGCATAACAACTTTATTTCATTTTGTTCCTAAGACTGATTAATAGCTTATGAAGTGTTTTACAATTGAGAGTGAGAGTGTTCTCACTAACCGTACAATTTGGATGGATCTCTTTTACTTTGCACAGCAGCAGATACGGTTTAGCACTCCACAGTTCAATCCCCAAAAGTGAATGGGTGTGGCAGATTTAACCTAACTGGCCAGTCCACCAGAATGCTTAATTATCTTGGAAAATGCTTTGCCCTATCTCATTATCTGGACATGTCTCTCTAGCTCCGCTTTGAGCTCCTTGATCTTTCATCTACAGGATGAGATCCAATTTAGCTTAGCAAGGACATAGCCTTTCAAAACCACATCTTTTATCTTCTGCATTCATCCAAGTACATTTCTACTGCAGGGAACCCTGTGGAAGATCCTAGTTGTTTTGTTTCTCAGATAGTTGTTGCATAAAAGAGCTCTTCTTTTAATTTTTTCCCTGCTAAAGGATAGGCTCTGTACTTAACTGATTGTGATGCTAACTCATTATCATCTATTCTTCAGTCGTACAGAGTAGGCAGCAAAGTTTTCTTCTGAAGACATTCATTTAATGAGAAATGCTGAAGGTCTGACTTTAGTTGCAAAGGCCACTGATTGACCGGTTGCAAAATTGTTAAGTCTAGTAAGAGCAGGAAAAGTGTGCTGTTGCTGTGCCTGTAAATGTCGTGTCAGCTGCTGTTGGGATAAAAAGCATGAGCATAAGAAAACATGGATAGAAAAGAAATTTGTTGTGATTTCTGCACAAGAGGAAGTATGAAGCACTTATTTCAGTGGCTAAGACAGTATCATCATTGGGCCAGTTCTCTTCAACATCTTTTGAACAACCTGGACACAGCACTTGAAGGAATATTAAGAAAGTTTGCCAAAGACACTAAATTGGGAGGAGCTGTGAACTAACTCCCTTGAGGGCACAGAGACCTTGCAGAGAGATCTTGCCAAATAGGAGAGATGGGCAATTCTTGCTGGCCGGGAGTCTATGCACAAATCACAAAAGGGGCGGGACTGCTGGGGACGGCGTCTCAAGCTGGGTTTTTTCCAGCATCAGTCTCATTACATGGTGATGACAATGGGAAGCTGCCAGCAGCTCACGTCCCCAGCAGCAGACAAAGAACTTAATGTTACAACTGACTTGAAAAGTTTTTTGACCAATCACACAAAGTAAAAGCATATTGACAGTACTTCTATCCAATCACTATAAAGACATGTACCTGGGCTTAGAACAATGCTCGCTTCTTTCGAATAAAAGACCTGCTTGTAAGCCTTAAGATACAGTGCACAGAGCTCCGTTATTAAGCTCAGAACTACCTAACATCGCCCTAGATATACTTTGCTGTAGCTTAGGGAGTTATTCTAGACAAGCATTAATACACAGACCATTGTTCCATTTGTCCTTACTTTTCTACTTCTCATCTAATTTTTCTGCTGACAAACCTTATGACTACTGCTTAGCTCCAATGACAGTTCTGCTGTCTCTGAGGCCTTCCTTTTGCAGCTTTCCCAAACCCCTCTGTTTTTGAGGATTCCCACAGGCAATCACCAACCAGATGGAGTGGAACAAGGGCAAGTGCTGGATTCAGCACCTGCAACTGGGCAATCCTGGTGGGTGTATAGACTGGGGAGGGAGCAAGAGGCTGGGAGAAGCACTGCAGAAAGGGACCCAGGCTCCTGGCCAATGGCAAGCTGAATGTGCATCAGCAGTGCCCTGGCAGCCAGGAGGGCCAAGCCTGTCCTGGGGTGCATCAGGCACAGCATCACCAGCTGGGCAAGGGAGGGGATTGTCTTGCTCTGCTCTGCTCTGCTCTGCTCTGCTCTTCTCTTCTCTGCTCTGCTCTGCTCTGGGGCGGAATCACCTTGGTATTAGAAAGTCCTCAAATGAGGTCTACAAAGACAGGACTCAATGAAATGGCATGCAGCTGAGTCAGGGGAGGTTTAGGTCGGGTATCAAGAAAAAGTTTTTAACCCGAGAATGGCTGGGCACTGGAGGAGTCTCTCCAGGGAGTGGTCACACCATCACAACTGTCTGAGTTTGGGAGTTCAAGGATGGCCCCAGGCAGGGCCAGGAGTTGGACTGATGATGATCCTGATGGGGTCCTTCCAATTCAACAGATTTGACGACTGGATGGTTCTGTCCTGGCCACTCAAGGTATATTGCTTGGTCTCATCAGATTTTGATCTGCTCTTGTTGTTGGTCAGACTTTGTCCCTAGTGGCTAATGATATTTATCACAAAAGACAAAGTGCCTTTTCTCAATTTTCTCAAGCAATTGGAACATGCGCCTTAGAAGCCTAAAAAAGTCTTTTCTTTGAAACAACACTGTAGTGTTTTTCACTGCCCAGTAGTCTTTCCAGATCTTAAGGAGAAAGAAGGCAAAATGAGGGGACGTATTACAATGAATGATTGTCAGTTTTCCGGTTCTTTGACAGTATATTTGTACTTCTACTATTCTTTTCTGTAAAATCATGGTTTTCTATAGTATCCAATTTTCTAGCAAGACACATTTCTGCAACTGAGCCCATCAGTCTTTGTGAAAAGATATTGTCAAAAGTACAAAACATATGAATAGGCAGTGACAAGTGAGGGAAAAAAGGAGTGTGAGAAGCAGCTGCATGATAGTAAAGTGAGACAAGAAGAAGGAGAAGGTGCTCCAGTTGACAGAGCAAAGAATCCCCCACAGTCCCTGGAGGACATCATCATGAAGCAGGTTGTCTCCCAGCAGTCCCTGGAGAACCGTGGAGGAACACAATGGAGCTCGTGGGGAGCTCCATGCCACAGCAGGTGACTGTGCCTTGAAGGAAGCTGCAGCTTGTGGAGGGAGAGAGGGCCAGAAAAGCATCCTTGACCTCTTGGAAGAGTGGAAGAGTACGTGCAAATCTTCAACAGCTGCTAACTCTAATCTATTCTCTTTCCACTTCTTGTCTTAGGTAAGTAAGAAGACAACCCAAGAATTAGAAGCCTAAATTCTTTTGCTTGAGGCTCCCATTCTTTCTGCCATTCTCTTCAAATTTAGTTTGAAGTAAAACTGATGATAAAGTTCTTAAGGCTTGATGTTCAGGCTTTTCAGAAAATAGGGAATGCAAATAACTCTTGTCACTGTCATTTTTTTCAGAGGAGGAAAAAGGGGAAATTACTGGTTTTCAAGGACTTACGGAAATCCATGGGTAACGGTGGTGAGACTGAAGAGTTTAATTAATCTGAAAAGAGAATGTCGTGGAGCTACCTCAGCTCTGTACAAGTTTTTTTACCAGGAAGTCTAGACTTTTAAACAGACTAAGGACACAATAGTTATCTCTGGGAATATTTTAGTATGTATAGTACATTCATCTTTAAATAGTTCTATCTGTTTGACAGTTATGACTTGGGCTTTAATTTTGATGTGAAAAGAAATATTTGTGATTCAGATCATTTCCATTTCTGAAGCATTTCAGTTGTGGACTGTTTTTGCTGTCTCCTGAGGGCGGGGAAATAGTCTTTGTACCAATACTGAAACAAACTAGATGGAAAAATTTGTTTTCCTCATTCTTTTCTGTCTATTTCAACAGGCACAGCAGCAAGACCACTGCTATGAGTCTGAGTGGCCCTTCCACTCCAGGATGACAAACTTGTATGGGCTAGTATGTTATTTGCACCCATTTCTGATGCCGGCTGTTAACTGTTGTGCAGAAAGATCTGTCAACCTTTTTCCCAGGAAGACACTTCTGAATTGCTTCACTTGTCTCTGAAGCAGAGACCTAAGCTGGCACTCCATTTCTGAGATCTTGCTGTGTTAGCCCCCAAACCCATTTCTTTCAAATGCCTTTTACTTTCAACCCAAGCACTTCATTACTTCATGATGTAATCTCTTGTTCTTCATGTTCGGGGGATTGTTTTAGACTGATAAGAACATATTGCAGTAAGCAGGTAGAACATCTATCTTAAGCAGTATCCATCACTTGGCTTTGGTTCATGTATCATAACATCTGCAAGGCATGTCATTTACAATCAATGGATGGGCTGGGGTAACGGGCCACAGGTTTAGGAATCTTTCTCCAATTAATTTTGCGTTAAAATTTAGCTCTTATCATTTCAATTGGGTCTTTATTAAAACAATCATCTATTTATTACCTGTACCACAATGACCAGTGTACCTGTACCACAGTCAACAGTGGCTGAGCATCCTACAACAATTCCAAGAAGAAGAATGGTCTGAGCCCCCAGTGCAGCACAAGAAGTCTGTCATCAAGCCGGAGTCCCGCAGGCGTTTTCTCAGCCTGGAGAAGAGCAGACTCCGGGCAAATTGTTAGAGCAGCTCTCCAGTAGCTGAAGACAGCCTACCAGAAGGAGGCAGGTGAGCTACACAAGGGCACGGAGCGATAGGAAAAGTGTGGATGGCTTTAAAACCTGAAGAGGATAGGTTTCCTTTGGCTATTGGGAAGAAATTCCTTGCCAAGATGGTTGTGAGACACTAGAACATGTTGTGGGTGACCAATTCCTGGAAGTGATCAAGGCCAGCTTGAATGGGTCTTTGAGCTTAAGGCGGTCTAGTGGAAGGTGTCCCTGACAATGACATGCTGGGGAGGACGTAGGTGAATTTAAGGTCGCTTCCAAACCCAACCATTCCATTATTCTATGGTAATCATTCTGTACAGTAGCAGTAAGAAGTTGAAGCTAGAAATAACATATTCATGCTGAGAAACTGCTATCCAAGGAGTTGAACTGTTTGGGTCTCACATTTATGGGCCATTTAGCAATACTATATCTAATATCTACTCCTCGCTCTTTATCATACACACAAGTATTTTATCATCTTTAACGTTTCTGATATTTGGGAATTTTCTTCCCTTCTCTCTCTTTTTTTCTTTCTTTCTTTCTTTCTTTCTTTCTTTCTTTCTCTTTCTCTCGTTCCTTCTTTCGTTTCTTTCCCCCACTTCCTTCCTTCACTGCCTTCCTTCCACTATGTCCTTCTTTCTGCCACGTCCTTCTGCCACTTCCTTCCCTCCCTCCATCCACTTTGATGTTAATTTGCAAACTGTCAAATAGTTACAGGAAATTACTCACAAGTATTTTATCATCTTTAACGTTTCTGACATTTGGGAATTTTCTTTCCTTCTCTTTCTTTCTTTCTCTTTCTTTCTTTCTTTCTTTCTTTCTTTCTTTCTTTTTCTTTCTTTCTTTCTCTTTCTTTCTTTCTTTCTTTCTTTCTTTCTTTCTTTCTTTCTTTCTTTCTTTCTTTTTTTTCTCTTTCTCTCTTTCCTTCTTTCTTTTCTTTCCTTCCCCCACTTCCTTCCTTCACTGCCTTCCTCCCACTATGTCCTTCTTTCTGCCAAGTCCTTCTGCCACTTCCTTCCCTCCCTCCCTCCACTTTGATGTTAATTTGCAAACTGTCAAGTAGTTACAGGAAATTACTCTTCTTTAAATATCATTTTGAAGCTTAGAAATGAATAACAAAATTGTGTCAAAACATGGCATTTAAAAGCTATCTGAAAGTGAGAACTAGCTATTGAAAAGACAAAAATACAAAAATGAAATGATGGAGTGGATGGTTTTAAGGGATATTCTTTGTATGGCTTTGATACAAATGAGGATCTCAATTTTTACACCTTCTAAAAACACATCTTGAAACTTACTACTTTCCGTGACAAAAATATTTCCAAAACAAGCAGATGAAAATATCATCTCCCAAATAGTCATCATCAAGTCCAAAAGATTACCCTGCTTTTACGTAGTAAGCTTTATGGAGATTTCTATTCTCACACAAACAAAGAAGAATCTCTCAAATGACTAGAAAATTTTTAAAAGCAAAATAACCTTGAAGAAAAAAGATCCAAAAAAGAGCAGGGAATTATATACGTCCACACTTGTTACATGTTGGTTACTAATATTGGCTCTAGTTTGTTGGCGAGTACACTTCCCATTCACGCACGCACGCACCCCTCTTCCTCCTGCACACAGATGAGTGATATTGGGTCTCAAAGAATGGACTATTTTCTCTTAAATAAGTTGTGGCTCTCAAAGTCAAAGCGTAGTCTTCCTGGCTCTATTACCAGGATTTTGTTCCGGGAAGGGAATGTGCTTGTGCCTGTTAGAAATGGGGAGGAGGGGACAGAAAGCAAAGCCATTTGAAGACAACCTGCAGCATAACTAAGAACGAAGGGTGCTTCTTGACTGCACAGCAAAAGAAATATCGGGAGTAAAATGGAGGAAAACTTGAGGTGCTGATAGAGTTTCTCCTTGTGACAGCTTTCAAACGTACAGAAAACAGCACTTCCTCATTCTCCTGCCTTTTCAATTCACATTAACATTGGAAGAAAAGGGGTTTTGGACAACGTTCTTTTGCTTCTTGCTAAACACTCTGCTGACACTCCGTGCAACTTCCAGAAAAAGATCAAGGATGCTTTTTGTACTGGGACAGTTTCTCCTTGCGAGACATAGTAGGAAAGCTTTTTGCTAAGATGTAGGCGACAAGAGACGCAGATTCAGAGATACGGAGCTCTCCGAAGGTAGGGGCCGCTCCCGGGCGTCTTTCGGCAGAAGCCGTGCTCCGGATCTCACGGCGACCGGCACAATGCTCTGTGTGCAAAGAAGCGGCTTCTTCGCCTCCGGGAGACGGAGACCGCGGCCGCGTCTTTAAAAGCCAAGAAAAAAGTCGCACAACATGGGGAGTGTGTGTGCAGTTGTCAAACCTAAAGAAAACAGTAACTTAGCACTCTCCTGCCTTTTCTATTCACATTACCCTTCAAAAAGAAGGAGTTTTGGACAACTTTCTTTTGCTTCTTGCTAAACACTCTGCAGACCTCCGTGCAACTTCTAGAACAAGAGCGGAGATGCTTTCCGTACGGGCACAGTTTGTCCTGGCAAGACATAGTAAAAAAGCTTTTTGCTCAGTTTTATGCGACGAGAGAGACAGAAGGCATAGTAAAGAACTCTCCGAAACGAAGCCCCCTGCCAGGGCGTCTTTCGTCAGAAGCCGCTCTCTGGAGAACACCGGCACCGGCACAATGCTCTGTGTGCGAAGAAGCCGCTTCTTCGCCTCCGGGAGATGGAGAGAACGGCAGCTACCCAAAGGCGAGGATGCAAGCCGCAGCACACCGATATAGCGTGTGCAGCTTTCAAATTGATAGAAACGAGTACTTTAGCATTCTCCTGCCCTTTCATTCACATTATATTCGAATAAAAGGAGTTTTGGGACACGATGTTTTTCTTCTTGATAAACACTCTGCAGTCCTCTGTACAACTTTTAGAAGAAGATCGGGGATGTTTTGTGTACTGGCACAGTTTCTCCTTGCAAGATATGGTGGAAAAGCTTTTTGCTGAGTGTTGAGCGGCAAGACACGCAGAAGACGCAGATACGCAGCTCTCCGAAGCTAAGTGCCGGTCCCCGGCTTCTTTCGGCACAAACCGCTCTCAGGAGCTCCCTGCGCTCGGCACAATGTTGTGCGCAAAGAAACCACTTCTTCGCCTCCGGGAGATGGAGAGAACGGCATCTTCCCAAAAGCGAAGATGCAAGCCGCACCACACAGGAACAGTGTGGGCAGCATTCAGACTTAGAGAAAACAGTATTTTACCACTCTCGTGCCTTTTCCAATGATATTTTATTCGAAAAGAAAGGGTTTTGGACAACTAGCTTTTCCTTCGTGCAAAACTCTTTGCAGACCTCCGTGCAAGTTTAGATCATGATTTTGGATGTTTTCTATACTGGCAGAGTTTCTCTTTGCAAGATATGGTGGAAAAGCTTTTTGCTGAGTGTTGAGCGGCAAGACACGCAGAAGACGCAGATACGCAGCTCTCCGAAGCTAAGTGCCGGTCCCCGGCTTCTTTCGGCACAAACCGCTCTCAGGAGCTCCCTGCGCTCGGCACAATGCTCTGTGTGCGAAGAAGCCGCTTCTTCGCCTCCGGGAGACGGAGAGCACGGCATCTTCCCAAAAGCGAAGATGCAAGCCGCACCACACAGGAACAGTGTGGGCAGCATTCAGACTTAGAGAAAACAGTATTTTACCAATCTCCTGCCTTTTCCACTCATATTATATTCGAAAGGAACGAGTTTTGGACAACTATCTTTTCCTTCCTGCAAAACTCTTTGCAGACCTCCGTGCACGTTTAGAAAATGATTTTGGATGTTTTCTATACTGGCAGAGTTTCTCTTTGCAAGATATGGTGGAAAAGCTTTTTGCTGAGTGTTGAGCGGCAAGACACGCAGAAGACGCAGATACGCAGCTCTCCGAAGCTAAGTGCCGGTCCCCGGCTTCTTTCGGCACAAACCGCTCTCAGGAGCTCCCTGCGCTCGGCACAATGCTCTGTGCGCAAAGAAGCCGCTTCTTCGCCTCCGGGAGACGGAGAGAACGGCATCTTCCCAAAAGCGAAGATGCAAGCCGCACCACACAGGAACAGTGTGGGCAGCATTCAGACTTAGAGAAAACAGTATTTTTACCAATCTCCTACCTTTTCCACTCATATTATATTCAAAAAGAACGAGTTTTGGACAACTATCTTTTCCTTCCTGCAAAACTCTTTGCAGACCTCCGTGCACGTTTAGAAAATGATTTTGGATGTTTTCTATACTGGCAGAGTTTCTCTTTGCAAGATATGGTGGAAAAGCTTTTTGCTGAGTGTTGAGCGGCAAGACACGCAGAAGACGCAGATACGCAGCTCTCCGAAGCTAAGTGCCGGTCCCCGGCTTCTTTCGGCACAAACCGCTCTCAGGAGCTCACCGCGACCGACCCAATGCTCTGTGTGCGAAGAAGCCGCTTCTTCGCCTCCGGGAGACGGAGAGAACGGCATCTTCCCAAAAGCGAAGATGCAAGCCGCACCACACAGGAACAGTGTGGGCAGCATTCAGACTTAGAGAAAACAGTATTTTTTACCAATCTCCTGCCTTTTCCACTCATATTATATTCGAAAGGAACGAGTTTTGGACAACTATCTTTTCCTTCCTGCAAAACTCTTTGCAGACCTCCGTGCACGTTTAGAAAATGATTTTGGATGTTTTCTATACTGGCAGAGTTTCTCTTTGCAAGATATGGTGGAAAAGCTTTTTGCTGAGTGTTGAGCGGCAAGACACGCAGAAGACGCAGATACGCAGCTCTCCGAAGCTAAGTGCCGGTCCCCGGCTTCTTTCGGCACAAAGCGCTCTCAGGAGCTCCCTGCGCTCGGCACAATGCTCTGTGCGCAAAGAAGCCGCTTCTTCGCCTCCGGGAGACGGAGAGAACGGCATCTTCCCAAAAGCGAAGATGCAAGCCGCACCACACAGGAACAGTGTGGGCAGCATTCAGACTTAGAGAAAACAGTATTTTTACCACTCTCCTGCCTTTTCCACTGATATTATATTCGAAAGGAACGAGTTTTGGACAACTATCTTTTCCTTCCTGCAAAACTCTTTGCAGACCTCCGTGCACGTTTAGAAAATGATTTTGGATGTTTTCTATACTGGCAGAGTTTCTCTTTGCAAGATACGGTGGAAAAGCTTTTTGCTGAGTGTTGAGCGGCAAGACACGCAGAAGACGCAGATACGCAGCTCTCCGAAGCTAAGTGCCGGTCCCCGGCTTCTTTCGGCACAAAGCGCTCTTAGGTGCTCACCGCGACCGACCCAATGCTCTGTGTGCGAAGAAGCCGCTTCTTCGCCTCCGGGAGACGGAGAGAACGGCATCTTCCCAAAGGCGAAGATGCAAGCCGCACCACACAGGAACAGTGTGGGCAGCATTCAGACTTAGAGAAAACAGTACTTTACCAATCTCCTGGATGTTTTCTATACTGGCAGAGTTTCTCTTTGCAAGATATGGTGAAAAAGCTTCTTGCTGAATGTTGAGCGGCAAGACACGCAGAAGACAGAGATACGGAGCTCTCCGATGCTAAGTGCCGGTACGCGGCGTCTTTCGGCACAAGCCGCTCTCCAGTGCTCACCGCGACCGGCCCAATGCTCTGTGTGCGAAGAAGCCGCTTCTTCGCCTCCGGGGGACTCGGCTAGCAGCAGCTTCCGAAACGCGACAAACAAATATTAACACCCCCGGCATTGTGTCCCGGGCGTCTTTCGGCACAAGCGCCGCACTGGAGCGTACCGCCACCGGCACAATGCTCTGGGCGCGAAGAACTCGATTCTTCGCCTCCCGGGATCTGAAAGAAGAAGCATACGCTTTAGACGCCCTTGCCTCAGTTGTGTACAGGTTTGGGCACTCCTCTCGATTAATTGTGCCATTCCTGACAGCAGGTGTCGCTGTTGGTCAAGCTTTGAGTATGCTTAATAAGTTGCGCTGCTGGGTGGTCAACCAACTCAAGGTAAGATCAGCGATTTTAAATCAGCTTCTCACTGGTGTAGATACCATTAGTCATTGCACACTGCAAAATAATGCTGCTCTAGCTTTCTTGTTAGCACATGGGCACGAGTGTGAGGATTTTGAAGGAATGTGTTTTTTGAACCTCTCTAACCCCTCTGCAGTCATTCACTGGAAACTCAAACAAGGACAAGATAACATGAAGAAATTGATTGGGAATGAGAGGGTTACGCATGAATGGTTTGAGAGATGGGAAACAACTCGATGGTTGGAAGATCTTGTCAAGGGAACTTTGTTGTTACTAGTAGTCATTATTATATTGCTTCTTGTTATTCCATGCATCATGAAACTGGTGAGCCTCTTGGAAGTAAATACAGTGAAAAGGGTTTAGCTAGTGCAAGATGAAGAAGGGGGAAATTGTAGCAATGTAGCTGAACCTCTTAGACTACAGGGTGCACCAGCCATCCAGCTGGAATATGTTCTTATCAGAATTTTCTCAGAGCCCTCTGGAATTCATCAAGGTTACTACGACATAAGCCGTGCTAAAAGAAGAAAGAGAAGTTGAGAAACCAAATTCCAAGACTACAAGAACTCGATAACGGGGGGCAGCAAAGCGCCTGGACTGTAACCAAACGTATCTTTTGAGAGGTACACACAGAATGTGTGGACATAACAAAGGCACCAAGATAAAAATGCGGGCCTGGCATGTGCAGAGATTTAGAATGTGTAAGTGCATCGTGTCAACAATCAACGGCTTCTGCTTAATCCTCTTGCTCCGTTGTCCTGGAGTCCTGAATTTCCCACAAGGAAAGCCCTTCTAAAAGGGCTCTGATTTTAATGATCGTTGCTGTCTAGACGATGAATAATGGGAATAGTTCTTTCAAATCCTTCCCTTGCTGACATCTGTAAGTTTCATCTTTTCCTGATTGTACTGGTGGCTATACATTAGTTATGACTAGAAAGGAATGAGTTTTAGGGATATGTGGCAAGGAAATTGGTAGCTCTGCTTCCATTTCCATTGTCTAAGAAGAATTCTGATTAGTTTTGGACTTTTCATAGACCTCTGACTAGATTGCATTTGTCTTTGATTGAGCCCGTAAATTTTAGGCTACTAGGCTTGACCAATGAATAGAAAAGGGAAAGTCACACAGCTTAGGTGGTTCTCTTGTCAACAACTTCTCAATAGTAGGGCGATTTCTGTCCTCAAGTTTGCTACTTCAGCTAGCAGATTATGCTCACTCCAAAAGAAGGTGAGAAGTTTGCTACCATAAATGGTCCGATAATTCTTCCTGCTTCTTTGTGACTCTTTTGTATGACTGGATTCTGTATTATTGGCGTTTGTTATAAAAAGTTGGATTAAATTGCGTGCGTCCGCTCTTGGGGGAAACAGTATTTAGCCAATAACATCTAGGCTTTTATCGACCTGAGACTGTCTGAACGGACCGGATGCTTTAAACACAGTAATTCCTGCTAGTTCCAATTCCATTTTTAGACTCGACAAACCGAATGGTAAACCTGCACCAGTAGGGAGGGACATTGGACTTTCTCCTTTTTAGAGAGAAACTAATGAAAAAGTTTCACCAGAATCACAGCAGGCTGTAAAATAAGAAAAGCATCATGAAAAGAGGCCAATCCTATCCTCTTAGATATGGCTAGTTGTGATTGGACATGAATGAAATATGTCAACTCTGTGTTCCTGGGTATCACATCAGTAACAGCTACTTCAGCTGCTGTAGTTGTCTCCTAAAGCTAAGAACAGAATCCAAAGAATTGTGATTCCATGGTCCCAATTCACCCTGTGATGGTGACAGGTGAAAAAGGAGTGGAAGGTGCACGGGGAAATTAACTTGAATGGCCTATCTAAATCAGCAGCCACTGATTTCCTGAAAACTTCAACAGGTCAGTTGACCTGTTGGGATTCTTTTAATCCATGGTCATGTTTTTCTTGGGATTCTTGTAACCTTTCCCCATTCGTTCAGCCTTTGCCCTCAAGCCTTTGCTGACATTTCAAGTATCTCAACAAGCTGGAAATGTGTTGTCTTTCTTTATCATGTCATAATTCCCTTCAAAGGGTTGTTTGCCTCAAGTCTTATTTTTGCTGGTTTTCTGCTAGTTCATTGTCAGAGGGCAGCAGGTGTTTTGTAAGAGCAAGTACACAATCCTATAGCTTGCTTTTCTTTTGATTTGGCCTGTCTAGAAAACTGAATGACTGAACATTTCCGACAGAATTTTCTCTCCCCATTATGTTTCACCGGAAGGGCAGATGCAAATCATCTACTTAAACTCTTGGCACAGAAGAAAGTAGTGGTTTGCTGCTGCATATAGGTAGAAGCTTACAAAAGGAAGGCCTTGGGCTGAGGCCCGATACTTTGGCTAAGTAGAAAAGGACTATGGGAAGGTGAGGCCGCTGAATCAGAGGTAGATCAACAAGTTCTAGAATGGTCACGTGTTCACAGCGTGGTGTATGATGGTTGGTTGAATGAATTTTGTTATGGCTTAAAGCTATGGAACTGATAAAGGCCTGAGTGCTTCAAAAGCCTGGTTTTTGCAAAAAAGCAGCTCCCCTCTGCACTTGCCTGGGGACTCTGCATCACTAGGGACCCTCACTCCCAGTTTGCCAAGGAGATGATCAGTAGGAATGTTGCAGAGCTGCTGTGTCCATATGAATGGAATGGCAAAGAGTGAAGCGGTGGGTATTTTTGGGCTTTAATACAATGCTGCTGCATTGGGGCCAGTTTAGTCGGTTTTCCATCAGTGGCCTTTCTGTCTAGAAGTGCACTGCCCAGTCTTTCTAGCATGTGATGCCATTTCCTTCCTGTTGTTTTAATACCTTCCTTCAGTTGAAAGGATGATACAATCTTTACATTTTGAAGATCCCTGTTAGGAAACACTATGCCAGAGGAGTCATTGCTCCCTTTTCTTCTGCCTCCTTTGTAATTTTCAGAGACTCATTTCAAATTTCTGCTAATGTCGAGAAGAATACTGAGACTACTCAGCAGGGTTGACGCTCTCAGCTGCTTTCCTCTTTCATACTGCTTCATACTGGATGTGACTTAATGGCCTGGTTTTGTCATCCGCATTTTGCTGTGATCTGTGAACACAAAAAGAAGTCTTTGTTTTTTGCAAGAACTACCCCTAGGAGGATTTGTGTTCCTTTTGATTTCTACGGTGTTAGCCCTGTTGCAGAAAAAAAGGAGATTGTACCCTCTTCTTGTGCTCTCATTCCCTCCTCTCTGCTTTGCATGTCCTAGTTAATCTACTGCCATGACTCATTTGGCATCATCTCATCGTGCAAATTCTGCACAGTTGCATGGACTTACAAATGCCAGTTGCCAAGGAGCTAATATAACCATTCAAAGATTAAAGAATTGTAGGGCTGGGCAAGTTCAGCTGCTGAAACTGTAAGTGGTTAAGTCATGCCATATTAAAGAGACAGAGCAAAGCAGTTCATCTAGGACTTTCAACTGGACACCTCTGAGAATAACAGCTTGACAGCAATGACACAGCCATCTTCCTAGCTGTATTCCAGAAAGAGAAAAGGGACACCTTCAATGGTTAAGATGTTTGGCATGAGAAAACAGCAAGAAATGTAGCACAAAATACTTGAGCCAGATCAAGTGCGTTTTTCTCGTGAGAATTTTGCAGTTGTTCTTTCTTGTCTGTGCCTTTTCTTTTCACAGAAGACAGGGAGGGCGTTCAATTATTATTGTTCTTTTGTTTTCTATTCTTGGCCTCCCTCTTTCCACCTGCCATTAACAATTTTGCCTTTCTTGACTGGCTTGTCTTTCTTTACTTCTAGAAGGTTGCATGAGGTCCTCCCACCTTGTCATAAACATTCGCATACAGTGGAAAGGAGTAGAAGGTACATCTAAATGCACAAAACAGACCCAGAAAAATAGAGTTTTTTTACAGTCTTCTGTGAGAACAAGATATCTTTGAACTGAGTAATGCTTTAACTTTTAGTCCGCTCATTACTATTATTACAAGTGTTTGGCCTTTAGTACATAGCCTTTGAAATCATCCAGCCCAATATTTTTGGCTAATTTTGTTTTAGTTCTCTCGGGGACTTTGTTTCTTAAGGAATAGTCCAGAGCGAGAGCGTCCACGGTAGAGTTATGCTGCCATAATAAAAGCGTCGTAAATTCTGGTACAGTTTGTGCTGGTAATAGGTCTAGGAAAGAAAGGTTTTACATCTTTTTTGACTTTCAAATGTAACCATTATTTGAAACAGTTAAGAGTTGGGCTTTCCCCCCCTCCAAAATACTTCTCTCTGGAATGTTACTCAGGGATTACACATAAAAGCTCACCCCGTAAAATATGTTGCGGATAATCTGCAGTAAGCGCAGCTTAGCAGCTAGAGATGATTATGTGGGTTAAATGACATTCCTTCCTTCTGCGGTGATGGAAACTCTGTCTACGCAGACATACTCAACAAAAGTTACCATGGCTTAGCTCCTCTCCTCAACTTCATGTGCATTTTAAAACTTTCCAAGAAGGTGAATTCAAGCTCCTTCATTGCTCTGTGCTGGAGTCCCAAGAAAATATCAGTGTGCTTTTTGTCCTTTACAGCTGTCATTGCTTAGCTCTTGAACATGAGACTCTCTCATGACTGATGAAAGTTGTCTAGTTAAGAGTGGGTCAAAGACACGCTCCTGCTCTAGAAGGAGATGAGAAGGTTTCTGCAGTCTTTGTCATCTCTACTGCTTGTGATTTCTAGACAAAACCAGTGGGAAGTTTTCTGAAGGCAGTCCAGAAGCTGGCAATATGGACAGCTTACAACCAAACACTTGCTGCACTGCTACCACGGTGATACCAGGAAGGACTTAAAAAATTTAAACGGGCAAACAAAGCAGTTGGAAGGAAAAGAACATTAACCATTATTCCAGTCTTCTAATATATCCTCCTTTAAGTCATCATTTTCATGCAGTTTAACGGCTTGCCTTGGTATCCCTCAAAAGGAATCTGAGACAGAGTAAGCTTTTGAATGCAGTAGATGTGACACGTGCAGGCCAAGTTGCCTTTGTTGACATCAAATGCCAGTTATGCTTGAGCTACCCTTTGCTTAAGGTACTTGGCTTACACTAAGAATTTTACTCATCATTGAGCAAATTTTGCTGTCATGATTGAGTAAATTTTATTCATGATAGAGTGAATTTTACTGTCATGATTGGCAGTGAAACTTTTCAAGGAAAGCTCTGGATAGCAATGTTTGTGTAAAAATAGTATTTTATCTCCTGTATTTGTGTGAAGCAGGTAAGCCTTTTGCTGTCACCAGTGTTGCTTACCCTTTCATGTCATATCCCTCTTCATATCCATATTCTGCTGAAGGCTTAGTAATCTACTTTAACATTGGCACGTGGAATAAGACTCCTTTTCCTTTTTGAAAGCTAATGTCATTTGACCTAGTGACAGTAAATAATTCATTAATTGTAAGTCCCCAGCTAGCATCTTTTACGCATATTCTAACCTTCTAAAGAAGTAACAAAAACACTCTCCAATACTTGACTTTCTTAAGCACACAAAATGCTTCCCTCCTTTGCAGTTGGCATCTGTAAAATGAACCACATCTCTGCAGTATTTTAACGTGCACCATATTTAGCCAAGTAATTCAAAAGAAATAAAAAGCAGCCCCTTCAATTTGGAAATATTTTTGAATTGTTTTTGAACATACAAAACATACCCTTACCGTACGCATTGCATGCAGATTTAATCGTCGTGAAAGCAAACCCTATGTTTCTGTTGGGATAGCACGGTTTTCCAGTTTCCACAATTGTTCTTGGCACAGTTTTCTACTTATGTGACTGTTAGGACACTCACAGGTACTTCTAAGGTACTGTAGTAAGCGGAGAAGGAGGAGAGGTTGTGCCTTATTTCTGGCTTCCTTTGGTTTTCTTTTTGGTTTTCTTCCTCTTGCTCTTTTTCATGTCACCTTTCTAGATACTGTGATTTAGATTTGCAGTTTACTAAGCTGTGTTTTCTGTCTGGAATTCTTTGAAATTCCGAGAGGAACCCCACCGGTAAATATGCATCTTTTTATGATTTGCTAGCTACATAGAAAATCTTCCTGCTGCTCTAAAATGCTTTTATTTGATACGCATTTTTATCACCATTCCAATGGAAAGAGAACAATTCCTCTATTCACTGCTTTTGTACGGGATTCAGTTCAATGTGCGCTAACGGTGCAAAAAAGTCCCGCTGGAAGAAAGGATCTGCATACCAATTGACCAAGACATGTGCTACAAGGGTCTTGGAAAGGTTCAAAGTTTCTCTACCTTTCTGGCAGTCTGTCTTCACAGCAGGACTTGATGAGGGATTTTGCTGGCGTTTCTTTGACAGAAAGCAATAACAAAGCAAGCAAAATGGAGCAGCAAAAGAAGATAGCAGCAAAAGGTACATTATCCCCTCTGTTATTATCATTGTCGAAAGAGATTTTTTCTCGCCATGTTACATCAAATACCTTAGTAGAGCTAAAGACTAGAAAAACGCAGCTCTGTTCTGGTTCATTAAAAGCAAAGCCATCTGTGGACAGAAGTGCCCAGCGTGATGCTGGGAACTCCTAGCTGGTTTCAGTAAGCTGTCTGGAGAACGGCATTTTCGGTGGGCTTTACTAGCGTGTCTGTAAGGAGGGGGAGTTTATGTGCAGCTTTGAGCCCTGAGAGTGCCATAGGCAAAGAGACCCATCGTGTAGCTCTCTGAGCAGCCACAGCACACTGAGGCATGATGGATTACTCCCAGAGTTCACGTGGTAGAAAGGTTTTCTGCCCCCGTGAAGGACGACACATCCATTTTCTTGAATAGAGCCATTCTGTATGTTACAATGGTAACTTGAATTCATCAAGTTTGTGCTATTTGTACAATGGCAGTGAGCTTGGATTCTTAAGCTTCTCGTGTTTGACCTGTTTCCTGTTTCAGTAAATAGCAAAACTTCCAAGGACTGCAGTGACAAGAAGATGAAGCTGCTAGTGTATTTCAAATGTTTGCCTAATAAAATGGTGATTTTTGCACATATTCGCAATGGAAATTTACGGTACCGAAACACCAGCTCTGCTCAGGGCAATTCTGAAATTGACTTGAGCTCTTTTCCCTGTTTCTTAGCAGGTGAACTGAGATACTTCTAGCTTCCAAGGCAAGGCGTTTGACAGCAGCTTCAAAAAGGCCCAGGCTGTTGGATGAAAAGGTGAAAAAACTGAGGGAAATGGGGGGAAATTTCACTTCTGGTTTATGTCATAGATTCAGCCAGATGATCAACAAGCATTAGTTTTATGAGGTACCAGCGTAGTCTTTCACTCTTGCAGATCCCCAAAAGCTTAACCATCCAGCAGCTTCTTCCTTGCAACAAGTGCCACAGCCAAAAGCCAGGCCTGGCCGTCACCTTCTCCTCGCAGCCTACAAACTCTGCCAAACGTACCGGTGATTCTCACTTTCCTTCTCAGCTACATGGACAAGCACATCCTCTCCATGTCTCCGAGTCCTTAGTGAAACCAAACAGCGGTTCACCTTCAAACAGCTCAGTGTGCCAGGACAGAAAGATTTCACTGGCCTGTCCCCTTGCTTTTTCCTTGCAGCCTTTTATTTTCAGAGCACACACCGAGGCATTGCACTTTGCTTCTCAGCTGAGTGCATTGCCATATTGCTGGAGTCCCACACGTCCATCTCCTTCTCGCACTAACTGCTTCTGTTGAAACATGCTGATGTGATGTGCCTTCCTGCTCAGCTATTCACACAGTCACATTCTATGTCCTGCTTGCAGTCTGAATCTAAAAGGAGACGTTTCTGACTATGTCTCACACACACAGATGTACCAGGATGAAAAGGTTGCTTGGACCTTGCCACTTACGTTCAAAAACATCCATTCACTCCACAATCAAGAGACACCTTTCTTTGCTTTACATCCTGCAAACTTCACACACACACACACACACACACACACACACACACACAGAGACACGAGAGCTACGCACTTTCTTTCTTTCTTTCTTAGCTGCACACACTCACCTATTTCCCACCTTGACCTCTCTACCACTTCTTCTTCGGCCTTGCTGTGCATGGACATTTCCTGTTAAGATACCCATTGTGTTGCCTATCCCTCCCCCACATTGCCTTGCCTTTCCTACCCAATCTTGCATTTCCTTGTCATTGCTGACAATTCCTTTCTTTTCCCTTGCCTTCCTGACCCATGCATGTCCTTCCCTTGCCCTTCATAGCAACCCAGTGCCTTGTATTGACTTGCTCACCTATCCTTCTTTTCCTTCCCATTTGTCCAGCTCCAATCTTTCATTTCCTTCTCCTTCTCGGACTCTTATTGCCTTGTCTCCCTCTCTTTTGTGTTGCCTGGCAAAGCCACCACTTGTCTGGCCTTGTCCTTGAACCCCTTCCTTGCCTTGCATTACCTTGCTCACCAGTCCCCCACCTGGAATTCACCACCTCTCTTTTTGTGGAATCTCTTCAACATGCATTGCCCTGCCTGCTTCTCCTAGGATTCTCCAGGCTTCCACTGGCTATTTTTTCTCAAGGCCCAGCATTTCAGGAGCTTGTGAGAAGAAGCCTGGAGGAGGCCACGTGCAAGCACACCTATCTGTCCTGACAGCTTTCTTCTGACATCTATGCTTCCATGTCTTGAAGTTTGGACACAAAGTTCATCTTTCACCCTTGGGCTTCAGGGGCAGAATGACAGTTCTTTTGCATACAAAGGAAAGCAGGCAACCCAAGTGTCTTAGGTGCAGATTAGACATGACCCATGCAAGATCAAGGCTGGACAGAGCGGTCCGTCCGGGCCGCTTTTGTGTACCAGCAATCTTTGAATGGACCTGCCTCTTGCCTTGCATTGGGCAACCAACCAGTTTCCTTGCCATGCCCTGCTCATTCTCCATTGCTTTGCATTCCCTTGCATACCCATGCCTCACATTTGACCTGCCTGCAGTTTTCCTACAGAGCTTGGCCTTGCCTAGCCCTTCCGGTTACCATTACCTCCTATGCCCAGCCTTGCCTCTAACTTCTGGCACTTGTCTCACCTACCACTCCATTTGCTTTCCCCTCACGGCTTCAGTCTTGCCAACCTGTCCCTTGACTTGCCTACAATTGCCTACACTTGTTTTGCATTGCCTTACCTGCATGGAAGGCAAGGCAAAGAGGGGTAGACAAGGCAAAGCAAAGCCAGGAAGTTATTGGAAGGGCTAGGCAAGGCAGACATAGGCAAGCAAGCAAAGCTAGGGTAGGGTAGGCTAGGAAAACTAGACATGGTACTGGAGGCAAGGCAAAGCCAAGTGACTTGGAGTGCCTTTCCTTGCTTGGGAAGTAAAAGATATGGTGGCAATGTTGGTAGGGCTGATGATAAGGTATCGTGGGAAGGTATAGTACAGCAAGACATTTCTGTCCTGGTCCTTTCTGTGTAGGAGCCATTGTTGGACAGAGTCAGTACCGGACGTGGTATGCAACTTTTGCTCGGTAAGTTCCTGAAGGAGAACAGCAATGCTTTCTCATGGGAAGGAAAGAACTTAGCCCCAGTGTTGGAGGTGCAGATAAGAAGCTGTGTCGTGCAGCTTAAGGGCGGCAGCAACTTTCTATGCTGGCATATTTGGTTTGGAAGCCCTGACTCAATTTGTACAATCATGGAGTCGGTATCCATCTTTGGAAGGCAGTCTCCTTCCTGCAAGAATCCATTTGGTATGTGTTTTCCACTTTCTCAAGGCAGCCTTCTTGAAATTCTGCCAGCACACTTCTTTTGGACAAGGTAAAGAGCTGCGCTGGGTCTTGGTGTGCAGCCTAGCTAGTGCCCCGCACGGGTAATGCCCAATAACAGTGGTCTGACACCTTTGTAGAGGATCAGGCCCTGGATGCTTTGGATTTTGGAGGAGGGGATGCCATTTCTTTTGAGATGGGCTTCTAGTTCCTCCTCCCTTTGGCAAAGTTTGGGTGGCCACTTTGGGTGGTCTCAGTGAATTGAAAGGCTTTTCCCAATAGGCAGTTCTCTGGGTTCGAGTTGTTGAACTGTCAGTGGCAATGCAGAGGCCAGGCCAGGCCTCTGCAGGACAGGTTTTTGTCCCTTGTAGCTTTAGGGACTGTGTGAGCAGTCCCTGGTGCCATCCCATTTGGATCCTGACTCTGAGAGATTGAAGGCTTACCGTGGTACCTAGAGCTGAGAAGGAAAGTGGCGATAGCAGGGTGCACGTTTATAGTTTGATGGGTGCAATTGAAATTGTAGGCAGCAAAGAGCTTTCTCCACCAACAGTTTTGCGAGCTCGGCCAACATTTTCAAGTTTGTTACCAGGCTCTGTGAGAGAGAAAAAGTTTGTTAGGGCAGAAGATCTGGTGTCGGCCTTTGAGTGTGGGGCAAAGAAGAGTATCCACTTGGAAGGGGAAGATCAGTGACATCTTTTTGTCCTGACACAGTTGATTGGAGAGCAGGGATGTTTCTGACTTGGCTGGGTCCTGGGGGTAGTTGTGAGCTGGGCTCGGTGCGTGTCCTGGTTTTGTGAGTTGACAATGCTGTGGTGTGGTTATTTAGAAGAGCGCTGACAGTGCCCAGGAAAAAGACAAGCACTTTTCTAGCCCAGCCCCGTTCGTGTGGGAGCAGTGGAGGGACAAGAGCTCCGCTGTGGATCCTGGCTCTCGGGTACTGACAGAATGGGATCCTGCATGTAGCCCAGAAGGAAGAAGAATTGTCGTGAACGGCGGGAGAAATGCGACACACCATATGCGTGAATGGCAAATCCCGAAGTTTATTGAAAACTCAGACATATTTATATTGGTGTTAATGAAGCTTATACATATTGCAAAAGCTGAGTTCATTATTGGTTAAAGCACACTTGGATCAACCACACCTACTTCTATCTTCTAATAATTATTTTGCTTCTATGTTTGCATTCTTCCAGCTTCTCTACCTAAGATATCTACATTTTCTGGCAAGCGATTTTCTCCCCCGTCTTCCCGTTTCAGAGAAGGTCACTGTGACCTTTGTCAGTGATTGGACACTGGTTGCTTAGTTCCCAGCTTGTATCCCCTATCCTTAGCCATCGGTATCACATCGAAATGTCCTTTCTCAGCTAACCAATTATCCAAAAAGCTCTCTACAAAGCATCATTTCATTGTTGGCTGCACAGTTTAGAAGCTTCAAAATAAAAGGCAATTGCAGCATGGCCTCTTCATTTTAGAAAGTTTTCTGGGCCATCAGCTGCTCAACATGTAACTTGCACCCACTGAACTGCATTCAGCTTCCTGGAGATATGCACTTTCCCTCAAGATCTAGGTACCATCTTGCACTCGAACGCTTGAAGATCCCAAACCGCTTCAAAATGTCCAGCGGCTGCTCTCAAAGAAAAAGTCCTACAACAAAAAGGCAGTGCTGGCCATAACGGTCCCTTTGCAGTCTGTCAACCAAACGAAACATACTAGCGATTCTCACGTACTTTCTCAATGATACATATACGTGCATCAGCACATTCTCTCAAAGTGACAGAGACTATCGCTACAGCCAAGCGTTTTCAGCTGCACTTCTGACTGACAGATGTGCCAGGACAGAAGGCATTTGCCAACCTACCCTCTTTCCTGTGCAACCTGACATTGGCAGCGCAAATATTTTCACATTCTTTCATTGTGGCCATGTCCAAAGCAGCTAAAGATCGCACAGGTGGAAGTGTCAAGACAGAAGATGTTCTCAAAGTAACTCCTTTTTTTTCTAAAGAGCTTTTAAACTGCGCACAATGCTTTGTATCTTCTTTCCCACATAGACCTGCCCTCACTTTTTCACACTCACATCTTTGTTGCAAACATCCAGCAGCTGTTTGCGTAGAAAAAGGCTCTAGAAATAAAAGCGAGACTTGGGCTGCACCTTCTGCCTGCCCTGTGTAAGCCACATCAAGCTCACCAGTGCGCTCTGTCCTTCCCTTTTCCGCTGCAACTACCATTGTGTTCTCTGGATCTCGGAACCTAAAGGTAGGCACATTTGTTTCCACAGAAGGGCCATAGGTAGCGGCACAAATAGCTCTCACTGAACTTTAATCCTTACCACTGCCACCATGAGTTTGGTTGGTAGGCCAGTAGGAGTCATGCTCCTTTTACAGCTGGTATGCGGCAGCCACCAGCCCAGTGCTCTTCGACTCTTGTAACCAATCCTGCTTTTACTCTCCCGGAGGGGATTAGGCATCTGTTTCTCACACAGATCATTGTGGCAGCAGCCAACGGCTCTAGTGCACTGCTTCTGCCAAAAGACCCTGGGGCCAGGCACTTACCTTCTCAGCACTACGTAGCCCCGTATTCTGCGTCTCTTGTCGTCCAGATCATACCGCAAAGCGTTTCACAGAGAAAAAATGTGCCAGGACAACAAGCTTGGCTGAAGTGTACCCCTGAAACTGGTGGAAGTTTGTATTTGCACCACATTCAAGGGGCAGTCCTCTTTCCTATACAACCTGCAAACTGCTGTCTGTTCCCAGTGCCCTCTGCCCGCTCCTTCTTACCTTGAAGTACCATGCCAAAGAGGGCTCTGTGCCGAGGTCTCAGAAGAAGAGGGAAGCATATGTGTTTGTAAAGTGGACTGTCTGTTAGTCACTTCCCTCTTCAAAGCAGCGTGTTCCATGCCAAGCAGACAATAAAGCAACAAAAGATGAGTGTGACTCTGCATTCAAATCCTGCAATGTTCCCAGAAGTGAATTTCTCTCTTCTATAGGACTGACTTGTATGAAGTGGCGTGGTTGTTTCCTTCCATTAGAAGGGAAACTCATCTAGCCAGGCTTCATCACCCCCTGCATCTTTTGGGGTAGTTCTTGGAAGAAAATAGATAGCAACTTTTCCACTCCACATGATTCATGTTTCATTCTCTTCCTTCTGTACTTCAGGGAACAAGCTATCAATTCCCTACTCTTTCTATGAAAAGGCATGAAGCTATTAATTAAATTCCCATAGATATAATAAGGAATCAAAGTCTTTTATGCCTGAAGGGCAGGCCCTTATGGTATGAAAAGTATGGATTGTCAAGGGTGGAAGAAGATCTCTATGAAAAGGGAGAAAGCCCAGAAGCATGCAGGGATTTTCAGGTATGAAAGGGAAAACGACATTAAATTGTCAAGGGAAAGAAATTGAAAGAGGCAGGAGGGAGAAGGGAGGCGGAGGAGCCAAATGCTGCCTTTGAGGCAGCTGACACGAGGACCGTCGGCCTCATGAGCAAACAAGAAAACCAAATGAAACTTCACAGCAATCTCATCCACAACTTAGTGGACAAATGTGCAAACCCATTTCTTCATTTATTATGTGTCTAATATATAGAGAGATGTTCTTCATTCTGACAGAATTTTCAGGGAGCAAGCTCGTGTAAGGCACCTGGAACCAATGGTGTATTGGAAATGGCCAACATGCAGAACACGCTCCATCCTGAACGCTACCACAGCAGAATCACAGGATCATAGAATGGCCGGGGTAGACAAAGACCTTAAAGGCCATCTAGTTCTCTGACATGGGCGGGGACACCTTTTACTTGCTCAGGTTGCTCAGAGCCCCATCCAGCCTGGCCTTGAACACCAGGTTGGGGTGTCCATAACTTCTCCAGGCTCTCTGTGCCAGTGCTTCACCACCCTCACAGGGAAGAATTTCTTCCGAGTATCTAATTTCAACCTGCCCTCTTTCATTTTGAAGCCATTGCCCATTGTCCTGCCTCCAGAGTTGCTAATGAAGAGTCCCTCTCCTGCTTCCCTTCAGATATTGGAAGGTGTTGTGAGGTCTCCATGCAACCTTCTCTTCACCAGGCTAAACAGCCCTCATTCTCTCAGCCTGTGTGTCATGGCTTGACACTGGGACAATGCCAGTGCCCCCATGAGTATACTCTCTCCGTGGTTTCTGCTGTGAGATGTGACCAGGAATAAGCAAAGCAGGCTCCCACTTAGGAAAAAAAAATAATTATTAACTAAACTACAAGGGAAAGGAAAAAAAAAAAAAGAAACACACAAGGAAAATGAAAACTTCACAAATACATCTCCTCCTCCTCCTCCCCAAATTCCCAATACAATACATCCCCCAAATCATCGACTCTCGGTCCAGCACCACCCTTCAGAATACTCAATCCTCAGTTCATCAAGAGGAGAAGGAGTCCTTCTTGTGCCAATGGTGACCTCTTCCTTTCATGTCCACTGCTCTCACCACTGAACACAGACCAGAGCTGCTTCTAGGGTCGACTTTTAAGGATGCTTCGTCCCACTGCAAAAAGGCACAGTCTCAACTTTGGGACATCTGTCCCCCCCATATTTTTCACCCCCTGGGGCCGAGGGGTACCCACACCGAACCCTCTTGGTCCTGAGGCATTGCCTCCCCCTAGAATGCAGTCCCTGTATCACAAGGAAACATGGCTCTGTCCATGGCTACACACAAAGAGTCCAGCATAAGCTACTCCATCATCTCTTCCACCTGCGTTCTTCTCTATTTCTCTCGTGGCCCATTTCCTCGTATCTCCTCTATATCTCTCTTCTCATTCAACTCCAGGAGGATTAGCATTTTTCCATCATCCAAGAAAAGGGTTAAAAATCTGAGGCTCTGTCTGTCCAGAACTCCCATGGCTGCCCTGCCAGGCACCTTCTTGCACTCCCCTCTTCTCCTTCTCGCCCGGCCAAGAACAGGCACCAGCTCTCTCTCTATCTCTCCTGGGGCGGGGTGGGGATGGCTGCCCGATGCCTCTCAGTGCTCCTCCACCCTTCCATCCTGCAGGGGCCTTCACCTCCCTTCTGGCCAGGGACCCAGCCTACCTCACCCAGCTGGGGGGCTTCCCCTGCCCCGCCCAGCCCGCAGCCAGGCAGGGGAGATCTGAACCTTTCCCTGACCGGAACCCAAGAGAGCCTCCCAGGGGAGAGCCCTGCTTTTAACCCCGTTTTCTCAGAGGCACATCCAATGTCCCAATGGCCACATTAGGTGCCAATATTAAAATCTGAACATTTATTGGCCTAACCACAGCATCCCAGAAAACACATTTCCTGTCAAACCACCACACTGTGGGATATGCTCTTGTCCTGAATACTGAACTGCAGTATTGTCTGATGATTTTTTGAATCCTTTGAAGGCATTTTGAATTCTTTTTCAGCCTTAAATTAGACTAAATAGCTTTGATTTGTGGGTATTGAGCAACAGAAATCACTGCCCTGGCTTGCCTTTTTTACAGCTCCTTTCCGTGGGAGACTCGCTGCAAACGTCACAGCTGGTGAGACAGTGGGCACACCATCATTCTGAAAGAGCTTTGCACAGTAAACATAGAGGAGGATTAAATATTGAAATGCAGATGACAGGAGCTGCCCAATGGACTCTGCTGGTGGAAATCAAATACTAGTCTAGTCTTTTGAATGCAAATAATTCCTCCCAATGAGGCCAGACAGGCTTGTTTGCCTTTGAATCTGAGCATGTGGACAGTAGTGGATGGTCTACAGGTTGAAAACAGTGTAGATACTTCTCCTTTTTTTCAATAGTGGCTCAGAAACTGAAAAGGCAGCTACAAAATGGTAAATACATCCCTACAGATTCAAAAATGGTTGTTCTTAAGTTGCATCTCCACCATAACAACAAATTGTTAGAACTAAAATACAGATGGGAATTTTATAGCTTCTCAGAAATGAAGCAGGAATTGGCCAATGGGCCTTAGCAGTAGCTACAAGTTTTTCAGCATGAGGCATCTCAAAAGTATTTTAACTGTACAGAACTTTTCTGTACTTTTGGCCTTTTATCTCAAGGATGCATCAAAAAAAAAAAAAAAGGAAAAAAACCCCAAGAAAAATAAAAAAGAACAAACCCTACCAAATATATATATATATATTACATGACTAAGATAATAAGCACAATCAGTAACCTATATAGAAACAGAACCCAATGTTTTTAACTTTCAACCATGTCTTCTCAACACACTCTCGAAAATGGAATTGTTTCCCTATCTGCCTTGAAACATTTTGGAGCAAAAAACACTCTAAGGTCCTGATAGGTGTTTTGGTCAAAAATCCCTTCTTCTGGTTTTCTGTCCAGAAGCAGAGTAATGGAGGGGAAAGCTGGTAGCTGGCCAAAGGAGGTAGGAAGAGTAATCATCATCCACAACACTGGGGCTAAAGAAATTTCCACAGAAAATTACCTGCCTTATTACTTGCTCATGTGGTGGGTTGAAAGCTCAGAATCTGTTTCCATGTTTCCCATCCCTTGAATGTTCTATTTCACAGAATTCGAGCCTCTCAAACATCAGTCCTGCCAGAACAGCCCGCCTCCTGCTGTCATAGGGGATCTGCTGATGCCCACTGACTCTTACCAGTCTAGTGCTCATCACTGTTGCAGATCAAGAACTACTGAATAGTTCTGATTAATGCTCTTAGAGTGGTTGAAAACAAGGAAAGAATGACTAGACATTTGTATGATCAAATCCCCTGATGGAATAAAAACATGCCAGGACAACAAGCTTAATAAATGTATTCATTGTCATAAGAAGGGAGATGAAGGGTCCAAAAGATTACTTGCATACTTACTGTTCTAAATCCCTTGTTATCTGGTAAATTGCAAAGGATGCCCGGCTTTCACCAAAATGCAAATCAGATTAAAATGTGAAGCCTTACACTTTACTGGATATAAAACTTCATCATCCATTTTTAAATCTTAGAGATTGCGATGTTGTCCTGGTTTAGGGCAAATTTGGAGGAGAATTTCCAAATTAGGGCCCCCTCCCCGCAACTGGTTCGGGAAGGATTCCTCAGAGAGAAGTGGAACGAACCTGTTTATTTAATAGGCACAGCACCCCCCAGCACGCAAAAGGAACAATTCCGGATGACACCGCTCTGAAAAAGATGACAAATTCAGAAAGTCTCTCTTGGGGGGGTGCTCACTCTCTTCTCAGTCCCTCCAGAGCTGGGCCAGCTGCTGCAGGCCACAAGGTGCAAACTCTCGGTGTTTCCCAGGTCCCAGTCCGGAGCAGGTTCAAAATGGTCAGTAAAAGGAAAGGAGAAATGGTCCAGGAAGAAATATGGACAGTTTAGCTAAACTAGCTAATGAGCAAAAGCAAGCAGAAGCGAAGCAAGCAAGAGTGAGAGAGAGCAAAGCGAAAAGCAAAAGCAGGAAAAGCAAAAGCTGCAGTCTCTGTGTCCCGCCAGGCTGATAAGAAAACCAAAACAAAACATTCCCTCTTCAGAGCCAGTCTTAAAGGTACAGAACATAATATCCAACATTCACAGAACACATGAATGGGGATACAAGCATCATAACGTCACCCTAGGACAGATGTATTTCCTATTAATACCTTAATATTAATAAGGTTTAGAGCTGGAATTCAGAGGGAAAAGAAAGCTATTTTGAATTCATTCTATTCAATCATCTTGTCTGGACTGTCTCTTCCTGCTTTTCACTTCTGAAACTCTGTATGAAAGGCATAGAGTTCTGGATTAATTCTTTTCAACAGTTTCCCCTGTTATTCTTCTTTCAAGGCAAACCTGAAAAATCCACACTTTCTTTCCCAACCACTTCTAAAATTCCATTGAGAAACAAAAAAAAAACCCATCAAACAACTAAATCTCTGCTCCAATTTGTAGGAAAAAACCCCATGCCATTAACTGCTTTCCTAACACTTTCTTTCTCTTGTATTAATATGGCAACCTTTTCTTGCTTTTATAGATTAGAACCAAATTCTTAAAGCTATAAGGAAACACAGGTTTACTGTAGCTGATTCTGAGATACAGTAGTCCAGCAAGGAGTTCAGACCTCAAAAGAAGAGTCTGTACAACAAGATTCAGCACAATGTTGAGACATATTAGCTATTGCTCAAGAAAAGCCGCCAAAATGAAACTGCTTAGACTTCTATACTATCATGGGTGCCTGCTTCCAGAACCTGACCTAAGTTGCTGGAAACTAGCTGCAATATGACTGCAAACAATGCTGCGAATGTAGGACATTGTTATTCTTCTCTTCCATTGAAAACCACAAGTGGAGTTGCGTCATTTTCTTAAAAATTCTCTATTTCCTTCCAAACTGGTAAAATAATGATAAATAAAGTGTTCTGTTCATACATCATCTAATAATGTTCAAAATGAAAAAAAAAAAATTCATTCAGATATGGTCTGCAATAATAGAGCCGAGAGAAGATGAACCAGTCTGGCCTACAAAATAAAGTGAAGCAGAATTTGGGAATTTGGAACACCTTACGATGTAATATTTAAAGAAAAAAAAGAAATAAAATGTAACCTACCCAAACTCAATCAGTGATGCACCGACAGAGAAAAAAGAACTCATTACTACTAATATTTCTTTCATTCTCAGACAAGAAGTTAAATTATCCTCTTGAATGCACGGAAGATTGTTGCGAAAGACAGCAGCCTTCTTCTTTACAACATATTCTTCAGAACTCCAGGAGACACATCATTAGAGCTATGAGGCTCTTTCTCTCTGTAAAACTTCCAGAGCATAGCCACTATTATATTCCTTTAGAGATCCTCACCGCCCTGGGCGACTGGTGGATAGTCTACAGCTCCAGTACATCAGCCAGACGCTCTGCCTTATTTAGCATGGCTACTGCAGCAAGGACATCATCTCTACTGGCTTTCTATCCAAAATATATGCAAGGCACAACAAAGAATATACCCAAAACACTGAGCACAGCCTATGGCCTTCAAAACAAAAATCTCACAATGGCAATACTGGATCTTCTGATCCAAACCATCGGGAAACATTTCTTTAGAGGCGAAAAAAGCTCCTGTTGATTGTACAAAAAATAGTGATGTAAACCAGAGTTGCATGACCCAGTATTTCTATTGAACTGGAACTATTTTGATCAATATTATGGATCCATTTCTTTTCAGGGCATTTGGTAAAAAATGTAAAGTATAGTTTAAAAGGAATTATTGGATGCGTACTAAGTACTAGGGATTAGTTAAGGTGTTGGTTTTGCATGGCTTGGTTTTTGGTGGGGAGGGAAGAAGCCAGCCACAGAAGTGAATCTTTTGTGAAAAGCTCCTAGAAGCTTCCTCCATGCCTGGCAAAGTGAATCCCTGCTTGGCACTAAGAACAGACATGCTGCTAAGCCAATTAGACAAGCAGTAATATATTTAAGAAGGAAATCAAAACTGCGGCCAGTTAACTTTTAAGTTTGCTAATTTTCTGGTTGGCACCTCTTCTGGTTTGAAAGCAAAACCAGCAAGAGATGCTGTCGCTGTTGCAGTGTGTGTTTTTGATTGTAATGCAGTTTGAGTAGTCAGTTTGATAATACTTCCTGTTTTGTGCTGTTGGAGCATATTTTATTATTAAGGGATTGTTCCTTCCCCCCCATGTTGTTAGTTTTTGCCCTAGTTGTCCATCTCCCCAAAGACCTGCCCTTTTCTTCCCTTTTCCTCCTCCCACTGAATGTCAATCCCTCCCCAAGCCTGCCCCTTTCTCTAGAAACTTCCCTATCAATTTTATACTCTTCAAAACCCCATTGGTTTGTTTAAGTTATTCTCCTCCCCTGTAGTCCCCTATTGGTTTAAACATTGTATTCCCCGCCTTGTGGTCCACCCCCAGTTGCTCCCAGTGTGTTCAAGATTGTATCCTCCTCTGGGACCTCTCCCCATTTCTAAGTTGATGTATGCATTTGGGTCAGTGTCTTTGTGTCCCTGACCCTCCAGGGAAGAAACTCCTTTGGAAAACATGCAGAAGACCTCTCCCTGTTCCTTGTCCCCGCCCTCGGCGCAGTCCTATCCCCAATGCAGTCCACCTGTGCCATAGAGCAGCTGTGCCCTACAGCTGCACCCTGGATTCGCCAGCTTTCTGGGGGCAGCCCACTCTGGCTGTTGGTGTCAGGAGCTAGTCGGTCTGAAGAAATCCAGCATGGCAGCAAGACTCCAAGTCAGAAATACAATTTATTAGGAAAAGGGGAAAAACCAAATACATGCAATAATACAAAAGAAAAACCACGGACAGAATACAACCTGTCACCCTGCTAGTTAGGGTGGTGGCAGCAGTCCGGATGAAATGGCCTTGTTGAAGTGGTGATCCTGTAGAAACCATCTGGTAGCTCTTGTCCTCTGAAGACCCAGTGGGTGAGGGTGGCCGTTCCTCTAGGAAGCCAGTGGAAAGACTGCTTGTGGTGTCCCAAAACTCAGGTTATATCCAGCTGGGGATGCTTAGCTCCTGCCCCCTGGGCAGAGCATCTTGCAATGGGCTCAAATTGTTCTGAGTCATGCGGTGGTTCCTTGATTAGCCTTTAAACAGAAATGGCTCCTGGAGGGAGTCATCTCTGAATCATGTGGCAAGACATGGATGGCCCCGTTAAGAGATAAGGAGATAAGGAAAAAAACGATGCCCCTCCCGGTTTCAGCAGCTCTTGAGGTTGGGAGCAGAAAACATTTTTATATTGTAGCCTAGGACAATACAGGATGAATGCTTTTGCATTTGCAGGAAGTTTGTGTGGATTTGAAAAGCATCCCTATAGCAGAGGCACAAAAGTATTCTCATACCCTTTTAAATCATCTTCAAACCAAGCAATTCTCACAATAAGGTAGCGCATGAATGACTTGCAAGTGAGTTGAAGAAACACGGCAAAGATAAGTAGTGTTCAACTGCAGAGAATCGTTTAGGGACACCATACCTTTATATACCTTTATATTTTAAATCAGGAAGCATGGATGGACCGTTTTTTTCCCCTTAGTTGACTACAGAACCAGCGGTCCCTTGCGGGAGGGTGTTTGGATTCAAGATGACACTGGCAGCTAAGAGCATGGCTACATAGAAGGTGCTACTTTGAGACCAGAACATTCAACTACTTCAAGGCAGATAGGAGAATAGCTGACTAGTGACAGCTCTGAGCAGAAGAGTCTGTGGCTTATCCTGTGGGAGCAATAGTAAGACATTTCAATTGAAAAACCCCATTCATTCCCAAGGAGCAAACATCAGTAAAAATAAAAGGTCAAGTAAAGACACCCTAGTGCTCTTCTTATCAGAAGCATGTTCCTCCATATGAGAGTATTTAGGAAAGGACAGTCCATTCATAAAGAAAGGTGTGACAGTTAGAAAACCTGTAGAACAATACAAGACAAACTCACACAATATACATCCTCAAATGCAAAATGAAGAAATAATCATTTCAAGCTTCCGTGGAATTAATTGCATTTTATTTGTTCTTTTCATTTCAGCTGCTCTCAAGTTATTTTTTAAGACTGAATTTTATGAATTCAGCAAAGCTCTCTTTCTGAATGTCTGCATACCCCTATAAAACACTGAGGTGACAAAGAGAACGGCAGTGGAAGGAAACCTGGTCCACCTCCCCCTCCTTGAAGCTTTAGGCCAGCGAGTGATTAGAATTTAGTCACTTCATTTGCTTTACCAAGAGAGAATGTTTTCCAGCCTTTATCTTTCCTTTTGGAGCTGATTCACTTTGTAGTCATAAATTCTTGACTCAGTTGGTGAGAAACGATGGCATTACAGCCGTGGATGTTAAAGTGCACTGATGGGAAATGAAGTTTTCATCTTCAGGTCCTTGCTTCAGTAAATATTCCAAATTCATCAGAAAGAAAGTTCCCAGACCAGTAATCCCCACTCAAATGACCTAATTCAAATAGTTTGTAGGCATAAGAGGCATCAAGCAGGTGCTGTCATCTGTTAGGGGAATACGCAGCCAGTACATGATTGTCTAGTTAGGCGGCAACAATTTTGGAAAGAATTTAGTTTTTTTGTATTGCAAGTGAATGGTCAATACATTTTATTAGTGGATACGGGTAAAAGAATGTCTTCTGCATCCTTTCAGAGGGGAAGCTTCCCTAGATCTAAAGCTGCTCAGCTCCACGATAGGATGCTTTGTCTGAAAAGGGAACTCAAGTCTTTGTCCTTTTGGATTGCTTCCATAGTTTTTCACTCACTCTTCAGGTAGCTGTTAATATGTTCTGTTATCCCTTGCAAACTTTTATGGGCATAGTCACTGAATTGGTATGTATTCCATGAAGTCCACAGGCCCTGTTGAGA
The DNA here is from genome assembly GCF_023055355.1 of Agelaius tricolor. Classification (NCBI taxonomy): domain Eukaryota; kingdom Metazoa; phylum Chordata; class Aves; order Passeriformes; family Icteridae; genus Agelaius; species Agelaius tricolor. The sequence continues at coordinate 5,953,119 of NW_027269297.1, read as the reverse complement.
TGCAGCCACAGGTCTCAAGGGTGTTAGCAGATGTTATTCTGAGGCCACTCCTAATGATTTTTGATGGATCATAGTGACTGAGGAAAGTGCCCAAAGACTGGATGAAAGCAAATGTCACCCATCTTGGAAAAAGGCAACTAGGAGGACTTGGAAAAGTACAAGCCAGCCAGCCAGCGTCATTTTTATCCCCAGGAAGTTGATGGAGCAGCTATTGCTGGAAAGCATTGCCAGGCACATGAAGGAGGACAAAATAACATAGTCAGCATGGATTTACCAGGGGAACTTGATGCTGAACAACTTTTTAAACTCCTCTGATGAATCAACTTGCCCGGTAGATGAAGGGAATATTGTCTGCCTGGGCTTCAGGAAGGTTTTGGACATTTATCTAGGTGGCAGCACACAGACATCCCAGAAGTGTGCAAAGAGGAGGGAACCAGTGTCTTTTCAAGGATGCTCAGTGAAAAGACAAGAGGCAGTAGGCACACACTGAAATACAGGAGATTGCCTCTGCACATCACCAAATGATTTTTTACTGTGAGGGCGACTGAACCACGGCACAGACTGCCCAGAAAGATGGTGGAGCCTGGATCTTTGAAGACATTAAAAGTACACCCAGATATAATCCTGGGCAAGAGGCTCTAGGTATCCTGGTTTAAGCAGGGGGGTTGGACCTGGTGAGCCCCACTGACGCCTTCCACTCTCGTTCATTCTGTGCTAGTGAATTCTCTTAGAGATGCATTTCAAGCACTGGCATGACAAAGATCTGTGCAGAGAGAGATCCAAATGGACATGGGATCTAAGTTCCTTAAGTAGTGCTCAAGAAGAATGCAAAACTCTGGGATAAGTGTCTCTTCCATAACTGAATCCCTTTCACGGGAAAATTCCCCAGCTATAGAAAGATCTTCTGATAGGCATGCTTAAGACTGACACTGGCTGAGCAAATTTCTCCCTATGTGTGTTTAAGACCAATTAGGATCTTCACCAAGAGTGTTGTCAACATAGTCACAGAATGTATATTGTTAAGAAGGGACAACTTACATCAGAATGGCAAATATTGGTCCACAAAATGTATTAATGTATGGGAACTATCTACTTGGGTTGAAAATAAAAAAGAAAGAGTTAGTCTTTATTTATCAATTCCATCGCAATATTGATGAGGTAAGAAAAAGACCTTAGTCCTTAACCTTCTTAACTCAAGCAAAGATTTTTAAAAATTCCTTGTAAAAAATGTATCCTAATTATCAGACTATGAAACAATTTTAGTTGGGAAAAAAGTTCCAAAATTGTGTAGATAGTGGTAAAGAAGCCAAGAAAATAGGTAAGAAACAAAAAGAGAGCAAAAGAGTCAGCTTCAGTCTGCAAGCTCGTTCTAGAAGTAATCTGGTAGAAAAAGGAACCCCCAGTTGAATTTCCAATGTATTCATGCACTTGATTCAGTAACTAGTCAATGTAAAAACCAATCCTTTTGTACAACTTCTCCCAGCAACAAAAACCCCAACAGCTTGACACCACCATCATGCCTGTCCCAGATGTATTTTAAAAGAATTTTCCTTTCTTGAAACTCTATTTGCATAAAAGTTGCAAGACATTGGAGGGATTCTCCACATTCTCATTTCTCCATGTGGCTTGAAAGTCTATTTGATAAAATATGCAACAAAGCATATGATTTATAAGGTAGGGTAAAATGGATGATTTGGGAATTGATCTCTTGTTGATATTAAACTTCATATCCACTCTCTGTGAAGTTTCTAAAAGAAATGATGGAGCTGAGGCATGAATCTGCCACAACAAGTGTTAAGCAAAGATACACACTCCCCTTCACATGCCCCCCTTCCACACACACCTAGGCCCACACAGAGGTCAGCATAGCAGATGATGAACACCTTCTTTGGCACTTCATGAAATCCTAACATGAGGAAGTGTTGAAATACAGAGATTTTGTCCCGTGTAGAAACCCATCCCATGTATTTTATGCTGTAATTCTTCTCTCTTTTAAAATTTGCTATCTTCTGCATAGTTTTCATTAACCTGTTACAGTAGTGAAAATCACAGATCAAGGTAATGTTGTAACACTTTGATTTTACCCCAAGAGCTGAGGGAAAACTTGCTCCTATACTTCAATCTGAGTTTCTTCTAGGTTCCAACTTTGTTTCTCTACCATCAAGAGTCTCCTGTGTTGCTGCTCAAAGCCCCATCCAACCTGACCTTGAATACTTTCAGGGATGGGACACCCACAACTTCTCTGGGCAACCTGTTCCAGTGTTCCAGCACCCCCACAGTAAAAAAAGTCTTCCTTTCATCTAATATGTGTCAGAAGTATTAAATCTAGGCATATAAACTTTGAGGAAAGGTTTGAAATTCTTTTGATTTGAATCACATTTTATATGAATACTGACTTACAGATGACTAAAATATGTTGATGGGCATTTGAGCTGACACTTTTTGAAAAGGTGCATGGAATTTAAAATTAAAACCAGTACCATTAAAAGCTTTGTGCCGTTTTCTTTTTCCTCTGGTATTCAAAATTGCATATATCAAATATCTGTGCTTCGTACAAAGCTCTTAGACACTCTCAGAAAAAAGCTTTTCTTTCAGACTAAGTTGCAGTTTACGTAGAACACTGGTACTAGTGAAGGTTTTTCTGGGCATAGGGGGAACACCTTCTCATTGGATTTGTGTGCAGAATGCATTTTATGCAAACTGGAAAATTGATCCCAGCTGTGTTCTAGTCATCATTCTTACTGCATCAGGCCTGAAGATTCTGTGAAAAGTAGCCAGTGGACCTTGAACATAGCTCATGTGAAACAGATGAGAGGCGATGGAGAAGTTGAGGGAGAGAATAAAGAGCATATGGCCCAGTACAGACTAACAATTGTTTGGCACCCTTTAAAGGCTGTGTTTGACAAGCAGGGCTGAAGCAGGTCTGCAAAATATCCGGGAGATCAAAATCCATTGAAGCAAATTGCCCTGGCCAGTCACCTTGCTGCCGATAATTCACTCTCCATAGCAGCTGATCAGGCCTAACAATGCTGCTGCAGAAGTATTGTGAAAAAGGTAGGCATATTTTCACAGATGCAGGGGAAAATCCCCTTGGATGATGGCTCCAAGGGATTACTTGATGGAGCAAGTTATGCACCCTTATCTACCGTGCAGTATCTAAGTTGGTGAGTTCACTATCTGTCAGCATCACTTTCGAAAATAAATGTTTGATCCACAAAACAATATTTCCTATGTCCTGTCTACCTGCTTCATTTCAACCAATGAATAGGCTACGTTCCATCAGCAAAGGGTTTATGATCCTATGTTTCTTTAAACTGTGATAATTCTTTATTTTTTTCTAGATCAGACACTGTCTATTCATAAGATTCAGATGTCCATGGCAGGGGTGTAATTAAATTCACATGTTAAAAAATAACCTTGTTCTTGTTATCTTTTTATTAAATTACTGACATGTAACATCCGTCTGAGAGCTGAAGAAAACCCCTTCATTTGCTGTTTGCCAAGTATCATCTATGTGATACAAATTCTACTTGAGAAATCACACCCGTACATTGCCATGTAGCACTACTAGTAATGCTTCCACAACCTTTTCTTCATCATTAGGTCTTTGGTGAAGTGAATGATTAGAACATAAGCAAGGGAATTTGTTCAAGATGCTCCAGAAAGAGCTGTGGTCTGTTCTCTTCTTTGCTGCCTATGTTAGCACTGAGCTGCAAAAAAAGGAAAGATTACTAGGAAAAGTGTTACTTTCAGTCTAAACTTGTAAATGATGTTTGGAATACCCTGTTAAATGACAAGGTGCTCTTTTAAAATATGGCATCTTAAGGGAAAATGTCAGCTTTAAAAAGGTTTTGAGACAGTTGCTTCTGGAAAAAAAAAAAAAAAAAGAAAAGAATTGGAGGCTTCTAAGGTCTTTAGGCATACTATTTTGAAGATTGATTCAAACCACAGTTTCTTCATATAGGAAGAACAGAGGACCATAGATGCAACCCATTTGAAAATGGATTTCTATATGTTTCTGGTTGGGATTACCAGGCATCATTTCTTGTGAAGTCGAGGGACTGCAGTTAGCACTCCAATAATTTCCTTCCCTGAAATTCATCTGCATTTGGTCCTTTTTCCAGAGTCCCCATTTATTAGTGAAGGTATACTCTATCTATGCATTAGAATATTCCATTAGAGTGTGTGACTCATACTTGCTAGTTAAAATTAGCTGGAGCGGAATGGATAGTTACAGTTGCGTGTATACAATAGTCTTATTTTGGCAAGTTTTCTTTAGACAATGTTGAAGCAGCACTAGCAAATAGGAAGTACAGCTTGCAGCAGGGAAGGACACTCTTCTGCTTTCTCAAGTTTCCTGTAGTTAAATAGACGCCAAAAGGCTTTTCCTAGTACTACTACTGTCTTGTAGGAATACTTGATCTAATCCTATCTTTGATCAAATTCCTAATGGGTTACTTTTCTACAAGGCAGAACATTTTTCTTTTAATAATATGTATTTTGTAAGGTGGAGACATGAACTTGTGCACCAGTCACGTGGACTGTACTCCTTATTAAGTTTCACAACCTTCTTGAGAAAATATTGACTGTGTGTAACTTCAAAAGGAGAATTCTGGGCATCTTCATTCTATTGATGTAATTGTTTTTCTGCCATGCTGGTATTGTTTTCTATCATTTTTACCAACAGAAATATTTTTCCCTGACACCTATGGAAAAGACCTATGTTTACTCAACAGTGCAGCGTCAGTCCATTGTTTAGAATGATTTCAACATGGTCCCAAACATATCGGACAGCTAGACAGCAGAGGTTAGCAACAGGGAATGGGAGTAACTTCTGAACCGTTTCAGTAGATTTCCCAGGAAGGGCTTGCTTTCTGCCACTGCAAATTTTCCCAGAGATTTTGTCTGGTGAAGAGTTGCATCAAAAGAGTATTTTTGCCCAAACCTTGGGGCAAGCTCTGTCTCCGATTTACTAGTGAATGCAAAGAGGGTGAAAGTGCTGCTTCAAAGCCCTCTGTGCGCTTTCTGTACCAAGAGGGGGGGTGACCCCAGAAATAAGTTTTGATCTCTCTTCAGAACACAAGGCATGTCATCACCTCATTCATCTTCTTCTGGGACTCATAGCGTCTTAAGACTAAGAAGCTCTCTTGCTTGCTGAAGTGCGTTCAGCAAAAAAACCTTGTCTCATCAGCAGATTTGAACACAACTACAGTCGAGTCAATTCCAATGCTGGCAGGGCAATACTCTACCCCACTAGTAACATGCCACTATTAGAAGACTGTGTAAAACGATTTTTGTACAAAGTAATCGGAGGGAAAAATAGAATTGGGAAGAACTGCACATTGTTCTGGAAAAAGCCTCCTGCCTCAGTCTTACAGACATCATTTGCTGGTATCATTTTTAATAGTTGGGGGTTTTTAAATTTTGTAGAAGAAAAAATATTACTGCACCTTTATGTTTCCTTAATAGAAGTGCAGCCATTTCTTAATAGAATAGAAGTAAGCCATTTGGATATGTACAAATGGTCTTTTCAAATACATATGCTATAGCCCACTGTGAAAGTAATTAGCTATAAAGAGAAATCTAAAGGTTTAAAAAGATTTTGGAAGAAAGTAAGTCTAAGGTGATAGAAGAAGAAGAAAACAGCAGTTTTCTTCTGGTGAAAAAAAAAACAAAGGGAGGACCTTGTACAGTGGAGATGTATTATTTGACTTATTGACTGAAAAACTGAGTAGGTTTGCTATTGCCAATGGTTTTCATTAGGAAGGAAGAGATTCCTTTGGCAAAAAAAACCCCTTCAAACTGACTTGACAAAAATGTTATGACACTTAACTTCACCAATCCTGAAGACAAATTCTCATCACTTGATCTGGAAATCATGATGGTAATGGAGACAAGGATGTCTAAGCCATGCCATCAGGAACATAAAAAAGCATTAGAATGCAGGTAAGACTGAGCTCCTGAACTAGTGTGAAGAGAATGCAACAAAGACATTTTCCTTTAAGAGTCTTCAGGATGGAGAGCAGATCAAATTTTTTCATGTGAAGTATTTCTGAATGGAATGAATCTTCAAAATAACATTGTTTTCCAAAACCTGTCTACAGGATCTCTTACCATGATACACAGTTCCTATGAATAGAAAAAGCAAAGCACTTTTTTCCAAACTGTTGTGCACTCTTAAGCAATCTACAATAAAAATAGTATTTTTTCATGCTGGGAATGATGTGAATTACAAAAAAGCCTTGTAGCACACTTGGCACTGTAGTCTCTTGATTAGCATAGCTTTTTATTCATCAAACACATTTCACATTGACTATTTTTCTCTTTTAAATAACGGCGTCTTTGTACTTATGCAGCATCCATGAAGAATTTCTTGGGTGTTATTTTGTACCTGATCCTAAATGGCAGGTTCTGCATTCTGCCATCTGTCTAGCTTTCCCATTTGATGCAGCTTCTGAGAGGTATTTTCAGAATCGAGGACTACTTGCAAGAATGATGCTAAATCCATGCATTTTACTCCTTGGTTAATGCAAAACTATTTTTCCTTTACACTTCAATGAGAACAGGAAAATAATGATGGTGAGTTCAATCCTTAGAGTAATACAAAGAGGACTATTATCATCATTAGAAACCAAGCAAGGTGTATTTATTGCACATGCATTATACTCACTGATGCAAATTACCCTGTAAATTCAAAAGGAATCTGTATCATAGGAGTGGATGGACTGTTTCTATTGATATTTTGCTTAAAGCAGAAAATTAATTCTTTTGACAGCCAACTCATGATTGCAAGCTCACTTTCAACTACAGCTTTCAAACAGAAGAAACATGTCTGTTCATAAAACGATACAGTACAGTACACAATAGCAAGTCAGGTCATAGACTTTGAAAAGAAAAAAACAGATCAAAGGACAGATTCATTCACATCTACAAGCCCTCAAGAGTGTACAGGTCAAATGTCCCCAGAAAACTAGGCTGGTGGCGCAAATTCTCTATGTTGGCACCAGCAGAAGCAGCTGCTATCTTTATAGGATGCAATCTTGCTTACATCACCCTTCAGAGCAATCTTCTGTACCCCTGCCCAATACACCTTCTGCTCTATTCCTTGGACTTCACATTTGCATTTCTACAGAGTCCTGTCCTGCAAACTGACTCAAAGTTCAGGTAATAGATTTCCAAGATTTAGAAAGGTTGTGTGAGGTTCATTTATTTCATATTTCATTCCATCTAAGCAAACTGTAACTTTCTGAAGTGAAATATTTTGAGTATGTCACGTGTATTTTAATGTTAGCTCTGCTTCACATTAAAACTTCTCACAGACCCCTGTGATGCCTTGCTGCAAAAATATATAGCTGCCAAGAGTGGTTGTGGGAAGTTAGAATTGCCAGAAAACCATACAAACAATCTAACAATAGAGCCTTGGATTTCTGAATATAATTGCACCATGTAAAGTCAAAATATAATATTTAAATGATTTTGTATAATGATGAGTGTGGGCTAGAGAGAATCCAGATAGAATTTTATTTTTTTAAACAGTTCCGGGAAAAACATGGCCTTGACTTGGAAGTTTAGCAGGAAATATTTTTATACAGCATGAGTTCTCATTACCTAATCATATGATTTGTAGACCTGAATTGGAAACCAGGAAAGAAACAAAGAAAAATATTCAAGCTATAAAAGATGGGAGTTTAAAATTTTCTTTGTATTTCTGATTAAAGCTATTAGGTAGCTAAATGGTCACCCATTATTTTAAAAAGCATCTGGACATTAAAAATAGGTAAATTTCTGCGGGACTTGGATGTCAGCTATTCCTGAAAAGCTTTATTTCACTGCTTTCCAACCCTGAATCAATCCACTTAAACGCAGCTGTATTTCAGATGCTCAGTGGAACTGTCCATGTAATGCAGATAGTTGACAAATAATCTGCAGAAAAAGCTAGATGGATTTGAAGATCTTTTCCTGTAAATGGTATTCACGTTATTTGTACAAACACACAGATGGGATTTCTGCTGTCTTCTTCAGGCCACTTCCTCCAGAGAGCTCTCCATCAAATCTCTCTAGTTCTACTCTTCTGGTGATCCAAAGTCAGCACTGGGATGGTCCAACTGCATGAATTACTGTCTGCTAGAGGTGCACCCTGAGGGCTTCTGTGTGCAGCATCACGTGAGCCCTACTAAAGTCACCCTGTTGGTATAAACTGAGCTAGCTGGACCTTAAGGGACAAGATTGTGCACTGATATTGTAAGAGAAATTAGGTACTAAGAAGGAGGCTGGAAGATTTAAATATTTCTGCCTCCAGCTTAAGCAACACTCAATCTTGGTCTTTATCTGAAAAACTAGGTGAATTAACCTATTTGGCGTTCCTATGCCAAAAATGTCAGTAATACAACAAGAACCGTCAAAAGAGTAACAATTCCAATCATTACTTTGTAAAAGTAATTCATTGGAAGAAGTCGGGAAGAAGGATGAAACATGCCAATATCCTACCCTGAGAATCATTCTGTTGATTTGCACAGGTTTCTTATTATATACCCATCTAATGCATTGGACATGCATGCTTGTGATGACACAAATACTTGCAAAGCTTACCTGATAAACCATGTTCTCTTCAGACAACACAACATTTCTTGATGGTTGTGTTTGCTAATTACATTTAGACTCAATGTTCTTCAAGGTCTTTTCCAACCAAAGTGATTCCATCATTCTCTAAATCGCAGACCCTGCTTGTCTTGGTTTAGGGCAAATTTGGCAGCAATCCTCAAGAAGGGGTGATTTATTAAAAATATTGATCTAGTACTGATATCCAACTGTGACGGACAAAGGCTCCCTAACAGTTCAAAATTAGAAAGTGTATGTCTATTGCAACGCTGGGCAGCGTGCGGGATAGCTCCCAAATACACACTGTGATTTAGAGGTGATAACAGAGTCTTTTTATCTATACAAGTATTGAATACCCAAAAGACAAATACATGTTCATAATTTAGGTACATCCCATCATTCCTCACTTCGTATGGTAATTAGTTCAAAAGCTATTAAGCACGCGTAGTTTGTTGCTCAAAATGAATCGGTGGTCCCTTTCATGGGGAGGGGTTCCAAAATGAGGAAATAAATGAAGTCTTCCTGCTTCTGAACTTTCTACATTTTCAATGCAAATATGACAAATGAACCCATTGGTAGAACTCCCATTCCCCATCTTCAATTGGTTTCAGAACAGAGGTGGCCACAAAGTGCAAGCTCTCAGTGCTCTCCAGGTCCCAGTCTGGAGCAGGTTTGAACAGTTCCAAGAAAAGGGAAAGAAAAAAAGACAGTCCAGGGAAAACTCTGCCTCAGCCAGCTAAACCAACTGAAAAGCAAACAACACTCTGTTCTGCTCCATCAGTGCCCAGACAACACAGTGCAGCACAGAATGTGGAGCAGTGTTGCTTTTAGAAGAGTGAGTGCAGCCTGTGATAACAAACTCCGTGCTTCTTCTTCTCCCAACCTTTGCTCTCAGAACCAGTCTTGAAGGCAGAGAATAGAATATCCAGCATTAACAGAACAGATGGCTGGGGATACAAGCATCATAAAGTCACCCTAGGACACTGCTCTACTGAGATATGTCACCAGACTATGCTAAGACAAAGTTTTGGAACTGCTAATTAAAATTCTACTATCACAGTGAAGCTGAGGAGGAAAGACAGCTCACTCCAGTTACCTTGTGGCATGCCAATACTTCCTTTCAATCACAATGGTTTTCGTCTTTAAGTCCGTGACATCACAGGCATAATTCAACATCTTTTGGGCAGGAAGGAAGATATTCTTCTTCTCATTATACTGATGGGTAAGCTGAAATGCAAAGCAGTTAATTCAAAGTGAAACAGCGATAAAGTCAATAGTAAAACTCACCACAGTTTTGTTTACCAACCCAAGTCCTTACGATCCCAAAATACAAGAACAGCTGTAAAAGCCTTGTGGTTTCTTAATTTTTTCCTATACCTACATGGGAGGGTAAGGGATAAATGATCCCAAACAATGGTAATCCACAACAAAGCATTCTTGACATCATATTCAGCTTTTGCATAGTGAGCTCTTCACCTGATCAAGTTATTCCATTGCAATAGTTTGGGGAGTATCTTAGAGGGCTGGCTGTTGTTTGGTTTAAACCATCTTGATCATTCAGGAACCCAGTAGCAATGAGAAAGTTCAAAATAAGATAGTGCTACGCAGTGATTTTCCTATATGACAGATGTATTTCTACAAGACAGAAGGCTGACCTAATGCTTCCCTACAACATGGCTGAAGTGGCATCCTGTTCCCCATAGGTTTTTCCGTTTAATTTTAGCAGCTTTCTTACTAGATTAATGAGCTGAACTAACTCAAAAAGGAATCAGATAAGTGCCAGAGCTTTAAAACAAACAACAACAACAACAAAAAGGATGCAAAATGGTGATTTGTGGGTGCGTTTGAAAACAGAAATTTTTTTGTATTTTTCATAGAGACATGGCATTCTCTAGAATGATATTGCTCCAACGGTTTGAGTTTGGTTTTCTTTTTCCCCCTCAATTGTAAATGTTATGCATTCTTTTTGGCTATTTCAGTAAATAGATTTTCTGATACGTGTGAAAGACAGTCTAAAGTTCCCCTCATTTGCCTCACGACCATTCCCAGGACAGACACTTGGACCCTAAAGACACCGATGGGAATTCTGGCCTGCCAGTAATGGATGAACACCAAAAATCCTGAGGCCCCTGAGCAGAATTCTGGCCTGCCAAGGGATTGTTCACAGCTGTGTCTTCAGTGACTGCTTCTAGCAGGGCCTGCCAAAGGGCGACCCAGCCTATATGCTTGCACCTGCTTCACGACAATAGACCAGGAATTTTCCCACCTCTTGGCCAGATGAACTTGCTGGGGCAACTTGGTAGCCCCCCCATGGAAAATCCTTCCTCTGCTCCACTACCACCGTGAGGCACCGAGGTTGAAGCCCCCCTCCCAAGGACTGAGACTGAGACACCTGTAATTCTGATGCAGGGGTGCTGGCCTGACTGAAGCAGGATGCCTGCTGAGTGTTGCCTAGAGATGTGCCTACAGGACCTAGACTGGTTTCCCCCAGAAAGCAGTCCTGAAACAGTGGGTCCCACTCACTGCTGCTACTGACTTATCCTGCTGAGAACATGGACTGTCTGTACCCGTCTTCAATACCTTTTTCCCCCTCAGCAATTTCAATAGACTTCTTCTTCTTGATTGGATCTGTTCCCCCTCAGCCATTTCAAGATTCTGTTTCCCCCCTCAGCAATGGACTATAATAGAACCTTGAGTTCACCAGGACTTAACCTTGAGTTAACCAGGCAGGGCCATTATCTTCCCAACGCGACTAGGCAAACTCTGTTGGCTGGACTATGAGGACTTAGTCTCTCCACATTTGGTAGCTATACTCCTGTCTTGGTTCAGGGCAAATTTTGAGGAGAACCCCCAAAGGGGCTCCTCTAGGAAAGCAGATTCATTTGGCCCCTCCCCTATGAAATATTAATCCCAATATTACCGGGTGGGACGTGCCTGGGCTCGTCTGACCCTTGCTGCTGGGCCAAAGGCGGCAGCTGTGATGTTTCACCTCAGAGATACATTTGGCCGGCTGCATCCTGCAGCTAGGCACTCGCAACAAATCCAGGCATAGTAGAAATTCAGTTGACCTCTGGTGGAAAAGGTTCAAGGGACGGTGAAGAGAAAAAGGAGAGGATTCTGCTGTAGAGTTCTAATCCAGAGTTTATTCCAGGATGACAGACCTCTGAATCTTGTAACAGCTCCCAACAGAATCCAGACCGCATGGTCCCGTCTCCTTTTAAGCCCGGGGACAGGGGCAGGGGAAGGCACAGGTGAGCCACCAACCAGGTGGGAGGAGGGGAAGGCTCAAAGGATAAAGACACTTGGACAGGCCAATGAGCCCGGACCTGAGGGGCATCTTTTGAACTTCTGCCAACCACACCATGACCCTGCTGGAATGTTAACATTGATGGACAGCACTTAGCAGGAGGGCAAAGGGGGAGGGGAAAGGACAGGTTTCACCTATCCCAACACCTGAGGGATTTTCCTGTTTCCTGAAACAGGAAATGGCGTCACACTGCAACACTCCCCCCAACCGGTCCAGGAGAAAATAGTTCCTTGGAAAGAGGTGGAAAAAACCTGTTTATTAAACAATAAAACCTAAACAATATTGAACAATAAAACCCCTTGTTGCTCCAAAAGAGATGACAAACTGAGAAAGTCCCCTCCCTTGGGTTGCAGTTCAGCTCACACAGGCTCTTATCAGTCCCTCCGGTGCTGGAAATGTTGCGGGCCGGGCCCGGCCTGGTGGGCCACAGGTGCTAGCTGCCGGTGCTCTTCTGGGTGTTCAGTCCAGAGCAGGTTTCAAGAGGTCCAAAGAAAAGGGAAAAAAGAAAAGAAACCACAGTCCAGGGAACTTCCTTGCCTCAGCAAGCTAAAACTAACTAAAAGCAAAGGAGAGCTCTGTCCCACTGTCTGTTCATCCCCAGACAACACAGTCCAGGAGCAGGAATGTGGAGGAGTGAGTGCAGGGTCTGAAAACAAACTTCTGCTTCTTCTCTCCCCCCTTCACTCTCTGCAACAAGTCTTAAAGGTGCAAAACTTATGATGCAGCATAAACAGAACAAGATGATTGGGGTTAAAAGCATCATATAATCAGCTTAGGACAACTCCCTCTCTCTTTCTCCCCCTCTTTTCTATTCTTTTCCTCTCCCTAATTCCTTTCATGCATTTGCTGTGGTCATTCTATAAATTTGTTTTGATACTGCAATCCCCTTTCCGTGTTGTCTGTTGCACTCCCAGATCAGTTAACCAACCATCACCACCCCCATTGGTATGAGCGGATCGTGACATTAAATTGGCATCATGGACAGGATTCTGATCGACAGAAGGGTCTGCAAGGCTGTTTGTAGTCTGGAACAGGGGAAGGACGATTTGCTTCAGCCACACCTAGCCCCTCATCGCGAAAGGGTTGAACGAAGCTGGAAAGCAAGGAAAGCTCTTTGAATTTCCCACAAACTGCGCACGCCCAGGTGAAATACGCCCCCATACTCTATTGAGGGTTCTGTCTTTAGAATTTCCCAAAAAATCTCTTAGCGCAAAAGGGGAAACTGTTTTTGTTTATGTGTGAATTTGGACTGTCTGGGAAGGAAGGGACAACTTGAAGGAACTAAGCAGGGCCTCCCAGGGAGATTTGGTCTCTTCACCCAGCCAGGGAAGCAAAGGGGAGCACAGCAAAGGCTGTGAGATTGTCTAACTTAAGTTTGCACCTCCCTGTCATGGTTTTGGTCCCTTCATAAAATGACTGAAAACTCTAGCACAAAAGTTACAGCTGAATTTTCTGCTCTGCTTGCTAAATAGAATGCCAAGCCTTCTCCAAGGGGGGAGGTTTGGGCAGAGAACAGCTGGTTTAATTTAGAAAATGTCATAGATAGAATTTGTTCTTTACAACATGAAACAGAAGTTAAACTGGGCAAAAATAAGACCATCCTCTGCTCAGTTTTGGCAGCTTGTCTCACAGCAGCCATAGAAACCCTTTTTAAGCAAAGAAACGAGGAAATAGCAAGAATAGATTCCCTTCAAAACCTAGTTGAAATTTTGCAGAAAGAATTAAAGGAAGATAGAAATGAGATCTATATGTTGCGAGCTGCCCTTAGAGAGGAACTTGCTAAGAATTCACATCATACTGATTCCTCTACAGAGCCAGAGGAAAAGGAAACTCCTGACATGAAACAAATCTATCCCCGTCAGGAACTTGAGGCAGTAAAAAATTGGAGAGAATACTGCTGTCCTCGCTTGAGACCCTTGGTTCAAACAGAATAGAACTATCTTAATGATGAGGATTGTTGGAATGTTGGGGGACATAAGACAGATGATGCACTTTGGACCTGGTTAACATAAGAGATTTGAAAACAGGATGCCTTGGCATAAACAAACGGAACTTTGAAAATTCGACCTGGATTGCAAGAAGATTAAATCAAACGGGTTTACTGGAAAAAGAAAATCCCATTAAACTCTGCAAGCAAGAGATGTTGTTATATGCGTAAGTTTGTGTATGTGATTTTAACCTAATCATTGTAGTACACATTACTAGTCTCCCTGCAATGGTATGTAAGTGCTTGTATCCCACAATCAAATTGGATTCTGATTACCGAGTGGGTCTCCCTGTCTCTCTGCATTGCCGAAAGAGGATCTTGACCCACCTATCACAACTAAACAAATACCGTTCAGTGCTACCGAATTAGCTAAGCTGTAAAAAGAATTCGGGCACCTCCCACAAGAATCAGAGACAAATATGTCCTCCGAGTGTCCCTCGATGGTGGAGATCAAACTAAATTAACCGGAGGCCAGTGGGTACTGGGGACATGGAGCCTTCTTCACAACAGGAGATAAGGAGGTAAGCGTGATGCATGGTCCCTGACACAGGGTGCGTCTTTCTGGGCCGGGAGAATGAATCCTTTGGAAAGGGGTGACCCCCTGGCAATCGTTGACACCACCGACCAGCTCTTAGAAAGTGTCCACAAAGCCGCCTGCCTGCAAAAGATTCATGAAAAGAAATTAGTTCCTGGTTTTGAATGCCCAATGCAATTACCTGTGAAGCCAGAACTAATGACCGATTGAACTCGTGGGCTTCCAGAAACACTTAAACATACAGCAATGACTCTACAGAAAACCACAATGGCTTTGAATCCTGTAGAAAGACTAGATAAGATTCCTCAGGAATTCCCCTGACCAAAGTGGACCTAGAGATCCTGGCTTCACTCCCTACTCTTCCCCCTCACAGCCCTCAGCTTCTCAATCTGATTCACCTGCCAGTAGCCATAAAGTTTGGACATGAGCTGAAGTTGCAGTAGATCTGATTAATTATTGTAGACAAGATGGACCTATAAAAACCCCGGCATAGAAATCAGAAAATAACAAAGGTGTTTGATTTATTGGGGCTCCTGACAGTGAAAATATAGAGAAAGGAAAACAGATCTCTAACTGCCACCATTGGTGGTTGTTGGGAATTCAAAAGTGGGTCCCCAAAGAGGTGATGGATGGTTTGCCCCTTGATAAATTGCAGAAAAGAATAAATAATTGGCACCAGCGAAAACCGAATCCATTGGCTCAACCCAGTGCACCCCTCCCTTCTCAGGGACAAAAACTAACCCTCCCCCAGCCTCTCCCACAGAACACAGGCAGTGAACCAAAACCAACAGGGTTTTCGGGAAACAAATCTCTCTGCCGCTTACAGGTGGGCAAAGGGGCGGAGCGTGGGTTTATTTAAGAATGCTCACTAAAAATAAATCAGGATATATATTAAGCCCAGCTATCACGGGCCTCCACAGGCTACTAGTAACCTTTTTGATTGACATTGGGGCTCAAATCTCTGCACTAACAAAAAAGGATGCCCAGAGGTGTGGAATTGTTCCAACTAAGAGACAATGCTGTGTTCTTAATGCTCTGGGAACTACAGAATCTATGAATGTTGCCTTAGCCAAACTGACGCTCCCTGGAAATGAGCATCAACTAGTCATCAAAATGGTAATTGGGAACATTCCAAATAATTGATTAGGAATGGGTGTCCTTGCTGGGAGGCAGTGGGAAGACTCTGAGGGATTTCTGTGGTCTTTTGGCACACTGCCACTTAACATTAGGCTGCTTCAAACCGCACCCTCCCTACCCTATAATCAAACAACTCATGTAAAACAATACCCTCTACCTTCTGGTGCCAGAGAAGGTATCAAAGCGGTTCTACAGGACTTGAGAAACCAAGGGGTAATAATTCACACACATTCTCCTTTTAATTCACCGGTATGGCCAGTCTGAAAAGCCAGTGGAAAGTGGAGATTAACAGTAGATTTTCGCAGGCTTAATGCCAACACAGACCCTCTTACAGCACTGGTCCCAAACTTAGCTGAATTAATAACATCAATTCAAGAAAAGGCTCACTCAATCATGGCAATGGCAACTATGGATGTCAAAGACATCTTCCTTATGATACCTATACAGCCAGAAGATATAGGGACCATTTTGCCTTCACATGGGAAAGGACGGCAATACACTTGCACTAGGCTTCCCCAAGGCTACAAACACTCCTCCACTTTGGCCCACCATGCTTTAGTTGAGGAATTAGAAAAAATACCCAAACCTGATCCTGCTGATCCTGTAGCTGATAATCAATACATTTAAGACACTCTGGGGGGGGGGGGGGGGCGGGGGGGGGGGCGGGGGGGGGGGGTGGTGGGGAGGGGGGGAAGGATGAAATAGAGGTAGTAGGGAAACATCAGCAGAAAATAATCTCTCACTTAAAAAGTCTTGATTTGCAGATACCCGCAGAGAAAATTCAGAAACCTTCTCAGGAAGTGAAGATTTTGAGAATTTGGTGGAAAGGAGGCATGACATGTATTCCACCCGATACCCTAACCTCTTTAGATCAGTTTCAAAGGCCTGAATTGAGGAAAGATCTCCAGCAAGCTCTAGGACTATTGGTGTTCCGGAGAAAACACTTCCCAGATTTCTCAATAATTGCTAGGCCGCTTTTTGACTTGCTGAGGAAAAGGATGAAATGGGATTGGACTCCTTCTCAGGAAGAAGCATTGCAATTACTGATTTTTGAGGCAACAGCTCACCAAGCACTAGGCCCTATCCATCCCACAGATCCCTTTCAGGTGGAATGGGGATTTGCCTCCTCAGGGCTATCAGTACACATTTGGCAGTGGGGTCCCGAGGGTCCAACGGGGCCTCTTGGTTTTTATTCCTGTGGTTTCAAAGATGCTGAGAAAAGATACACTACCTGGGAAAAGGGGTTGTTTGTAGTTAGCTTAGCTCTCCTAGAAGAGGAAAAAATTGCATGACAAGAGCTTTCTGTATTAAGAGGGCCTTTCAAAGTTATCAAAATCGTCACTAATGGGAGCCCCACCCCTCCCCCCCACCTGACGGGGTAGCCCAAAGGGCCTCAGTTAGGAAATGGTATGCTCAGATGGAAGGCTATTGTAATACCGTCTCAATAACGGAAGATGCTGCTAAAAATCTAACAATCCAAGGCACTGAGAGCCTGGTTAGCAGCCAAGATAAATGTGCCTCTGTAATCAAAGCTGCCCTTCCTTTCTCCCCCGAACAAGCAGCAAGTTCTTGGTTCACAGATGCCTCTGCAAAACGGGAAGGGAAGGTATGGAGATCTAGAACAGCTGTCTTACACAATTCATTTGGTGAAAGAATCATTACTGAAGGGGAAGGCAGCGCTCAGGCTGGGGAACTCATAGCTGTTTGGAGTGTTTTCCGATGTGAGGCACAGAACATTTCTCTTGCCTGCATTTACACCGACTCTTACGCAGTGTACAAAGGTTGTACCGAGTGGCTTCCTTTCTGGCAGCAAAATGATTGGGAAGTTCACAGAATTCCAGTGTGGCAAAAGGAAAAGGGGCAAGAAATTTTAGATGTTGCAAGCCAAGGAAATATTGCTATTGGTTGGGTAGCTTCTCAGCAAACAGATGGAAATCCAGCAGGAGAGTGGAAGAATAGAGCTGATGAACTAGCAAGGCTCAGCCCCCTGAAAAAGGAACTCATTCCTGAGGACTGGGATCAACTATTAGAATGGCTGCATGGAAAAAGACAGCACACGGGTGCGAAAGATTTGTACAAAGAAGCTCATGCTTGTGGTTGGCTGGTTACCAGGGAAATGTGTAAAACATGCGTATCAGCCTGCGAGCAATGTCACAGGTGACTGGAGAGACATCCTTGAGAAGATGACCCTCTGCATTTAAGAAAGGGTAAAGGCTTATGGGACGCGTGGCAGGTAGACTATATTGGCCCCTTTAAGAAGTCAGGAGGTAAACACTTTGTGCTAGTAGGAGGAGAAATTGTATCTGGGTTGGTTCAAGCTGATGCTTTGAAAAGAGCTACAGGTGATAATGCGGTTAAAGCTTTGCAGGGGTGGTTTGGAACTTTCCCAAAGCCACAGGAAATTCAATCTGATCACAGGTCCCACTTCACTGCTAGAGGTGTACAGCATTGGGCAAAAGGTGAAGGAATTAAGCGGTCTTTCCACAGCCCTTTCCACTACCCTCAAGCTAAGGGGATCTTAGAAAGGACCAAGGGTTTTTTGAAAGGACTTCTGAAGCCCCGGGAGGGAAATTGGGACGTTCGCTTATGGGAAGCTGTTAAAAGAATGAACAGTAGATGGGGGGGGAATGGATGTCCCAAAATCACTGCCTTTTGCCCAACAGCTCCAAGCATCGTTCCCTTACTACGGCGACCTGACGATTCAAAAAGTCCAGCACATTACCCTGGACAACCTGTTCTGGTGGACCTCCCTACTGTAGGGGAAGTAGCACTAGTGCTGAAAACCCCTCTGAAGAAATATGCATGCCTAGCCTCTGATGCTCTAGGGAAAGAGCATTGGATAAATACATGCTGGATAATCCTATCCATTTTAACTCTTTTCTGCCCCTCAGTGGAAGGATTTCTGTTGTTTTTACTTTTACAGAAGAACCCTGAGGAACATGAAAATCATCTGAACCATGATAACACTGGTGATGCTTTTCTGCATCCTACCACAATTCCATGGACAGGATCCTGCTGAGTGGTTGTGGTCTGAAGCTACCCTCCATCCCACTAATGTTCTAGGAGCGTAGCCCAAGGGTGGCCACCCAAACCTAGAGCCTCTAGTGCTGCATGACCCCCAGGTATATGGTCCAAGTGAGTGGGGATGGGATCAGAAGGACTGGACTAGAGCCCTAACTGGAACAATTGGTGAGTCGATTGTGGAAGCATGCAGAAAAATGGAAGGATCTCTCTATGAGAAATCCACCTCCATCACAGTTGCCGGAAATTTTATGGAACCAGATGGGAAAAATGATCGGGATATCCCTTCAGCGAGACTGTGTCCTACAAACAAGTGGGAGTGTGCCAAACAAATTCCCCTTACTCTGTGTTGCTGCCAGGAGTATGTTGGTAATTACACTCTAGGTCGCAAAACGAACAATGTTGCAAGTACAAAGGATTGTAAAAATGAACCAATTGATTGCTGGCATAATTTGACGTTAACTAAACCGACTTAAGTGACATGCCGCTGGCAAAAGAACTTGACCAACCTGTTAGGTTGAAAAGGCTTAGCTCATAAATTTAAGATAGACGCTATAACAAAACCCACGCTGAGTACCGTAGTTACATCCCAGTGGAATAGACGGGACTGAGAGCATGAAGCCCACACTGAGCACCATAGTTACACCCCAATGGGTAGAAGGGACTGAGAGCACAAAGCTGACATTGAGTACAGTAGTTACATCCGAGTGGGCAGAAGGGACTGAGAGTCCCCTTAGTCAATGTGGCCTTGGTCCCAAGCTTTTGTTCACTTGGCAGGTATGGGAAAAACAAAAAGCCTGGCAGCTTCAAGGGGGAGTGGGAGAAGGAATTAGCCGAAGGATTTGTGGAACTGCTTATAGCAAAGCAATCTCCATCAGTGTTTTGACAGATCAGACAAATAAGCGTGAACAGGTTTGTACGCCCCCAAGCGTACAAGACTGTTGGCACAATTTTACATTAACACAAACTGCAGAAGTAGTTTGTCTTTGGTCCAAAACTAGTGAAGGCTTTTCTTTTAAGTTGATAATAAATGGGATGAACCAACCTTCTACTACCACCACTCCAGCCCAAGCACCGCTTATGCTTAGCCTGAGAAGTTTTGAAATTGGACCATATATAATCAGGAAAACTGGTCAACAACACATATTGTTCAATCTGGCACGGTCTCTTAAACAAGTCAAATTGCTGATGATGCAAAACAATGTCTCAGAAATTCAGCCGGCCTGTTTGCCTTTTTTGCGGACTTCCTTTGAGGGTTGGACCACCTGGCTGCAAAAACAGAAAGTCCGTTTTTTCTTTAAAAACAGACACTAAGAGACATAACCGGTGTTTTGGGAACAGGTTTTGGAATTCTAAATAGTATTGATTCTGAAGTACACTAATGGATAAATTGGCTGCCACAAAATGGTTAGAGATTTGACCAAATTAAAACAACCACTGCAATCATCCTTATTGGCTTTGGGAACACAGCAGTGCTTGCTATCAAACATATTACCAGCTTGGGAAAAGGTAAATGTAAGTGATCGCAAATTGGTAGACTGATGCACTCGGTGCTACACAAAACAACCTTTCTTTGGCTCTTAGCTGTATCCAGGCACAATTGTCGATGCAGTCAGTTGCTGCCTCAATGATAAGAGAAGGTGAAGGCAATTTTCCTGCTGAAATTCAGAAAAGAATTTGGGACAGTGCCACTGATTTTGAAAGAGAATTCCAGTCCTGGTGGAACTTGGTGAATTTTACTTTCCACCCCATTACAAACACAGCCACAGCTCTCTTGTGTTAACCGTACGCAATGCCTCAGTGCATTTGAGATTTCCTATTATTGCATTAGGGCTAAATCATGATGGAGCTATTCCCAATCTTTCTGAACATAGACAATGGGCCCATCAAACTGGTAAAAAATGGCAACATGTTAATTTGGAATCTTCTATTGTCCGAGAACTAGGCTTCATCTGTGAAAGTAATGCAATTACAGCTCAGGATGTTTGTTTGGACACAGAACAAAATATCTGTCATTTTGAAATTCATCCTAACGAGACTTTCGAAACAGTCCTTAAATATATAGGCAATGGGTGTGGGTGCTTTAGAACTGCTTGTGATACGGTATTTGTAGAAAATGCAGTAGTGGATAGTAAAAATCATTCAAATTGTTGCGCTTGTAACTTTACAAAATTGAGGGATGTGATTTTTCTTCAGAAGCTCCAGTTACCTCCCATTACCTTTTTCAATCCAATTAAAGACTGATTCACAAACTATTACTGTCCTAGGGTGACGTTATGATGCTTGTATCCCCATCCGTGTGTTCTGTTGATGCTGGCTATCATGTTCTGTGCCTTCAAGACTGGCTGTGAAGAGCGAATGTTTTGTTTTGGTTTTGCTATCAGCCGCTCCCCCACAGCTGGCGCGACACAGAGACAGGGCAGTACATGGGTGCTGCTTTTGCTTTTTGCTTTGCTTTTCGCTTTGCTCTTGCTTCGGCTTTGCTCCTGCTTTGCTCTTGCTGTTTTGCTCCTGCTCATTAGTTAGTTTAGCTAAGCAGTCCAAATTTTCCCTGGACTGTTTCTCCTTTCCCTTCTTTGGACCTACTCGGACCTGCTCCGGACTGGGACCTGGGAAACACCGAGAGTTTGCACCTTGTGGCCAAGGTGCAGCAGCTACCCCAGCACAGGACAGACTGATAACAGAGCGAGCACTCCCAAGAGAGACTTTCTGAAGTTGTCTACTTTTTCAGAGCGGTGAAAGAGTGGTGCCATCTGGTATTGATCCTTTTGTGTGCTGCGGGGTGCTTTGCCTGTTACAGAAACAGGTTCTTTCCACTTGTTTCCAAGGAATCCTTCCCGACCTGGTTGGGGGGAGGGGCCATGTGGGTTTGTTTTCTGGAGGGTCCACCTTTTGGAGGTTTTCTCCCAAATTTGCCCTAAACCAGGACATTTACCTACTCCCATTGGGATGAACATTACTTTGGTAAAGCAATCTTTGCTTCATCAGGACTTCATTGAAATATTGGAGAAGATCAAGAAGAATAGACAGAAAGCACTGGTAACTGTTCATCACAATGTGAAAGAAATACACCATGTCATAGAGAGAGTAAGAAAAGATGCTGAACACAGGTGGTAGGATACTCTTTTTGGGTGGTCACCTACTGCCACAAGAGTCCTGAACAGTATGTGTCATCCCATCATTGCCCTTTTGCGTTTCGTTTTGATTGGGGTTTTTTAATCAGCAATCTTACTCATTATGAATTGGAGAATGATGAAAGAGTTAACAAAATTGATGTCTGTAATTAATGCACACAACTGGGCTGATGTCCTTTTCACTGTGGACATCTCCAAGACTATTGACACAAGGCGACTACAAATGAGAGGATGTGTTTTGAAATCGTCTTCAATTTTCTTTGACGATTATAAGAAAATTACTTTTGATTTTTGGTGAATTGTTTTGAAAAAAAAATATTTTAAATGAACTGTTGTTGATTTGTTTATTGCTTTATTGCCTTTGATTATTTGTGATTAGTTTCAGATATTTGAAAAAAATGTTTCAAAATAATATGGTTTAAATTACTGTTATTATAGTTGTTTCTTGTTTCCTTACCCCCGCCTTTTTTTATCTTTTCTTGTCCTTCCCTTCTCTCTCTCTGTCTGACGTATTGTCTCTGCTTTCCAGGATATGCTACCAATGTGCGACAAGTATACAACAATAGTACAGAACACTGCTGATGAAGACCCTTTGAAGCCTGTCGTGAGTCACCAGGTGCTGTGAAAGACGGTCTGAGGTTCCCCCCATTTGCCTCACGACCGTCCACAGGACCGATATCAGGACCCTGAGGACCCCGATGGGACCTCTGGCCTGCCAGTAATGGATGAACACCAAAAATCCTGAGGCCCCTGAGCAGAATTCTGGCCTGCCAAGGGATTGTTCACAGCTGTGTCTTCAGTGACTGCTTCTAGCAGGGCCTGCCAAAGGGCGACCCAGCCTATATGCTTGCACCTGCTTCACGACAATAGACCAGGAATTTTCCCACCTCTTGGCCAGATGAACTTGCTGGGGCAACTTGGTAGCCCCCCCATGGAAAATCCTTCCTCTGCTCCACTACCACCGTGAGGCACCGAGGTTGAAGCCCCCCTCCCAAGGACTGAGACTGAGACACCTGTAATTCTGATGCAGGGGTGCTGGCCTGACTGAAGCAGGATGCCTGCTGAGTGTTGCCTAGAGATGTGCCTACAGGACCTAGACTGGTTTCCCCCAGAAAGCAGTCCTGAAACAGTGGGTCCCACTCACTGCTGCTACTGACTTATCCTGCTGAGAACATGGACTGTCTGTACCCGTCTTCAATACCTTTTTCCCCCTCAGCAATTTCAATAGACTTCTTCTTCTTGATTGGATCTGTTCCCCCTCAGCCATTTCAAGATTCTGTTTCCCCCCTCAGCAATGGACTATAATGGAACCTTGAGTTCACCAGGACTTTGAGACCTTCCCAACGTGACTAGGCAAACTCTATCGGCTGGACTAAGAGGACTTAGTCTCTCCATGTTTGGTAGCTATACTCCTCTCTCTTTCTCCCCCTCTTTTTTATTCTTTTCCTCTCCCTGATTCCTTTCAGGCATTTGCTGTGGTCATTCTATAAAGGTGCATTTGTTTGGATTGATACTGCAATCCCCTTTCCAGGTTGTCTGTTGCACTCCCAGATCAGTTAACCAACCAACCAGTTAACCAATCCGTTGGTATGAGTGGATCATGACAATACCTTCTTTCAAGCTGCACTTGGTTCTAGTCCATAGAAGCACACTGGTAGGTAAAAGTAGACTCTAAAAGATAACATTCAAAATGTATTTCCCTTGTCTTCCCATTAAAGCAAGTGAAGAAAGCAGACAGGAGATCTTCACATAACATGCTATGCAAATTGAAAAGATTCTGTCCTTATTTGAAGCAACTGAGAAACTCACACAATGAAATACAGTTCAGACAGATGGAAGGGTCACAGATGATGTCAAATCTGTACTTCCAATGTTTGAATGAAGCAAGATTTCTTGAAGTACAATCCTATACAATGAAGGTGAGTTTGCAGAAGCAATTGAACTGGGTCTGTTTTCTAAACACAATGTTTTCTAAGTAACTGAGGATTCAGGAAGGCAACCTTGGACTTTAAAGGATTTAGAAAGATACAAATACCAAGACTGGCAGTTCATTAGCTTTAACAGTCTCTTCAAATAAGATCTATTTTTAACTTCTTCTTGTAGTAGGTCTGAAGACATTAGGAATGATGCAATAAAACAAAACAAGCAACAAACCAAAACAAAACCAAAACAGCTTTCTCAAAAAGCTTGGAGAAACCAGAGAAATTATGATTTTTAGGGGTTAAGTAGTCCTTTAAAAGTTGTCTCTGGGAAAAGAGATAAAAAAAACACTAATTGACTGGGGAGTATATTCCAAACCTGTACTGAAGCATGTAAGGGACAAGAGCCGGTAATAAAACTACTATGCTGGGTTCATCTGTTAAAAGCATTCCAGAATGGTTGAAATTATCAATCACATAATGTGGGATTAAAAAAATAAAAAAGAAAAAAAGAAAAAAGAAGAAAACATAGAGAAAAAAATATTTTGAAGATGTTTTCCCATTCCCAGATGGCATAACAACTTTATTTCATTTTGTTCCTAAGACTGATTAATAGCTTATGAAGTGTTTTACAATTGAGAGTGAGAGTGTTCTCACTAACCGTACAATTTGGATGGATCTCTTTTACTTTGCACAGCAGCAGATACGGTTTAGCACTCCACAGTTCAATCCCCAAAAGTGAATGGGTGTGGCAGATTTAACCTAACTGGCCAGTCCACCAGAATGCTTAATTATCTTGGAAAATGCTTTGCTCTATCTCATTATCTGGACATGTCTCTCTAGCTCCGCTTTGAGCTCCTTGATCTTTCATCTACAGGATGAGATCCAATTTAGCTTAGCAAGGACATAGCCTTTCAAAACCACATCTTTTATCTTCTGCATTCATCCAAGTACATTTCTACTGCAGGGAACCCTGTGGAAGATCCTAGTTGTTTTGTTTCTCAGATAGTTGTTGCATAAAAGAGCTCTTCTTTTAATTTTTTCCCTGCTAAAGGATAGCCTCTGTACTTAACTGATTGTGATGCTAACTCATTATCATCTATTCTTCAGTCGTACAGAGTAGGCAGCAAAGTTTTCTTCTGAAGACATTCATTTAATGAGAAATGCTGAAGGTCTGACTTTAGTTGCAAAGGCCACTGATTGACCGGTTGCAAAATTGTTAAGTCTAGTAAGAGCAGGAAAAGTGTGCTGTTGCTGTGCCTGTAAATGTCGTGTCAGCTGCTGTTGGGATAAAAAGCATGAGCATAAGAAAACATGGATAGAAAAGAAATTTGTTGTGATTTCTGCACAAGAGGAAGTATGAAGCACTTATTTCAGTGGCTAAGACAGTATCATCATTGGGCCAGTTCTCTTCAACATCTTTTGAACAACCTGGACACAGCACTTGAAGGAATATTAAGAAAGTTTGCCAAAGACACTAAATTGGGAGGAGCTGTGAACTAACTCCCTTGAGGGCACAGAGACCTTGCAGAGAGATCTTGCCAAATAGGAGAGATGGGCAATTCTTGCTGGCCGGGAGTCTATGCACAAATCACAAAAGGGGCGGGACTGCTGGGGACGGCGTCTCAAGCTGGGTTTTTTCCAGTAATCAGTCTCATTACATGGTGATGACAATGGGAAGCTGCCAGCAGCTCACGTCCCCAGCAGCAGACAAAGAACTTAATGTTACAACTGACTTGAAAAGTTTTTTGACCAATCACACAAAGCAAAAGCATATTGACAGTACTTCTATCCAATCACTATAAAGACATGTACCTGGGCTTAGAACAATGCTCGCTTCTTTCGAATAAAAGACCTGCTTGTAAGCCTTAAGATACAGTGCACAGAGCTCCGTTATTAAGCTCAGAACTACCTAACATCGCCCTAGATATACTTTGCTGTAGCTTAGGGAGTTATTCTAGACAAGCATTAATACACAGACCATTGTTCCATTTGTCCTTACTTTTCTACTTCTCATCTAATTTTTCTGCTGACAAACCTTATGACTACTGCTTAGCTCCAATGACAGTTCTGCTGTCTCTGAGGCCTTCCTTTTGCAGCTTTCCCAAACCCCTCTGTTTTTGAGGATTCCCACAGGCAATCACCAACCAGATGGAGTGGAACAAGGGCAAGTGCTGGATTCAGCACCTGCAACTGGGCAATCCTGGTGGGTGTATAGACTGGGGAGGGAGCAAGAGGCTGGGAGAAGCACTGCAGAAAGGGACCCAGGCTCCTGGCCAATGGCAAGCTGAATGTGCATCAGCAGTGCCCTGGCAGCCAGGAGGGCCAAGCCTGTCCTGGGGTGCATCAGGCACAGCATCACCAGCTGGGCAAGGGAGGGGATTGTCTTGCTCTGCTCTGCTCTGCTCTGCTCTGCTCTTCTCTTCTCTGCTCTGCTCTGCTCTGGGGTGGAATCACCTTGGTATTAGAAAGTCCTCAAATGAGGTCTACAAAGACAGGACTCAATGAAATGGCATGCAGCTGAGTCAGGGGAGGTTTAGGTCGGGTATCAAGAAAAAGTTTTTAACCCGAGAATGGCTGGGCACTGGAGGAGTCTCTCCAGGGAGTGGTCACACCATCACAACTGTCTGAGTTTGGGAGTTCAAGGATGGCCCCAGGCAGGGCCAGGAGTTGGACTGATGATGATCCTGATGGGGTCCTTCCAATTCAACAGATTTGACGACTGGATGGTTCTGTCCTGGCCACTCAAGGTATATTGCTTGGTCTCATCAGATTTTGATCTGCTCTTGTTGTTGGTCAGACTTTGTCCCTAGTGGCTAATGATATTTATCACAAAAGACAAAGTGCCTTTTCTCAATTTTCTCAAGCAATTGGAACATGCGCCTTAGAAGCCTAAAAAAGTCTTTTCTTTGAAACAACACTGTAGTGTTTTTCACTGCCCAGTAGTCTTTCCAGATCTTAAGGAGAAAGAAGGCAAAATGAGGGGACGTATTACAATGAATGATTGTCAGTTTTCCGGTTCTTTGACAGTATATTTGTACTTCTACTATTCTTTTCTGTAAAATCATGGTTTTCTATAGTATCCAATTTTCTAGCAAGACACATTTCTGCAACTGAGCCCATCAGTCTTTGTGAAAAGATATTGTCAAAAGTACAAAACATATGAATAGGCAGTGACAAGTGAGGGAAAAAAGGAGTGTGAGAAGCAGCTGCATGATAGTAAAGTGAGACAAGAAGAAGGAGAAGGTGCTCCAGTTGACAGAGCAAAGAATCCCCCACAGTCCCTGGAGGACATCATCATGAAGCAGGTTGTCTCCCAGCAGTCCCTGGAGAACCGTGGAGGAACACAATGGAGCTCGTGGGGAGCTCCATGCCACAGCAGGTGACTGTGCCTTGAAGGAAGCTGCAGCTTGTGGAGGGAGAGAGGGCCAGAAAAGCATCCTTGACCTCTTGGAAGAGTGGAAGAGTACGTGCAAATCTTCAACAGCTGCTAACTCTAATCTATTCTCTTTCCACTTCTTGTCTTAGGTAAGTAAGAAGACAACCCAAGAATTAGAAGCCTAAATTCTTTTGCTTGAGGCTCCCATTCTTTCTGCCATTCTCTTCAAATTTAGTTTGAAGTAAAACTGATGATAAAGTTCTTAAGGCTTGATGTTCAGGCTTTTCAGAAAATAGGGAATGCAAATAACTCTTGTCACTGTCATTTTTTTCAGAGGAGGAAAAAGGGGAAATTACTGGTTTTCAAGGACTTACGGAAATCCATGGGTAACGGTGGTGAGACTGAAGAGTTTAATTAATCTGAAAAGAGAATGTCGTGGAGCTACCTCAGCTCTGTACAAGTTTTTTTACCAGGAAGTCTAGACTTTTAAACAGACTAAGGACACAATAGTTATCTCTGGGAATATTTTAGTATGTATAGTACATTCATCTTTAAATAGTTCTATCTGTTTGACAGTTATGACTTGGGCTTTAATTTTGATGTGAAAAGAAATATTTGTGATTCAGATCATTTCCATTTCTGAAGCATTTCAGTTGTGGACTGTTTTTGCTGTCTCCTGAGGGCGGGGAAATAGTCTTTGTACCAATACTGAAACAAACTAGATGGAAAAATTTGTTTTCCTCATTCTTTTCTGTCTATTTCAACAGGCACAGCAGCAAGACCACTGCTATGAGTCTGAGTGGCCCTTCCACTCCAGGATGACAAACTTGTATGGGCTAGTATGTTATTTGCACCCATTTCTGATGCCGGCTGTTAACTGTTGTGCAGAAAGATCTGTCAACCTTTTTCCCAGGAAGACACTTCTGAATTGCTTCACTTGTCTCTGAAGCAGAGACCTAAGCTGGCACTCCATTTCTGAGATCTTGCTGTGTTAGCCCCCAAACCCATTTCTTTCAAATGCCTTTTACTTTCAACCCAAGCACTTCATTACTTCATGATGTAATCTCTTGTTCTTCATGTTCGGGGGATTGTTTTAGACTGATAAGAACATATTGCAGTAAGCAGGTAGAACATCTATCTTAAGCAGTATCCATCACTTGGCTTTGGTTCATGTATCATAACATCTGCAAGGCATGTCATTTACAATCAATGGATGGGCTGGGGTAACGGGCCACAGGTTTAGGAATCTTTCTCCAATTAATTTTGCGTTAAAATTTAGCTCTTATCATTTCAATTGGGTCTTTATTAAAACAATCATCTATTTATTACCTGTACCACAATGACCAGTGTACCTGTACCACAGTCAACAGTGGCTGAGCATCCTACAACAATTCCAAGAAGAAGAATGGTCTGAGCCCCCAGTGCAGCACAAGAAGTCTGTCATCAAGCCGGAGTCCCGCAGGCGTTTTCTCAGCCTGGAGAAGAGCAGACTCCGGGCAAATTGTTAGAGCAGCTCTCCAGTAGCTGAAGACAGCCTACCAGAAGGAGGCAGGTGAGCTACACAAGGGCACGGAGCGATAGGAAAAGTGTGGATGGCTTTAAAACCTGAAGAGGATAGGTTTCCTTTGGCTATTGGGAAGAAATTCCTTGCCAAGATGGTTGTGAGACACTAGAACATGTTGTGGGTGACCAATTCCTGGAAGTGATCAAGGCCAGCTTGAATGGGTCTTTGAGCTTAAGGCGGTCTAGTGGAAGGTGTCCCTGACAATGACATGCTGGGGAGGACGTAGGTGAATTTAAGGTCGCTTCCAAACCCAACCATTCCATTATTCTATGGTAATCATTCTGTACAGTAGCAGTAAGAAGTTGAAGCTAGAAATAACATATTCATGCTGAGAAACTGCTATCCAAGGAGTTGAACTGTTTGGGTCTCACATTTATGGGCCATTTAGCAATACTATATCTAATATCTACTCCTCGCTCTTTATCATACACACAAGTATTTTATCATCTTTAACGTTTCTGATATTTGGGAATTTTCTTCCCTTCTCTCTCTTTTTTTCTTTCTTTCTTTCTTTCTTTCTTTCTTTCTTTCTCTTTCTCTCGTTCCTTCTTTCGTTTCTTTCCCCCACTTCCTTCCTTCACTGCCTTCCTTCCACTATGTCCTTCTTTCTGCCACGTCCTTCTGCCACTTCCTTCCCTCCCTCCATCCACTTTGATGTTAATTTGCAAACTGTCAAATAGTTACAGGAAATTACTCACAAGTATTTTATCATCTTTAACGTTTCTGACATTTGGGAATTTTCTTTCCTTCTCTTTCTTTCTTTCTCTTTCTTTCTTTCTTTCTTTCTTTCTTTCTTTCTTTTTCTTTCTTTCTTTCTCTTTCTTTCTTTCTTTCTTTCTTTCTTTCTTTCTTTCTTTCTTTCTTTCTTTCTTTCTTTCTTTCTTTCTTTCTTTTTTTTCTCTTTCTCTCTTTCCTTCTTTCTTTTCTTTCCTTCCCCCACTTCCTTCCTTCACTGCCTTCCTCCCACTATGTCCTTCTTTCTGCCAAGTCCTTCTGCCACTTCCTTCCCTCCCTCCCTCCACTTTGATGTTAATTTGCAAACTGTCAAGTAGTTACAGGAAATTACTCTTCTTTAAATATCATTTTGAAGCTTAGAAATGAATAACAAAATTGTGTCAAAACATGGCATTTAAAAGCTATCTGAAAGTGAGAACTAGCTATTGAAAAGACAAAAATACAAAAATGAAATGATGGAGTGGATGGTTTTAAGGGATATTCTTTGTATGGCTTTGATACAAATGAGGATCTCAATTTTTACACCTTCTAAAAACACATCTTGAAACTTACTACTTTCCGTGACAAAAATATTTCCAAAACAAGCAGATGAAAATATCATCTCCCAAATAGTCATCATCAAGTCCAAAAGATTACCCTGCTTTTACGTAGTAAGCTTTATGGAGATTTCTATTCTCACACAAACAAAGAAGAATCTCTCAAATGACTAGAAAATTTTTAAAAGCAAAATAACCTTTAAGAAAAAAGATCCAAAAAAGAGCAGGGAATTATATACGTCCACACTTGTTACATGTTGGTTACTAATATTGGCTCTAGTTTGTTGGCGAGTACACTTCCCATTCACGCACGCACGCACCCCTCTTCCTCCTGCACACAGATGAGTGATATTGGGTCTCAAAGAATGGACTATTTTCTCTTAAATAAGTTGTGGCTCTCAAAGTCAAAGCGTAGTCTTCCTGGCTCTATTACCAGGATTTTGTTCCGGGAAGGGAATGTGCTTGTGCCTGTTAGAAATGGGGAGGAGGGGACAGAAAGCAAAGCCATTTGAAGACAACCTGCAGCATAACTAAGAACGAAGGGTGCTTCTTGACTGCACAGCAAAAGAAATATCGGGAGTAAAATGGAGGAAAACTTGAGGTGCTGATAGAGTTTCTCCTTGTGACAGCTTTCAAACGTACAGAAAACAGCACTTCCTCATTCTCCTGCCTTTTCAATTCACATTAACATTGGAAGAAAAGGGGTTTTGGACAACGTTCTTTTGCTTCTTGCTAAACACTCTGCTGACACTCCGTGCAACTTCCAGAAAAAGACCAAGGATGCTTTTTGTACTGGGACAGTTTCTCCTTGCGAGACATAGTAGGAAAGCTTTTTGCTAAGATGTAGGCGACAAGAGACGCAGATTCAGAGATACGGAGCTCTCCGAAGGTAGGGGCCGCTCCCGGGCGTCTTTCGGCAGAAGCCGTGCTCCGGATCTCACGGCGACCGGCACAATGCTCTGTGTGCAAAGAAGCGGCTTCTTCGCCTCCGGGAGACGGAGACCGCGGCCGCGTCTTTAAAAGCCAAGAAAAAAGTCGCACAACATGGGGAGTGTGTGTGCAGTTGTCAAACCTAAAGAAAACAGTAACTTAGCACTCTCCTGCCTTTTCTATTCACATTACCCTTCAAAAAGAAGGAGTTTTGGACAACTTTCTTTTGCTTCTTGCTAAACACTCTGCAGACCTCCGTGCAACTTCTAGAACAAGAGCGGAGATGCTTTCCGTACGGGCACAGTTTGTCCTGGCAAGACATAGTAAAAAAGCTTTTTGCTCAGTTTTATGCGACGAGAGAGACAGAAGGCAGAGTAAAGAACTCTCCGAAACGAAGCCCCCTGCCAGGGCGTCTTTCGTCAGAAGCCGCTCTCTGGAGAACACCGCCACCGGCACAATGCTCTGTGTGCGAAGAAGCCGCTTCTTCGCCTCCGGGAGATGGAGAGAACGGCAGCTACCCAAAGGCGAGGATGCAAGCCGCAGCACACCGATATAGCGTGTGCAGCTTTCAAATTGATAGAAACGAGTACTTTAGCATTCTCCTGCCCTTTCATTCACATTATATTCGAATAAAAGGAGTTTTGGGACACGATGTTTTTCTTCTTGATAAACACTCTGCAGTCCTCTGTACAACTTTTAGAAGAAGATCGGGGATGTTTTGTGTACTGGCACAGTTTCTCCTTGCAAGATATGGTGGAAAAGCTTTTTGCTGAGTGTTGAGCGGCAAGACACGCAGAAGACGCAGATACGCAGCTCTCCGAAGCTAAGTGCCGGTCCCCGGCTTCTTTCGGCACAAACCGCTCTCAGGAGCTCCCTGCGCTCGGCACAATGTTGTGCGCAAAGAAACCACTTCTTCGCCTCCGGGAGATGGAGAGAACGGCATCTTCCCAAAAGCGAAGATGCAAGCCGCACCACACAGGAACAGTGTGGGCAGCATTCAGACTTAGAGAAAACAGTATTTTACCACTCTCGTGCCTTTTCCAATGATATTTTATTCGAAAAGAAAGGGTTTTGGACAACTAGCTTTTCCTTCGTGCAAAACTCTTTGCAGACCTCCGTGCAAGTTTAGATCATGATTTTGGATGTTTTCTATACTGGCAGAGTTTCTCTTTGCAAGATATGGTGGAAAAGCTTTTTGCTGAGTGTTGAGCGGCAAGACACGCAGAAGACGCAGATACGCAGCTCTCCGAAGCTAAGTGCCGGTCCCCGGCTTCTTTCGGCACAAACCGCTCTCAGGAGCTCCCTGCGCTCGGCACAATGCTCTGTGTGCGAAGAAGCCGCTTCTTCGCCTCCGGGAGACGGAGAGCACGGCATCTTCCCAAAAGCGAAGATGCAAGCCGCACCACACAGGAACAGTGTGGGCAGCATTCAGACTTAGAGAAAACAGTATTTTACCAATCTCCTGCCTTTTCCACTCATATTATATTCGAAAGGAACGAGTTTTGGACAACTATCTTTTCCTTCCTGCAAAACTCTTTGCAGACCTCCGTGCACGTTTAGAAAATGATTTTGGATGTTTTCTATACTGGCAGAGTTTCTCTTTGCAAGATATGGTGGAAAACCTTTTGCTGAGTGTTGAGCGGCAAGACACGCAGAAGACGCAGATACGCAGCTCTCCGAAGCTAAGTGCCGGTCCCCGGCTTCTTTCGGCACAAAGCGCTCTTAGGTGCTCACCGCGACCGACCCAATGCTCTGTGTGCGAAGAAGCCGCTTCTTCGCCTCCGGGAGACGGAGAGAACGGCATCTTCCCAAAAGCGAAGATGCAAGCCGCACCACACAGGAACAGTGTGGGCAGCATTCAGACTTAGAGAAAACAGTACTTTACCAATCTCCTGCCTTTTCCACTCATATTATATTCGAAAGGAACGAGTTTTGGACAACTATCTTTTCCTTCCTGCAAAACTCTTTGCAGACCTCCGTGCACGTTTAGAAAATGATTTTGGATGTTTTCTATACTGGCAGAGTTTCTCTTTGCAAGATATGGTGGAAAACCTTTTGCTGAGTGTTGAGCGGCAAGACACGCAGAAGACGCAGATACGCAGCTCTCCGAAGCTAAGTGCCGGTCCCCGGCTTCTTTCGGCACAAAGCGCTCTTAGGTGCTCACCGCGACCGACCCAATGCTCTGTGTGCGAAGAAGCCGCTTCTTCGCCTCCGGGAGATGGAGAGAACGGCATCTTCCCAAAAGCGAAGATGCAAGCCGCACCACACAGGAACAGTGTGGGCAGCATTCAGACTTAGAGAAAACAGTATTTTTACCAATCTCCTACCTTTTCCACTCATATTATATTCAAAAAGAACGAGTTTTGGACAACTATCTTTTCCTTCCTGCAAAACTCTTTGCAGACCTCCGTGCACGTTTAGAAAATGATTTTGGATGTTTTCTATACTGGCAGAGTTTCTCTTTGCAAGATATGGTGGAAAAGCTTTTTGCTGAGTGTTGAGCGGCAAGACACGCAGAAGACGCAGATACGCAGCTCTCCGAAGCTAAGTGCCGGTCCCCGGCTTCTTTCGGCACAAAGCGCTCTTAGGTGCTCACCGCGACCGACCCAATGCTCTGTGTGCGAAGAAGCCGCTTCTTCGCCTCCGGGAGACGGAGAGAACGGCATCTTCCCAAAAGCGAAGATGCAAGCCGCACCACACAGGAACAGTGTGGGCAGCATTCAGACTTAGAGAAAACAGTATTTTTTACCAATCTCCTGCCTTTTCCACTCATATTATATTCGAAAGGAACGAGTTTTGGACAACTATCTTTTCCTTCCTGCAAAACTCTTTGCAGACCTCCGTGCACGTTTAGAAAATGATTTTGGATGTTTTCTATACTGGCAGAGTTTCTCTTTGCAAGATATGGTGGAAAAGCTTTTTGCTGAGTGTTGAGCGGCAAGACACGCAGAAGACGCAGATACGCAGCTCTCCGAAGCTAAGTGCCGGTCCCCGGCTTCTTTCGGCACAAAGCGCTCTCAGGAGCTCCCTGCGCTCGGCACAATGCTCTGTGCGCAAAGAAGCCGCTTCTTCGCCTCCGGGAGACGGAGAGAACGGCATCTTCCCAAAAGCGAAGATGCAAGCCGCACCACACAGGAACAGTGTGGGCAGCATTCAGACTTAGAGAAAACAGTATTTTTACCAATCTCCTGCCTTTTCCACTCATATTATATTCGAAAGGAACGAGTTTTGGACAACTATCTTTTCCTTCCTGCAAAACTCTTTGCAGACCTCCGTGCACGTTTAGAAAATGATTTTGGATGTTTTCTATACTGGCAGAGTTTCTCTTTGCAAGATACGGTGGAAAAGCTTTTTGCTGAGTGTTGAGCGGCAAGACACGCAGAAGACGCAGATACGCAGCTCTCCGAAGCTAAGTGCCGGTCCCCGGCTTCTTTCGGCACAAAGCGCTCTTAGGTGCTCACCGCGACCGACCCAATGCTCTGTGTGCGAAGAAGCCGCTTCTTCGCCTCCGGGAGACGGAGAGAACGGCATCTTCCCAAAGGCGAAGATGCAAGCCGCACCACACAGGAACAGTGTGGGCAGCATTCAGACTTAGAGAAAACAGTACTTTACCAATCTCCTGGATGTTTTCTATACTGGCAGAGTTTCTCTTTGCAAGATATGGTGAAAAAGCTTCTTGCTGAATGTTGAGCGGCAAGACACGCAGAAGACAGAGATACGGAGCTCTCCGATGCTAAGTGCCGGTACGCGGCGTCTTTCGGCACAAGCCGCTCTCCAGTGCTCACCGCGACCGGCCCAATGCTCTGTGTGCGAAGAAGCCGCTTCTTCGCCTCCGGGGGACTCGGCTAGCAGCAGCTTCCGAAACGCGACAAACAAATATTAACACCCCCGGCATTGTGTCCCGGGCGTCTTTCGGCACAAGCGCCGCACTGGAGCGTACCGCCACCGGCACAATGCTCTGGGCGCGAAGAACTCGATTCTTCGCCTCCCGGGATCTGAAAGAAGAAGCATACGCTTTAGACGCCCTTGCCTCAGTTGTGTACAGGTTTGGGCACTCCTCTCGATTAATTGTGCCATTCCTGACAGCAGGTGTCGCTGTTGGTCAAGCTTTGAGTATGCTTAATAAGTTGCGCTGCTGGGTGGTCAACCAACTCAAGGTAAGATCAGCGATTTTAAATCAGCTTCTCACTGGTGTAGATACCATTAGTCATTGCACACTGCAAAATAATGCTGCTCTAGCTTTCTTGTTAGCACATGGGCACGAGTGTGAGGATTTTGAAGGAATGTGTTTTTTGAACCTCTCTAACCCCTCTGCAGTCATTCACTGGAAACTCAAACAAGGACAAGATAACATGAAGAAATTGATTGGGAATGAGAGGGTTACGCATGAATGGTTTGAGAGATGGGAAACAACTCGATGGTTGGAAGATCTTGTCAAGGGAACTTTGTTGTTACTAGTAGTCATTATTATATTGCTTCTTGTTATTCCATGCATCATGAAACTGGTGAGCCTCTTGGAAGTAAATACAGTGAAAAGGGTTTAGCTGGTGCAAGATGAAGAAGGGGGAAATTGTAGCAATGTAGCTGAACCTCTTAGACTACAGGGTGCACCAGCCATCCAGCTGGAATATGTTCTTATCAGAATTTTCTCAGAGCCCTCTGGAATTCATCAAGGTTACTAAGACATAAGCCGTGCTAAAAGAAGAAAGAGAAGTTGAGAAACCAAATTCCAAGACTACAAGAACTCGATAACGGGGGGCAGCAAAGCGCCTGGACTGTAACCAAACGTATCTTTTGAGAGGTACACACAGAATGTGTGGACATAACAAAGGCACCAAGATAAAAATGCGGGCCTGGCATGTGCAGAGATTTAGAATGTGTAAGTGCATCGTGTCAACAATCAACGGCTTCTGCTTAATCCTCTTGCTCCGTTGTCCTGGAGTCCTGAATTTCCCACAAGGAAAGCCCTTCTAAAAGGGCTCTGATTTTAATGATCGTTGCTGTCTAGACGATGAATAATGGGAATAGTTCTTTCAAATCCTTCCCTTGCTGACATCTGTAAGTTTCA
Source organism: Agelaius tricolor (assembly GCF_023055355.1). Taxonomy (NCBI): domain Eukaryota; kingdom Metazoa; phylum Chordata; class Aves; order Passeriformes; family Icteridae; genus Agelaius; species Agelaius tricolor. The sequence continues at coordinate 5,917,269 of NW_027269297.1, read as the reverse complement.
TCTTTTCCTGATTGTACTGGTGGCTATACATTAGTTATGACTAGAAAGGAATGAGTTTTAGGGATATGTGGCAAGGAAATTGGTAGCTCTGCTTCCATTTCCATTGTCTAAGAAGAATTCTGATTAGTTTTGGACTTTTCATAGACCTCTGACTAGATTGCATTTGTCTTTGATTGAGCCCGTAAATTTTAGGCTACTAGGCTTGACCAATGAATAGAAAAGGGAAAGTCACACAGCTTAGGTGGTTCTCTTGTCAACAACTTCTCAATAGTAGGGCGATTTCTGTCCTCAAGTTTGCTACTTCAGCTAGCAGATTATGCTCACTCCAAAAGAAGGTGAGAAGTTTGCTACCATAAATGGTCCGATAATTCTTCCTGCTTCTTTGTGACTCTTTTGTATGACTGGATTCTGTATTATTGGCGTTTGTTATAAAAAGTTGGATTAAATTGCGTGCGTCCGCTCTTGGGGGAAACAGTATTTAGCCAATAACATCTAGGCTTTTATCGACCTGAGACTGTCTGAACGGACCGGATGCTTTAAACACAGTAATTCCTGCTAGTTCCAATTCCATTTTTAGACTCGACAAACCGAATGGTAAACCTGCACCAGTAGGGAGGGACATTGGACTTTCTCCTTTTTAGAGAGAAACTAATGAAAAAGTTTCACCAGAATCACAGCAGGCTGTAAAATAAGAAAAGCATCATGAAAAGAGGCCAATCCTATCCTCTTAGATATGGCTAGTTGTGATTGGACATGAATGAAATATGTCAACTCTGTGTTCCTGGGTATCACATCAGTAACAGCTACTTCAGCTGCTGTAGTTGTCTCCTAAAGCTAAGAACAGAATCCAAAGAATTGTGATTCCATGGTCCCAATTCACCCTGTGATGGTGACAGGTGAAAAAGGAGTGGAAGGTGCACGGGGAAATTAACTTGAATGGCCTATCTAAATCAGCAGCCACTGATTTCCTGAAAACTTCAACAGGTCAGTTGACCTGTTGGGATTCTTTTAATCCATGGTCATGTTTTTCTTGGGATTCTTGTAACCTTTCCCCATTCGTTCAGCCTTTGCCCTCAAGCCTTTGCTGACATTTCAAGTATCTCAACAAGCTGGAAATGTGTTGTCTTTCTTTATCATGTCATAATTCCCTTCAAAGGCTTGTTTGCCTCAAGTCTTATTTTTGCTGGTTTTCTGCTAGTTCATTGTCAGAGGGCAGCAGGTGTTTTGTAAGAGCAAGTACACAATCCTATAGCTTGCTTTTCTTTTGATTTGGCCTGTCTAGAAAACTGAATGACTGAACATTTCCGACAGAATTTTCTCTCCCCATTATGTTTCACCGGAAGGGCAGATGCAAATCATCTACTTAAACTCTTGGCACAGAAGAAAGTAGTGGTTTGCTGCTGCATATAGGTAGAAGCTTACAAAAGGAAGGCCTTGGGCTGAGGCCCGATACTTTGGCTAAGTAGAAAAGGACTATGGGAAGGTGAGGCCGCTGAATCAGAGGTAGATCAACAAGTTCTAGAATCGTCACGTGTTCACAGCGTGGCGTATGATGGTTGGTTGAATGAATTTTGTTATGGCTTAAAGCTATGGAACTGATAAAGGCCTGAGTGCTTCAAAAGCCTGGTTTTTGCAAAAAAGCAGCTCCCCTCTGCACTTGCCTGGGGACTCTGCATCACTAGGGACCCTCACTCCCAGTTGGCCAAGGAGATGATCAGTAGGAATGTTGCAGAGCTGCTGTGTCCATATGAATGGAATGGCAAAGAGTGAAGCGGTGGGTATTTTTGGGCTTTAATACAATGCTGCTGCATTGGGGCCAGTTTAGTCGGTTTTCCATCAGTGGCCTTTCTGTCTAGAAGTGCACTGCCCAGTCTTTCTAGCATGTGATGCCATTTCCTTCCTGTTGTTTTAATACCTTCCTTCAGTTGAAAGGATGATACAATCTTTACATTTTGAAGATCCCTGTTAGGAAACACTATGCCAGAGGAGTCATTGCTCCCTTTTCTTCTGCCTCCTTTGTAATTTTCAGAGACTCATTTCAAATTTCTGCTAATGTCGAGAAGAATACTGAGACTACTCAGCAGGGTTGACGCTCTCAGCTGCTTTCCTCTTTCATACTGCTTCATACTGGATGTGACTTAATGGCCTGGTTTTGTCATCCGCATTTTGCTGTGATCTGTGAACACAAAAAGAAGTCTTTGTTTTTTGCAAGAACTACCCCTAGGAGGATTTGTGTTCCTTTTGATTTCTACGGTGTTAGCCCTGTTGCAGAAAAAAAGGAGATTGTACCCTCTTCTTGTGCTCTCATTCCCTCCTCTCTGCTTTGCATGTCCTAGTTAATCTACTGCCATGACTCATTTGGCATCATCTCATCGTGCAAATTCTGCACAGTTGCATGGACTTACAAATGCCAGTTGCCAAGGAGCTAATATAACCATTCAAAGATTAAAGAATTGTAGGGCTGGGCAAGTTCAGCTGCTGAAACTGTAAGTGGTTAAGTCATGCCATATTAAAGAGACAGAGCAAAGCAGTTCATCTAGGACTTTCAACTGGACACCTCTGAGAATAACAGCTTGACAGCAATGACACAGCCATCTTCCTAGCTGTATTCCAGAAAGAGAAAAGGGACACCTTCAATGGTTAAGATGTTTGGCATGAGAAAACAGCAAGAAATGTAGCACAAAATACTTGAGCCAGATCAAGTGCGTTTTTCTCGTGAGAATTTTGCAGTTGTTCTTTCTTGTCTGTGCCTTTTCTTTTCACAGAAGACAGGGAGGGCGTTCAATTATTATTGTTCTTTTGTTTTCTATTCTTGGCCTCCCTCTTTCCACCTGCCATTAACAATTTTGCCTTTCTTGACTGGCTTGTCTTTCTTTACTTCTAGAAGGTTGCATGAGGTCCTCCCACCTTGTCATAAACATTCGCATACAGTGGAAAGGAGTAGAAGGTACATCTAAATGCACAAAACAGACCCAGAAAAATAGAGTTTTTTTACAGTCTTCTGTGAGAACAAGATATCTTTGAACTGAGTAATGCTTTAACTTTTAGTCCGCTCATTACTATTATTACAAGTGTTTGGCCTTTAGTACATAGCCTTTGAAATCATCCAGCCCAATATTTTTGGCTAATTTTGTTTTAGTTCTCTCGGGGACTTTGTTTCTTAAGGAATAGTCCAGAGCGAGAGCGTCCACGGTAGAGTTATGCTGCCATAATAAAAGCGTCGTAAATTCTGGTACAGTTTGTGCTGGTAATAGGTCTAGGAAAGAAAGGTTTTACATCTTTTTTGACTTTCAAATGTAACCATTATTTGAAACAGTTAAGAGTTGGGCTTTCCCCCCCTCCAAAATACTTCTCTCTGGAATGTTACTCAGGGATTACACATAAAAGCTCACCCCGTAAAATATGTTGCGGATAATCTGCAGTAAGCGCAGCTTAGCAGCTAGAGATGATTATGTGGGTTAAATGACATTCCTTCCTTCTGCGGTGATGGAAACTCTGTCTACGCAGACATACTCAACAAAAGTTACCATGGCTTAGCTCCTCTCCTCAACTTCATGTGCATTTTAAAACTTTCCAAGAAGGTGAATTCAAGCTCCTTCATTGCTCTGTGCTGGAGTCCCAAGAAAATATCAGTGTGCTTTTTGTCATTTACAGCTGTCATTGCTTAGCTCTTGAACATGAGACTCTCTCATGACTGATGAAAGTTGTCTAGTTAAGAGTGGGTCAAAGACACGCTCCTGCTCTAGAAGGAGATGAGAAGGTTTCTGCAGTCTTTGTCATCTCTACTGCTTGTGATTTCTAGACAAAACCAGTGGGAAGTTTTCTGAAGGCAGTCCAGAAGCTGGCAATATGGACAGCTTACAACCAAACACTTGCTGCACTGCTACCACGGTGATACCAGGAAGGACTTAAAAAATTTAAACGGGCAAACAAAGCAGTTGGAAGGAAAAGAACATTAACCATTATTCCAGTCTTCTAATATATCCTCCTTTAAGTCATCATTTTCATGCAGTTTAACGGCTTGCCTTGGTATCCCTCAAAAGGAATCTGAGACAGAGTAAGCTTTTGAATGCAGTAGATGTGACACGTGCAGGCCAAGTTGCCTTTGTTGACATCAAATGCCAGTTATGCTTGAGCTACCCTTTGCTTAAGGTACTTGGCTTACACTAAGAATTTTACTCATCATTGAGCAAATTTTGCTGTCATGATTGAGTAAATTTTATTCATGATAGAGTGAATTTTACTGTCATGATTGGCAGTGAAACTTTTCAAGGAAAGCTCTGGATAGCAATGTTTGTGTAAAAATAGTATTTTATCTCCTGTATTTGTGTGAAGCAGGTAAGCCTTTTGCTGTCACCAGTGTTGCTTACCCTTTCATGTCATATCCCTCTTCATATCCATATTCTGCTGAAGGCTTAGTAATCTACTTTAACATTGGCACGTGGAATAAGACTCCTTTTCCTTTTTGAAAGCTAATGTCATTTGACCTAGTGACAGTAAATAATTCATTAATTGTAAGTCCCCAGCTAGCATCTTTTACGCATATTCTAACCTTCTAAAGAAGTAACAAAAACACTCTCCAATACTTGACTTTCTTAAGCACACAAAATGCTTCCCTCCTTTGCAGTTGGCATCTGTAAAATGAACCACATCTCTGCAGTATTTTAACGTGCACCATATTTAGCCAAGTAATTCAAAAGAAATAAAAAGCAGCCCCTTCAATTTGGAAATATTTTTGAATTGTTTTTGAACATACAAAACATACCCTTACCGTACGCATTGCATGCAGATTTAATCGTCGTGAAAGCAAACCCTATGTTTCTGTTGGGATAGCACGGTTTTCCAGTTTCCACAATTGTTCTTGGCACAGTTTTCTACTTATGTGACTGTTAGGACACTCACAGGTACTTCTAAGGTACTGTAGTAAGCGGAGAAGGAGGAGAGGTTGTGCCTTATTTCTGGCTTCCTTTGGTTTTCTTTTTGGTTTTCTTCCTCTTGCTCTTTTTCATGTCACCTTTCTAGATACTGTGATTTAGATTTGCAGTTTACTAAGCTGTGTTTTCTGTCTGGAATTCTTTGAAATTCCGAGAGGAACCCCACCGGTAAATATGCATCTTTTTATGATTTGCTAGCTACATAGAAAATCTTCCTGCTGCTCTAAAATGCTTTTATTTGATACGCATTTTTATCACCATTCCAATGGAAAGAGAACAATTCCTCTATTCACTGCTTTTGTACGGGATTCAGTTCAATGTGCGCTAACGGTGCAAAAAAGTCCCGCTGGAAGAAAGGATCTGCATACCAATTGACCAAGACATGTGCTACAAGGGTCTTGGAAAGGTTCAAAGTTTCTCTACCTTTCTGGCAGTCTGTCTTCACAGCAGGACTTGATGAGGGATTTTGCTGGCGTTTCTTTGACAGAAAGCAATAACAAAGCAAGCAAAATGGAGCAGCAAAAGAAGATAGCAGCAAAAGGTACATTATCCCCTCTGTTATTATCATTGTCGAAAGAGATTTTTTCTCGCCATGTTACATCAAATACCTTAGTAGAGCTAAAGACTAGAAAAACGCAGCTCTGTTCTGGTTCATTAAAAGCAAAGCCATCTGTGGACAGAAGTGCCCAGCGTGATGCTGGGAACTCCTAGCTGGTTTCAGTAAGCTGTCTGGAGAACGGCATTTTCGGTGGGCTTTACTAGCGTGTCTGTAAGGAGGGGGAGTTTATGTGCAGCTTTGAGCCCTGAGAGTGCCATAGGCAAAGAGACCCATCGTGTAGCTCTCTGAGCAGCCACAGCACACTGAGGCATGATGGATTACTCCCAGAGTTCACGTGGTAGAAAGGTTTTCTGCCCCCGTGAAGGACGACACATCCATTTTCTTGAATAGAGCCATTCTGTATGTTACAATGGTAACTTGAATTCATCAAGTTTGTGCTATTTGTACAATGGCAGTGAGCTTGGATTCTTAAGCTTCTCGTGTTTGACCTGTTTCCTGTTTCAGTAAATAGCAAAACTTCCAAGGACTGCAGTGACAAGAAGATGAAGCTGCTAGTGTATTTCAAATGTTTGCCTAATAAAATGGTGATTTTTGCACATATTCGCAATGGAAATTTACGGTACCGAAACACCAGCTCTGCTCAGGGCAATTCTGAAATTGACTTGAGCTCTTTTCCCTGTTTCTTAGCAGGTGAACTGAGATACTTCTAGCTTCCAAGGCAAGGCGTTTGACAGCAGCTTCAAAAAGGCCCAGGCTGTTGGATGAAAAGGTGAAAAAACTGAGGGAAATGGGGGGAAATTTCACTTCTGGTTTATGTCATAGATTCAGCCAGATGATCAACAAGCATTAGTTTTATGAGGTACCAGCGTAGTCTTTCACTCTTGCAGATCCCCAAAAGCTTAACCATCCAGCAGCTTCTTCCTTGCAACAAGTGCCACAGCCAAAAGCCAGGCCTGGCCGTCACCTTCTCCTCGCAGCCTACAAACTCTGCCAAACGTACCGGTGATTCTCACTTTCCTTCTCAGCTACATGGACAAGCACATCCTCTCCATGTCTCCGAGTCCTTAGTGAAACCAAACAGCGGTTCACCTTCAAACAGCTCAGTGTGCCAGGACAGAAAGATTTCACTGGCCTGTCCCCTTGCTTTTTCCTTGCAGCCTTTTATTTTCAGAGCACACACCGAGGCATTGCACTTTGCTTCTCAGCTGAGTGCATTGCCATATTGCTGGAGTCCCACACGTCCATCTCCTTCTCGCACTAACTGCTTCTGTTGAAACATGCTGATGTGATGTGCCTTCCTGCTCAGCTATTCACACAGTCACATTCTATGTCCTGCTTGCAGTCTGAATCTAAAAGGAGACGTTTCTGACTATGTCTCACACACACAGATGTACCAGGATGAAAAGGTTGCTTGGACCTTGCCACTTACGTTCAAAAACATCCATTCACTCCACAATCAAGAGACACCTTTCTTTGCTTTACATCCTGCAAACTTCACACACACACACACACACACACACACACACACACACAGAGACACGAGAGCTACGCACTTTCTTTCTTTCTTTCTTAGCTGCACACACTCACCTATTTCCCACCTTGACCTCTCTACCACTTCTTCTTCGGCCTTGCTGTGCATGGACATTTCCTGTTAAGATACCCATTGTGTTGCCTATCCCTCCCCCACATTGCCTTGCCTTTCCTACCCAATCTTGCATTTCCTTGTCATTGCTGACAATTCCTTTCTTTTCCCTTGCCTTCCTGACCCATGCATGTCCTTCCCTTGCCCTTCATAGCAACCCAGTGCCTTGTATTGACTTGCTCACCTATCCTTCTTTTCCTTCCCATTTGTCCAGCTCCAATCTTTCATTTCCTTCTCCTTCTCGGACTCTTATTGCCTTGTCTCCCTCTCTTTTGTGTTGCCTGGCAAAGCCACCACTTGTCTGGCCTTGTCCTTGAACCCCTTCCTTGCCTTGCATTACCTTGCTCACCAGTCCCCCACCTGGAATTCACCACCTCTCTTTTTGTGGAATCTCTTCAACATGCATTGCCCTGCCTGCTTCTCCTAGGATTCTCCAGGCTTCCACTGGCTATTTTTTCTCAAGGCCCAGCATTTCAGGAGCTTGTGAGAAGAAGCCTGGAGGAGGCCACGTGCAAGCACACCTATCTGTCCTGACAGCTTTCTTCTGACATCTATGCTTCCATGTCTTGAATTTTGGACACAAAGTTCATCTTTCACCCTTGGGCTTCAGGGGCAGAATGACAGTTCTTTTGCATACAAAGGAAAGCAGGCAACCCAAGTGTCTTAGGTGCAGATTAGACATGACCCATGCAAGATCAAGGCTGGACAGAGCGGTCCGTCCGGGCCGCTTTTGTGTACCAGCAATCTTTGAATGGACCTGCCTCTTGCCTTGCATTGGGCAACCAACCAGTTTCCTTGCCATGCCCTGCTCATTCTCCATTGCTTTGCATTCCCTTGCATACCCATGCCTCACATTTGACCTGCCTGCAGTTTTCCTACAGAGCTTGGCCTTGCCTAGCCCTTCCGGTTACCATTACCTCCTATGCCCAGCCTTGCCTCTAACTTCTGGCACTTGTCTCACCTACCACTCCATTTGCTTTCCCCTCACGGCTTCAGTCTTGCCAACCTGTCCCTTGACTTGCCTACAATTGCCTACACTTGTTTTGCATTGCCTTACCTGCATGGAAGGCAAGGCAAAGAGGGGTAGACAAGGCAAAGCAAAGCCAGGAAGTTATTGGAAGGGCTAGGCAAGGCAGACATAGGCAAGCAAGCAAAGCTAGGGTAGGGTAGGCTAGGAAAACTAGACATGGTACTGGAGGCAAGGCAAAGCCAAGTGACTTGGAGTGCCTTTCCTTGCTTGGGAAGTAAAAGATATGGTGGCAATGTTGGTAGGGCTGATGATAAGGTATCGTGGGAAGGTATAGTACAGCAAGACATTTCTGTCCTGGTCCTTTCTGTGTAGGAGCCATTGTTGGACAGAGTCAGTACCGGACGTGGTATGCAACTTTTGCTCGGTAAGTTCCTGAAGGAGAACAGCAATGCTTTCTCATGGGAAGGAAAGAACTTAGCCCCAGTGTTGGAGGTGCAGATAAGAAGCTGTGTCGTGCAGCTTAAGGGCGGCAGCAACTTTCTATGCTGGCATATTTGGTTTGGAAGCCCTGACTCAATTTGTACAATCATGGAGTCGGTATCCATCTTTGGAAGGCAGTCTCCTTCCTGCAAGAATCCATTTGGTATGTGTTTTCCACTTTCTCAAGGCAGCCTTCTTGAAATTCTGCCAGCACACTTCTTTTGGACAAGGTAAAGAGCTGCGCTGGGTCTTGGTGTGCAGCCTAGCTAGTGCCCCGCACGGGTAATGCCCAATAACAGTGGTCTGACACCTTTGTAGAGGATCAGGCCCTGGATGCTTTGGATTTTGGAGGAGGGGATGCCATTTCTTTTGAGATGGGCTTCTAGTTCCTCCTCCCTTTGGCAAAGTTTGGGTGGCCACTTTGGGTGGTCTCAGTGAATTGAAAGGCTTTTCCCAATAGGCAGTTCTCTGGGTTCGAGTTGTTGAACTGTCAGTGGCAATGCAGAGGCCAGGCCAGGCCTCTGCAGGACAGGTTTTTGTCCCTTGTAGCTTTAGGGACTGTGTGAGCAGTCCCTGGTGCCATCCCATTTGGATCCTGACTCTGAGAGATTGAAGGCTTACCGTGGTACCTAGAGCTGAGAAGGAAAGTGGCGATAGCAGGGTGCACGTTTATAGTTTGATGGGTGCAATTGAAATTGTAGGCAGCAAAGAGCTTTCTCCACCAACAGTTTTGCGAGCTCGGCCAACATTTTCAAGTTTGTTACCAGGCTCTGTGAGAGAGAAAAAGTTTGTTAGGGCAGAAGATCTGGTGTCGGCCTTTGAGTGTGGGGCAAAGAAGAGTATCCACTTGGAAGGGGAAGATCAGTGACATCTTTTTGTCCTGACACAGTTGATTGGAGAGCAGGGATGTTTCTGACTTGGCTGGGTCCTGGGGGTAGTTGTGAGCTGGGCTCGGTGCGTGTCCTGGTTTTGTGAGTTGACAATGCTGTGGTGTGGTTATTTAGAAGAGCGCTGACAGTGCCCAGGAAAAAGACAAGCACTTTTCTAGCCCAGCCCCGTTCGTGTGGGAGCAGTGGAGGGACAAGAGCTCCGCTGTGGATCCTGGCTCTCGGGTACTGACAGAATGGGATCCTGCATGTAGCCCAGAAGGAAGAAGAATTGTCGTGAACGGCGGGAGAAATGCGACACACCATATGCGTGAATGGCAAATCCCGAAGTTTATTGAAAACTCAGACATATTTATATTGGTGTTAATGAAGCTTATACATATTGCAAAAGCTGAGTTCATTATTGGTTAAAGCACACTTGGATCAACCACACCTACTTCTATCTTCTAATAATTATTTTGCTTCTATGTTTGCATTCTTCCAGCTTCTCTACCTAAGATATCTACATTTTCTGGCAAGCGATTTTCTCCCCCGTCTTCCCGTTTCAGAGAAGGTCACTGTGACCTTTGTCAGTGATTGGACACTGGTTGCTTAGTTCCCAGCTTGTATCCCCTATCCTTAGCCATCGGTATCACATCGAAATGTCCTTTCTCAGCTAACCAATTATCCAAAAAGCTCTCTACAAAGCATCATTTCATTGTTGGCTGCACAGTTTAGAAGCTTCAAAATAAAAGGCAATTGCAGCATGGCCTCTTCATTTTAGAAAGTTTTCTGGGCCATCAGCTGCTCAACATGTAACTTGCACCCACTGAACTGCATTCAGCTTCCTGGAGATATGCACTTTCCCTCAAGATCTAGGTACCATCTTGCACTCGAACGCTTGAAGATCCCAAACCGCTTCAAAATGTCCAGCGGCTGCTCTCAAAGAAAAAGTCCTACAACAAAAAGGCAGTGCTGGCCATAACGGTCCCTTTGCAGTCTGTCAACCAAACGAAACATACTAGCGATTCTCACGTACTTTCTCAATGATACATATACGTGCATCAGCACATTCTCTCAAAGTGACAGAGACTATCGCTACAGCCAAGCGTTTTCAGCTGCACTTCTGACTGACAGATGTGCCAGGACAGAAGGCATTTGCCAACCTACCCTCTTTCCTGTGCAACCTGACATTGGCAGCGCAAATATTTTCACATTCTTTCATTGTGGCCATGTCCAAAGCAGCTAAAGATCGCACAGGTGGAAGTGTCAAGACAGAAGATGTTCTCAAAGTAACTCCTTTTTTTTCTAAAGAGCTTTTAAACTGCGCACAATGCTTTGTATCTTCTTTCCCACATAGACCTGCCCTCACTTTTTCACACTCACATCTTTGTTGCAAACATCCAGCAGCTGTTTGCGTAGAAAAAGGCTCTAGAAATAAAAGCGAGACTTGGGCTGCACCTTCTGCCTGCCCTGTGTAAGCCACATCAAGCTCACCAGTGCGCTCTGTCCTTCCCTTTTCCGCTGCAACTACCATTGTGTTCTCTGGATCTCGGAACCTAAAGGTAGGCACATTTGTTTCCACAGAAGGGCCATAGGTAGCGGCACAAATAGCTCTCACTGAACTTTAATCCTTACCACTGCCACCATGAGTTTGGTTGGTAGGCCAGTAGGAGTCATGCTCCTTTTACAGCTGGTATGCGGCAGCCACCAGCCCAGTGCTCTTCGACTCTTGTAACCAATCCTGCTTTTACTCTCCCGGAGGGGATTAGGCATCTGTTTCTCACACAGATCATTGTGGCAGCAGCCAACGGCTCTAGTGCACTGCTTCTGCCAAAAGACCCTGGGGCCAGGCACTTACCTTCTCAGCACTACGTAGCCCCGTATTCTGCGTCTCTTGTCGTCCAGATCATACCGCAAAGCGTTTCACAGAGAAAAAATGTGCCAGGACAACAAGCTTGGCTGAAGTGTACCCCTGAAACTGGTGGAAGTTTGTATTTGCACCACATTCAAGGGGCAGTCCTCTTTCCTATACAACCTGCAAACTGCTGTCTGTTCCCAGTGCCCTCTGCCCGCTCCTTCTTACCTTGAAGTACCATGCCAAAGAGGGCTCTGTGCCGAGGTCTCAGAAGAAGAGGGAAGCATATGTGTTTGTAAAGCGGACTGTCTGTTAGTCACTTCCCTCTTCAAAGCAGCGTGTTCCATGCCAAGCAGACAATAAAGCAACAAAAGATGAGTGTGACTCTGCATTCAAATCCTGCAATGTTCCCAGAAGTGAATTTCTCTCTTCTATAGGACTGACTTGTATGAAGTGGCGTGGTTGTTTCCTTCCATTAGAAGGGAAACTCATCTAGCCAGGCTTCATCACCCCCTGCATCTTTTGGGGTAGTTCTTGGAAGAAAATAGATAGCAACTTTTCCACTCCACATGATTCATGTTTCATTCTCTTCCTTCTGTACTTCAGGGAACAAGCTATCAATTCCCTACTCTTTCTATGAAAAGGCATGAAGCTATTAATTAAATTCCCATAGATATAATAAGGAATCAAAGTCTTTTATGCCTGAAGGGCAGGCCCTTATGGTATGAAAAGTATGGATTGTCAAGGGTGGAAGAAGATCTCTATGAAAAGGGAGAAAGCCCAGAAGCATGCAGGGATTTTCAGGTATGAAAGGGAAAACGACATTAAATTGTCAAGGGAAAGAAATTGAAAGAGGCAGGAGGGAGAAGGGAGGCGGAGGAGCCAAATGCTGCCTTTGAGGCAGCTGACACGAGGACCGTCGGCCTCATGAGCAAACAAGAAAACCAAATGAAACTTCACAGCAATCTCATCCACAACTTAGTGGACAAATGTGCAAACCCATTTCTTCATTTATTATGTGTCTAATATATAGAGAGATGTTCTTCATTCTGACAGAATTTTCAGGGAGCAAGCTCGTGTAAGGCACCTGGAACCAATGGTGTATTGGAAATGGCCAACATGCAGAACACGCTCCATCCTGAACGCTACCACAGCAGAATCACAGGATCATAGAATGGCCGGGGTAGACAAAGACCTTAAAGGCCATCTAGTTCTCTGACATGGGCGGGGACACCTTTTACTTGCTCAGGTTGCTCAGAGCCCCATCCAGCCTGGCCTTGAACACCAGGTTGGGGTGTCCATAACTTCTCCAGGCTGTCTGTGCCAGTGCTTCACCACCCTCACAGGGAAGAATTTCTTCCGAGTATCTAATTTCAACCTGCCCTCTTTCATTTTGAAGCCATTGCCCATTGTCCTGCCTCCAGAGTTGCTAATGAAGAGTCCCTCTCCTGCTTCCCTTCAGATATTGGAAGGTGTTGTGAGGTCTCCATGCAACCTTCTCTTCACCAGGCTAAACAGCCCTCATTCTCTCAGCCTGTGTGTCATGGCTTGACACTGGGACAATGCCAGTGCCCCCATGAGTATACTCTCTCCCTGGTTTCTGCTGGGAGATGTGACCAGGAATAAGCAAAGCAGGCTCCCACTTAGGAAAAAAAAATAATTATTAACTAAACTACAAGGGAAAGGAAAAAAAAAAAAAGAAACACACAAGGAAAATGAAAACTTCACAAATACATCTCCTCCTCCTCCTCCCCAAATTCCCAATACAATACATCCCCCAAATCATCGACTCTCGGTCCAGCACCACCCTTCAGAATACTCAATCCTCAGTTCATCAAGAGGAGAAGGAGTCCTTCTTGTGCCAATGGTGACCTCTTCCTTTCATGTCCACTGCTCTCACCACTGAACACAGACCAGAGCTGCTTCTAGGGTCGACTTTTAAGGATGCTTCGTCCCACTGCAAAAAGGCACAGTCTCAACTTTGGGACATCTGTCCCCCCCATATTTTTCACCCCCTGGGGCCGAGGGGTACCCACACCGAACCCTCTTGGTCCTGAGGCATTGCCTCCCCCTAGAATGCAGTCCCTGTATCACAAGGAAACATGGCTCTGTCCATGGCTACACACAAAGAGTCCAGCATAAGCTACTCCATCATCTCTTCCACCTGCGTTCTTCTCTATTTCTCTCGTGGCCCATTTCCTCGTATCTCCTCTATATCTCTCTTCTCATTCAACTCCAGGAGGATTAGCATTTTTCCATCATCCAAGAAAAGGGTTAAAAATCTGAGGCTCTGTCTGTCCAGAACTCCCATGGCTGCCCTGCCAGGCACCTTCTTGCACTCCCCTCTTCTCCTTCTCGCCCGGCCAAGAACAGGCACCAGCTCTCTCTCTATCTCTCCTGGGGCGGGGTGGGGATGGCTGCCCGATGCCTCTCAGTGCTCCTCCACCCTTCCATCCTGCAGGGGCCTTCACCTCCCTTCTGGCCAGGGACCCAGCCTACCTCACCCAGCTGGGGGGCTTCCCCTGCCCCGCCCAGCCCGCAGCCAGGCAGGGGAGATCTGAACCTTTCCCTGACCGGAACCCAAGAGAGCCTCCCAGGGGAGAGCCCTGCTTTTAACCCCGTTTTCTCAGAGGCACATCCAATGTCCCAATGGCCACATTAGGTGCCAATATTAAAATCTGAACATTTATTGGCCTAACCACAGCATCCCAGAAAACACATTTCCTGTCAAACCACCACACTGTGGGATATGCTCTTGTCCTGAATACTGAACTGCAGTATTGTCTGATGATTTTTTGAATCCTTTGAAGGCATTTTGAATTCTTTTTCAGCCTTAAATTAGACTAAATAGCTTTGATTTGTGGGTATTGAGCAACAGAAATCACTGCCCTGGCTTGCCTTTTTTACAGCTCCTTTCCGTGGGAGACTCGCTGCAAACGTCACAGCTGGTGAGACAGTGGGCACACCATCATTCTGAAAGAGCTTTGCACAGTAAACATAGAGGAGGATTAAATATTGAAATGCAGATGACAGGAGCTGCCCAATGGACTCTGCTGGTGGAAATCAAATACTAGTCTAGTCTTTTGAATGCAAATAATTCCTCCCAATGAGGCCAGACAGGCTTGTTTGCCTTTGAATCTGAGCATGTGGACAGTAGTGGATGGTCTACAGGTTGAAAACAGTGTAGATACTTCTCCTTTTTTTCAATAGTGGCTCAGAAACTGAAAAGGCAGCTACAAAATGGTAAATACATCCCTACAGATTCAAAAATGGTTGTTCTTAAGTTGCATCTCCACCATAACAACAAATTGTTAGAACTAAAATACAGATGGGAATTTTATAGCTTCTCAGAAATGAAGCAGGAATTGGCCAATGGGCCTTAGCAGTAGCTACAAGTTTTTCAGCATGAGGCATCTCAAAAGTATTTTAACTGTACAGAACTTTTCTGTACTTTTGGCCTTTTATCTCAAGGATGCATCAAAAAAAAAAAAAAAGGAAAAAAACCCCAAGAAAAATAAAAAAGAACAAACCCTACCAAATATATATATATATATTACATGACTAAGATAATAAGCACAATCAGTAACCTATATAGAAACAGAACCCAATGTTTTTAACTTTCAACCATGTCTTCTCAACACACTCTCGAAAATGGAATTGTTTCCCTATCTGCCTTGAAACATTTTGGAGCAAAAAACACTCTAAGGTCCTGATAGGTGTTTTGGTCAAAAATCCCTTCTTCTGGTTTTCTGTCCAGAAGCAGAGTAATGGAGGGGAAAGCTGGTAGCTGGCCAAAGGAGGTAGGAAGAGTAATCATCATCCACAACACTGGGGCTAAAGAAATTTCCACAGAAAATTACCTGCCTTATTACTTGCTCATGTGGTGGGTTGAAAGCTCAGAATCTGTTTCCATGTTTCCCATCCCTTGAATGTTCTATTTCACAGAATTCGAGCCTCTCAAACATCAGTCCTGCCAGAACAGCCCGCCTCCTGCTGTCATAGGGGATCTGCTGATGCCCACTGACTCTTACCAGTCTAGTGCTCGTCACTGTTGCAGATCAAGAACTACTGAATAGTTCTGATTAATGCTCTTAGAGTGGTTGAAAACAAGGAAAGAATGACTAGACATTTGTATGATCAAGTCCCCTGATGGAATAAAAACATGCCAGGACAACAAGCTTAATAAATGTATTCATTGTCATAAGAAGGGAGATGAAGGGTCCAAAAGATTACTTGCATACTTACTGTTCTAAATCCCTTGTTATCTGGTAAATTGCAAAGGATGCCCGGCTTTCACCAAAATGCAAATCAGATTAAAATGTGAAGCCTTACACTTTACTGGATATAAAACTTCATCATCCATTTTTAAATCTTAGAGATTGCGATGTTGTCCTGGTTTAGGGCAAATTTGGAGGAGAATTTCCAAATTAGGGCCCCCTCCCCGCAACTGGTTCGGGAAGGATTCCTCAGAGAGAAGTGGAACGAACCTGTTTATTTAATAGGCACAGCACCCCCCAGCACGCAAAAGGAACAATTCCGGATGACACCGCTCTGAAAAAGATGACAAATTCAGAAAGTCTCTCTTGGGGGGGTGCTCACTCTCTTCTCAGTCCCTCCGGCGCTGCGCCAGCTGCTGCAGGCCACAAGGTGCAAACTCTCGGTGTTTCCCAGGTCCCAGTCCGGAGCAGGTTCAAAATGGTCAGTAAAAGGAAAGGAGAAATGGTCCAGGAAGAAATATGGACAGTTTAGCTAAACTAGCTAATGAGCAAAAGCAAGCAGAAGCGAAGCAAGCAAGAGTGAGAGAGAGCAAAGCGAAAAGCAAAAGCAGGAAAAGCAAAAGCTGCAGTCTCTGTGTCCCGCCAGGCTGATAAGAAAACCAAAACAAAACATTCCCTCTTCAGAGCCAGTCTTAAAGGTACAGAACATAATATCCAACATTCACAGAACACATGAATGGGGATACAAGCATCATAACGTCACCCTAGGACAGATGTATTTCCTATTAATACCTTAATATTAATAAGGTTTAGAGCTGGAATTCAGAGGGAAAAGAAAGCTATTTTGAATTCATTCTATTCAATCATCTTGTCTGGACTGTCTCTTCCTGCTTTTCACTTCTGAAACTCTGTATGAAAGGCATAGAGTTCTGGATTAATTCTTTTCAACAGTTTCCCCTGTTATTCTTCTTTCAAGGCAAACCTGAAAAATCCACACTTTCTTTCCCAACCACTTCTAAAATTCCATTGAGAAACAAAAAAAAAACCCATCAAACAACTAAATCTCTGCTCCAATTTGTAGGAAAAAACCCCATGCCATTAACTGCTTTCCTAACACTTTCTTTCTCTTGTATTAATATGGCAACCTTTTCTTGCTTTTATAGATTAGAACCAAATTCTTAAAGCTATAAGGAAACACAGGTTTACTGTAGCTGATTCTGAGATACAGTAGTCCAGCAAGGAGTTCAGACCTCAAAAGAAGAGTCTGTACAACAAGATTCAGCACAATGTTGAGACATATTAGCTATTGCTCAAGAAAAGCCGCCAAAATGAAACTGCTTAGACTTCTATACTATCATGGGTGCCTGCTTCCAGAACCTGACCTAAGTTGCTGGAAACTAGCTGCAATATGACTGCAAACAATGCTGCGAATGTAGGACATTGTTATTCTTCTCTTCCATTGAAAACCACAAGTGGAGTTGCGTCATTTTCTTAAAAATTCTCTATTTCCTTCCAAACTGGTAAAATGATGATAAATAAAGTGTTCTGTTCATACATCATCTAATAATGTTCAAAATGAAAAAAAAAAAATTCATTCAGATATGGTCTGCAATAATAGAGCCGAGAGAAGATGAACCAGTCTGGCCTACAAAATAAAGTGAAGCAGAATTTGGGAATTTGGAACACCTTACGATGTAATATTTAAAGAAAAAAAAGAAATAAAATGTAACCTACCCAAACTCAATCAGTGATGCACCGACAGAGAAAAAAGAACTCATTACTACTAATATTTCTTTCATTCTCAGACAAGAAGTTAAATTATCCTCTTGAATGCACGGAAGATTGTTGCGAAAGACAGCAGCCTTCTTCTTTACAACATATTCTTCAGAACTCCAGGAGACACATCATTAGAGCTATGAGGCTCTTTCTCTCTGTAAAACTTCCAGAGCATAGCCACTATTATATTCCTTTAGAGATCCTCACCGCCCTGGGCGACTGGTGGATAGTCTACAGCTCCAGTACATCAGCCAGACGCTCTGCCTTATTTAGCATGGCTACTGCAGCAAGGACATCATCTCTACTGGCTTTCTATCCAAAATATATGCAAGGCACAACAAAGAATATACCCAAAACACTGAGCACAGCCTATGGCCTTCAAAACAAAAATCTCACAATGGCAATACTGGATCTTCTGATCCAAACCATCGGGAAACATTTCTTTAGAGGCGAAAAAAGCTCCTGTTGATTGTACAAAAAATAGTGATGTAAACCAGAGTTGCATGACCCAGTATTTCTATTGAACTGGAACTATTTTGATCAATATTATGGATCCATTTCTTTTCAGGGCATTTGGTAAAAAATGTAAAGTATAGTTTAAAAGGAATTATTGGATGCGTACTAAGTACTAGGGATTAGTTAAGGTGTTGGTTTTGCATGGCTTGGTTTTTGGTGGGGAGGGAAGAAGCCAGCCACAGAAGTGAATCTTTTGTGAAAAGCTCCTAGAAGCTTCCTCCATGCCTGGCAAAGTGAATCCCTGCTTGGCACTAAGAACAGACATGCTGCTAAGCCAATTAGACAAGCAGTAATATATTTAAGAAGGAAATCAAAACTGCGGCCAGTTAACTTTTAAGTTTGCTAATTTTCTGGTTGGCACCTCTTCTGGTTTGAAAGCAAAACCAGCAAGAGATGCTGTCGCTGTTGCAGTGTGTGTTTTTGATTGTAATGCAGTTTGAGTAGTCAGTTTGATAATACTTCCTGTTTTGTGCTGTTGGAGCATATTTTATTATTAAGGGATTGTTCCTTCCCCCCCATGTTGTTAGTTTTTGCCCTAGTTGTCCATCTCCCCAAAGACCTGCCCTTTTCTTCCCTTTTCCTCCTCCCACTGAATGTCAATCCCTCCCCAAGCCTGCCCCTTTCTCTAGAAACTTCCCTATCAATTTTATACTCTTCAAAACCCCATTGGTTTGTTTAAGTTATTCTCCTCCCCTGTAGTCCCCTATTGGTTTAAACATTGTATTCCCCGCCTTGTGGTCCACCCCCAGTTGCTCCCAGTGTGTTCAAGATTGTATCCTCCTCTGGGACCTCTCCCCATTTCTAAGTTGATGTATGCATTTGGGTCAGTGTCTTTGTGTCCCTGACCCTCCAGGGAAGAAACTCCTTTGGAAAACATGCAGAAGACCTCTCCCTGTTCCTTGTCCCCGCCCTCGGCGCAGTCCTATCCCCAATGCAGTCCACCTGTGCCATAGAGCAGCTGTGCCCTACAGCTGCACCCTGGATTCGCCAGCTTTCTGGGGGCAGCCCACTCTGGCTGTTGGTGTCAGGAGCTAGTCGGTCTGAAGAAATCCAGCATGGCAGCAAGACTCCAAGTCAGAAATACAATTTATTAGGAAAAGGGGAAAAACCAAATACATGCAATAATACAAAAGAAAAACCACGGACAGAATACAACCTGTCACCCTGCTAGTTAGGGTGGTGGCAGCAGTCCGGATGAAATGGCCTTGTTGAAGTGGTGATCCTGTAGAAACCATCTGGTAGCTCTTGTCCTCTGAAGACCAGTGGGTGAGGGTGGCCGTTCCTCTAGGAAGCCAGTGGAAAGACTGCTTGTGGTGTCCCAAAACTCAGATTATATCCAGCTGGGGATGCTTAGCTCCTGCCCCCTGGGCAGAGCATCTTGCAATGGGCTCAAATTGTTCTGAGTCATGCGGTGGTTCCTTGATTAGCCTTTAAACAGAAATGGCTCCTGGAGGGAGTCATCTCTGAATCATGTGGCAAGACATGGATGGCCCCGTTAAGAGATAAGGAGATAAGGAAAAAACGATGCCCCTCCCGGTTTCAGCAGCTCTTGAGGTTGGGAGCAGAAAACATTTTTATATTGTAGCCTAGGACAATACAGGATGAATGCTTTTGCATTTGCAGGAAGTTTGTGTGGATTTGAAAAGCATCCTTATAGCAGAGGCACAAAAGTATTCTCATACCCTTTTAAATCATCTTCAAACCAAGCAATTCTCACAATAAGGTAGCGCATGAATGACTTGCAAGTGAGTTGAAGAAACACGGCAAAGATAAGTAGTGTTCAACTGCAGAGAATCGTTTAGGAGAATAGCTGACTAGTGACAGCTCTGAGCAGAAGAGTCTGTGGCTTATCCTGTGGGAGCAATAGTAAGACATTTCAATTGAAAAACCCCATTCATTCCCAAGGAGCAAACATCAGTAAAAATAAAAGGTCAAGTAAAGACACCCTAGTGCTCTTCTTATCAGAAGCATGTTCCTCCATATGAGAGTATTTAGGAAAGGACAGTCCATTCATAAAGAAAGGTGTGACAGTTAGAAAACCTGTAGAACAATACAAGACAAACTCACACAATATACATCCTCAAATGCAAAATGAAGAAATAATCATTTCAAGCTTCCGTGGAATTAATTGCATTTTATTTGTTCTTTTCATTTCAGCTGCTCTCAAGTTATTTTTTAAGACTGAATTTTATGAATTCAGCAAAGCTCTCTTTCTGAATGTCTGCATACCCCTATAAAACACTGAGGTGACAAAGAGAACGGCAGTGGAAGGAAACCTGGTCCACCTCCCCCTCCTTGAAGCTTTAGGCCAGCGAGTGATTAGAATTTAGTCACTTCATTTGCTTTACCAAGAGAGAATGTTTTCCAGCCTTTATCTTTCCTTTTGGAGCTGATTCACTTTGTAGTCATAAATTCTTGACTCAGTTGGTGAGAAACGATGGCATTACAGCCGTGGATGTTAAAGTGCACTGATGGGAAATGAAGTTTTCATCTTCAGGTCCTTGCTTCAGTAAATATTCCAAATTCATCAGAAAGAAAGTTCCCAGACCAGTAATCCCCACTCAAATGACCTAATTCAAATAGTTTGTAGGCATAAGAGGCATCAAGCAGGTGCTGTCATCTGTTAGGGGAATACGCAGCCAGTACATGATTGTCTAGTTAGGCGGCAACAATTTTGGAAAGAATTTAGTTTTTTTGTATTGCAAGTGAATGGTCAATACATTTTATTAGTGGATACGGGTAAAAGAATGTCTTCTGCATCCTTTCAGAGGGGAAGCTTCCCTAGATCTAAAGCTGCTCAGCTCCACGATAGGATGCTTTGTCTGAAAAGGGAACTCAAGTCTTTGTCCTTTTGGATTGCTTCCATAGTTTTTCACTCACTCTTCAGGTAGCTGTTAATATGTTCTGTTATCCCTTGCAAACTTTTATGGGCATAGTCACTGAATTGGTATGTATTCCATGAAGTCCACAGGCCCTGTTGAGATGCAGCCACAGGTCTCAAGGGTGTTAGCAGATGTTATTCTGAGGCCACTCCTAATGATTTTTGATGGATCATAGTGACTGAGGAAAGTGCCCAAAGACTGGATGAAAGCAAATGTCACCCATCTTGGAAAAAGGCAACTAGGAGGACTTGGAAAAGTACAAGCCAGCCAGCCAGCGTCATTTTTATCCCCAGGAAGTTGATGGAGCAGCTATTGCTGGAAAGCATTGCCAGGCACATGAAGGAGGACAAAATAACATAGTCAGCATGGATTTACCAGGGGAACTTGATGCTGAACAACTTTTTAAACTCCTCTGATGAATCAACTTGCCCGGTAGATGAAGGGAATATTGTCTGCCTGGGCTTCAGGAAGGTTTTGGACATTTATCTACGTGGCAGCACACATACATCCCAGAAGTGTGCAAAGAGGAGGGAACCAGTGTCTTTTCAAGGATGCTCAGTGAAAAGACAAGAGGCAGTAGGCACACACTGAAATACAGGAGATTGCCTCTGCACATCACCAAATGATTTTTTACTGTGAGGGCGACTGAACCACGGCACAGACTGCCCAGAAAGATGGTGGAGCCTGGATCTTTGAAGACATTAAAAGTACACCCAGATATAATCCTGGGCAAGAGGCTCTAGGTATCCTGGTTTAAGCAGGGGGGTTGGACCTGGTGAGCCCCACTGACGCCTTCCACTCTCGTTCATTCTGTGCTAGTGAATTCTCTTAGAGATGCATTTCAAGCACTGGCATGACAAAGATCTGTGCAGAGAGAGATCCAAATGGACATGGGATCTAAGTTCCTTAAGTAGTGCTCAAGAAGAATGCAAAACTCTGGGATAAGTGTCTCTTCCATAACTGAATCCCTTTCACGGGAAAATTCCCCAGCTATAGAAAGATCTTCTGATAGGCATGCTTAAGACTGACACTGGCTGAGCAAATTTCTCCCTATGTGTGTTTAAGACCAATTAGGATCTTCACCAAGAGTGTTGTCAACATAGTCACAGAATGTATATTGTTAAGAAGGGACAACTTACATCAGAATGGCAAATATTGGTCCACAAAATGTATTAATGTATGGGAACTATCTACTTGGGTTGAAAATAAAAAAGAAAGAGTTAGTCTTTATTTATCAATTCCATCGCAATATTGATGAGGTAAGAAAAAGACCTTAGTCCTTAACCTTCTTAACTCAAGCAAAGATTTTTAAAAATTCCTTGTAAAAAATGTATCCTAATTATCAGACTATGAAACAATTTTAGTTGGGAAAAAAGTTCCAAAATTGTGTAGATAGTGGTAAAGAAGCCAAGAAAATAGGTAAGAAACAAAAAGAGAGCAAAAGAGTCAGCTTCAGTCTGCAAGCTCGTTCTAGAAGTAATCTGGTAGAAAAAGGAACCCCCAGTTGAATTTCCAATGTATTCATGCACTTGATTCAGTAACTAGTCAATGTAAAAACCAATCCTTTTGTACAACTTCTCCCAGCAACAAAAACCCCAACAGCTTGACACCACCATCATGCCTGTCCCAGATGTATTTTAAAAGAATTTTCCTTTCTTGAAACTCTATTTGCATAAAAGTTGCAAGACATTGGAGGGATTCTCCACATTCTCATTTCTCCATGTGGCTTGAAAGTCTATTTGATAAAATATGCAACAAAGCATATGATTTATAAGGTAGGGTAAAATGGATGATTTGGGAATTGATCTCTTGTTGATATTAAACTTCATATCCACTCTCTGTGAAGTTTCTAAAAGAAATGATGGAGCTGAGGCATGAATCTGCCACAACAAGTGTTAAGCAAAGATACACACTCCCCTTCACATGCCCCCCTTCCACACACACCTAGGCCCACACAGAGGTCAGCATAGCAGATGATGAACACCTTCTTTGGCACTTCATGAAATCCTAACATGAGGAAGTGTTGAAATACAGAGATTTTGTCCCGTGTAGAAACCCATCCCATGTATTTTATGCTGTAATTCTTCTCTCTTTTAAAATTTGCTATCTTCTGCATAGTTTTCATTAACCTGTTACAGTAGTGAAAATCACAGATCAAGGTAATGTTGTAACACTTTGATTTTACCCCAAGAGCTGAGGGAAAACTTGCTCCTATACTTCAATCTGAGTTTCTTCTAGGTTCCAACTTTGTTTCTCTACCATCAAGAGTCTCCTGTGTTGCTGCTCAAAGCCCCATCCAACCTGACCTTGAATACTTTCAGGGATGGGACACCCACAACTTCTCTGGGCAACCTGTTCCAGTGTTCCAGCACCCCCACAGTAAAAAAAGTCTTCCTTTCATCTAATATGTGTCAGAAGTATTAAATCTAGGCATATAAACTTTGAGGAAAGGTTTGAAATTCTTTTGATTTGAATCACATTTTATATGAATACTGACTTACAGATGACTAAAATATGTTGATGGGCATTTGAGCTGACACTTTTTGAAAAGGTGCATGGAATTTAAAATTAAAACCAGTACCATTAAAAGCTTTGTGCCGTTTTCTTTTTCCTCTGGTATTCAAAATTGCATATATCAAATATCTGTGCTTCGTACAAAGCTCTTAGACACTCTCAGAAAAAAGCTTTTCTTTCAGACTAAGTTGCAGTTTACGTAGAACACTGGTACTAGTGAAGGTTTTTCTGGGCATAGGGGGAACACCTTCTCATTGGATTTGTGTGCAGAATGCATTTTATGCAAACTGGAAAATTGATCCCAGCTGTGTTCTAGTCATCATTCTTACTGCATCAGGCCTGAAGATTCTGTGAAAAGTAGCCAGTGGACCTTGAACATAGCTCATGTGAAACAGATGAGAGGCGATGGAGAAGTTGAGGGAGAGAATAAAGAGCATATGGCCCAGTACAGACTAACAATTGTTTGGCACCCTTTAAAGGCTGTGTTTGACAAGCAGGGCTGAAGCAGGTCTGCAAAATATCCGGGAGATCAAAATCCATTGAAGCAAATTGCCCTGGCCAGTCACCTTGCTGCCGATAATTCACTCTCCATAGCAGCTGATCAGGCCTAACAATGCTGCTGCAGAAGTATTGTGAAAAAGGTAGGCATATTTTCACAGATGCAGGGGAAAATCCCCTTGGATGATGGCTCCAAGGGATTACTTGATGGAGCAAGTTATGCACCCTTATCTACCGTGCAGTATCTAAGTTGGTGAGTTCACTATCTGTCAGCATCACTTTCGAAAATAAATGTTTGATCCACAAAACAATATTTCCTATGTCCTGTCTACCTGCTTCATTTCAACCAATGAATAGGCTACGTTCCATCAGCAAAGGGTTTATGATCCTATGTTTCTTTAAACTGTGATAATTCTTTATTTTTTTCTAGATCAGACACTGTCTATTCATAAGATTCAGATGTCCATGGCAGGGGTGTAATTAAATTCACATGTTAAAAAATAACCTTGTTCTTGTTATCTTTTTATTAAATTACTGACATGTAACATCCGTCTGAGAGCTGAAGAAAACCCCTTCATTTGCTGTTTGCCAAGTATCATCTATGTGATACAAATTCTACTTGAGAAATCACACCCGTACATTGCCATGTAGCACTACTAGTAATGCTTCCACAACCTTTTCTTCATCATTAGGTCTTTGGTGAAGTGAATGATTAGAACATAAGCAAGGGAATTTGTTCAAGATGCTCCAGAAAGAGCTGTGGTCTGTTCTCTTCTTTGCTGCCTATGTTAGCACTGAGCTGCAAAAAAAGGAAAGATTACTAGGAAAAGTGTTACTTTCAGTCTAAACTTGTAAATGATGTTTGGAATACCCTGTTAAATGACAAGGTGCTCTTTTAAAATATGGCATCTTAAGGGAAAATGTCAGCTTTAAAAAGGTTTTGAGACAGTTGCTTCTGGAAAAAAAAAAAAAAAAAGAAAAGAATTGGAGGCTTCTAAGGTCTTTAGGCATACTATTTTGAAGATTGATTCAAACCACAGTTTCTTCATATAGGAAGAACAGAGGACCATAGATGCAACCCATTTGAAAATGGATTTCTAGATGTTTCTGGTTGGGATTACCAGGCATCATTTCTTGTGAAGTCGAGGGACTGCAGTTAGCACTCCAATAATTTCCTTCCCTGAAATTCATCTGCATTTGGTCCTTTTTCCAGAGTCCCCATTTATTAGTGAAGGTATACTCTATCTATGCATTAGAATATTCCATTAGAGTGTGTGACTCATACTTGCTAGTTAAAATTAGCTGGAGCGGAATGGATAGTTACAGTTGCGTGTATACAATAGTCTTATTTTGGCAAGTTTTCTTTAGACAATGTTGAAGCAGCACTAGCAAATAGGAAGTACAGCTTGCAGCAGGGAAGGACACTCTTCTGCTTTCTCAAGTTTCCTGTAGTTAAATAGACGCCAAAAGGCTTTTCCTAGTACTACTACTGTCTTGTAGGAATACTTGATCTAATCCTATCTTTGATCAAATTCCTAATGGGTTACTTTTCTACAAGGCAGAACATTTTTCTTTTAATAATATGTATTTTGTAAGGTGGAGACATGAACTTGTGCACCAGTCACGTGGACTGTACTCCTTATTAAGTTTCACAACCTTCTTGAGAAAATATTGACTGTGTGTAACTTCAAAAGGAGAATTCTGGGCATCTTCATTCTATTGATGTAATTGTTTTTCTGCCATGCTGGTATTGTTTTCTATCATTTTTACCAACAGAAATATTTTTCCCTGACACCTATGGAAAAGACCTATGTTTACTCAACAGTGCAGCGTCAGTCCATTGTTTAGAATGATTTCAACATGGTCCCAAACATATCGGACAGCTAGACAGCAGAGGTTAGCAACAGGGAATGGGAGTAACTTCTGAACCGTTTCAGTAGATTTCCCAGGAAGGGCTTGCTTTCTGCCACTGCAAATTTTCCCAGAGATTTTGTCTGGTGAAGAGTTGCATCAAAAGAGTATTTTTGCCCAAACCTTGGGGCAAGCTCTGTCTCCGATTTACTAGTGAATGCAAAGAGGGTGAAAGTGCTGCTTCAAAGCCCTCTGTGCGCTTTCTGTACCAAGAGGGGGGGTGACCCCAGAAATAAGTTTTGATCTCTCTTCAGAACACAAGGCATGTCATCACCTCATTCATCTTCTTCTGGGACTCATAGCGTCTTAAGACTAAGAAGCTCTCTTGCTTGCTGAAGTGCGTTCAGCAAAAAAACCTTGTCTCATCAGCAGATTTGAACACAACTACAGTCGAGTCAATTCCAATGCTGGCAGGGCAATACTCTACCCCACTAGTAACATGCCACTATTAGAAGACTGTGTAAAACGATTTTTGTACAAAGTAATCGGAGGGAAAAATAGAATTGGGAAGAACTGCACATTGTTCTGGAAAAAGCCTCCTGCCTCAGTCTTACAGACATCATTTGCTGGTATCATTTTTAATAGTTGGGGGTTTTTAAATTTTGTAGAAGAAAAAATATTACTGCACCTTTATGTTTCCTTAATAGAAGTGCAGCCATTTCTTAATAGAATAGAAGTAAGCCATTTGGATATGTACAAATGGTCTTTTCAAATACATATGCTATAGCCCACTGTGAAAGTAATTAGCTATAAAGAGAAATCTAAAGGTTTAAAAAGATTTTGGAAGAAAGTAAGTCTAAGGTGATAGAAGAAGAAGAAAACAGCAGTTTTCTTCTGGTGAAAAAAAAAACAAAGGGAGGACCTTGTACAGTGGAGATGTATTATTTGACTTATTGACTGAAAAACTGAGTAGGTTTGCTATTGCCAATGGTTTTCATTAGGAAGGAAGAGATTCCTTTGGCAAAAAAAACCCCTTCAAACTGACTTGACAAAAATGTTATGACACTTAACTTCACCAATCCTGAAGACAAATTCTCATCACTTGATCTGGAAATCATGATGGTAATGGAGACAAGGATGTCTAAGCCATGCCATCAGGAACATAAAAAAGCATTAGAATGCAGGTAAGACTGAGCTCCTGAACTAGTGTGAAGAGAATGCAACAAAGACATTTTCCTTTAAGAGTCTTCAGGATGGAGAGCAGATCAAATTTTTTCATGTGAAGTATTTCTGAATGGAATGAATCTTCAAAATAACATTGTTTTCCAAAACCTGTCTACAGGATCTCTTACCATGATACACAGTTCCTATGAATAGAAAAAGCAAAGCACTTTTTTCCAAACTGTTGTGCACTCTTAAGCAATCTACAATAAAAATAGTATTTTTTCATGCTGGGAATGATGTGAATTACAAAAAAGCCTTGTAGCACACTTGGCACTGTAGTCTCTTGATTAGCATAGCTTTTTATTCATCAAACACATTTCACATTGACTATTTTTCTCTTTTAAATAACGGCGTCTTTGTACTTATGCAGCATCCATGAAGAATTTCTTGGGTGTTATTTTGTACCTGATCCTAAATGGCAGGTTCTGCATTCTGCCATCTGTCTAGCTTTCCCATTTGATGCAGCTTCTGAGAGGTATTTTCAGAATCGAGGACTACTTGCAAGAATGATGCTAAATCCATGCATTTTACTCCTTGGTTAATGCAAAACTATTTTTCCTTTACACTTCAATGAGAACAGGAAAATAATGATGGTGAGTTCAATCCTTAGAGTAATACAAAGAGGACTATTATCATCATTAGAAACCAAGCAAGGTGTATTTATTGCACATGCATTATACTCACTGATGCAAATTACCCTGTAAATTCAAAAGGAATCTGTATCATAGGAGTGGATGGACTGTTTCTATTGATATTTTGCTTAAAGCAGAAAATTAATTCTTTTGACAGCCAACTCATGATTGCAAGCTCACTTTCAACTACAGCTTTCAAACAGAAGAAACATGTCTGTTCATAAAACGATACAGTACAGTACACAATAGCAAGTCAGGTCATAGACTTTGAAAAGAAAAAAACAGATCAAAGGACAGATTCATTCACATCTACAAGCCCTCAAGAGTGTACAGGTCAAATGTCCCCAGAAAACTAGGCTGGTGGCGCAAATTCTCTATGTTGGCACCAGCAGAAGCAGCTGCTATCTTTATAGGATGCAATCTTGCTTACATCACCCTTCAGAGCAATCTTCTGTACCCCTGCCCAATACACCTTCTGCTCTATTCCTTGGACTTCACATTTGCATTTCTACAGAGTCCTGTCCTGCAAACTGACTCAAAGTTCAGGTAATAGATTTCCAAGATTTAGAAAGGTTGTGTGAGGTTCATTTATTTCATATTTCATTCCATCTAAGCAAACTGTAACTTTCTGAAGTGAAATATTTTGAGTATGTCACGTGTATTTTAATGTTAGCTCTGCTTCACATTAAAACTTCTCACAGACCCCTGTGATGCCTTGCTGCAAAAATATATAGCTGCCAAGAGTGGTTGTGGGAAGTTAGAATTGCCAGAAAACCATACAAACAATCTAACAATAGAGCCTTGGATTTCTGAATATAATTGCACCATGTAAAGTCAAAATATAATATTTAAATGATTTTGTATAATGATGAGTGTGGGCTAGAGAGAATCCAGATAGAATTTTATTTTTTTAAACAGTTCCGGGAAAAACATGGCCTTGACTTGGAAGTTTAGCAGGAAATATTTTTATACAGCATGAGTTCTCATTACCTAATCATATGATTTGTAGACCTGAATTGGAAACCAGGAAAGAAACAAAGAAAAATATTCAAGCTATAAAAGATGGGAGTTTAAAATTTTCTTTGTATTTCTGATTAAAGCTATTAGGTAGCTAAATGGTCACCCATTATTTTAAAAAGCATCTGGACATTAAAAATAGGTAAATTTCTGCGGGACTTGGATGTCAGCTATTCCTGAAAAGCTTTATTTCACTGCTTTCCAACCCTGAATCAATCCACTTAAACGCAGCTGTATTTCAGATGCTCAGTGGAACTGTCCATGTAATGCAGATAGTTGACAAATAATCTGCAGAAAAAGCTAGATGGATTTGAAGATCTTTTCCTGTAAATGGTATTCACGTTATTTGTACAAACACACAGATGGGATTTCTGCTGTCTTCTTCAGGCCACTTCCTCCAGAGAGCTCTCCATCAAATCTCTCTAGTTCTACTCTTCTGGTGATCCAAAGTCAGCACTGGGATGGTCCAACTGCATGAATTACTGTCTGCTAGAGGTGCACCCTGAGGGCTTCTGTGTGCAGCATCACGTGAGCCCTACTAAAGTCACCCTGTTGGTATAAACTGAGCTAGCTGGACCTTAAGGGACAAGATTGTGCACTGATATTGTAAGAGAAATTAGGTACTAAGAAGGAGGCTGGAAGATTTAAATATTTCTGCCTCCAGCTTAAGCAACACTCAATCTTGGTCTTTATCTGAAAAACTAGGTGAATTAACCTATTTGGCGTTCCTATGCCAAAAATGTCAGTAATACAACAAGAACCGTCAAAAGAGTAACAATTCCAATCATTACTTTGTAAAAGTAATTCATTGGAAGAAGTCGGGAAGAAGGATGAAACATGCCAATATCCTACCCTGAGAATCATTCTGTTGATTTGCACAGGTTTCTTATTATATACCCATCTAATGCATTGGACATGCATGCTTGTGATGACACAAATACTTGCAAAGCTTACCTGATAAACCATGTTCTCTTCAGACAACACAACATTTCTTGATGGTTGTGTTTGCTAATTACATTTAGACTCAATGTTCTTCAAGGTCTTTTCCAACCAAAGTGATTCCATCATTCTCTAAATCGCAGACCCTGCTTGTCTTGGTTTAGGGCAAATTTGGCAGCAATCCTCAAGAAGGGGTGATTTATTAAAAATATTGATCTAGTACTGATATCCAACTGTGACGGACAAAGGCTCCCTAACAGTTCAAAATTAGAAAGTGTATGTCTATTGCAACGCTGGGCAGCGTGCGGGATAGCTCCCAAATACACACTGTGATTTAGAGGTGATAACAGAGTCTTTTTATCTATACAAGTATTGAATACCCAAAAGACAAATACATGTTCATAATTTAGGTACATCCCATCATTCCTCACTTCGTATGGTAATTAGTTCAAAAGCTATTAAGCACGCGTAGTTTGTTGCTCAAAATGAATCGGTGGTCCCTTTCATGGGGAGGGGTTCCAAAATGAGGAAATAAATGAAGTCTTCCTGCTTCTGAACTTTCTACATTTTCAATGCAAATATGACAAATGAACCCATTGGTAGAACTCCCATTCCCCATCTTCAATTGGTTTCAGAACAGAGGTGGCCACAAAGTGCAAGCTCTCAGTGCTCTCCAGGTCCCAGTCTGGAGCAGGTTTGAACAGTTCCAAGAAAAGGGAAAGAAAAAAAGACAGTCCAGGGAAAACTCTGCCTCAGCCAGCTAAACCAACTGAAAAGCAAACAACACTCTGTTCTGCTCCATCAGTGCCCAGACAACACAGTGCAGCACAGAATGTGGAGCAGTGTTGCTTTTAGAAGAGTGAGTGCAGCCTGTGATAACAAACTCCGTGCTTCTTCTTCTCCCAACCTTTGCTCTCAGAACCAGTCTTGAAGGCAGAGAATAGAATATCCAGCATTAACAGAACAGATGGCTGGGGATACAAGCATCATAAAGTCACCCTAGGACACTGCTCTACTGAGATATGTCACCAGACTATGCTAAGACAAAGTTTTGGAACTGCTAATTAAAATTCTACTATCACAGTGAAGCTGAGGAGGAAAGACAGCTCACTCCAGTTACCTTGTGGCATGCCAATACTTCCTTTCAATCACAATGGTTTTCGTCTTTAAGTCCGTGACATCACAGGCATAATTCAACATCTTTTGGGCAGGAAGGAAGATATTCTTCTTCTCATTATACTGATGGGTAAGCTGAAATGCAAAGCAGTTAATTCAAAGTGAAACAGCGATAAAGTCAATAGTAAAACTCACCACAGTTTTGTTTACCAACCCAAGTCCTTACGATCCCAAAATACAAGAACAGCTGTAAAAGCCTTGTGGTTTCTTAATTTTTTCCTATACCTACATGGGAGGGTAAGGGATAAATGATCCCAAACAATGGTAATCCACAACAAAGCATTCTTGACATCATATTCAGCTTTTGCATAGTGAGCTCTTCACCTGATCAAGTTATTCCATTGCAATAGTTTGGGGAGTATCTTAGAGGGCTGGCTGTTGTTTGGTTTAAACCATCTTGATCATTCAGGAACCCAGTAGCAATGAGAAAGTTCAAAATAAGATAGTGCTACGCAGTGATTTTCCTATATGACAGATGTATTTCTACAAGACAGAAGGCTGACCTAATGCTTCCCTACAACATGGCTGAAGTGGCATCCTGTTCCCCATAGGTTTTTCCGTTTAATTTTAGCAGCTTTCTTACTAGATTAATGAGCTGAACTAACTCAAAAAGGAATCAGATAAGTGCCAGAGCTTTAAAACAAACAACAACAACAACAAAAAGGATGCAAAATGGTGATTTGTGGGTGCGTTTGAAAACAGAAATTTTTTTGTATTTTTCATAGAGACATGGCATTCTCTAGAATGATATTGCTCCAACGGTTTGAGTTTGGTTTTCTTTTTCCCCCTCAATTGTAAATGTTATGCATTCTTTTTGGCTATTTCAGTAAATAGATTTTCTGATACGTGTGAAAGACAGTCTAAAGTTCCCCTCATTTGCCTCACGACCATTCCCAGGACAGACACTTGGACCCTAAAGACACCGATGGGAATTCTGGCCTGCCAGTAATGGATGAACACCAAAAATCCTGAGGCCCCTGAGCAGAATTCTGGCCTGCCAAGGGATTGTTCACAGCTGTGTCTTCAGTGACTGCTTCTAGCAGGGCCTGCCAAAGGGCGACCCAGCCTATATGCTTGCACCTGCTTCACGACAATAGACCAGGAATTTTCCCACCTCTTGGCCAGATGAACTTGCTGGGGCAACTTGGTAGCCCCCCCATGGAAAATCCTTCCTCTGCTCCACTACCACCGTGAGGCACCGAGGTTGAAGCCCCCCTCCCAAGGACTGAGACTGAGACACCTGTAATTCTGATGCAGGGGTGCTGGCCTGACTGAAGCAGGATGCCTGCTGAGTGTTGCCTAGAGATGTGCCTACAGGACCTAGACTGGTTTCCCCCAGAAAGCAGTCCTGAAACAGTGGGTCCCACTCACTGCTGCTACTGACTTATCCTGCTGAGAACATGGACTGTCTGTACCCGTCTTCAATACCTTTTTCCCCCTCAGCAATTTCAATAGACTTCTTCTTCTTGATTGGATCTGTTCCCCCTCAGCCATTTCAAGATTCTGTTTCCCCCCTCAGCAATGGACTATAATAGAACCTTGAGTTCACCAGGACTTAACCTTGAGTTAACCAGGCAGGGCCATTATCTTCCCAACGCGACTAGGCAAACTCTGTTGGCTGGACTATGAGGACTTAGTCTCTCCACATTTGGTAGCTATACTCCTGTCTTGGTTCAGGGCAAATTTTGAGGAGAACCCCCAAAGGGGCTCCTCTAGGAAAGCAGATTCATTTGGCCCCTCCCCTATGAAATATTAATCCCAATATTACCGGGTGGGACGTGCCTGGGCTCGTCTGACCCTTGCTGCTGGGCCAAAGGCGGCAGCTGTGATGTTTCACCTCAGAGATACATTTGGCCGGCTGCATCCTGCAGCTAGGCACTCGCAACAAATCCAGGCATAGTAGAAATTCAGTTGACCTCTGGTGGAAAAGGTTCAAGGGACGGTGAAGAGAAAAAGGAGAGGATTCTGCTGTAGAGTTCTAATCCAGAGTTTATTCCAGGATGACAGACCTCTGAATCTTGTAACAGCTCCCAACAGAATCCAGACCGCATGGTCCCGTCTCCTTTTAAGCCCGGGGACAGGGGCAGGGGAAGGCACAGGTGAGCCACCAACCAGGTGGGAGGAGGGGAAGGCTCAAAGGATAAAGACACTTGGACAGGCCAATGAGCCCGGACCTGAGGGGCATCTTTTGAACTTCTGCCAACCACACCATGACCCTGCTGGAATGTTAACATTGATGGACAGCACTTAGCAGGAGGGCAAAGGGGGAGGGGAAAGGACAGGTTTCACCTATCCCAACACCTGAGGGATTTTCCTGTTTCCTGAAACAGGAAATGGCGTCACACTGCAACACTCCCCCCAACCGGTCCAGGAGAAAATAGTTCCTTGGAAAGAGGTGGAAAAAACCTGTTTATTAAACAATAAAACCTAAACAATATTGAACAATAAAACCCCTTGTTGCTCCAAAAGAGATGACAAACTGAGAAAGTCCCCTCCCTTGGGTTGCAGTTCAGCTCACACAGGCTCTTATCAGTCCCTCCGGTGCTGGAAATGTTGCGGGCCGGGCCCGGCCTGGTGGGCCACAGGTGCTAGCTGCCGGTGCTCTTCTGGGTGTTCAGTCCAGAGCAGGTTTCAAGAGGTCCAAAGAAAAGGGAAAAAAGAAAAGAAACCACAGTCCAGGGAACTTCCTTGCCTCAGCAAGCTAAAACTAACTAAAAGCAAAGGAGAGCTCTGTCCCACTGTCTGTTCATCCCCAGACAACACAGTCCAGGAGCAGGAATGTGGAGGAGTGAGTGCAGGGTCTGAAAACAAACTTCTGCTTCTTCTCTCCCCCCTTCACTCTCTGCAACAAGTCTTAAAGGTGCAAAACTTATGATGCAGCATAAACAGAACAAGATGATTGGGGTTAAAAGCATCATATAATCAGCTTAGGACAACTCCCTCTCTCTTTCTCCCCCTCTTTTCTATTCTTTTCCTCTCCCTAATTCCTTTCATGCATTTGCTGTGGTCATTCTATAAATTTGTTTTGATACTGCAATCCCCTTTCCGTGTTGTCTGTTGCACTCCCAGATCAGTTAACCAACCATCACCACCCCCATTGGTATGAGCGGATCGTGACATTAAATTGGCATCATGGACAGGATTCTGATCGACAGAAGGGTCTGCAAGGCTGTTTGTAGTCTGGAACAGGGGAAGGACGATTTGCTTCAGCCACACCTAGCCCCTCATCGCGAAAGGGTTGAACGAAGCTGGAAAGCAAGGAAAGCTCTTTGAATTTCCCACAAACTGCGCACGCCCAGGTGAAATACGCCCCCATACTCTATTGAGGGTTCTGTCTTTAGAATTTCCCAAAAAATCTCTTAGCGCAAAAGGGGAAACTGTTTTTGTTTATGTGTGAATTTGGACTGTCTGGGAAGGAAGGGACAACTTGAAGGAACTAAGCAGGGCCTCCCAGGGAGATTTGGTCTCTTCACCCAGCCAGGGAAGCAAAGGGGAGCACAGCAAAGGCTGTGAGATTGTCTAACTTAAGTTTGCACCTCCCTGTCATGGTTTTGGTCCCTTCATAAAATGACTGAAAACTCTAGCACAAAAGTTACAGCTGAATTTTCTGCTCTGCTTGCTAAATAGAATGCCAAGCCTTCTCCAAGGGGGGAGGTTTGGGCAGAGAACAGCTGGTTTAATTTAGAAAATGTCATAGATAGAATTTGTTCTTTACAACATGAAACAGAAGTTAAACTGGGCAAAAATAAGACCATCCTCTGCTCAGTTTTGGCAGCTTGTCTCACAGCAGCCATAGAAACCCTTTTTAAGCAAAGAAACGAGGAAATAGCAAGAATAGATTCCCTTCAAAACCTAGTTGAAATTTTGCAGAAAGAATTAAAGGAAGATAGAAATGAGATCTATATGTTGCGAGCTGCCCTTAGAGAGGAACTTGCTAAGAATTCACATCATACTGATTCCTCTACAGAGCCAGAGGAAAAGGAAACTCCTGACATGAAACAAATCTATCCCCGTCAGGAACTTGAGGCAGTAAAAAATTGGAGAGAATACTGCTGTCCTCGCTTGAGACCCTTGGTTCAAACAGAATAGAACTATCTTAATGATGAGGATTGTTGGAATGTTGGGGGACATAAGACAGATGATGCACTTTGGACCTGGTTAACATAAGAGATTTGAAAACAGGATGCCTTGGCATAAACAAACGGAACTTTGAAAATTCGACCTGGATTGCAAGAAGATTAAATCAAACGGGTTTACTGGAAAAAGAAAATCCCATTAAACTCTGCAAGCAAGAGATGTTGTTATATGCGTAAGTTTGTGTATGTGATTTTAACCTAATCATTGTAGTACACATTACTAGTCTCCCTGCAATGGTATGTAAGTGCTTGTATCCCACAATCAAATTGGATTCTGATTACCGAGTGGGTCTCCCTGTCTCTCTGCATTGCCGAAAGAGGATCTTGACCCACCTATCACAACTAAACAAATACCGTTCAGTGCTACCGAATTAGCTAAGCTGTAAAAAGAATTCGGGCACCTCCCACAAGAATCAGAGACAAATATGTCCTCCGAGTGTCCCTCGATGGTGGAGATCAAACTAAATTAACCGGAGGCCAGTGGGTACTGGGGACATGGAGCCTTCTTCACAACAGGAGATAAGGAGGTAAGCGTGATGCATGGTCCCTGACACAGGGTGCGTCTTTCTGGGCCGGGAGAATGAATCCTTTGGAAAGGGGTGACCCCCTGGCAATCGTTGACACCACCGACCAGCTCTTAGAAAGTGTCCACAAAGCCGCCTGCCTGCAAAAGATTCATGAAAAGAAATTAGTTCCTGGTTTTGAATGCCCAATGCAATTACCTGTGAAGCCAGAACTAATGACCGATTGAACTCGTGGGCTTCCAGAAACACTTAAACATACAGCAATGACTCTACAGAAAACCACAATGGCTTTGAATCCTGTAGAAAGACTAGATAAGATTCCTCAGGAATTCCCCTGACCAAAGTGGACCTAGAGATCCTGGCTTCACTCCCTACTCTTCCCCCTCACAGCCCTCAGCTTCTCAATCTGATTCACCTGCCAGTAGCCATAAAGTTTGGACATGAGCTGAAGTTGCAGTAGATCTGATTAATTATTGTAGACAAGATGGACCTATAAAAACCCCGGCATAGAAATCAGAAAATAACAAAGGTGTTTGATTTATTGGGGCTCCTCACAGTGAAAATATAGAGAAAGGAAAACAGATCTCTAACTGCCACCATTGGTGGTTGTTGGGAATTCAAAAGTGGGTCCCCAAAGAGGTGATGGATGGTTTGCCCCTTGATAAATTGCAGAAAAGAATAAATAATTGGCACCAGCGAAAACCGAATCCATTGGCTCAACCCAGTGCACCCCTCCCTTCTCAGGGACAAAAACTAACCCTCCCCCAGCCTCTCCCACAGAACACAGGCAGTGAACCAAAACCAACAGGGTTTTCGGGAAACAAATCTCTCTGCCGCTTACAGGTGGGCAAAGGGGCGGAGCGTGGGTTTATTTAAGAATGCTCACTAAAAATAAATCAGGATATATATTAAGCCCAGCTATCACGGGCCTCCACAGGCTACTAGTAACCTTTTTGATTGACATTGGGGCTCAAATCTCTGCACTAACAAAAAAGGATGCCCAGAGGTGTGGAATTGTTCCAACTAAGAGACAATGCTGTGTTCTTAATGCTCTGGGAACTACAGAATCTATGAATGTTGCCTTAGCCAAACTGACGCTCCCTGGAAATGAGCATCAACTAGTCATCAAAATGGTAATTGGGAACATTCCAAATAATTGATTAGGAATGGGTGTCCTTGCTGGGAGGCAGTGGGAAGACTCTGAGGGATTTCTGTGGTCTTTTGGCACACTGCCACTTAACATTAGGCTGCTTCAAACCGCACCCTCCCTACCCTATAATCAAACAACTCATGTAAAACAATACCCTCTACCTTCTGGTGCCAGAGAAGGTATCAAAGCGGTTCTACAGGACTTGAGAAACCAAGGGGTAATAATTCACACACATTCTCCTTTTAATTCACCGGTATGGCCAGTCTGAAAAGCCAGTGGAAAGTGGAGATTAACAGTAGATTTTCGCAGGCTTAATGCCAACACAGACCCTCTTACAGCACTGGTCCCAAACTTAGCTGAATTAATAACATCAATTCAAGAAAAGGCTCACTCAATCATGGCAATGG
Source organism: Agelaius tricolor (assembly GCF_023055355.1). Taxonomy (NCBI): domain Eukaryota; kingdom Metazoa; phylum Chordata; class Aves; order Passeriformes; family Icteridae; genus Agelaius; species Agelaius tricolor. The sequence goes on along the minus strand of NW_027269297.1, from coordinate 5,880,501 downwards.
CAACTATGGATGTCAAAGACATCTTCCTTATGATACCTATACAGCCAGAAGATATAGGGACCATTTTGCCTTCACATGGGAAAGGACGGCAATACACTTGCACTAGGCTTCCCCAAGGCTACAAACACTCCTCCACTTTGGCCCACCATGCTTTAGTTGAGGAATTAGAAAAAATACCCAAACCTGATCCTGCTGATCCTGTAGCTGATAATCAATACATTTAAGACACTCTGGGGGGGGGGGGGGGGGCGGGGGGGGGGGCGGGGGGGGGGGGTGGTGGGGAGGGGGGGGAAGGATGAAATAGAGGTAGTAGGGAAACATCAGCAGAAAATAATCTCTCACTTAAAAAGTCTTGATTTGCAGATACCCGCAGAGAAAATTCAGAAACCTTCTCAGGAAGTGAAGATTTTGAGAATTTGGTGGAAAGGAGGCATGACATGTATTCCACCCGATACCCTAACCTCTTTAGATCAGTTTCAAAGGCCTGAATTGAGGAAAGATCTCCAGCAAGCTCTAGGACTATTGGTGTTCCGGAGAAAACACTTCCCAGATTTCTCAATAATTGCTAGGCCGCTTTTTGACTTGCTGAGGAAAAGGATGAAATGGGATTGGACTCCTTCTCAGGAAGAAGCATTGCAATTACTGATTTTTGAGGCAACAGCTCACCAAGCACTAGGCCCTATCCATCCCACAGATCCCTTTCAGGTGGAATGGGGATTTGCCTCCTCAGGGCTATCAGTACACATTTGGCAGTGGGGTCCCGAGGGTCCAACGGGGCCTCTTGGTTTTTATTCCTGTGGTTTCAAAGATGCTGAGAAAAGATACACTACCTGGGAAAAGGGGTTGTTTGTAGTTAGCTTAGCTCTCCTAGAAGAGGAAAAAATTGCATGACAAGAGCTTTCTGTATTAAGAGGGCCTTTCAAAGTTATCAAAATCGTCACTAATGGGAGCCCCACCCCTCCCCCCCACCTGACGGGGTAGCCCAAAGGGCCTCAGTTAGGAAATGGTATGCTCAGATGGAAGGCTATTGTAATACCGTCTCAATAACGGAAGATGCTGCTAAAAATCTAACAATCCAAGGCACTGAGAGCCTGGTTAGCAGCCAAGATAAATGTGCCTCTGTAATCAAAGCTGCCCTTCCTTTCTCCCCCGAACAAGCAGCAAGTTCTTGGTTCACAGATGCCTCTGCAAAACGGGAAGGGAAGGTATGGAGATCTAGAACAGCTGTCTTACACAATTCATTTGGTGAAAGAATCATTACTGAAGGGGAAGGCAGCGCTCAGGCTGGGGAACTCATAGCTGTTTGGAGTGTTTTCCGATGTGAGGCACAGAACATTTCTCTTGCCTGCATTTACACCGACTCTTACGCAGTGTACAAAGGTTGTACCGAGTGGCTTCCTTTCTGGCAGCAAAATGATTGGGAAGTTCACAGAATTCCAGTGTGGCAAAAGGAAAAGGGGCAAGAAATTTTAGATGTTGCAAGCCAAGGAAATATTGCTATTGGTTGGGTAGCTTCTCAGCAAACAGATGGAAATCCAGCAGGAGAGTGGAAGAATAGAGCTGATGAACTAGCAAGGCTCAGCCCCCTGAAAAAGGAACTCATTCCTGAGGACTGGGATCAACTATTAGAATGGCTGCATGGAAAAAGACAGCACACGGGTGCGAAAGATTTGTACAAAGAAGCTCATGCTTGTGGTTGGCTGGTTACCAGGGAAATGTGTAAAACATGCGTATCAGCCTGCGAGCAATGTCACAGGTGACTGGAGAGACATCCTTGAGAAGATGACCCTCTGCATTTAAGAAAGGGTAAAGGCTTATGGGACGCGTGGCAGGTAGACTATATTGGCCCCTTTAAGAAGTCAGGAGGTAAACACTTTGTGCTAGTAGGAGGAGAAATTGTATCTGGGTTGGTTCAAGCTGATGCTTTGAAAAGAGCTACAGGTGATAATGCGGTTAAAGCTTTGCAGGGGTGGTTTGGAACTTTCCCAAAGCCACAGGAAATTCAATCTGATCACAGGTCCCACTTCACTGCTAGAGGTGTACAGCATTGGGCAAAAGGTGAAGGAATTAAGCGGTCTTTCCACAGCCCTTTCCACTACCCTCAAGCTAAGGGGATCTTAGAAAGGACCAAGGGTTTTTTGAAAGGACTTCTGAAGCCCCGGGAGGGAAATTGGGACGTTCGCTTATGGGAAGCTGTTAAAAGAATGAACAGTAGATGGGGGGGGAATGGATGTCCCAAAATCACTGCCTTTTGCCCAACAGCTCCAAGCATCGTTCCCTTACTACGGCGACCTGACGATTCAAAAAGTCCAGCACATTACCCTGGACAACCTGTTCTGGTGGACCTCCCTACTGTAGGGGAAGTAGCACTAGTGCTGAAAACCCCTCTGAAGAAATATGCATGCCTAGCCTCTGATGCTCTAGGGAAAGAGCATTGGATAAATACATGCTGGATAATCCTATCCATTTTAACTCTTTTCTGCCCCTCAGTGGAAGGATTTCTGTTGTTTTTACTTTTACAGAAGAACCCTGAGGAACATGAAAATCATCTGAACCATGATAACACTGGTGATGCTTTTCTGCATCCTACCACAATTCCATGGACAGGATCCTGCTGAGTGGTTGTGGTCTGAAGCTACCCTCCATCCCACTAATGTTCTAGGAGCGTAGCCCAAGGGTGGCCACCCAAACCTAGAGCCTCTAGTGCTGCATGACCCCCAGGTATATGGTCCAAGTGAGTGGGGATGGGATCAGAAGGACTGGACTAGAGCCCTAACTGGAACAATTGGTGAGTCGATTGTGGAAGCATGCAGAAAAATGGAAGGATCTCTCTATGAGAAATCCACCTCCATCACAGTTGCCGGAAATTTTATGGAACCAGATGGGAAAAATGATCGGGATATCCCTTCAGCGAGACTGTGTCCTACAAACAAGTGGGAGTGTGCCAAACAAATTCCCCTTACTCTGTGTTGCTGCCAGGAGTATGTTGGTAATTACACTCTAGGTCGCAAAACGAACAATGTTGCAAGTACAAAGGATTGTAAAAATGAACCAATTGATTGCTGGCATAATTTGACGTTAACTAAACCGACTTAAGTGACATGCCGCTGGCAAAAGAACTTGACCAACCTGTTAGGTTGAAAAGGCTTAGCTCATAAATTTAAGATAGACGCTATAACAAAACCCACGCTGAGTACCGTAGTTACATCCCAGTGGAATAGACGGGACTGAGAGCATGAAGCCCACACTGAGCACCATAGTTACACCCCAATGGGTAGAAGGGACTGAGAGCACAAAGCTGACATTGAGTACAGTAGTTACATCCGAGTGGGCAGAAGGGACTGAGAGTCCCCTTAGTCAATGTGGCCTTGGTCCCAAGCTTTTGTTCACTTGGCAGGTATGGGAAAAACAAAAAGCCTGGCAGCTTCAAGGGGGAGTGGGAGAAGGAATTAGCCGAAGGATTTGTGGAACTGCTTATAGCAAAGCAATCTCCATCAGTGTTTTGACAGATCAGACAAATAAGCGTGAACAGGTTTGTACGCCCCCAAGCGTACAAGACTGTTGGCACAATTTTACATTAACACAAACTGCAGAAGTAGTTTGTCTTTGGTCCAAAACTAGTGAAGGCTTTTCTTTTAAGTTGATAATAAATGGGATGAACCAACCTTCTACTACCACCACTCCAGCCCAAGCACCGCTTATGCTTAGCCTGAGAAGTTTTGAAATTGGACCATATATAATCAGGAAAACTGGTCAACAACACATATTGTTCAATCTGGCACGGTCTCTTAAACAAGTCAAATTGCTGATGATGCAAAACAATGTCTCAGAAATTCAGCCGGCCTGTTTGCCTTTTTTGCGGACTTCCTTTGAGGGTTGGACCACCTGGCTGCAAAAACAGAAAGTCCGTTTTTTCTTTAAAAACAGACACTAAGAGACATAACCGGTGTTTTGGGAACAGGTTTTGGAATTCTAAATAGTATTGATTCTGAAGTACACTAATGGATAAATTGGCTGCCACAAAATGGTTAGAGATTTGACCAAATTAAAACAACCACTGCAATCATCCTTATTGGCTCTGGGAACACAGCAGTGCTTGCTATCAAACATATTACCAGCTTGGGAAAAGGTAAATGTAAGTGATCGCAAATTGGTAGACTGATGCACTCGGTGCTACACAAAACAACCTTTCTTTGGCTCTTAGCTGTATCCAGGCACAATTGTCGATGCAGTCAGTTGCTGCCTCAATGATAAGAGAAGGTGAAGGCAATTTTCCTGCTGAAATTCAGAAAAGAATTTGGGACAGTGCCACTGATTTTGAAAGAGAATTCCAGTCCTGGTGGAACTTGGTGAATTTTACTTTCCACCCCATTACAAACACAGCCACAGCTCTTGTGTTAACCGTACGCAATGCCTCAGTGCATTTGAGATTTCCTATTATTGCATTAGGGCTAAATCATGATGGAGCTATTCCCAATCTTTCTGAACATAGACAATGGGCCCATCAAACTGGTAAAAAATGGCAACATGTTAATTTGGAATCTTCTATTGTCCGAGAACTAGGCTTCATCTGTGAAAGTAATGCAATTACAGCTCAGGATGTTTGTTTGGACACAGAACAAAATATCTGTCATTTTGAAATTCATCCTAACGAGACTTTCGAAACAGTCCTTAAATATATAGGCAATGGGTGTGGGTGCTTTAGAACTGCTTGTGATACGGTATTTGTAGAAAATGCAGTAGTGGATAGTAAAAATCATTCAAATTGTTGCGCTTGTAACTTTACAAAATTGAGGGATGTGATTTTTCTTCAGAAGCTCCAGTTACCTCCCATTACCTTTTTCAATCCAATTAAAGACTGATTCACAAACTATTACTGTCCTAGGGTGACGTTATGATGCTTGTATCCCCATCCGTGTGTTCTGTTGATGCTGGCTATCATGTTCTGTGCCTTCAAGACTGGCTGTGAAGAGCGAATGTTTTGTTTTGGTTTTGCTATCAGCCGCTCCCCCACAGCTGGCGCGACACAGAGACAGGGCAGTACATGGGTGCTGCTTTTGCTTTTTGCTTTGCTTTTCGCTTTGCTCTTGCTTCGGCTTTGCTCCTGCTTTGCTCTTGCTGTTTTGCTCCTGCTCATTAGTTAGTTTAGCTAAGCAGTCCAAATTTTCCCTGGACTGTTTCTCCTTTCCCTTCTTTGGACCTACTCGGACCTGCTCCGGACTGGGACCTGGGAAACACCGAGAGTTTGCACCTTGTGGCCAAGGTGCAGCAGCTACCCCAGCACAGGACAGACTGATAACAGAGCGAGCACTCCCAAGAGAGACTTTCTGAAGTTGTCTACTTTTTCAGAGCGGTGAAAGAGTGGTGCCATCTGGTATTGATCCTTTTGTGTGCTGCGGGGTGCTTTGCCTGTTACAGAAACAGGTTCTTTCCACTTGTTTCCAAGGAATCCTTCCCGACCTGGTTGGGGGGAGGGGCCATGTGGGTTTGTTTTCTGGAGGGTCCACCTTTTGGAGGTTTTCTCCCAAATTTGCCCTAAACCAGGACATTTACCTACTCCCATTGGGATGAACATTACTTTGGTAAAGCAATCTTTGCTTCATCAGGACTTCATTGAAATATTGGAGAAGATCAAGAAGAATAGACAGAAAGCACTGGTAACTGTTCATCACAATGTGAAAGAAATACACCATGTCATAGAGAGAGTAAGAAAAGATGCTGAACACAGGTGGTAGGATACTCTTTTTGGGTGGTCACCTACTGCCACAAGAGTCCTGAACAGTATGTGTCATCCCATCATTGCCCTTTTGCGTTTCGTTTTGATTGGGGTTTTTTAATCAGCAATCTTACTCATTATGAATTGGAGAATGATGAAAGAGTTAACAAAATTGATGTCTGTAATTAATGCACACAACTGGGCTGATGTCCTTTTCACTGTGGACATCTCCAAGACTATTGACACAAGGCGACTACAAATGAGAGGATGTGTTTTGAAATCGTCTTCAATTTTCTTTGACGATTATAAGAAAATTACTTTTGATTTTTGGTGAATTGTTTTGAAAAAAAAATATTTTAAATGAACTGTTGTTGATTTGTTTATTGCTTTATTGCCTTTGATTATTTGTGATTAGTTTCAGATATTTGAAAAAAATGTTTCAAAATAATATGGTTTAAATTACTGTTATTATAGTTGTTTCTTGTTTCCTTACCCCCGCCTTTTTTTATCTTTTCTTGTCCTTCCCTTCTCTCTCTCTGTCTGACGTATTGTCTCTGCTTTCCAGGATATGCTACCAATGTGCGACAAGTATACAACAATAGTACAGAACACTGCTGATGAAGACCCTTTGAAGCCTGTCGTGAGTCACCAGGTGCTGTGAAAGACGGTCTGAGGTTCCCCCCATTTGCCTCACGACCGTCCACAGGACCGATATCAGGACCCTGAGGACCCCGATGGGACCTCTGGCCTGCCAGTAATGGATGAACACCAAAAATCCTGAGGCCCCTGAGCAGAATTCTGGCCTGCCAAGGGATTGTTCACAGCTGTGTCTTCAGTGACTGCTTCTAGCAGGGCCTGCCAAAGGGCGACCCAGCCTATATGCTTGCACCTGCTTCACGACAATAGACCAGGAATTTTCCCACCTCTTGGCCAGATGAACTTGCTGGGGCAACTTGGTAGCCCCCCCATGGAAAATCCTTCCTCTGCTCCACTACCACCGTGAGGCACCGAGGTTGAAGCCCCCCTCCCAAGGACTGAGACTGAGACACCTGTAATTCTGATGCAGGGGTGCTGGCCTGACTGAAGCAGGATGCCTGCTGAGTGTTGCCTAGAGATGTGCCTACAGGACCTAGACTGGTTTCCCCCAGAAAGCAGTCCTGAAACAGTGGGTCCCACTCACTGCTGCTACTGACTTATCCTGCTGAGAACATGGACTGTCTGTACCCGTCTTCAATACCTTTTTCCCCCTCAGCAATTTCAATAGACTTCTTCTTCTTGATTGGATCTGTTCCCCCTCAGCCATTTCAAGATTCTGTTTCCCCCCTCAGCAATGGACTATAATGGAACCTTGAGTTCACCAGGACTTTGAGACCTTCCCAACGTGACTAGGCAAACTCTATCGGCTGGACTAAGAGGACTTAGTCTCTCCATGTTTGGTAGCTATACTCCTCTCTCTTTCTCCCCCTCTTTTTTATTCTTTTCCTCTCCCTGATTCCTTTCAGGCATTTGCTGTGGTCATTCTATAAAGGTGCATTTGTTTGGATTGATACTGCAATCCCCTTTCCAGGTTGTCTGTTGCACTCCCAGATCAGTTAACCAACCAACCAGTTAACCAATCCGTTGGTATGAGTGGATCATGACAATACCTTCTTTCAAGCTGCACTTGGTTCTAGTCCATAGAAGCACACTGGTAGGTAAAAGTAGACTCTAAAAGATAACATTCAAAATGTATTTCCCTTGTCTTCCCATTAAAGCAAGTGAAGAAAGCAGACAGGAGATCTTCACATAACATGCTATGCAAATTGAAAAGATTCTGTCCTTATTTGAAGCAACTGAGAAACTCACACAATGAAATACAGTTCAGACAGATGGAAGGGTCACAGATGATGTCAAATCTGTACTTCCAATGTTTGAATGAAGCAAGATTTCTTGAAGTACAATCCTATACAATGAAGGTGAGTTTGCAGAAGCAATTGAACTGGGTCTGTTTTCTAAACACAATGTTTTCTAAGTAACTGAGGATTCAGGAAGGCAACCTTGGACTTTAAAGGATTTAGAAAGATACAAATACCAAGACTGGCAGTTCATTAGCTTTAACAGTCTCTTCAAATAAGATCTATTTTTAACTTCTTCTTGTAGTAGGTCTGAAGACATTAGGAATGATGCAATAAAACAAAACAAGCAACAAACCAAAACAAAACCAAAACAGCTTTCTCAAAAAGCTTGGAGAAACCAGAGAAATTATGATTTTTAGGGGTTAAGTAGTCCTTTAAAAGTTGTCTCTGGGAAAAGAGATAAAAAAACCACTAATTGACTGGGGAGTATATTCCAAACCTGTACTGAAGCATGTAAGGGACAAGAGCCGGTAATAAAACTACTATGCTGGGTTCATCTGTTAAAAGCATTCCAGAATGGTTGAAATTATCAATCACATAATGTGGGATTAAAAAAATAAAAAAGAAAAAAAGAAAAAAGAAGAAAACATAGAGAAAAAAATATTTTGAAGATGTTTTCCCATTCCCAGATGGCATAACAACTTTATTTCATTTTGTTCCTAAGACTGATTAATAGCTTATGAAGTGTTTTACAATTGAGAGTGAGAGTGTTCTCACTAACTGTACAATTTGGATGGATCTCTTTTACTTTGCACAGCAGCAGATACGGTTTAGCACTCCACAGTTCAATCCCCAAAAGTGAATGGGTGTGGCAGATTTAACCTAACTGGCCAGTCCACCAGAATGCTTAATTATCTTGGAAAATGCTTTGCTCTATCTCATTATCTGGACATGTCTCTCTAGCTCCGCTTTGAGCTCCTTGATCTTTCATCTACAGGATGAGATCCAATTTAGCTTAGCAAGGACATAGCCTTTCAAAACCACATCTTTTATCTTCTGCATTCATCCAAGTACATTTCTACTGCAGGGAACCCTGTGGAAGATCCTAGTTGTTTTGTTTCTCAGATAGTTGTTGCATAAAAGAGCTCTTCTTTTAATTTTTTCCCTGCTAAAGGATAGCCTCTGTACTTAACTGATTGTGATGCTAACTCATTATCATCTATTCTTCAGTCGTACAGAGTAGGCAGCAAAGTTTTCTTCTGAAGACATTCATTTAATGAGAAATGCTGAAGGTCTGACTTTAGTTGCATAGGCCACTGATTGACCGGTTGCAAAATTGTTAAGTCTAGTAAGAGCAGGAAAAGTGTGCTGTTGCTGTGCCTGTAAATGTCGTGTCAGCTGCTGTTGGGATAAAAAGCATGAGCATAAGAAAACATGGATAGAAAAGAAATTTGTTGTGATTTCTGCACAAGAGGAAGTATGAAGCACTTATTTCAGTGGCTAAGACAGTATCATCATTGGGCCAGTTCTCTTCAACATCTTTTGAACAACCTGGACACAGCACTTGAAGGAATATTAAGAAAGTTTGCCAAAGACACTAAATTGGGAGGAGCTGTGAACTAACTCCCTTGAGGGCACAGAGACCTTGCAGAGAGATCTTGCCAAATAGGAGAGATGGGCAATTCTTGCTGGCCGGGAGTCTATGCACAAATCACAAAAGGGGCGGGACTGCTGGGGACGGCGTCTCAAGCTGGGTTTTTTCCAGTAATCAGTCTCATTACATGGTGATGACAATGGGAAGCTGCCAGCAGCTCACGTCCCCAGCAGCAGACAAAGAACTTAATGTTACAACTGACTTGAAAAGTTTTTTGACCAATCACACAAAGCAAAAGCATATTGACAGTACTTCTATCCAATCACTATAAAGACATGTACCTGGGCTTAGAACAATGCTCGCTTCTTTCGAATAAAAGACCTGCTTGTAAGCCTTAAGATACAGTGCACAGAGCTCCGTTATTAAGCTCAGAACTACCTAACATCGCCCTAGATATACTTTGCTGTAGCTTAGGGAGTTATTCTAGACAAGCATTAATACACAGACCATTGTTCCATTTGTCCTTACTTTTCTACTTCTCATCTAATTTTTCTGCTGACAAACCTTATGACTACTGCTTAGCTCCAATGACAGTTCTGCTGTCTCTGAGGCCTTCCTTTTGCAGCTTTCCCAAACCCCTCTGTTTTTGAGGATTCCCACAGGCAATCACCAACCAGATGGAGTGGAACAAGGGCAAGTGCTGGATTCAGCACCTGCAACTGGGCAATCCTGGTGGGTGTATAGACTGGGGAGGGAGCAAGAGGCTGGGAGAAGCACTGCAGAAAGGGACCCAGGCTCCTGGCCAATGGCAAGCTGAATGTGCATCAGCAGTGCCCTGGCAGCCAGGAGGGCCAAGCCTGTCCTGGGGTGCATCAGGCACAGCATCACCAGCTGGGCAAGGGAGGGGATTGTCTTGCTCTGCTCTGCTCTGCTCTGCTCTGCTCTGCTCTGCTCTGCTCTGCTCTGGGGTGGAATCACCTTGGTATTAGAAAGTCCTCAAATGAGGTCTACAAAGACAGGACTCAATGAAATGGCATGCAGCTGAGTCAGGGGAGGTTTAGGTCGGGTATCAAGAAAAAGTTTTTAACCCGAGAATGGCTGGGCACTGGAAGAGTCTCTCCAGGGAGTGGTCACACCATCACAACTGTCTGAGTTTGGGAGTTCAAGGATGGCCCCAGGCAGGGCCAGGAGTTGGACTGATGATGATCCTGATGGGGTCCTTCCAATTCAACAGATTTGACGACTCGATGGTTCTGTCCTGGCCACTCAAGGTATATTGCTTGGTCTCATCAGATTTTGATCTGCTCTTGTTGTTGGTCAGACTTTGTCCCTAGTGGCTAATGATATTTATCACAAAAGACAAAGTGCCTTTTCTCAATTTTCTCAAGCAATTGGAACATGCGCCTTAGAAGCCTAAAAAAGTCTTTTCTTTGAAACAACACTGTAGTGTTTTTCACTGCCCAGTAGTCTTTCCAGATCTTAAGGAGAAAGAAGGCAAAATGAGGGGACGTATTACAATGAATGATTGTCAGTTTTCAGGTTCTTTGACAGTATATTTGTACTTCTACTATTCTTTTCTGTAAAATCATGGTTTTCTATAGTATCCAATTTTCTAGCAAGACACATTTCTGCAACTGAGCCCATCAGTCTTTGTGAAAAGATATTGTCAAAAGTACAAAACATATGAATAGGCAGTGACAAGTGAGGGAAAAAAGGAGTGTGAGAAGCAGCTGCATGATAGTAAAGTGAGACAAGAAGAAGGAGAAGGTGCTCCAGTTGACAGAGCAAAGAATCCCCCACAGTCCCTGGAGGACATCATCATGAAGCAGGTTGTCTCCCAGCAGTCCCTGGAGAACCGTGGAGGAACACAATGGAGCTCGTGGGGAGCTCCATGCCACAGCAGGTGACTGTGCCTTGAAGGAAGCTGCAGCTTGTGGAGGGAGAGAGGGCCAGAAAAGCATCCTTGACCTCTTGGAAGAGTGGAAGAGTACGTGCAAATCTTCAACAGCTGCTAACTCTAATCTATTCTCTTTCCACTTCTTGTCTTAGGTAAGTAAGAAGACAACCCAAGAATTAGAAGCCTAAATTCTTTTGCTTGAGGCTCCCATTCTTTCTGCCATTCTCTTCAAATTTAGTTTGAAGTAAAACTGATGATAAAGTTCTTAAGGCTTGATGTTCAGGCTTTTCAGAAAATAGGGAATGCAAATAACTCTTGTCACTGTCATTTTTTTCAGAGGAAGAAAAAGGGGAAATTACTGGTTTTCAAGGACTTACGGAAATCCATGGGTAACGGTGGTGAGACTGAAGAGTTTAATTAATCTGAAAAGAGAATGTCGTGGAGCTACCTCAGCTCTGTACAAGTTTTTTTACCAGGAAGTCTAGACTTTTAAACAGACTAAGGACACAATAGTTATCTCTGGGAATATTTTAGTATGTATAGTACATTCATCTTTAAATAGTTCTATCTGTTTGACAGTTATGACTTGGGCTTTAATTTTGATGTGAAAAGAAATATTTGTGATTCAGATCATTTCCATTTCTGAAGCATTTCAGTTGTGGACTGTTTTTGCTGTCTCCTGAGGGCGGGGAAATAGTCTTTGTACCAATACTGAAACAAACTAGATGGAAAAATTTGTTTTCCTCATTCTTTTCTGTCTATTTCAACAGGCACAGCAGCAAGACCACTGCTATGAGTCTGAGTGGCCCTTCCACTCCAGGATGACAAACTTGTATGGGCTAGTATGTTATTTGCACCCATTTCTGATGCCGGCTGTTAACTGTTGTGCAGAAAGATCTGTCAACCTTTTTCCCAGGAAGACACTTCTGAATTGCTTCACTTGTCTCTGAAGCAGAGACCTAAGCTGGCACTCCATTTCTGAGATCTTGCTGTGTTAGCCCCCAAACCCATTTCTTTCAAATGCCTTTTACTTTCAACCCAAGCACTTCATTACTTCATGATGTAATCTCTTGTTCTTCATGTTCGGGGGATTGTTTTAGACTGATAAGAACATATTGCAGTAAGCAGGTAGAACATCTATCTTAAGCAGTATCCATCACTTGGCTTTGGTTCATGTATCATAACATCTGCAAGGCATGTCATTTACAATCAATGGATGGGCTGGGGTAACGGGCCACAGGTTTAGGAATCTTTCTCCAATTAATTTTGCGTTAAAATTTAGCTCTTATCATTTCAATTGGGTCTTTATTAAAACAATCATCTATTTATTACCTGTACCACAATGACCAGTGTACCTGTACCACAGTCAACAGTGGCTGAGCATCCTACAACAATTCCAAGAAGAAGAATGGTCTGAGCCCCCAGTGCAGCACAAGAAGTCTGTCATCAAGCCGGAGTCCCGCAGGCGTTTTCTCAGCCTGGAGAAGAGCAGACTCCGGGCAAATTGTTAGAGCAGCTCTCCAGTAGCTGAAGACAGCCTACCAGAAGGAGGCAGGTGAGCTACACAAGGGCACGGAGCGATAGGAAAAGTGTGGATGGCTTTAAAACCTGAAGAGGATAGGTTTCCTTTGGCTATTGGGAAGAAATTCCTTGCCAAGATGGTTGTGAGACACTAGAACATGTTGTGGGTGACCAATTCCTGGAAGTGATCAAGGCCAGCTTGAATGGGTCTTTGAGCTTAAGGCGGTCTAGTGGAAGGTGTCCCTGACAATGACATGCTGGGGAGGACGTAGGTGAATTTAAGGTCCCTTCCAAACCCAACCATTCCATTATTCTATGGTAATCATTCTGTACAGTAGCAGTAAGAAGTTGAAGCTAGAAATAACATATTCATGCTGAGAAACTGCTATCCAAGGAGTTGAACTGTTTGGGTCTCACATTTATGGGCCATTTAGCAATACTATATCTAATATCTACTCCTCGCTCTTTATCATACACACAAGTATTTTATCATCTTTAACGTTTCTGATATTTGGGAATTTTCTTCCCTTCTCTCTCTTTCTTTCTTTCTTTCTTTCTTTCTTTCTTTCTTTCTTTCTTTCTTTCTCTTTCTCTCGTTCCTTCTTTCGTTTCTTTCCCCCACTTCCTTCCTTCACTGCCTTCCTTCCACTATGTCCTTCTTTCTGCCACGTCCTTCTGCCACTTCCTTCCCTCCCTCCATCCACTTTGATGTTAATTTGCAAACTGTCAAATAGTTACAGGAAATTACTCACAAGTATTTTATCATCTTTAACGTTTCTGACATTTGGGAATTTTCTTTCCTTCTCTTTCTTTCTTTCTTTCTTTCTTTCTTTCTTTCTTTTTCTTTCTTTCTTTCTCTTTCTTTCTTTCTTTCTTTCTTTCTTTCTTTCTTTCTTTCTTTCTTTCTTTCTTTTTTTTCTCTTTCTCTCTTTCCTTCTTTCTTTTCTTTCCTTCCCCCACTTCCTTCCTTCACTGCCTTCCTCCCACTATGTCCTTCTTTCTGCCAAGTCCTTCTGCCACTTCCTTCCCTCCCTCCCTCCACTTTGATGTTAATTTGCAAACTGTCAAGTAGTTACAGGAAATTACTCTTCTTTAAATATCATTTTGAAGCTTAGAAATGAATAACAAAATTGTGTCAAAACATGGCATTTAAAAGCTATCTGAAAGTGAGAACTAGCTATTGAAAAGACAAAAATACAAAAATGAAATGATGGAGTGGATGGTTTTAAGGGATATTCTTTGTATGGCTTTGATACAAATGAGGATCTCAATTTTTACACCTTCTAAAAACACATCTTGAAACTTACTACTTTCCGTGACAAAAATATTTCCAAAACAAGCAGATGAAAATATCATCTCCCAAATAGTCATCATCAAGTCCAAAAGATTACCCTGCTTTTACGTAGTAAGCTTTATGGAGATTTCTATTCTCACACAAACAAAGAAGAATCTCTCAAATGACTAGAAAATTTTTAAAAGCAAAATAACCTTTAAGAAAAAAGATCCAAAAAAGAGCAGGGAATTATATACGTCCACACTTGTTACATGTTGGTTACTAATATTGGCTCTAGTTTGTTGGCGAGTACACTTCCCATTCACGCACGCACGCACCCCTCTTCCTCCTGCACACAGATGAGTGATATTGGGTCTCAAAGAATGGACTATTTTCTCTTAAATAAGTTGTGGCTCTCAAAGTCAAAGCGTAGTCTTCCTGGCTCTATTACCAGGATTTTGTTCCGGGAAGGGAATGTGCTTGTGCCTGTTAGAAATGGGGAGGAGGGGACAGAAAGCAAAGCCATTTGAAGACAACCTGCAGCATAACTAAGAACGAAGGGTGCTTCTTGACTGCACAGCAAAAGAAATATCGGGAGTAAAATGGAGGAAAACTTGAGGTGCTGATAGAGTTTCTCCTTGTGACAGCTTTCAAACGTACAGAAAACAGCACTTCCTCATTCTCCTGCCTTTTCAATTCACATTAACATTGGAAGAAAAGGGGTTTTGGACAACGTTCTTTTGCTTCTTGCTAAACACTCTGCTGACACTCCGTGCAACTTCCAGAAAAAGACCAAGGATGCTTTTTGTACTGGGACAGTTTCTCCTTGCGAGACATAGTAGGAAAGCTTTTTGCTAAGATGTAGGCGACAAGAGACGCAGATTCAGAGATACGGAGCTCTCCGAAGGTAGGGGCCGCTCCCGGGCGTCTTTCGGCAGAAGCCGTGCTCCGGATCGCACCGCGACCGGCACAATGCTCTGTGTGCAAAGAAGCGGCTTCTTCGCCTCATGGGGGACGGAGACCGCGGCCGCGTCTTTAAAAGCCAAGAAAAAAGTCGCACAACATGGGGAGTGTGTGTGCAGTTGTCAAACCTAAAGAAAACAGTACCTTAGCACTCTCCTGCCTTTTCTATTCACATTACCCTTCAAAAAGAAGGAGTTTTGGACAACTTTCTTTTGCTTCTTGCTAAACACTCTGCAGACCTCCGTGCAACTTCTAGAACAAGAGCGGAGATGCTTTCCGTACGGGCACAGTTTGTCCTGGCAAGACATAGTAAAAAAGCTTTTTGCTCAGTTTTATGCGACGAGAGAGACAGAAGGCAGAGTAAAAGAACTCTCCGAAACGAAGCCCCCTGCCAGGGCGTCTTTCGTCAGAAGCCGCTCTCTGGAGAACACCGCCACCGGCACAATGCTCTGTGCGCGAAGAAGCCGCTTCTTCGCCTCCGGGAGATGGAGAGAACGGCAGCTTCCCAAAGGCGAAGATGCAAGCCGCAGCACACCGATATAGCGTGTGCAGCTTTGAAATTGATAGAAACGAGTACTTTAGCATTCTCCTGCCCTTTCATTCACATTATATTCGAATAAAAGGAGTTTTGGGACACGATGTTTTTCTTCTTGATAAACACTCTGCAGTCCTCTGTACAACTTTTAGAAAAAGATCGGGGATGTTTTGTGTACTGGAACAGTTTCTCCTTGCAAGATATGGTGGAAAAGATTTTTGCTGAGTGTTGAGCGGCAAGACACGCAGAAGACGCAGATACGCAGCTCTCCGAAGCTAAGTGCCCGTCCCCGGCTTCTTTCGGCACAAACCGCTCTCAGGAGCTCCCTGCGCTCGGCACAATGCTCTGTGCCCAAAGAAGCCGCTTCTTCGCCTCCGGGAGACGGAGAGAACGGCATCTTCCCAAAGGCGAAGATGCAAGCCGCACCACACAGGAACAGTGTGGGCAGCATTCAGACTTAGAGAAAACAGTATTTTACCACTCTCGTGCCTTTTCCAATGATATTATATTCGAAAAGAACGAGTTTTGGACAACTAGCTTTTCCTTCCTGCAAAACTCTTTGCAGACCTCCGTGCAAGTTTAGAAAATGATTTTGGATGTTTTCTATACTGGCAGAGTTTCTCTTTGCAAGATATGGTGGAAAAGCTTTTTGCTGAGTGTTGAGCGGCAAGACACGCAGAAGACGCAGATACGCAGCTCTCCGAAGCTAAGTGCCGGTCCCCGGCTTCTTTCGGCACAAACCGCTCTCAGGAGCTCACCGCGACCGACCCAATGCTCTGTGTGCGAAGAAGCCGCTTCTTCGCCTCCGGGAGACGGAGAGAACGGCATCTTCCCAAAAGCGAAGATGCAAGCCGCACCACACAGGAACAGTGTGGGCAGCATTCAGACTTAGAGAAAACAGTATTTTACCACTCTCCTGCCTTTTCCACTGATATTATATTCGAAAGGAACGAGTTTTGGACAACTATCTTTTCCTTCCTGCAAAACTCTTTGCAGACCTCCGTGCACGTTTAGAAAATGATTTTGGATGTTTTCTATACTGGCAGAGTTTCTCTTTGCAAGATATGGTGGAAAAGCTTTTTGCTGAGTGTTGAGCGGCAAGACACGCAGAAGACGCAGATACGCAGCTCTCCGAAGCTAAGTGCCGGTCCCCGGCTTCTTTCGGCACAAAGCGCTCTTAGGTGCTCACTGCGACCGACCCAATGCTCTGTGTGCGAAGAAGCCGCTTCTTCGCCTCCGGGAGACGGAGAGAACGGCATCTTCCCAAAAGCGAAGATGCAAGCCGCACCACACAGGAACAGTGTGGGCAGCATTCAGACTTAGAGAAAACAGTATTTTACCACTCTCCTGCCTTTTCCACTGATATTATATTCGAAAGGAACGAGTTTTGGACAACTATCTTTTCCTTCCTGCAAAACTCTTTGCAGACCTCCGTGCAAGTTTAGATCATGATTTTGGATGTTTTCTATACTGGCAGAGTTTCTCTTTGCAAGATATGGTGGAAAAGCTTTTTGCTGAGTGTTGAGCGGCAAGACACGCAGAAGACGCAGATACGCAGCTCTCCGAAGCTAAGTGCCGGTCCCCGGCTTCTTTCGGCACAAACCGCTCTTAGGTGCTCACTGCGACCGACCCAATGCTCTGTGTGCGAAGAAGCCGCTTCTTCGCCTCCGGGAGACGGAGAGAACGGCATCTTCCCAAAAGCGAAGATGCAAGCCGCACCACACAGGAACAGTGTGGGCAGCATTCAGACTTAGAGAAAACAGTATTTTACCAATCTCCTGCCTTTTCCACTCATATTATATTCGAAAGGAACGAGTTTTGGACAACTATCTTTTCCTTCCTGCAAAACTCTTTGCAGACCTCCGTGCACGTTTAGAAAATGATTTTGGATGTTTTCTATACTGGCAGAGTTTCTCTTTGCAAGATATGGTGGAAAAGCTTTTTGCTGAGTGTTGAGCGGCAAGACACGCAGAAGACGCAGATACGCAGCTCTCCGAAGCTAAGTGCCGGTCCCCGGCTTCTTTCGGCACAAAGCGCTCTTAGGTGCTCACCGCGACCGACCCAATGCTCTGTGTGCGAAGAAGCCGCTTCTTCGCCTCCGGGAGACGGAGAGAACGGCATCTTCCCAAAAGCGAAGATGCAAGCCGCACCACACAGGAACAGTGTGGGCAGCATTCAGACTTAGAGAAAACAGTATTTTACCACTCTCCTGCCTTTTCCACTGATATTATATTCGAAAGGAACGAGTTTTGGACAACTATCTTTTCCTTCCTGCAAAACTCTTTGCAGACCTCCGTGCACGTTTAGAAAATGATTTTGGATGTTTTCTATACTGGCAGAGTTTCTCTTTGCAAGATATGGTGGAAAAGCTTTTTGCTGAGTGTTGAGCGGCAAGACACGCAGAAGACGCAGATACGCAGCTCTCCGAAGCTAAGTGCCGGTCCCCGGCTTCTTTCGGCACTAACCGCTCTCAGGAGCTCCCTGCGCTCGGCACAATGCTCTGTGTGCAAAGAAGCCGCTTCTTCGCCTCCGGGAGACGGAGAGAACGGCATCTTCCCAAAAGCGAAGATGCAAGCCGCACCACACAGGAACAGTGTGGGCAGCATTCAGACTTAGAGAAAACAGTATTTTACCAATCTCCTGCCTTTTCCACTGATATTATATTCGAAAGGAACGAGTTTTGGACAACTATCTTTTCCTTCCTGCAAAACTCTTTGCAGACCTCCGTGCAAGTTTAGAAAATGATTTTGGATGTTTTCTATACTGGCAGAGTTTCTCTTTGCAAGATATGGTGGAAAAGCTTTTTGCTGAGTGTTGAGCGGCAAGACACGCAGAAGACGCAGATACGCAGCTCTCCGATGCTAAGTGCCGGTCCCCGGCTTCTTTCGGCACAAACCGCTCTTAGGTGCTCACCGCGACCGACCCAATGCTCTGTGTGCGAAGAAGCCGCTTCTTCGCCTCCGGGAGACGGAGAGAACGGCATCTTCCCAAAAGCGAAGATGCAAGCCGCACCACACAGGAACAGTGTGGGCAGCATTCAGACTTAGAGAAAACAGTATTTTACCACTCTCGTGCCTTTTCCACTCATATTATATTCGAAAGGAACGAGTTTTGGACAACTAGCTTTCCTTCTTGCAAAACTCTTTGCAGACCTCCGTGCAAGTTTAGATCATGATTTTGGATGTTTTCTATACTGGCAGAGTTTCTCTTTGCAAGATATGGTGGAAAAGCTTTTTGCTGAGTGTTGAGCGGCAAGACACGCAGAAGACGCAGATACGCAGCTCTCCGATGCTAAGTGCCGGTCCCCGGCTTCTTTCGGCACAAAGCGCTCTTAGGTGCTCACCGCGACCGACCCAATGCTCTGTGTGCGAAGAAGCCGCTTCTTCGCCTCCGGGAGACGGAGAGCACGGCATCTTCCCAAAAGCGAAGATGCAAGCCGCACCACACAGGAACAGTGTGGGCAGCATTCAGACTTAGAGAAACCAGTACTTTACCACTCTCCTGCCTTTTCCATTGTTATTATATTCGGAAAGAACGAGTTCTGCACAACTATCTTTTCCGTATTGCAAAACTCTTTTCAGACCTCTGTGCCAGCTTTAGAACAGGATTTTGGATGTTTTCTATACTGGCAGAGTTTCTCTTTGCAAGATATGGTGAAAAAGCTTCTTGCTGAATGTTGAGCGGCAAGACACGCAGAAGACAGAGATACGGAGCTCTCCGATGCTAAGTGCCGGTACGCGGCGTCTTTCGGCACAAGCCGCTCTCCAGCGCTCACCGCGACCGGCCCAATGCTCTGTGTGCGAAGAAGCCGCTTCTTCGCCTCCGGGGGACTCGGCTAGCAGCAGCTTCCGAAACGCGACAAACAAATATTAACACCACCGGCATTGTGTCCCGGGCGTCTTTCGGCACAAGCGCCGCACCGGAGCGTACCGCCACCGGCACAATGCTCTGGGCGCGAAGAACTCGATTCTTCGCCTCCCGGGATCTGAAAGAAGAAGCATACGCTTAAGACGCCCTTGCCTCAGTTGTGTACAGGTTTGGGCACTCCTCTCGATTAATTGTGCCATTCCTGACAGCAGGTGTCGCTGTTGGTCAAGCTTTGAGTATGCTTAATAAGTTGCGATGCTGGGTGGTCAACCAACTCAAGGTAAGATCAGCGATTTTAAATCAGCTTCTCACTGGTGTAGATACCATTAGTCATTGCACACTGCAAAATAATGCTGCTCTAGCTTTCTTGTTAGCACATGGGCACGAGTGTGAGGATTTTGAAGGAATGTGTTTTTTGAACCTCTCTAACCCTTCTGCAGTCATTCACTGGAAACTCAAACAAGGACAAGATAACATGAAGAAATTGATTGGGAATGAGAGGGTTACGCATGAATGGTTTGAGAGATGGGAAACAACTCGATGGTTGGAAGATCTTGTCAAGGGAACTTTGTTGTTACTAGTAGTCATTATTATATTGCTTCTTGTTATTCCATGCATCATGAAACTGGTGAGCCTCTTGGAAGTAAATACAGTGAAAAGGGTTTAGCTGGTGCAAGATGAAGAAGGGGGAAATTGTAGCAATGTAGCTGAACCTCTTAGACTACAGGGTGCACCAGCCATCCAGCTGGAATATGTTCTTATCAGAATTTTCTCAGAGCCCTCTGGAATTCATCAAGGTTACTAAGACATAAGCCGTGCTAAAAGAAGAAAGAGAAGTTGAGAAACCAAATTCCAAGACTACAAGAACTCGATAACGGGGGGCAGCAAAGCGCCTGGACTGTAACCAAACGTATCTTTTGAGAGGTACACACAGAATGTGTGGACATAACAAAGGCACCAAGATAAAAATGCGGGCCTGGCATGTGCAGAGATTTAGAATGTGTAAGTGCATCGTGTCAACAATCAACGGCTTCTGCTTAATCCTCTTGCTCCGTTGTCCTGGAGTCCTGAATTTCCCACAAGGAAAGCCCTTCTAAAAGGGCTCTGATTTTAATGATCGTTGCTGTCTAGACGATGAATAATGGGAATAGTTCTTTCAAATCCTTCCCTTGCTGACATCTGTAAGTTTCATCTTTTCCTGATTGTACTGGTGGCTATACATTAGTTATGACTAGAAAGGAATGAGTTTTAGGGATATGTGGCAAGGAAATTGGTAGCTCTGCTTCCATTTCCATTGTCTAAGAAGAATTCTGATTAGTTTTGGACTTTTCATAGACCTCTGACTAGATTGCATTTGTCTTTGATTGAGCCCGTAAATTTTAGGCTACTAGGCTTGACCAATGAATAGAAAAGGGAAAGTCACACAGCTTAGGTGGTTCTCTTGTCAACAACTTCTCAATAGTAGGGCGATTTCTGTCCTCAAGTTTGCTACTTCAGCTAGCAGATTATGCTCACTCCAAAAGAAGGTGAGAAGTTTGCTACCATAAATGGTCCGATAATTCTTCCTGCTTCTTTGTGACTCTTTTGTATGACTGGATTCTGTATTATTGGCGTTTGTTATAAAAAGTTGGATTAAATTGCGTGCGTCCGCTCTTGGGGGAAACAGTATTTAGCCAATAACATCTAGGCTTTTATCGACCTGAGACTGTCTGAACGGACCGGACGCTTTAAACACAGTAATTCCTGCTAGTTCCAATTCCATTTTTAGACTCGACAAACCGAATGGTAAACCTGCACCAGTAGGGAGGGACATTGGACTTTCTCCTTTTTAGAGAGAAACTAATGAAAAAGTTTCAGCAGAATCATAGCAGGCTGTAAAATAAGAAAAGCATCATGAAAAGAGGCCAATCCTATCCTCTTAGATATGGCTAGTTGTGATTGGACATGAATGAAATATGTCAACTCTGTGTTCCTGGGTATCACATCAGTAACAGCTACTTCAGCTGCTGTAGTTGTCTCCTAAAGCTAAGAACAGAATCCAAAGAATTGTGATTCCATGGTCCCAATTCACCCTGTGATGGTGACAGGTGAAAAAGGAGTGGAAGGTGCACGGGGAAATTAACTTGAATGGCCTATCTAAATCAGCAGCCACTGATTTCCTGAAAACTTCAACAGGTCAGTTGACCTGTTGGGATTCTTTTAATCCATGGTCATGTTTTTCTTGGGATTCTTGTAACCTTTCCCCATTCGTTCAGCCTTTGCCCTCAAGCCTTTGCTGACATTTCAAGTATCTCAACAAGCTGGAAATGTGTTGTCTTTCTTTATCATGTCATAATTCCCTTCAAAGGCTTGTTTGCCTCAAGTCTTATTTTTGCTGGTTTTCTGCTAGTTCATTGTCAGAGGGCAGCAGGTGCTTTGTAAGAGCAAGTACACAATCCTATAGCTTGCTTTTCTTTTGATTTGGCCTGTCTAGAAAACTGAATGACTGAACATTTCCGACAGAATTTTCTCTCCCCATTATGTTTCACCGGAAGGGCAGATGCAAATCATCTACTTAAACTCTTGGCACGGAAGAAAGTAGTGGTTTGCTGCTGCATATAGGTAGAAGCTTACAAAAGGAAGGCCTTGGGCTGAGGCCCGATACTTTGGCTAAGTAGAAAAGGACTATGGGAAGGTGAGGCCGCTGAATCAGAGGTAGATCAACAAGTTCTAGAATGGTCACGTGTTCACAGCGTGGCGTATGATGGTTGGTTGAATGAATTTTGTTATGGCTTAAAGCTATGGAACTGATAAAGGCCTGAGTGCTTCAAAAGCCTGGTTTTTGCAAAAAAGCAGCTCCCCTCTGCACTTGCCTGGGGACTCTGCATCACTAGGGACCCTCACTCCCAGTTGGCCAAGGAGATGATCAGTAGGAATGTTGCAGAGCTGCTGTGTCCATATGAATGGAATGGCAAAGAGTGAAGCGGTGGGTATTTTTGGGCTTTAATACAATGCTGCTGCATTGGGGCCAGTTTAGTCGGTTTTCCATCAGTGGCCTTTCTGTCTAGAAGTGCACTGCCCAGTCTTTCTAGCATGTGATGCCATTTCCTTCCTGTTGTTTTAATACCTTCCTTCAGTTGAAAGGATGATACAATCTTTACATTTTGAAGATCCCTGTTAGGAAACACTATGCCAGAGGAGTCATTGCTCCCTTTTCTTCTGCCTCCTTTGTAATTTTCAGAGACTCATTTCAAATTTCTGCTAATGTCGAGAAGAATACTGAGACTACTCAGCAGGGTTGACGCTCTCAGCTGCTTTCCTCTTTCATACTGCTTCATACTGGATGTGACTTAATGGCCTGGTTTTGTCATCCGCATTTTGCTGTGATCTGTGAACACAAAAAGAAGTCTTTGTTTTTTGCAAGAACTACCCCTAGGAGGATTTGTGTTCCTTTTGATTTCTACGGTGTTAGCCCTGTTGCAGAAAAAAAGGAGATTGTACCCTCTTCTTGTGCTCTCATTCCCTCCTCTCTGCTTTGCATGTCCTAGTTAATCTACTGCCATGACTCATTTGGCATCATCTCATCGTGCAAATTCTGCACAGTTGCATGGACTTACAAATGCCAGTTGCCAAGGAGCTAATATAACCATTCAAAGATTAAAGAATTGTAGGGCTGGGCAAGTTCAGCTGCTGAAACTGTAAGTGGTTAAGTCATGCCATATTAAAGAGACAGAGCAAAGCAGTTCATCTAGGACTTTCAACTGGACACCTCTGAGAATAACAGCTTGACAGCAATGACACAGCCATCTTCCTAGCTGTATTCCAGAAAGAGAAAAGGGACACCTTCAATGGTTAAGATGTTTGGCATGAGAAAACAGCAAGAAATGTAGCACAAAATACTTGAGCCAGATCAAGTGCGTTTTTCTCGTGAGAATTTTGCAGTTGTTCTTTCTTGTCTGTGCCTTTTCTTTTCACAGAAGACAGGGAGGGCGTTCAATTATTATTGTTCTTTTGTTTTCTATTCTTGGCCTCCCTCTTTCCACCTGCCATTAACAATTTTGCCTTTCTTGACTGGCTTGTCTTTCTTTACTTCTAGAAGGTTGCATGAGGTCCTCCCACCTTGTCATAAACATTCGCATACAGTGGAAAGGAGTAGAAGGTACATCTAAATGCACAAAACAGACCCAGAAAAATAGAGTTTTTTTACAGTCTTCTGTGAGAACAAGATATCTTTGAACTGAGTAATGCTTTAACTTTTAGTCCGCTCATTACTATTATTACAAGTGTTTGGCCTTTAGTACATAGCCTTTGAAATCATCCAGCCCAATATTTTTGGCTAATTTTGTTTTAGTTCTCTCGGGGACTTTGTTTCTTAAGGAATAGTCCAGAGCGAGAGCGTCCACGGTAGAGTTATGCTGCCATAATAAAAGCGTCGTAAATTCTGGTACAGTTTGTGCTGGTAATAGGTCTAGGAAAGAAAGGTTTTACATCTTTTTTGACTTTCAAATGTAACCATTATTTGAAACAGTTAAGAGTTGGGCTTTCCCCCCCTCCAAAATACTTCTCTCTGGAATGTTACTCAGGGATTACACATAAAAGCTCACCCCGTAAAATATGTTGCGGATAATCTGCAGTAAGCGCAGCTTAGCAGCTAGAGATGATTATGTGGGTTAAATGACATTCCTTCCTTCTGCGGTGATGGAAACTCTGTCTACGCAGACATACTCAACAAAAGTTACCATGGCTTAGCTCCTCTCCTCAACTTCATGTGCATTTTAAAACTTTCCAAGAAGGTGAATTCAAGCTCCTTCATTGCTCTGTGCTGGAGTCCCAAGAAAATATCAGTGTGCTTTTTGTCATTTACAGCTGTCATTGCTTAGCTCTTGAACATGAGACTCTCTCATGACTGATGAAAGTTGTCTAGTTAAGAGTGGGTCAAAGACACGCTCCTGCTCTAGAAGGAGATGAGAAGGTTTCTGCAGTCTTTGTCATCTCTACTGCTTGTGATTTCTAGACAAAACCAGTGGGAAGTTTTCTGAAGGCAGTCCAGAAGCTGGCAATATGGACAGCTTACAACCAAACACTTGCTGCACTGCTACCACGGTGATACCAGGAAGGACTTAAAAAATTTAAACGGGCAAACAAAGCAGTTGGAAGGAAAAGAACATTAACCATTATTCCAGTCTTCTAATATATCCTCCTTTAAGTCATCATTTTCATGCAGTTTAACGGCTTGCCTTGGTATCCCTCAAAAGGAATCTGAGACAGAGTAAGCTTTTGAATGCAGTAGATGTGACACGTGCAGGCCAAGTTGCCTTTGTTGACATCAAATGCCAGTTATGCTTGAGCTACCCTTTGCTTAAGGTACTTCGCTTACACTAAGAATTTTACTCATCATTGAGCAAATTTTGCTGTCATGATTGAGTAAATTTTATTCATGATAGAGTGAATTTTACTGTCACTCAGAATTTTACTGTCATGATTGGCAGTGAAACTTTTCAAGGAAAGCTCTGGATAGCAATGTTTGTGTAAAAATAGTATTTTATCTCCTGTATTTGTGTGAAGCAGGTAAGCCTTTTGCTGTCACCAGTGTTGCTTACCCTTTCATGTCATATCCCTCTTCATATCCATATTCTGCTGAAGGCTTAGTAATCTACTTTAACATTGGCACGTGGAATAAGACTCCTTTTCCTTTTTGAAAGCTAATGTCATTTGACCTAGTGACAGTAAATAATTCATTAATTGTAAGTCCCCAGCTAGCATCTTTTACGCATATTCTAACCTTCTAAAGAAGTAACAAAAACACTCTCCAATACTTGACTTTCTTAAGCACACAAAATGCTTCCCTCCTTTGCAGTTGGCATCTGTAAAATGAACCACATCTCTGCAGTATTTTAACGTGCACCATATTTAGCCAAGTAATTCAAAAGAAATAAAAAGCAGCCCCTTCAATTTGGAAATATTTTTGAATTGTTTTTGAACATACAAAACATACCCTTACCGTACGCATTGCATGCAGATTTAATCGTCGTGAAAGCAAACCCTATGTTTCTGTTGGGATAGCACGGTTTTCCAGTTTCCACAATTGTTCTTGGCACAGTTTTCTACTTATGTGACTGTTAGGACACTCACAGGTACTTCTAAGGTACTGTAGTAAGCGGAGAAGGAGGAGAGGTTGTGCCTTATTTCTGGCTTCCTTTGGTTTTCTTTTTGGTTTTCTTCCTCTTGCTCTTTTTCATGTCACCTTTCTAGATACTGTGATTTAGATTTGCAGTTTACTAAGCTGTGTTTTCTGTCTGGAATTCTTTGAAATTCCGAGAGGAACCCCACCGGTAAATATGCATCTTTTTATGATTTGCTAGCTACATAGAAAATCTTCCTGCTGCTCTAAAATGCTTTTATTTGATACGCATTTTTATCACCATTCCAATGGAAAGAGAACAATTCCTCTATTCACTGCTTTTGTACGGGATTCAGTTCAATGTGCGCTAACGGTGCAAAAAAGTCCCGCTGGAAGAAAGGATCTGCATACCAATTGACCAAGACATGTGCTACAAGGGTCTTGGAAAGGTTCAAAGTTTCTCTACCTTTCTGGCAGTCTGTCTTCACAGCAGGACTTGATGAGGGATTTTGCTGGCGTTTCTTTGACAGAAAGCAATAACAAAGCAAGCAAAATGGAGCAGCAAAAGAAGATAGCAGCAAAAGGTACATTATCCCCTCTGTTATTATCATTGTCGAAAGAGATTTTTTCTCGCCATGTTACATCAAATACCTTAGTAGAGCTAAAGACTAGAAAAACGCAGCTCTGTTCTGGTTCATTAAAAGCAAAGCCATCTGTGGACAGAAGTGCCCAGCGTGATGCTGGGAACTCCTAGCTGGTTTCAGTAAGCTGTCTGGAGAACGGCATTTTCGGTGGGCTTTACTAGCGTGTCTGTAAGGAGGGGGAGTTTATGTGCAGCTTTGAGCCCTGAGAGTGCCATAGGCAAAGAGACCCATCGTGTAGCTCTCTGAGCAGCCACAGCACACTGAGGCATGATGGATTACTCCCAGAGTTCACGTGGTAGAAAGGTTTTCTGCCCCCGTGAAGGACGACACATCCATTTTCTTGAATAGAGCCATTCTGTATGTTACAATGGTAACTTGAATTCATCAAGTTTGTGCTATTTGTACAATGGCAGTGAGCTTGGATTCTTAAGCTTCTCGTGTTTGACCTGTTTCCTGTTTCAGTAAATAGCAAAACTTCCAAGGACTGCAGTGACAAGAAGATGAAGCTGCTAGTGTATTTCAAATGTTTGCCTAATAAAATGGTGATTTTTGCACATATTCGCAATGGAAATTTACGGTACCGAAACACCAGCTCTGCTCAGGGCAATTCTGAAATTGACTTGAGCTCTTTTCCCTGTTTCTTAGCAGGTGAACTGAGATACTTCTAGCTTCCAAGGCAAGGCGTTTGACAGCAGCTTCAAAAAGGCCCAGGCTGTTGGATGAAAAGGTGAAAAAACTGAGGGAAATGGGGGGAAATTTCACTTCTGGTTTATGTCATAGATTCAGCCAGATGATCAACAAGCATTAGTTTTATGAGGTACCAGCGTAGTCTTTCACTCTTGCAGATCCCCAAAAGCTTAACCATCCAGCAGCTTCTTCCTTGCAACAAGTGCCACAGCCAAAAGCCAGGCCTGGCCGTCACCTTCTCCTCGCAGCCTACAAACTCTGCCAAACGTACCGGTGATTCTCACTTTCCTTCTCAGCTACATGGACAAGCACATCCTCTCCATGTCTCCGAGTCCTTAGTGAAACCAAACAGCGGTTCACCTTCAAACAGCTCAGTGTGCCAGGACAGAAAGATTTCACTGGCCTGTCCCCTTGCTTTTTCCTTGCAGCCTTTTATTTTCAGAGCACACACCGAGGCATTGCACTTTGCTTCTCAGCTGAGTGCATTGCCATATTGCTGGAGTCCCACACGTCCATCTCCTTCTCGCACTAACTGCTTCTGTTGAAACATGCTGATGTGATGTGCCTTCCTGCTCAGCTATTCACACAGTCACATTCTATGTCCTGCTTGCAGTCTGAATCTAAAAGGAGACGTTTCTGACTATGTCTCACACACACAGATGTACCAGGATGAAAAGGTTGCTTGGACCTTGCCACTTACGTTCAAAAACATCCATTCACTCCACAATCAAGAGACACCTTTCTTTGCTTTACATCCTGCAAACTTCACACACACACACACACACACACACACACACACACAGAGACACGAGAGCTACGCACTTTCTTTCTTTCTTTCTTAGCTGCACACACTCACCTATTTCCCACCTTGACCTCTCTACCACTTCTTCTTCGGCCTTGCTGTGCATGGACATTTCCTGTTAAGATACCCATTGTGTTGCCTATCCCTCCCCCACATTGCCTTGCCTTTCCTACCCAATCTTGCATTTCCTTGTCATTGCTGACAATTCCTTTCTTTTCCCTTGCCTTCCTGACCCATGCATGTCCTTCCCTTGCCCTTCATAGCAACCCAGTGCCTTGTATTGACTTGCTCACCTATCCTTCTTTTCCTTCCCATTTGTCCAGCTCCAATCTTTCATTTCCTTCTCCTTCTCGGACTCTTATTGCCTTGTCTCCCTCTCTTTTGTGTTGCCTGGCAAAGCCACCACTTGTCTGGCCTTGTCCTTGAACCCCTTCCTTGCCTTGCATTACCTTGCTCACCAGTCCCCCACCTGGAATTCACCACCTCTCTTTTTGTGGAATCTCTTCAACATGCATTGCCCTGCCTGCTTCTCCTAGGATTCTCCAGGCTTCCACTGGCTATTTTTTCTCAAGGCCCAGCATTTCAGGAGCTTGTGAGAAGAAGCCTGGAGGAGGCCACGTGCAAGCACACCTATCTGTCCTGACAGCTTTCTTCTGACATCTATGCTTCCATGTCTTGAATTTTGGACACAAAGTTCATCTTTCACCCTTGGGCTTCAGGGGCAGAATGACAGTTCTTTTGCATACAAAGGAAAGCAGGCAACCCAAGTGTCTTAGGTGCAGATTAGACATGACCCATGCAAGATCAAGGCTGGACAGAGCGGTCCGTCCGGGCCGCTTTTGTGTACCAGCAATCTTTGAACGGACCTGCCTCTTGCCTTGCATTGGGCAACCAACCAGTTTCCTTGCCATGCCCTGCTCATTCTCCATTGCTTTGCATTCCCTTGCATACCCATGCCTCACATTTGACCTGCCTGCAGTTTTCCTACAGGGCTTGGCCTTGCCTAGCCCTTCCGGTTACCATTACCTCCTATGCCCAGCCTTGCCTCTAACTTCTGGCACTTGTCTCACCTACCACTCCATTTGCTTTCCCCTCACGGCTTCAGTCTTGCCAACCTGTCCCTTGACTTGCCTACAATTGCCTACACTTGCTTTGCATTGCCTTACCTGCATGGAAGGCAAGGCAAAGAGGGGTAGACAAGGCAAAGCAAAGCCAGGAAGTTATTGGAAGGGCTAGGCAAGGCAGACATAGGCAAGCAAGCAAAGCTAGGGTAGGGTAGGCTAGGAAAACTAGACATGGTACTGGAGGCAAGGCAAAGCCAAGTGACTTGGAGTGCCTTTCCTTGCTTGGGAAGTAAAAGATATGGTGGCAATGTTGGTAGGGCTGATGATAAGGTATCGTGGGAAGGTATAGTACAGCAAGACATTTCTGTCCTGGTCCTTTCTGTGTAGGAGCCATTGTTGGACAGAGTCAGTACCGGACGTGGTATGCAACTTTTGCTCGGTAAGTTCCTGAAGGAGAACAGCAATGCTTTCTCACGGGAAGGAAAGAACTTAGCCCCAGTGTTGGAGGTGCAGATAAGAAGCTGTGTCGTGCAGCTTAAGGGCGGCAGCAACTTTCTATGCTGGCATATTTGGTTTGGAAGCCCTGACTCAATTTGTACAATCATGGAGTCGGTATCCATCTTTGGAAGGCAGTCTCCTTCCTGCAAGAATCCATTTGGTATGTGTTTTCCACTTTCTCAAGGCAGCCTTCTTGAAATTCTGCCAGCACACTTCTTTTGGACAAGGTAAAGAGCTGCGCTGGGTCTTGGTGTGCAGCCTAGCTAGTGCCCCGCACGGGTAATGCCCAATAACAGTGGTCTGACACCTTTGTAGAGGATCAGGCCCTGGATGCTTTGGATTTTGGAGGAGGGGATGCCATTTCTTTTGAGATGGGCTTCTAGTTCCTCCTCCCTTTGGCAAAGTTTGGGTGGCCACTTTGGGTGGTCTCAGTGAATTGAAAGGCTTTTCCCAATAGGCAGTTCTCTGGGTTCGAGTTGTTGAACTGTCAGTGGCAATGCAGAGGCCAGGCCAGGCCTCTGCAGGACAGGTTTTTGTCCCTTGTAGCTTTAGGGACTGTGTGAGCAGTCCCTGGTGCCATCCCATTTGGATCCTGACTCTGAGAGATTGAAGGCTTACCGTGGTACCTAGAGCTGAGAAGGAAAGTGGCGATAGCAGGGTGCACGTTTATAGTTTGATGGGTGCAATTGAAATTGTAGGCAGCAAAGAGCTTTCTCCACCAACAGTTTTGCGAGCTCGGCCAACATTTTCAAGTTTGTTACCAGGCTCTGTGAGAGAGAAAAAGTTTGTTAGGGCAGAAGATCTGGTGTCGGCCTTTGAGTGTGGGGCAAAGAAGAGTATCCACTTGGAAGGGGAAGATCAGTGACATCTTTTTGTCCTGACACAGTTGATTGGAGAGCAGGGATGTTTCTGACTTGGCTGGGTCCTGGGGGTAGTTGTGAGCTGGGCTCGGTGCGTGTCCTGGTTTTGTGAGTTGACAATGCTGTGGTGTGGTTATTTAGAAGAGCGCTGACAGTGCCCAGGAAAAAGACAAGCACTTTTCTAGCCCAGCCCCGTTCGTGTGGGAGCAGTGGAGGGACAAGAGCTCCGCTGTGGATCCTGGCTCTCGGGTACTGACAGAATGGGATCCTGCATGTAGCCCAGAAGGAAGAAGAATTGTCGTGAACGGTGGGAGAAATGCGACACACCATATGCGTGAATGGCAAATCCCGAAGTTTATTGAAAACTCACACATATTTATATTGGTGTTAATGAAGCTTATACATATTGCAAAAGCTGAGTTCATTATTGGTTAAAGCACACTTGGATCAACCACACCTACTTCTACCTTCTAATAATTATTTTGCTTCTATGTTTGCATTCTTCCAGCTTCTCTACCTAAGATATCTACATTTTCTGGCAAGCGATTTTCTCCCCCGTCTTCCCGTTTCAGAGAAGGTCACTGTGACCTTTGTCAGTGATTGGACACTGGTTGCTTAGTTCCCAGCTTGTATCCCCTATCCTTAGCCATCGGTATCACATCGAAATGTCCTTTCTCAGCTAACCAATTATCCAAAAAGCTCTCTACAAAGCATCATTTCATTGTTGGCTGCACAGTTTAGAAGCTTCAAAATAAAAGGCAATTGCAGCATGGCCTCTTCATTTTAGAAAGTTTTCTGGGCCATCAGCTGCTCAACATGTAACTTGCACCCACTGAACTGCATTCAGCTTCCTGGAGATATGCACTTTCCCTCAAGATCTAGGTACCATCTTGCACTCGAACGCTTGAAGATCCCAAACCGCTTCAAAATGTCCAGCGGCTGCTCTCAAAGAAAAAGTCCTACAACAAAAAGGCAGTGCTGGCCATAACGGTCCCTTTGCAGTCTGTCAACCAAACGAAACATACTAGCGATTCTCACGTACTTTCTCAATGATATATATACGTGCATCAGCACATTCTCTCAAAGTGACAGAGACTATCGCTACAGCCAAGCGTTTTCAGCTGCACTTCTGACTGACAGATGTGCCAGGACAGAAGGCATTTGCCAACCTACCCTCTTTCCTGTGCAACCTGACATTGGCAGCGCAAATATTTTCACATTCTTTCATTGTGGCCATGTCCAAAGCAGCTAAAGATCGCACAGGTGGAAGTGTCAAGACAGAAGATGTTCTCAAAGTAACTCCTTTTTTTTCTAAAGAGCTTTTAAACTGCGCACAATGCTTTGTATCTTCTTTCCCACATAGACCTGCCCTCACTTTTTCACACTCACATCTTTGTTGCAAACATCCAGCAGCTGTTTGCGTAGAAAAAGGCTCTAGAAATAAAAGCGAGACTTGGGCTGCACCTTCTGCCTGCCCTGTGTAAGCCACATCAAGCTCACCAGTGCGCTCTGTCCTTCCCTTTTCCGCTGCAACTACCATTGTGTTCTCTGGATCTCGGAACCTAAAGGTAGGCACATTTGTTTCCACAGAAGGGCCATAGGTAGCAGCACAAATAGCTCTCACTGAACTTTAATCCTTACCACTGCCACCATGAGTTTGGTTGGTAGGCCAGTAGGAGTCATGCTCCTTTTACAGCTGGTATGGGGCAGCCACCAGCCCAGTGCTCTGCGACTCTTGTAACCAATCCTGCTTTTACTCTCCCGGAGGGGATTAGGCATCTGTTTCTCACACAGATCATTGTGGCAGCAGCCAACGGCTCTAGTGCACTGCTTCTGCCAAAAGACCCTGGGGCCAGGCACTTACCTTCTCAGCACTACGTAGCCCCGTATTCTGCGTCTCTTGTCGTCCAGATCATACCGCAAAGCGTTTCACAGAGAAAAAATGTGCCAGGACAACAAGCTTGGCTGAAGTGTACCCCTGAAACTGGTGGAAGTTTGTATTTGCACCACATTCAAGGGGCAGTCCTCTTTCCTATACAACCTGCAAACTGCTGTCTGTTCCCAGTGCCCTCTGCCCGCTCCTTCTTACCTTGAAGTACCATGCCAAAGAGGGCTCTGTGCCGAGGTCTCAGAAGAAGAGGGAAGCATATGTGTTTGTAAAGTGGACTGTCTGTTAGTCACTTCCCTCTTCAAAGCAGCGTGTTCCATGCCAAGCAGACAACAAAGCAACAAAAGATGAGTGTGACTCTGCATTCAAATCCTGCAATGTTCCCAGAAGTGAATTTCTCTCTTCTATAGGACTGACTTGTATGAAGTGGCGTGGTTGTTTCCTTCCATTAGAAGGGAAACTCATCTAGCCAGGCTTCATCACCCCCTGCATCTTTTGGGGTAGTTCTTGGAAGAAAATAGATAGCAACTTTTCCACTCCACATGATTCATGTTTCATTCTCTTCCTTCTGTACTTCAGGGAACAAGCTATCAATTCCCTACTCTTTCTATGAAAAGGCATGAAGCTATTAATTAAATTCCCATAGATATAATAAGGAATCAAAGTCTTTTATGCCTGAAGGGCAGGCCCTTATGGTATGAAAAGTATGGATTGTCAAGGGTGGAAGAAGATCTGTATGAAAAGGGAGAAAGCCCAGAAGCATGCAGGGATTTTCAGGTATGAAAGGGAAAACGACATTAAATTGTCAAGGGAAAGAAATTGAAAGAGGCAGGAGGGAGAAGGGAGGCGGAGGAGCCAAATGCTGCCTTTGAGGCAGCTGACACGAGGACCGTCGGCCTCATGAGCAAACAAGAAAACCAAATGAAACTTCACAGCAATCTCATCCACAACTTAGTGGACAAATGTGCAAACCCATTTCTTCATTTATTATGTGTCTAATATATAGAGAGATGTTCTTCATTCTGACAGAATTTTCAGGGAGCAAGCTCGTGTAAGGCACCTGGAACCAATGGTGTATTGGAAATGGCCAACATGCAGAACACGCTCCATCCTGAACGCTACCACAGCAGAATCACAGGATCATAGAATGGCCGGGGTAGACAAAGACCTTAAAGGCCATCTAGTTCTCTGACATGGGCGGGGACACCTTTTACTTGCTCAGGTTGCTCAGAGCCCCATCCAGCCTGGCCTTGAACACCAGGTTGGGGTGTCCATAACTTCTCCAGGCTCTCTGTGCCAGTGCTTCACCACCCTCACAGGGAAGAATTTCTTCCGAGTATCTAATTTCAACCTGCCCTCTTTCATTTTGAAGCCATTGCCCATTGTCCTGCCTCCAGAGTTGCTAATGAAGAGTCCCTCTCCTGCTTCCCTTCAGATATTGGAAGGTGTTGTGAGGTCTCCATGCAACCTTCTCTTCACCAGGCTAAACAGCCCTCATTCTCTCAGCCTGTGTGTCATGGCTTGACACTGGGACAATGCCAGTGCCCCCATGAGTATACTCTCTCCCTGGTTTCTGCTGGGAGATGTGACCAGGAATAAGCAAAGCAGGCTCCCACTTAGGAAAAAAAAATAATTATTAACTAAACTACAAGGGAAAGGAAAAAAAAAAAAAAAGAAACACACAAGGAAAATGAAAACTTCACAAATACATCTCCTCCTCCTCCTCCCCAAATTCCCAATACAATACATCCCCCAAATCATCGACTCTCGGTCCAGCACCACCCTTCAGAATACTCAATCCTCAGTTCATCAAGAGGAGAAGGAGTCCTTCTTGTGCCAATGGTGACCTCTTCCTTTCATGTCCACTGCTCTCACCACTGAACACAGACCAGAGCTGCTTCTAGGGTCGACTTTTAAGGATGCTTCGTCCCACTGCAAAAAGGCACAGTCTCAACTTTGGGACATCTGTCCCCCCCATATTTTTCACCCCCTGGGGCCGAGGGGTACCCACACCGAACCCTCTTGGTCCTGAGGCATTGCCTCCCCCTAGAATGCAGTCCCTGTATCACAAGGAAACATGGCTCTGTCCATGGCTACACACAAAGAGTCCAGCATAAGCTACTCCATCATCTCTTCCACCTGCGTTCTTCTCTATTTCTCTCGTGGCCCATTTCCTCGTATCTCCTCTATATCTCTCTTCTCATTCAACTCCAGGAGGATTAGCATTTTTCCATCATCCAAGAAAAGGGTTAAAAATCTGAGGCTCTGTCTGTCCAGAACTCCCATGGCTGCCCTGCCAGGCACCTTCTTGCACTCCCCTCTTCTCCTTCTCGCCCGGCCAAGAACAGGCACCAGCTCTCTCTCTATCTCTCCTGGGGCGGGGTGGGGATGGCTGCCCGATGCCTCTCAGTGCTCCTCCACCCTTCCATCCTGCAGGGGCCTTCACCTCCCTTCTGGCCAGGGACCCAGCCTACCTCACCCAGCCGGGGGGCTTCCCCTGCCCCGCCCAGCCCGCAGCCAGGCAGGGGAGATCTGAACCTTTCCCTGACCGGAACCCAAGAGAGCCTCCCAGGGGAGAGCCCTGCTTTTAACCCTGTTTTCTCAGAGGCACATCCAATGTCCCAATGGCCACATTAGGTGCCAATATTAAAATCTGAACATTTATTGGCCTCACCACAGCATCCCAGAAAACACATTTCCTGTCAAACCACCACACTGTGGGATATGCTCTTGTCCTGAATACTGAACTGCAGTATTGTCTGATGATTTTTTGAATCCTTTGAAGGCATTTTGAATTCTTTTTCAGCCTTAAATTAGACTAAATAGCTTTGATTTGTGGGTATTGAGCAACAGAAATCACTGCCCTGGCTTGCCTTTTTTACAGCTCCTTTCCGTGGGAGACTCGCTGCAAACGTCACAGCTGGTGAGACAGTGGGCACACCATCATTCTGAAAGAGCTTTGCACAGTAAACATAGAGGAGGATTAAATATTGAAATGCAGATGACAGGAGCTGCCCAATGGACTCTGCTGGTGGCAATCAAATACTAGTCTAGTCTTTTGAATGCAAATAATTCCTCCCAATGAGGCCAGACAGGCTTGTTTGCCTTTGAATCTGAGCATGTGGACAGTAGTGGATGGTCTACAGGTTGAAAACAGTGTAGATACTTCTCCTTTTTTTCAATAGTGGCTCAGAAACTGAAAAGGCAGCTATAAAATGGTGGTAAATACATCCCTACAGATTCAAAAATGGTTGTTCTTAAGTTGCATCTCCACCATAACAACAAATTGTTAGAACTAAAATACAGATGGGAATTTTATAGCTTCTCAGAAATGAAGCAGGAATTGGCCAATGGGCCTTAGCAGTAGCTACAAGTTTTTCAGCATGAGGCATCTCAAAAGTATTTTAACCGTACAGAACTTTTCTGTACTTTTGGCCTTTTATCTCAAGGATGCATCAAAAAAAAAAAAAAAGGAAAAAAACCCCAAGAAAAATAAAAAATAACAAACCCTACCAAATATATATATATATATTACATGACTAAGATAATAAGCACAATCAGTAACCTATATAGAAACAGAACCCATGGTTTTTAACTTTCAACCTTGTCTTCTCAACACACTCTCGAAAATGGAATTGTTTCCCTATCTGCCTTGAAACATTTTGGAGCAAAAAACACTCTAAGGTCCTGATAGGTGTTTTGGTCAAAAATCCCTTCTTCTGGTTTTCTGTCCAGAAGCAGAGTAATGGAGGGGAAAGCTGGTAGCTGGCCAAAGGAGGTAGGAAGAGTAATCATCATCCACAACACTGGGGCTAAAGAAATTTCCACAGAAAATTACCTGCCTTATTACTTGCTCATGTGGTGGGTTGAAAGCTCAGAATCTGTTTCCATGTTTCCCATCCCTTGAATGTTCTATTTCACAGAATTCGAGCCCCTCAAACATCAGTCCTGCCAGAACAGCCTGCCATGTGCTGTCATAGGGGATCTGCTGATGCCCACTGACTCTTACCAGTCTAGTGCTCGTCACTGTTGCAGATCAAGAACTACTGAATAGTTCTGATTAATGCTCTTAGAGTGGTTGAAAACAAGGAAAGAATGACTAGACATTTGTATGATCAAATCCCCTGATGGAATAAAAACATGCCAGGACAACAAGCTTAATAAATGTATTCATTGTCATAAGAAGGGAGATGAAGGGTCCAAAAGATTACTTGCATACTTACTGTTCTAAATCCCTTGTTATCTGGTAAATTGCAAAGGATGCCCGGCTTTCACCAAAATGCAAATCAGATTAAAATGTGAAGCCTTACACTTTACTGGATATAAAACTTCATCATCCATTTTTAAATCTTAGAGATTGCGATGTTGTCCTGGTTTAGGGCAAATTTGGAGGAGAATTTCCAAATTAGGGCCCCTCCCCGCAACTGGTTCGGGAAGGATTCCTCAGAGAGAAGTGGAACGAACCTGTTTATTTAATAGGCACAGCACCCCCCAGCACGCAAAAGGAACAATTCCGGATGACACCGCTCTGAAAAAGATGACAAATTCAGAAAGTCTCTCTTGGGGGGGTGCTCACTCTCTTCTCAGTCCCTCCGGCGCTGGGCCAGCTGCTGCAGGCCACAAGGTGCAAACTCTCGGTGTTTCCCAGGTCCCAGTCCGGAGCAGGTTCAAAATGGTCAGTAAAAGGAAAGGAGAAGTGGTCCAGGAAGAAATTTGGACAGTTTAGCTAAACTAGCTAATGAGCAAAAGCAAGCAGAAGCGAAGCAAGCAAGAGTGAGAGAGAGCAAAGCGAAAAGCAAAAGCAGCAAAAGCAAAAGCTGCAGTCTCTGTGTCCCGCCAGGCTGATAAGAAAACCAAAACAAAACATTCCCTCTTCAGAGCCAGTCTTAAAGGTACAGAACATAATATCCAACATTCACAGAACACGTGAATGGGGATACATGCATCATAACGTCACCCTAGGACAGATGTATTTCCTATTAATACCTTAATATTAATAAGGTTTAGAGCTGGAATTCAGAGGGAAAAGAAAGCTATTTTGAATTCATTCTATTCAATCATCTTGTCTGGACTGTCTCTTCCTGCTTTTCACTTCTGAAACTCTGTATGAAAGGCATAGAGTTCTGGATTAATTCTTTTCAACAGTTTCCCCTGTTATTCTTCTTTCAAGGCAAACCTGAAAAATCCACACTTTCTTTCCCAACCACTTCTAAAATTCCATTGAGAAGCAAAAAAAAACCCCATCAAACAACTAAATCTCTGCTCCAATTTGTAGGAAAAACCCCCATGCCATTAACTGCTTTCCTAACACTTTCTTTCTCTTGTATTAATATGGCAACCTTTTCTTGCTTTTATAGATTAGAACCAAATTCTTAAAGCTATAAGGAAACACAGGTTTACTGTAGCTGATTCTGAGATACAGTAGTCCAGCAAGGAGTTCAGACCTCAAAAGAAGAGTCTGTACAACAAGATTCAGCACAACGTTGAGACATATTAGCTATTGTTCAAGAAAAGCCGCCAAAATGAAACTGCTTAGACTTCTATACTATCATGGGTGCCTGCTTCCAGAACCTGACCTAAGTTGCTGGAAACTAGCTGCAATATGACTGCAAACAATGCTGCGAATGTAGGACATTGTTATTCTTCTCTTCCATTGAAAACCACAAGTGGAGTTGCGTCATTTTCTTAAAAATTCTCTATTTCCTTCCAAACTGGTAAAATGATGATAAATAAAGTGTTCTGTTCATACAGTTTAAATCTAATAATGTTCAAAATGAAAAACAAAAAAAAATTCATTCAGATATGGTCTGCAATAATAGAGCCGAGAGAAGATGAACCAGTCTGGCCTACAAAATAAAGTGAAGCAGAATTTGGGAATTTGGAACACCTTACGATGTAATATTTAAAGAAAAAAAAGAAATAAAATGTAACCTACCCAAACTCAATCAGTGATGCACCGACAGAGAAAAAAGAACTCATTACTACTAATATTTCTTTCATTCTCAGACAAGAAGTTAAATTATCCTCTTGAATGCACGGAAGATTGTTGCGAAAGACAGCAGCCTTCTTCTTTACAACATATTCTTCAGAACTCCAGGAGACACATCATTAGAGCTATGAGGCTCTTTCTCTCTGTAAAACTTCCAGAGCATAGCCACTATTATATTCCTTTAGAGATCCTCACCGCCCTGGGCGACTGGTGGATAGTCTACAGCTCCAGTACATCAGCCAGACGCTCTGCCTTATTTAGCATGGCTACTGCAGCAAGGACATCATCTCTACTGGCTTTCTATCCAAAATATATGCAAGGCACAACAAAGAATATACCCAAAACACTGAGCACAGCCTATGGCCTTCAAAACAAAAATCTCACAATGGCAATACTGGATCTTCTGATCCAAACCATCGGGAAACATTTCTTTAGAGGCGAAAAAAGCTCCTGTTGATTGTACAAAAAATAGTGATGTAAACCAGAGTTGCATGACCCAGTATTTCTATTGAACTGGAACTATTTTGATCAATATTATGCATCCATTTCTTTTCAGGGCATTTGGTAAAAAATGTAAAGTATAGTTTAAAAGGAATTATTGGATGCGTACTAAGTACTAGGGATTAGTTAAGGTGTTGGTTTTGCATGGCTTGGTTTTTGGTGGGGAGGGAAGAAGCCAGCCACAGAAGTGAATCTTTTGTGAAAAGCTCCTAGAAGCTTCCTCCATGCCTGGCAAAGTGAATCCCTGCTTGGCACTAAGAACAGACATGCTGCTAAGCCAATTAGACAAGCAGTAATATATTTAAGAAGGAAATCAAAACTGCGGCCAGTTAACTTTTAAGTTTGCTAATTTTCTGGTTGGCACCTCTTCTGGTTTGAAAGCAAAACCAGCAAGAGATGCTGTCGCTGTTGCAGTGCGTGTTTTTGATTGTAATGCAGTTTGAGTAGTCAGTTTGATAATACTTCCTGTTTTGTGCTGTTGGAGCATATTTTATTATTAAGGGATTGTTCCTTTCCCCCCCATGTTGTTAGTTTTTGCCCTAGTTGTCCATCTCCCCAAAGACCTGCCCTTTTCTTCCCTTTTCCTCCTCCCACTGAATGTCAATCCCTCCCCAAGCCTGCCCCTTTCTCTAGAAACTTCCCTATCAATTTTATACTCTTCAAAACCCCATTGGTTTGTTTAAGTTATTCTCCTCCCCTGTAGTCCCCTATTGGTTTAAACATTGTATTCCCCGCCTTGTGGTCCACCCCCAGTTGCTCCCAGTGTGTTCAAGATTGTATCCTCCTCTGGGACCTCTCCCCATTTCTAAGTTGATGTATGCATTTGGGTCAGTGTCTTTGTGTCCCTGACCCTCCAGGGAAGAAACTCCTTTGGAAAACATGCAGAAGACCTCTCCCTGTTCCTTGTCCCCGCCCTCGGCGCAGTCCTATCCCCAATGCAGTCCACCTGTGCCATAGAGCAGCTGTGCCCTACAGCTGCACCCTGGATTTGACAGCTTTCTGGGGGCAGCCCACTCTGGCTGTTGGTGTCAGGAGCTAGTCAGTCTGAAGAAATCCAGCATGGCAGCAAGACTCCAAGTCAGAAATACAATTTATTAGGAAAAGGGGAAAAACCAAATACATGCAATAATACAAAAGAAAAACCACGGACAGAATACAACCTGTCACCCTGCTAGTTAGGGTGGTGGCAGCAGTCCGGATGAAATGGCCTTGTTGAAGTGGTGATCCTGTAGAAACCATCTGGTAGCTCTTGTCCTCTGAAGACCAGTGGGTGAGGGTGGCCGTTCCTCTAGGAAGCCAGTGGAAAGACTGCTTGTGGTGTCCCAAAACTCAGATTATATCCAGCTGGGGATGCTTAGCTCCTGCCCCCTGGGCAGAGCATCTTGCAATGGGCTCAAATTGTTCTGAGTCATGCGGTGGTTCCTTGATTAGCCTTTAAACAGAAATGGCTCCTGGAGGGAGTCATCTCTGAATCATGTGGCAAGACATGGATGGCCCCGTTAAGAGATAAGGAGATAAGGAAAAAACGATGCCCCTCCCGGTTTCAGCAGCTCTTGAGGTTGGGAGCAGAAAACATTTTTATATTGTAGCCTAGGACAATACAGGATGAATGCTTTTGCATTTGCAGGAAGTTTGTGTGGATTTGAAAAGCATCCTTATAGCAGAGGCACAAAAGTATTCTCATACCCTTTTAAATCATCTTCAAACCAAGCAATTCTCACAATAAGGTAGCGCATGAATGACTTGCAAGTGAGTTGAAGAAACACGGCAAAGATAAGTAGTGTTCAACTGCAGAGAATCGTTTAGGAGAATAGCTGACTAGTGACAGCTCTGAGCAGAAGAGTCTGTGGCTTATCCTGTGGGAGCAATAGTAAGACATTTCAATTGAAAAACCCCATTCATTCCCAAGGAGCAAACATCAGTAAAAATAAAAGGTCAAGTAAAGACACCCTAGTGCTCTTCTTATCAGAAGCATGTTCCTCCATATGAGAGTATTTAG
This sequence comes from Agelaius tricolor, assembly GCF_023055355.1. Lineage (NCBI taxonomy): Eukaryota > Metazoa > Chordata > Aves > Passeriformes > Icteridae > Agelaius > Agelaius tricolor. The sequence goes on along the minus strand of NW_027269297.1, from coordinate 5,840,268 downwards.
GAAAGGACAGTCCATTCATAAAGAAAGGTGTGCCAGTTAGAAAACCTGTAGAACAATACAAGACAAACTCACACAATATACATCCTCAAATGCAAAATGAAGAAATAATCATTTCAAGCTTCCGTGGAATTAATTGCATTTTATTTGTTCTTTTCATTTCAGCTGCTCTCAAGTTATTTTTTAAGACTGAATTTTATGAATTCAGCAAAGCTCTCTTTCTGAATGTCTGCATACCCCTATAAAACACTGAGGTGACAAAGAGAACGGCAGTGGAAGGAAACCTGGTCCACCTCCCCCTCCTTGAAGCTTTAGGCCAGCGAGTGATTAGAATTTAGTCACTTCATTTGCTTTACCAAGAGAGAATGTTTTCCAGCCTTTATCTTTCCTTTTGGAGCTGATTCACTTTGTAGTCATAAATTCTTGACTCAGTTGGTGAGAAACGATGGCATTACAGCCGTGGATGTTAAAGTGCACTGATGGGAAATGAAGTTTTCATCTTCAGGTCCTTGCTTCAGTAAATATTCCAAATTCATCAGAAAGAAAGTTCCCAGACCAGTAATCCCCACTCAAATGACCTAATTCAAATAGTTTGTAGGCATAAGAGGCATCAAGCAGGTGCTGTCATCTGTTAGGGGAATACGCAGCCAGTACATGATTGTCTAGTTAGGCGGCAACAATTTTGGAAAGAATTTAGTTTTTTTGTATTGCAAGTGAATGGTCAATACATTTTATTAGTGGATACGGGTAAAAGAATGTCTTCTGCATCCTTTCAGAGGGGAAGCTTCCCTAGATCTAAAGCTGCTCAGCTCCACGATAGGATGCTTTGTCTGAAAAGGGAACTCAAGTCTTTGTCCTTTTGGATTGCTTCCATAGTTTTTCACTCACTCTTCAGGTAGCTGTTAATATGTTCTGTTATCCCTTGCAAACTTTTATGGGCATAGTCACTGAATTGGTATGTATTCCATGAAGTCCACAGGCCCTGTTGAGATGCAGCCACAGGTCTCAAGGGTGTTAGCAGATGTTATTCTGAGGCCACTCCTAATGATTTTTGATGGATCATAGTGACTGAGGAAAGTGCCCAAAGACTGGATGAAAGCAAATGTCACCCATCTTGGAAAAAGGCAACTAGGAGGACTTGGAAAAGTACAAGCCAGCCAGCCAGCGTCATTTTTATCCCCAGGAAGTTGATGGAGCAGCTATTGCTGGAAAGCATTGCCAGGCACATGAAGGAGGACAAAATAACATAGTCAGCATGGATTTACCAGGGGAACTTGATGCTGAACAACTTTTTAAACTCCTCTGATGAATCAACTTGCCCGGTAGATGAAGGGAATATTGTCTGCCTGGGCTTCAGGAAGGTTTTGGACATTTATCTACGTGGCAGCACACATACATCCCAGAAGTGTGCAAAGAGGAGGGAACCAGTGTCTTTTCAAGGATGCTCAGTGAAAAGACAAGAGGCAGTAGGCACACACTGAAATACAGGAGATTGCCTCTGCACATCACCAAATGATTTTTTACTGTGAGGGCGACTGAACCACGGCACAGACTGCCCAGAAAGATGGTGGAGCCTGGATCTTTGAAGACATTAAAAGTACACCCAGATATAATCCTGGGCAAGAGGCTCTAGGTATCCTGGTTTAAGCAGGGGGGTTGGACCTGGTGAGCCCCACTGACGCCTTCCACTCTCGTTCATTCTGTGCTAGTGAATTCTCTTAGAGATGCATTTCAAGCACTGGCATGACAAAGATCTGTGCAGAGAGAGATCCAAATGGACATGGGATCTAAGTTCCTTAAGTAGTGCTCAAGAAGAATGCAAAACTCTGGGATAAGTGTCTCTTCCATAACTGAATCCCTTTCACGGGAAAATTCCCCAGCTATAGAAAGATCTTCTGATAGGCATGCTTAAGACTGACACTGGCTGAGCAAATTTCTCCCTATGTGTGTTTAAGACCAATTAGGATCTTCACCAAGAGTGTTGTCAACATAGTCACAGAATGTATATTGTTAAGAAGGGACAACTTACATCAGAATGGCAAATATTGGTCCACAAAATGTATTAATGTATGGGAACTATCTACTTGGGTTGAAAATAAAAAAGAAAGAGTTAGTCTTTATTTATCAATTCCATCGCAATATTGATGAGGTAAGAAAAAGACCTTAGTCCTTAACCTTCTTAACTCAAGCAAAGATTTTTAAAAATTCCTTGTAAAAAATGTATCCTAATTATCAGACTATGAAACAATTTTAGTTGGGAAAAAAGTTCCAAAATTGTGTAGATAGTGGTAAAGAAGCCAAGAAAATAGGTAAGAAACAAGAAGAGAGCAAAAGAGTCAGCTTCAGTCTGCAAGCTCGTTCTAGAAGTAATCTGGTAGAAAAAGGAACCCCCAGTTGAATTTCCAATGTATTCATGCACTTGATTCAGTAACTAGTCAATGTAAAAACCAATCCTTTTGTACAACTTCTCCCAGCAACAAAAACCCCAACAGCTTGACACCACCATCATGCCTGTCCCAGATGTATTTTAAAAGAATTTTCCTTTCTTGAAACTCTATTTGCATAAAAGTTGCAAGACATTGGAGGGATTCTCCACATTCTCATTTCTCCATGTGGCTTGAAAGTCTATTTGATAAAATATGCAACAAAGCATATGATTTATAAGGTAGGGTAAAATGGATGATTTGGGAATTGATCTCTTGTTGATATTAAACTTCATATCCACTCTCTGTGAAGTTTCTAAAAGAAATGATGGAGCTGAGGCATGAATCTGCCACAACAAGTGTTAAGCAAAGATACACACTCCCCTTCACATGCCCCCCTTCCACACACACCTAGGCCCACACAGAGGTCAGCATAGCAGATGATGAACACCTTCTTTGGCACTTCATGAAATCCTAACATGAGGAAGTGTTGAAATACAGAGATTTTGTCCCGTGTAGAAACCCATCCCATGTATTTTATGCTGTAATTCTTCTCTCTTTTAAAATTTGCTATCTTCTGCATAGTTTTCATTAACCTGTTACAGTAGTGAAAATCACAGATCAAGGTAATGTTGTAACACTTTGATTTTACCCCAAGAGCTGAGGGAAAACTTGCTCCTATACTTCAATCTGAGTTTCTTCTAGATTCCAACTTTGTTTCTCTACCATCAAGAGTCTCCTGTGTTGCTGCTCAAAGCCCCATCCAACCTGACCTTGAATACTTTCAGGGATGGGACACCCACAACTTCTCTGGGCAACCTGTTCCAGTGTTCCAGCACCCCCACAGTAAAAAAAGTCTTCCTTTCATCTAATATGTGTCAGAAGTATTAAATCTAGGCATATAAACTTTGAGGAAAGGTTTGAAATTCTTTTGATTTGAATCACATTTTATATGAATACTGACTTACAGATGACTAAAATATGTTGATGGGCATTTGAGCTGACACTTTTTGAAAAGGTGCATGGAATTTAAAATTAAAACCAGTACCATTAAAAGCTTTGTGCCGTTTTCTTTTTCCTCTGGTATTCAAAATTGCATATATCAAATATCTGTGCTTCGTACAAAGCTCTTAGACACTCTCAGAAAAAAGCTTTTCTTTCAGACTAAGTTGCAGTTTACGTAGAACACTGGTACTAGTGAAGGTTTTTCTGGGCATAGGAGGAACACCTTCTCATTGGATTTGTGTGCAGAATGCATTTTATGCAAACTGGAAAATTGATCCCAGCTGTGTTCTAGTCATCATTCTTACTGCATCAGGCCTGAAGATTCTGTGAAAAGTAGCCAGTGGACCTTGAACATAGCTCATGTGAAACAGATGAGAGGCGATGGAGAAGTTGAGGGAGAGAATAAAGAGCATATGGCCCAGTACAGACTAACAATTGTTTGGCACCCTTTAAAGGCTGTGTTTGACAAGCAGGGCTGAAGCAGGTCTGCAAAATATCCGGGAGATCAAAATCCATTGAAGCAAATTGCCCTGGCCAGTCACTTTGCTGCCGATAATTCACTCTCCATAGCAGCTGATCAGGCCTAACAATGCTGCTGCAGAAGTATTGTGAAAAAGGTAGGCATATTTTCACAGATGCAGGGGAAAATCCCCTTGGATGATGGCTCCAAGGGATTACTTGATGGAGCAAGTTATGCACCCTTATCTACCGTGCAGTATCTAAGTTGGTGAGTTCACTATCTGTCAGCATCACTTTCGAAAATAAATGTTTGATCCACAAAACAATATTTCATATGTCCTGTCTACCTGCTTCATTTCAACCAATGAATAGGCTACGTTCCATCAGCAAAGGGTTTATGATCCTATGTTTCTTTAAACTGTGATAATTCTTTATTTTTTTCTAGATCAGACACTGTCTATTCATAAGATTCAGATGTCCATGGCAGGGGTGTAATTAAATTCACATGTTAAAAAATAACCTTGTTCTTGTTATCTTTTTATTAAATTACTGACATGTAACATCCGTCTGAGAGCTGAAGAAAACCCCTTCATTTGCTGTTTGCCAAGTATCATCTATGTGATACAAATTCTAGTTGAGAAATCACACCCGTACATTGCCATGTAACACTACTAGTAATGCTTTCACAACCTTTTCTTCATCATTAGGTCTTTGGTGAAGTGAATGATTAGAACATAAGCAAGGGAATTTGTTCAAGATGCTCCAGAAAGAGCTGTGGTCTGTTCTCTTCTTTGCTGCCTATGTTAGCACTGAGCTGCAAAAAAGGAAAGATTACTAGGAAAAGTGTTACTTTCAGTCTAAACTTGTAAATGATGTTTGGAATACCCTGTTAAATGACAAGGTGCTCTTTTAAAATATGGCATCTTAAGGGAAAATGTCTGCTTTAAAAAGGTTTTGAGACAGTTGCTTCTGGAAAAAAAAAAAAAAAAGAAAAGAATTGGAGGCTTCTAAGGTCTTTAGGCATACTATTTTGAAGATTGATTCAAACCACAGTTTCTTCATATAGGAAGAACAGAGGACCATAGATGCAACCCATTTGAAAATGGATTTCTATATGTTTCTGGTTGGGATTACCAGGCATCATTTCTTGTGAAGTCGAGGGACTGCAGTTAGCACTCCAATAATTTCCTTCCCTGAAATTCATCTGCATTTGGTCCTTTTTCCAGAGTCCCCATTTATTAGTGAAGGTATACTCTATCTATGCATTAGAATATTCCATTAGAGTGTGTGACTCATACTTGCTAGTTAAAATTAGCTGGAGCGGAATGGATAGTTACAGTTGCGTGTATACAATAGTCTTATTTTGGCAAGTTTTCTTTAGACAATGTTGAAGCAGCACTAGCAAATAGGAAGTACAGCTTGCAGCAGGGAAGGACACTCTTCTGCTTTCTCAAGTTTCCTGTAGTTAAATAGATGCCAAAAGGCTTTTCCTAGTACTACTACTGTCTTGTAGGAATACTTGATCTAATCCTATCTTTGATCAAATTCCTAATGGGTTACTTTTCTACAAGGCAGAACATTTTTCTTTTAATAATATGTATTTTGTAAGGTGGAGACATGAACTTGTGCACCAGTCACGTGGACTGTACTCCTTATTAAGTTTCACAACCTTCTTGAGAAAATATTGACTGTGTGTAACTTCAAAAGGAGAATTCTGGGCATCTTCATTCTATTGATGTAATTGTTTTTCTGCCATGCTGGTATTGTTTTCTATCATTTTTACCAACAGAAATATTTTTCCCTGACACCTATGGAAAAGACCTATGTTTACTCAACAGTGCAGCGTCAGTCCATTGTTTAGAATGATTTCAACATGGTCCCAAACATATCGGACAGCTAGACAGCAGAGGTTAGCAACAGGGAATGGGAGTAACTTCTGAACCGTTTCAGTAGATTTCCCAGGAAGGGCTTGCTTTCTGCCACTGCAAATTTTCCCAGAGATTTTGTCTGGTGAAGAGTTGCATCAAAAGAGTATTTTTGCCCAAACCTTGGGGCAAGCTCTGTCTCCGATTTACTAGTGAATGCAAAGAGGGTGAAAGTGCTGCTTCAAAGCCCTCTGTGCGCTTTCTGTACCAAGAGGGGGGGTGACCCCAGAAATAAGTTTTGATCTCTCTTCAGAACACAAGGCATGTCATCACCTCATTCATCTTCTTCTGGGACTCATAGCGTCTTAAGACTAAGAAGCTCTCTTGCTTGCTGAAGTGCGTTCAGCAAAAAAACCTTGTCTCATCAGCAGATTTGAACACAACTACAGTCGAGTCAATTCCAATGCTGGCAGGGCAATACTCTACCCCACTAGTAACATGCCACTATTAGAAGACTGTGTAAAACGATTTTTGTACAAAGTAATCGGAGGGAAAAATAGAATTGGGAAGAACTGCACATTGTTCTGGAAAAAGCCTCCTGCCTCAGTCTTACAGACATCATTTGCTGGTATCATTTTTAATAGTTGGGGGTTTTTAAATTTTGTAGAAGAAAAAATATTACTGCACCTTTATGTTTCCTTAATAGAAGTGCAGCCATTTCTTAATAGAATAGAAGTAAGCCATTTGGATATGTACAAATGGTCTTTTCAAATACATATGCTATAGCCCACTGTGAAAGTAATTAGCTATAAAGAGAAATCTAAAGGTTTAAAAAGATTTTGGAAGAAAGTAAGTCTAAGGTGATAGAAGAAGAAGAAAACAGCAGTTTTCTTCTGGTGAAAAAAAAAACAAAGGGAGGACCTTGTACAGTGGAGATGTATTATTTGACTTATTGACTGAAAAACTGAGTAGGTTTGCTATTGCCAATGGTTTTCATTAGGAAGGAAGAGATTCCTTTGGCAAAAAAAACCCCTTCAAACTGACTTGACAAAAATGTTATGACACTTAACTTCACCAATCCTGAAGACAAATTCTCATCACTTGATCTGGAAATCATGATGGTAATGGAGACAAGGATGTCTAAGCCATGCCATCAGGAACATAAAAAAGCATTAGAATGCAGGTAAGACTGAGCTCCTGAACTAGTGTGAAGAGAATGCAACAAAGACATTTTCCTTTAAGAGTCTTCAGGATGGAGAGCAGATCAAATTTTTTCATGTGAAGTATTTCTGAATGGAATGAATCTTCAAAATAACATTGTTTTCCAAAACCTGTCTACAGGATCTCTTACCATGATACACAGTTCCTATGAATAGAAAAAGCAAAGCACTTTTTTCCAAACTGTTGTGCACTCTTAAGCAATCTACAATAAAAATAGTATTTTTTCATGCTGGGAATGATGTGAATTACAAAAAAGCCTTGTAGCACACTTGGCACTGTAGTCTCTTGATTAGCATAGCTTTTTATTCATCAAACACATTTCACATTGACTATTTTTCTCTTTTAAATAACGGCGTCTTTGTACTTATGCAGCATCCATGAAGAATTTCTTGGGTGTTATTTTGTACCTGATCCTAAATGGCAGGTTCTGCATTCTGCCATCTGTCTAGCTTTCCCATTTGATGCAGCTTCTGAGAGGTATTTTCAGAATCGAGGACTACTTGCAAGAATGATGCTAAATCCATGCATTTTACTCCTTGGTTAATGCAAAACTATTTTTCCTTTACACTTCAATGAGAACAGGAAAATAATGATGGTGAGTTCAATCCTTAGAGTAATACAAAGAGGACTATTATCATCATTAGAAACCAAGCAAGGTGTATTTATTGCACATGCATTATACTCACTGATGCAAATTACCCTGTAAATTCAAAAGGAATCTGTATCATAGGAGTGGATGGACTGTTTCTATTGATATTTTGCTTAAAGCAGAAAATTAATTCTTTTGACAGCCAACTCATGATTGCAAGCTCACTTTCAACTACAGCTTTCAAACAGAAGAAACATGTCTGTTCATAAAACGATACAGTACAGTACACAATAGCAAGTCAGGTCATAGACTTTGAAAAGAAAAAAACAGATCAAAGGACAGATTCATTCACATCTACAAGCCCTCAAGAGTGTACAGGTCAAATGTCCCCAGAAAACTAGGCTGGTGGCGCAAATTCTCTATGTTGGCACCAGCAGAAGCAGCTGCTATCTTTATAGGATGCAATCTTGCTTACATCACCCTTCAGAGCAATCTTCTGTACCCCTGCCCAATACACCTTCTGCTCTATTCCTTGGACTTCACATTTGCATTTCTACAGAGTCCTGTCCTGCAAACTGACTCAAAGTTCAGGTAATAGATTTCCAAGATTTAGAAAGGTTGTGTGAGGTTCATTTATTTCATATTTCATTCCATCTAAGCAAACTGTAACTTTCTGAAGTGAAATATTTTGAGTATGTCACGTGTATTTTAATGTTAGCTCTGCTTCACATTAAAACTTCTCACAGACCCCTGTGATGCCTTGCTGCAAAAATATATAGCTGCCAAGAGTGGTTGTGGGAAGTTAGAATTGCCAGAAAACCATACAAACAATCTAACAATAGAGCCTTGGATTTCTGAATATAATTGCACCATGTAAAGTCAAAATATAATATTTAAATGATTTTGTATAATGATGAGTGTGGGCTAGAGAGAATCCAGATAGAATTTTATTTTTTTAAACAGTTCCGGGAAAAACATGGCCTTGACTTGGAAGTATAGCAGGAAATATTTTTATACAGCATGAGTTCTCATTACCTAATCATATGATTTGTAGACCTGAATTGGAAACCAGGAAAGAAACAAAGAAAAATATTCAAGCTATAAAAGATGGGAGTTTAAAATTTTCTTTGTATTTCTGATTAAAGCTATTAGGTAGCTAAATGGTCACCCATTATTTTAAAAAGCATCTGGACATTAAAAATAGGTAAATTTCTGCGGGACTTGGATGTCAGCTATTCCTGAAAAGCTTTATTTCACTGCTTTCCAACCCTGAATCAATCCACTTAAACGCAGCTGTATTTCAGATGCTCAGTGGAACTGTCCATGTAATGCAGATAGTTGACAAATAATCTGCAGAAAAAGCTAGATCGATTTGAAGATCTTTTCCTGTAAATGGTATTCACGTTATTTGTACAAACACACAGATGGGATTTCTGCTGTCTTCTTCAGGCCACTTCCTCCAGAGAGCTCTCCATCAAATCTCTCTAGTTCTACTCTTCTGGTGATCCAAAGTCAGCACTGGGATGGTCCAACTGCATGAATTACTGTCTGCTAGAGGTGCACCCTGAGGGCTTCTGTGTGCAGCATCACGTGAGCCCTACTAAAGTCACCCTGTTGGTATAAACTGAGCTAGCTGGACCTTAAGGGACAAGATTGTGCACTGATATTGTAAGAGAAATTAGGTACTAAGAAGGAGGCTGGAAGATTTAAATATTTCTGCCTCCAGCTTAAGCAACACTCAATCTTGGTCTTTATCTGAAAAACTAGGTGAATTAACCCATTTGGCATTCCTATGCCAAAAATGTCAGTAATACAACAAGAACCGTCAAAAGAGTAACAATTCCAATCATTACTTTGTAAAAGTAATTCATTGGAAGAAGTCGGGAAGAAGGATGAAACATGCCAATATCCTACCCTGAGAATCATTCTGTTGATTTGCACAGGTTTCTTATTATATACCCATCTAATGCATTGGACATGCATGCTTGTGATGACACAAATACTTGCAAAGCTTACCTGATAAACCATGTTCTCTTCAGACAACACAACATTTCTTGATGGTTGTGTTTGCTAATTACATTTAGACTCAATGTTCTTCAAGGTCTTTTCCAACCAAAGTGATTCCATCATTCTCTAAATCGCAGACCCTGCTTGTCTTGGTTTAGGGCAAATTTGGCAGCAATCCTCAAGAAGGGGTGATTTATTAAAAATATTGATCTAGTACTGATATCCAACTGTGACGGACAAAGGCTCCCTAACAGTTCAAAATTAGAAAGTGTATGTCTATTGCAACGCTGGGCAGCGTGCGGGATAGCTCCCAAATACACACTGTGATTTAGAGGTGATAACAGAGTCTTTTTATCTATACAAGTATTGAATACCCAAAAGACAAATACATGTTCATAATTTAGGTACATCCCATCATTCCTCACTTCGTATGGTAATTAGTTCAAAAGCTATTAAGCACGCGTAGTTTGTTGCTCAAAATGAATCGGTGGTCCCTTTCATGGGGAGGGGTTCCAAAATGAGGAAATAAATGAAGTCTTCCTGCTTCTGAACTTTCTACATTTTCAATGCAAATATGACAAATGAACCCATTGGTAGAACTCCCATTCCCCATCTTCAATTGGTTTCAGAACAGAGGTGGCCACAAAGTGCAAGCTCTCAGTGCTCTCCAGGTCCCAGTCTGGAGCAGGTTTGAACAGTTCCAAGAAAAGGGAAAGAAAAAAAGACAGTCCAGGGAAAACTCTGCCTCAGCCAGCTAAACCAACTGAAAAGCAAACAACACTCTGTTCTGCTCCATCAGTGCCCAGACAACACAGTGCAGCACAGAATGTGGAGCAGTGTTGCTTTTAGAAGAGTGAGTGCAGCCTGTGATAACAAACTCCGTGCTTCTTCTTCTCCCAACCTTTGCTCTCAGAACCAGTCTTGAAGGCAGAGAATAGAATATCCAGCATTAACAGAACAGATGGCTGGGGATACAAGCATCATAAAGTCACCCTAGGACACTGCTCTACTGAGATATGTCACCAGACTATGCTAAGACAAAGTTTTGGAACTGCTAATTAAAATTCTACTATCACAGTGAAGCTGAGGAGGAAAGACAGCTCACTCCAGTTACCTTGTGGCATGCCAATACTTCCTTTCAATCACAATGGTTTTCGTCTTTAAGTCCGTGACATCACAGGCATAATTCAACATCTTTTGGGCAGGAAGGAAGATATTCTTCTTCTCATTATACTGATGGGTAAGCTGAAATGCAAAGCAGTTAATTCAAAGTGAAACAGCGATAAAGTCAATAGTAAAACTCACCACAGTTTTGTTTACCAACCCAAGTCCTTACGATCCCAAAATACAAGAACAGCTGTAAAAGCCTTGTGGTTTCTTAATTTTTTCCTATACCTACATGGGAGGGTAAGGGATAAATGATCCCAAACAATGGTAATCCACAACAAAGCATTCTTGACATCATATTCAGCTTTTGCATAGTGAGCTCTTCACCTGATCAAGTTATTCCATTGCAATAGTTTGGGGAGTATCTTAGAGGGCTGGCTGTTGTTTGGTTTAAACCATCTTGATCATTCAGGAACCCAGTAGCAATGAGAAAGTTCAAAATAAGATAGTGCTACGCAGTGATTTTCCTATATGACAGATGTATTTCTACAAGACAGAAGGCTGACCTAATGCTTCCCTACAACATGGCTGAAGTGGCATCCTGTTCCCCATAGGTTTTTCTGTTTAATTTTAGCAGCTTTCTTACTAGATTAATGAGCTGAACTAACTCAAAAAGGAATCAGATAAGTGCCAGAGCTTTAAAACAAACAACAACAACAACAAAAAGGATGCAAAATGGTGATTTGTGGGTGCGTTTGAAAACAGAAATTTTTTTGTATTTTTCATAGAGACATGGCATTCTCTAGAATGATATTGCTCCAACGGTTTGAGTTTGGTTTTCTTTTTCCCCCTCAATTGTAAATGTTATGCATTCTTTTTGGCTATTTCAGTAAATAGATTTTCTGATACGTGTGAAAGACAGTCTAAAGTTCCCCTCATTTGCCTCACGACCATTCCCAGGACAGACACTTGGACCCTAAAGACACCGATGGGAATTCTGGCCTGCCAGTAATGGATGAACACCAAAAATCCTGAGGCCCCTGAGCAGAATTCTGGCCTGCCAAGGGATTGTTCACAGCTGTGTCTTCAGTGACTGCTTCTAGCAGGGCCTGCCAAAGGGCGACCCAGCCTATATGCTTGCACCTGCTTCACGACAATAGACCAGGAATTTTCCCACCTCTTGGCCAGATGAACTTGCTGGGGCAACTTGGTAGCCCCCCCATGGAAAATCCTTCCTCTGCTCCACTACCACCGTGAGGCACCGAGGTTGAAGCCCCCCTCCCAAGGACTGAGACTGAGACACCTGTAATTCTGATGCAGGGGTGCTGGCCTGACTGAAGCAGGATGCCTGCTGAGTGTTGCCTAGAGATGTGCCTACAGGACCTAGACTGGTTTCCCCCAGAAAGCAGTCCTGAAACAGTGGGTCCCACTCACTGCTGCTACTGACTTATCCTGCTGAGAACATGGACTGTCTGTACCCGTCTTCAATACCTTTTTCCCCCTCAGCAATTTCAATAGACTTCTTCTTCTTGATTGGATCTGTTCCCCCTCAGCCATTTCAAGATTCTGTTTCCCCCCTCAGCAATGGACTATAATAGAACCTTGAGTTCACCAGGACTTAACCTTGAGTTAACCAGGCAGGGCCATTATCTTCCCAACGCGACTAGGCAAACTCTGTTGGCTGGACTATGAGGACTTAGTCTCTCCACATTTGGTAGCTATACTCCTGTCTTGGTTCAGGGCAAATTTTGAGGAGAACCCCCAAAGGGGCTCCTCTAGGAAAGCAGATTCATTTGGCCCCTCCCCTATGAAATATTAATCCCAATATTACCGGGTGGGACGTGCCTGGGCTCGTCTGACCCTTGCTGCTGGGCCAAAGGCGGCAGCTGTGATGTTTCACCTCAGAGATACATTTGGCCGGCTGCATCCTGCAGCTAGGCACTCGCAACAAATCCAGGCATAGTAGAAATTCAGTTGACCTCTGGTGGAAAAGGTTCAAGGGACGGTGAAGAGAAAAAGGAGAGGATTCTGCTGTAGAGTTCTAATCCAGAGTTTATTCCAGGATGACAGACCTCTGAATCTTGTAACAGCTCCCAACAGAATCCAGACCGCATGGTCCCGTCTCCTTTTAAGCCCGGGGACAGGGGCAGGGGAAGGCACAGGTGAGCCACCAACCAGGTGGGAGGAGGGGAAGGCTCAAAGGATAAAGACACTTGGACAGGCCAATGAGCCCGGACCTGAGGGGCATCTTTTGAACTTCTGCCAACCACACCATGACCCTGCTGGAATGTTAACATTGATGGACAGCACTTAGCAGGAGGGCAAAGGGGGAGGGGAAAGGACAGGTTTCACCTATCCCAACACCTGAGGGATTTTCCTGTTTCCTGAAACAGGAAATGGCGTCACACTGCAACACTCCCCCCAACCGGTCCAGGAGAAAATAGTTCCTTGGAAAGAGGTGGAAAAAACCTGTTTATTAAACAATAAAACCTAAACAATATTGAACAATAAAACCCCTTGTTGCTCCAAAAGAGATGACAAACTGAGAAAGTCCCCTCCCTTGGGTTGCAGTTCAGCTCACACAGGCTCTTATCAGTCCCTCCGGTGCTGGAAATGTTGCGGGCCGGGCCCGGCCTGGTGGGCCACAGGTGCTAGCTGCCGGTGCTCTTCTGGGTGTTCAGTCCAGAGCAGGTTTCAAGAGGTCCAAAGAAAAGGGAAAAAAGAAAAGAAACCACAGTCCAGGGAACTTCCTTGCCTCAGCAAGCTAAAACTAACTAAAAGCAAAGGAGAGCTCTGTCCCACTGTCTGTTCATCCCCAGACAACACAGTCCAGGAGCAGGAATGTGGAGGAGTGAGTGCAGGGTCTGAAAACAAACTTCTGCTTCTTCTCTCCCCCCTTCACTCTCTGCAACAAGTCTTAAAGGTGCAAAACTTATGATGCAGCATAAACAGAACAAGATGATTGGGGTTAAAAGCATCATATAATCAGCTTAGGACAACTCCCTCTCTCTTTCTCCCCCTCTTTTCTATTCTTTTCCTCTCCCTAATTCCTTTCATGCATTTGCTGTGGTCATTCTATAAATTTGTTTTGATACTGCAATCCCCTTTCCGTGTTGTCTGTTGCACTCCCAGATCAGTTAACCAACCATCACCACCCCCATTGGTATGAGCGGATCGTGACATTAAATTGGCATCATGGACAGGATTCTGATCGACAGAAGGGTCTGCAAGGCTGTTTGTAGTCTGGAACAGGGGAAGGACGATTTGCTTCAGCCACACCTAGCCCCTCATCGCGAAAGGGTTGAACGAAGCTGGAAAGCAAGGAAAGCTCTTTGAATTTCCCACAAACTGCGCACGCCCAGGTGAAATACGCCCCCATACTCTATTGAGGGTTCTGTCTTTAGAATTTCCCAAAAAATCTCTTAGCGCAAAAGGGGAAACTGTTTTTGTTTATGTGTGAATTTGGACTGTCTGGGAAGGAAGGGACAACTTGAAGGAACTAAGCAGGGCCTCCCAGGGAGATTTGGTCTCTTCACCCAGCCAGGGAAGCAAAGGGGAGCACAGCAAAGGCTGTGAGATTGTCTAACTTAAGTTTGCACCTCCCTGTCATGGTTTTGGTCCCTTCATAAAATGACTGAAAACTCTAGCACAAAAGTTACAGCTGAATTTTCTGCTCTGCTTGCTAAATAGAATGCCAAGCCTTCTCCAAGGGGGGAGGTTTGGGCAGAGAACAGCTGGTTTAATTTAGAAAATGTCATAGATAGAATTTGTTCTTTACAACATGAAACAGAAGTTAAACTGGGCAAAAATAAGACCATCCTCTGCTCAGTTTTGGCAGCTTGTCTCACAGCAGCCATAGAAACCCTTTTTAAGCAAAGAAACGAGGAAATAGCAAGAATAGATTCCCTTCAAAACCTAGTTGAAATTTTGCAGAAAGAATTAAAGGAAGATAGAAATGAGATCTATATGTTGCGAGCTGCCCTTAGAGAGGAATTTGCTAAGAATTCACATCATACTGATTCCTCTACAGAGCCAGAGGAAAAGGAAACTCCTGACATGAAACAAATCTATCCCCGTCAGGAACTTGAGGCAGTAAAAAATTGGAGAGAATACTGCTGTCCTCGCTTGAGACCCTTGGTTCAAACAGAATAGAACTATCTTAATGATGAGGATTGTTGGAATGTTGGGGGACATAAGACAGATGATGCACTTTGGACCTGGTTAACATAAGAGATTTGAAAACAGGATGCCTTGGCATAAACAAACGGAACTTTGAAAATTCGACCTGGATTGCAAGAAGATTAAATCAAACGGGTTTACTGGAAAAAGAAAATCCCATTAAACTCTGCAAGCAAGAGATGTTGTTATATGCGTAAGTTTGTGTATGTGATTTTAACCTAATCATTGTAGTACACATTACTAGTCTCCCTGCAATGGTATGTAAGTGCTTGTATCCCACAATCAAATTGGATTCTGATTACCGAGTGGGTCTCCCTGTCTCTCTGCATTGCCGAAAGAGGATCTTGACCCACCTATCACAACTAAACAAATACCGTTCAGTGCTACCGAATTAGCTAAGCTGTAAAAAGAATTCGGGCACCTCCCACAAGAATCAGAGACAAATATGTCCTCCGAGTGTCCCTCGATGGTGGAGATCAAACTAAATTAACCGGAGGCCAGTGGGTACTGGGGACATGGAGCCTTCTTCACAACAGGAGATAAGGAGGTAAGCGTGATGCATGGTCCCTGACACAGGGTGCGTCTTTCTGGGCCGGGAGAATGAATCCTTTGGAAAGGGGTGACCCCCTGGCAATCGTTGACACCACCGACCAGCTCTTAGAAAGTGTCCACAAAGCCGCCTGCCTGCAAAAGATTCATGAAAAGAAATTAGTTCCTGGTTTTGAATGCCCAATGCAATTACCTGTGAAGCCAGAACTAATGACCGATTGAACTCGTGGGCTTCCAGAAACACTTAAACATACAGCAATGACTCTACAGAAAACCACAATGGCTTTGAATCCTGTAGAAAGACTAGATAAGATTCCTCAGGAATTCCCCTGACCAAAGTGGACCTAGAGATCCTGGCTTCACTCCCTACTCTTCCCCCTCACAGCCCTCAGCTTCTCAATCTGATTCACCTGCCAGTAGCCATAAAGTTTGGACATGAGCTGAAGTTGCAGTAGATCTGATTAATTATTGTAGACAAGATGGACCTATAAAAACCCCGGCATAGAAATCAGAAAATAACAAAGGTGTTTGATTTATTGGGGCTCCTGACAGTGAAAATATAGAGAAAGGAAAACAGATCTCTAACTGCCACCATTGGTGGTTGTTGGGAATTCAAAAGTGGGTCCCCAAAGAGGTGATGGATGGTTTGCCCCTTGATAAATTGCAGAAAAGAATAAATAATTGGCACCAGCGAAAACCGAATCCATTGGCTCAACCCAGTGCACCCCTCCCTTCTCAGGGACAAAAACTAACCCTCCCCCAGCCTCTCCCACAGAACACAGGCAGTGAACCAAAACCAACAGGGTTTTCGGGAAACAAATCTCTCTGCCGCTTACAGGTGGGCAAAGGGGCGGAGCGTGGGTTTATTTAAGAATGCTCACTAAAAATAAATCAGGATATATATTAAGCCCAGCTATCACGGGCCTCCACAGGCTACTAGTAACCTTTTTGATTGACATTGGGGCTCAAATCTCTGCACTAACAAAAAAGGATGCCCAGAGGTGTGGAATTGTTCCAACTAAGAGACAATGCTGTGTTCTTAATGCTCTGGGAACTACAGAATCTATGAATGTTGCCTTAGCCAAACTGACGCTCCCTGGAAATGAGCATCAACTAGTCATCAAAATGGTAATTGGGAACATTCCAAATAATTGATTAGGAATGGGTGTCCTTGCTGGGAGGCAGTGGGAAGACTCTGAGGGATTTCTGTGGTCTTTTGGCACACTGCCACTTAACATTAGGCTGCTTCAAACCGCACCCTCCCTACCCTATAATCAAACAACTCATGTAAAACAATACCCTCTACCTTCTGGTGCCAGAGAAGGTATCAAAGCGGTTCTACAGGACTTGAGAAACCAAGGGGTAATAATTCACACACATTCTCCTTTTAATTCACCGGTATGGCCAGTCTGAAAAGCCAGTGGAAAGTGGAGATTAACAGTAGATTTTCGCAGGCTTAATGCCAACACAGACCCTCTTACAGCACTGGTCCCAAACTTAGCTGAATTAATAACATCAATTCAAGAAAAGGCTCACTCAATCATGGCAATGGCAACTATGGATGTCAAAGACATCTTCCTTATGATACCTATACAGCCAGAAGATATAGGGACCATTTTGCCTTCACATGGGAAAGGACGGCAATACACTTGCACTAGGCTTCCCCAAGGCTACAAACACTCCTCCACTTTGGCCCACCATGCTTTAGTTGAGGAATTAGAAAAAATACCCAAACCTGATCCTGCTGATCCTGTAGCTGATAATCAATACATTTAAGACACTCTGGGGGGGGGGGGGGGGGCGGGGGGGGGGGCGGGGGGGGGGGGTGGTGGGGAGGGGGGGAAGGATGAAATAGAGGTAGTAGGGAAACATCAGCAGAAAATAATCTCTCACTTAAAAAGTCTTGATTTGCAGATACCCGCAGAGAAAATTCAGAAACCTTCTCAGGAAGTGAAGATTTTGAGAATTTGGTGGAAAGGAGGCATGACATGTATTCCACCCGATACCCTAACCTCTTTAGATCAGTTTCAAAGGCCTGAATTGAGGAAAGATCTCCAGCAAGCTCTAGGACTATTGGTGTTCCGGAGAAAACACTTCCCAGATTTCTCAATAATTGCTAGGCCGCTTTTTGACTTGCTGAGGAAAAGGATGAAATGGGATTGGACTCCTTCTCAGGAAGAAGCATTGCAATTACTGATTTTTGAGGCAACAGCTCACCAAGCACTAGGCCCTATCCATCCCACAGATCCCTTTCAGGTGGAATGGGGATTTGCCTCCTCAGGGCTATCAGTACACATTTGGCAGTGGGGTCCCGAGGGTCCAACGGGGCCTCTTGGTTTTTATTCCTGTGGTTTCAAAGATGCTGAGAAAAGATACACTACCTGGGAAAAGGGGTTGTTTGTAGTTAGCTTAGCTCTCCTAGAAGAGGAAAAAATTGCATGACAAGAGCTTTCTGTATTAAGAGGGCCTTTCAAAGTTATCAAAATCGTCACTAATGGGAGCCCCACCCCTCCCCCCCACCTGACGGGGTAGCCCAAAGGGCCTCAGTTAGGAAATGGTATGCTCAGATGGAAGGCTATTGTAATACCGTCTCAATAACGGAAGATGCTGCTAAAAATCTAACAATCCAAGGCACTGAGAGCCTGGTTAGCAGCCAAGATAAATGTGCCTCTGTAATCAAAGCTGCCCTTCCTTTCTCCCCCGAACAAGCAGCAAGTTCTTGGTTCACAGATGCCTCTGCAAAACGGGAAGGGAAGGTATGGAGATCTAGAACAGCTGTCTTACACAATTCATTTGGTGAAAGAATCATTACTGAAGGGGAAGGCAGCGCTCAGGCTGGGGAACTCATAGCTGTTTGGAGTGTTTTCCGATGTGAGGCACAGAACATTTCTCTTGCCTGCATTTACACCGACTCTTACGCAGTGTACAAAGGTTGTACCGAGTGGCTTCCTTTCTGGCAGCAAAATGATTGGGAAGTTCACAGAATTCCAGTGTGGCAAAAGGAAAAGGGGCAAGAAATTTTAGATGTTGCAAGCCAAGGAAATATTGCTATTGGTTGGGTAGCTTCTCAGCAAACAGATGGAAATCCAGCAGGAGAGTGGAAGAATAGAGCTGATGAACTAGCAAGGCTCAGCCCCCTGAAAAAGGAACTCATTCCTGAGGACTGGGATCAACTATTAGAATGGCTGCATGGAAAAAGACAGCACACGGGTGCGAAAGATTTGTACAAAGAAGCTCATGCTTGTGGTTGGCTGGTTACCAGGGAAATGTGTAAAACATGCGTATCAGCCTGCGAGCAATGTCACAGGTGACTGGAGAGACATCCTTGAGAAGATGACCCTCTGCATTTAAGAAAGGGTAAAGGCTTATGGGACGCGTGGCAGGTAGACTATATTGGCCCCTTTAAGAAGTCAGGAGGTAAACACTTTGTGCTAGTAGGAGGAGAAATTGTATCTGGGTTGGTTCAAGCTGATGCTTTGAAAAGAGCTACAGGTGATAATGCGGTTAAAGCTTTGCAGGGGTGGTTTGGAACTTTCCCAAAGCCACAGGAAATTCAATCTGATCACAGGTCCCACTTCACTGCTAGAGGTGTACAGCATTGGGCAAAAGGTGAAGGAATTAAGCGGTCTTTCCACAGCCCTTTCCACTACCCTCAAGCTAAGGGGATCTTAGAAAGGACCAAGGGTTTTTTGAAAGGACTTCTGAAGCCCCGGGAGGGAAATTGGGACGTTCGCTTATGGGAAGCTGTTAAAAGAATGAACAGTAGATGGGGGGGGAATGGATGTCCCAAAATCACTGCCTTTTGCCCAACAGCTCCAAGCATCGTTCCCTTACTACGGCGACCTGACGATTCAAAAAGTCCAGCACATTACCCTGGACAACCTGTTCTGGTGGACCTCCCTACTGTAGGGGAAGTAGCACTAGTGCTGAAAACCCCTCTGAAGAAATATGCATGCCTAGCCTCTGATGCTCTAGGGAAAGAGCATTGGATAAATACATGCTGGATAATCCTATCCATTTTAACTCTTTTCTGCCCCTCAGTGGAAGGATTTCTGTTGTTTTTACTTTTACAGAAGAACCCTGAGGAACATGAAAATCATCTGAACCATGATAACACTGGTGATGCTTTTCTGCATCCTACCACAATTCCATGGACAGGATCCTGCTGAGTGGTTGTGGTCTGAAGCTACCCTCCATCCCACTAATGTTCTAGGAGCGTAGCCCAAGGGTGGCCACCCAAACCTAGAGCCTCTAGTGCTGCATGACCCCCAGGTATATGGTCCAAGTGAGTGGGGATGGGATCAGAAGGACTGGACTAGAGCCCTAACTGGAACAATTGGTGAGTCGATTGTGGAAGCATGCAGAAAAATGGAAGGATCTCTCTATGAGAAATCCACCTCCATCACAGTTGCCGGAAATTTTATGGAACCAGATGGGAAAAATGATCGGGATATCCCTTCAGCGAGACTGTGTCCTACAAACAAGTGGGAGTGTGCCAAACAAATTCCCCTTACTCTGTGTTGCTGCCAGGAGTATGTTGGTAATTACACTCTAGGTCGCAAAACGAACAATGTTGCAAGTACAAAGGATTGTAAAAATGAACCAATTGATTGCTGGCATAATTTGACGTTAACTAAACCGACTTAAGTGACATGCCGCTGGCAAAAGAACTTGACCAACCTGTTAGGTTGAAAAGGCTTAGCTCATAAATTTAAGATAGACGCTATAACAAAACCCACGCTGAGTACCGTAGTTACATCCCAGTGGAATAGACGGGACTGAGAGCATGAAGCCCACACTGAGCACCATAGTTACACCCCAATGGGTAGAAGGGACTGAGAGCACAAAGCTGACATTGAGTACAGTAGTTACATCCGAGTGGGCAGAAGGGACTGAGAGTCCCCTTAGTCAATGTGGCCTTGGTCCCAAGCTTTTGTTCACTTGGCAGGTATGGGAAAAACAAAAAGCCTGGCAGCTTCAAGGGGGAGTGGGAGAAGGAATTAGCCGAAGGATTTGTGGAACTGCTTATAGCAAAGCAATCTCCATCAGTGTTTTGACAGATCAGACAAATAAGCGTGAACAGGTTTGTACGCCCCCAAGCGTACAAGACTGTTGGCACAATTTTACATTAACACAAACTGCAGAAGTAGTTTGTCTTTGGTCCAAAACTAGTGAAGGCTTTTCTTTTAAGTTGATAATAAATGGGATGAACCAACCTTCTACTACCACCACTCCAGCCCAAGCACCGCTTATGCTTAGCCTGAGAAGTTTTGAAATTGGACCATATATAATCAGGAAAACTGGTCAACAACACATATTGTTCAATCTGGCACGGTCTCTTAAACAAGTCAAATTGCTGATGATGCAAAACAATGTCTCAGAAATTCAGCCGGCCTGTTTGCCTTTTTTGCGGACTTCCTTTGAGGGTTGGACCACCTGGCTGCAAAAACAGAAAGTCCGTTTTTTCTTTAAAAACAGACACTAAGAGACATAACCGGTGTTTTGGGAACAGGTTTTGGAATTCTAAATAGTATTGATTCTGAAGTACACTAATGGATAAATTGGCTGCCACAAAATGGTTAGAGATTTGACCAAATTAAAACAACCACTGCAATCATCCTTATTGGCTTTGGGAACACAGCAGTGCTTGCTATCAAACATATTACCAGCTTGGGAAAAGGTAAATGTAAGTGATCGCAAATTGGTAGACTGATGCACTCGGTGCTACACAAAACAACCTTTCTTTGGCTCTTAGCTGTATCCAGGCACAATTGTCGATGCAGTCAGTTGCTGCCTCAATGATAAGAGAAGGTGAAGGCAATTTTCCTGCTGAAATTCAGAAAAGAATTTGGGACAGTGCCACTGATTTTGAAAGAGAATTCCAGTCCTGGTGGAACTTGGTGAATTTTACTTTCCACCCCATTACAAACACAGCCACAGCTCTCTTGTGTTAACCGTACGCAATGCCTCAGTGCATTTGAGATTTCCTATTATTGCATTAGGGCTAAATCATGATGGAGCTATTCCCAATCTTTCTGAACATAGACAATGGGCCCATCAAACTGGTAAAAAATGGCAACATGTTAATTTGGAATCTTCTATTGTCCGAGAACTAGGCTTCATCTGTGAAAGTAATGCAATTACAGCTCAGGATGTTTGTTTGGACACAGAACAAAATATCTGTCATTTTGAAATTCATCCTAACGAGACTTTCGAAACAGTCCTTAAATATATAGGCAATGGGTGTGGGTGCTTTAGAACTGCTTGTGATACGGTATTTGTAGAAAATGCAGTAGTGGATAGTAAAAATCATTCAAATTGTTGCGCTTGTAACTTTACAAAATTGAGGGATGTGATTTTTCTTCAGAAGCTCCAGTTACCTCCCATTACCTTTTTCAATCCAATTAAAGACTGATTCACAAACTATTACTGTCCTAGGGTGACGTTATGATGCTTGTATCCCCATCCGTGTGTTCTGTTGATGCTGGCTATCATGTTCTGTGCCTTCAAGACTGGCTGTGAAGAGCGAATGTTTTGTTTTGGTTTTGCTATCAGCCGCTCCCCCACAGCTGGCGCGACACAGAGACAGGGCAGTACATGGGTGCTGCTTTTGCTTTTTGCTTTGCTTTTCGCTTTGCTCTTGCTTCGGCTTTGCTCCTGCTTTGCTCTTGCTGTTTTGCTCCTGCTCATTAGTTAGTTTAGCTAAGCAGTCCAAATTTTCCCTGGACTGTTTCTCCTTTCCCTTCTTTGGACCTACTCGGACCTGCTCCGGACTGGGACCTGGGAAACACCGAGAGTTTGCACCTTGTGGCCAAGGTGCAGCAGCTACCCCAGCACAGGACAGACTGATAACAGAGCGAGCACTCCCAAGAGAGACTTTCTGAAGTTGTCTACTTTTTCAGAGTGGTGAAAGAGTGGTGCCATCTGGTATTGATCCTTTTGTGTGCTGCGGGGTGCTTTGCCTGTTACAGAAACAGGTTCTTTCCACTTGTTTCCAAGGAATCCTTCCCGACCTGGTTGGGGGGAGGGGCCATGTGGGTTTGTTTTCTGGAGGGTCCACCTTTTGGAGGTTTTCTCCCAAATTTGCCCTAAACCAGGACATTTACCTACTCCCATTGGGATGAACATTACTTTGGTAAAGCAATCTTTGCTTCATCAGGACTTCATTGAAATATTGGAGAAGATCAAGAAGAATAGACAGAAAGCACTGGTAACTGTTCATCACAATGTGAAAGAAATACACCATGTCATAGAGAGAGTAAGAAAAGATGCTGAACACAGGTGGTAGGATACTCTTTTTGGGTGGTCACCTACTGCCACAAGAGTCCTGAACAGTATGTGTCATCCCATCATTGCCCTTTTGCGTTTCGTTTTGATTGGGGTTTTTTAATCAGCAATCTTACTCATTATGAATTGGAGAATGATGAAAGAGTTAACAAAATTGATGTCTGTAATTAATGCACACAACTGGGCTGATGTCCTTTTCACTGTGGACATCTCCAAGACTATTGACACAAGGCGACTACAAATGAGAGGATGTGTTTTGAAATCGTCTTCAATTTTCTTTGACGATTATAAGAAAATTACTTTTGATTTTTGGTGAATTGTTTTGAAAAAAAAATATTTTAAATGAACTGTTGTTGATTTGTTTATTGCTTTATTGCCTTTGATTATTTGTGATTAGTTTCAGATATTTGAAAAAAATGTTTCAAAATAATATGGTTTAAATTACTGTTATTATACTTGTTTCTTGTTTCCTTACCCCCGCCTTTTTTTATCTTTTCTTGTCCTTCCCTTCTCTCTCTCTGTCTGACGTATTGTCTCTGCTTTCCAGGATATGCTACCAATGTGCGACAAGTATACAACAATAGTACAGAACACTGCTGATGAAGACCCTTTGAAGCCTGTCGTGAGTCACCAGGTGCTGTGAAAGACGGTCTGAGGTTCCCCCCATTTGCCTCACGACCGTCCACAGGACCGATATCAGGACCCTGAGGACCCCGATGGGACCTCTGGCCTGCCAGTAATGGATGAACACCAAAAATCCTGAGGCCCCTGAGCAGAATTCTGGCCTGCCAAGGGATTGTTCACAGCTGTGTCTTCAGTGACTGCTTCTAGCAGGGCCTGCCAAAGGGCAACCCAGCCTATATGCTTGCACCTGCTTCACGACAATAGACCAGGAATTTTCCCACCTCTTGGCCAGATGAACTTGCTGGGGCAACTTGGTAGCCCCCCCATGGAAAATCCTTCCTCTGCTCCACTACCACCGTGAGGCACCGAGGTTGAAGCCCCCCTCCCAAGGACTGAGACTGAGACACCTGTAATTCTGATGCAGGGGTGCTGGCCTGACTGAAGCAGGATGCCTGCTGAGTGTTGCCTAGAGATGTGCCTACAGGACCTAGACTGGTTTCCCCCAGAAAGCAGTCCTGAAACAGTGGGTCCCACTCACTGCTGCTACTGACTTATCCTGCTGAGAACATGGACTGTCTGTACCCGTCTTCAATACCTTTTTCCCCCTCAGCAATTTCAATAGACTTCTTCTTCTTGATTGGATCTGTTCCCCCTCAGCCATTTCAAGATTCTGTTTCCCCCCTCAGCAATGGACTATAATGGAACCTTGAGTTCACCAGGACTTTGAGACCTTCCCAACGTGACTATGCAAACTCTATCGGCTGGACTAAGAGGACTTAGTCTCTCCATGTTTGGTAGCTATACTCCTCTCTCTTTCTCCCCCTCTTTTTTATTCTTCTCCTCTCCCTGATTCCTTTCAGGCATTTGCTGTGGTCATTCTATAAAGGTGCATTTGTTTGGATTGATACTGCAATCCCCTTTCCAGGTTGTCTGTTGCACTCCCAGATCAGTTAACCAACCAACCAGTTAACCAATCCGTTGGTATGAGTGGATCATGACAATACCTTCTTTCAAGCTGAAATTGGTTCTAGTCCATAGAAGCACACTGGTAGGTAAAAGTAGACTCTAAAAGATAACATTCAAAATGTATTTCCCTTGTCTTCCCATTAAAGCAAGTGAAGAAAGCAGACAGGAGATCTTCACATAACATGCTATGCAAATTGAAAAGATTCTGTCCTTATTTGAAGCAACTGAGGAACTCACACAATGAAATACAGTTCAGACAGATGGAAGGGTCACAGATGATGTCAAATCTGTACTTCCAATGTTTGAATGAAGCAAGATTTCTTGAAGTACAATCCTATACAATGAAGGTGAGTTTGCAGAAGCAATTGAACTGGGTCTGTTTTCTAAACACAATGTTTTCTAAGTAACTGAGGATTCAGGAAGGCAACCTTGGACTTTAAAGGATTTAGAAAGATACAAATACCAAGACTGGCAGTTCATTAGCTTTAACAGTCTCTTCAAATAAGATCTATTTTTAACTTCTTCTTGTAGTAGGTCTGAAGACATTAGGAATGATGCAATAAAACAAAACAAGCAACAAACCAAAACAAAACCAAAACAGCTTTCTCAAAAAGCTTGGAGAAACCAGAGAAATTATGATTTTTAGGGGTTAAGTAGTCCTTTAAAGGTTGTCTCTGGGAAAAGAGATAAAAAAACCACTAATTGACTGGGGAGTATATTCCAAACCTGTACTGAAGCATGTAAGGGACAAGAGCCGGTAATAAAACTACTATGCTGGGTTCATCTGTTAAAAGCATTCCAGAATGGTTGAAATTATCAATCACATAATGTGGGATTAAAAAAATAAAAAAGAAAAAAAGAAAAAAGAAGAAAACATAGAGAAAAAAATATTTTGAAGATGTTTTCCCATTCCCAGATGGCATAACAACTTTATTTCATTTTGTTCCTAAGACTGATTAATAGCTTATGAAGTGTTTTACAATTGAGAGTGAGAGTGTTCTCACTAACCGTACAATTTGGATGGATCTCTTTTACTTTGCACAGCAGCAGATACGGTTTAGCACTCCACAGTTCAATCCCCAAAAGTGAATGGGTGTGGCAGATTTAACCTAACTGGCCAGTCCACCAGAATGCTTAATTATCTTGGAAAATGCTTTGCCCTATCTCATTATCTGGACATGTCTCTCTAGCTCCGCTTTGAGCTCCTTGATCTTTCATCTACAGGATGAGATCCAATTTAGCTTAGCAAGGACATAGCCTTTCAAAACCACATCTTTTATCTTCTGCATTCATCCAAGTACATTTCTACTGCAGGGAACCCTGTGGAAGATCCTAGTTGTTTTGTTTCTCAGATAGTTGTTGCATAAAAGAGCTCTTCTTTTAATTTTTTCCCTGCTAAAGGATAGCCTCTGTACTTAACTGATTGTGATGCTAACTCATTATCATCTATTCTTCAGTCGTACAGAGTAGGCAGCAAAGTTTTCTTCTGAAGACATTCATTTAATGAGAAATGCTGAAGGTCTGACTTTAGTTGCAAAGGCCACTGATTGACCGGTTGCAAAATTGTTAAGTCTAGTAAGAGCAGGAAAAGTGTGCTGTTGCTGTGCCTGTAAATGTCGTGTCAGCTGCTGTTGGGATAAAAAGCATGAGCATAAGAAAACATGGATAGAAAAGAAATTTGTTGTGATTTCTGCACAAGAGGAAGTATGAAGCACTTATTTCAGTGGCTAAGACAGTATCATCATTGGGCCAGTTCTCTTCAACATCTTTTGAACAACCTGGACACAGCACTTGAAGGAATATTAAGAAAGTTTGCCAAAGACACTAAATTGGGAGGAGCTGTGAACTAACTCCCTTGAGGGCACAGAGACCTTGCAGAGAGATCTTGCCAAATAGGAGAGATGGGCAATTCTTGCTGGCCGGGAGTCTATGCACAAATCACAAAAGGGGCGGGACTGCTGGGGACGGCGTCTCAAGCTGGGTTTTTTCCAGTAATCAGTCTCATTACATGGTGATGACAATGGGAAGCTGCCAGCAGCTCACGTCCCCAGCAGCAGACAAAGAACTTAATGTTACAACTGACTTGAAAAGTTTTTTGACCAATCACACAAAGCAAAAGCATATTGACAGTACTTCTATCCAATCACTATAAAGACATGTACCTGGGCTTAGAACAATGCTCGCTTCTTTCGAATAAAAGACCTGCTTGTAAGCCTTAAGATACAGTGCACAGAGCTCCGTTATTAAGCTCAGAACTACCTAACATCGCCCTAGATATACTTTGCTGTAGCTTAGGGAGTTATTCTAGACAAGCATTAATACACAGACCATTGTTCCATTTGTCCTTACTTTTCTACTTCTCATCTAATTTTTCTGCTGACAAACCTTATGACTACTGCTTAGCTCCAATGACAGTTCTGCTGTCTCTGAGGCCTTCCTTTTGCAGCTTTCCCAAACCCCTCTGTTTTTGAGGATTCCCACAGGCAATCACCAACCAGATGGAGTGGAACAAGGGCAAGTGCTGGATTCAGCACCTGCAACTGGGCAATCCTGGTGGGTGTATAGACTGGGGAGGGAGCAAGAGGCTGGGAGAAGCACTGCAGAAAGGGACCCAGGCTCCTGGCCAATGGCAAGCTGAATGTGCATCAGCAGTGCCCTGGCAGCCAGGAGGGCCAAGCCTGTCCTGGGGTGCATCAGGCACAGCATCACCAGCTGGGCAAGGGAGGGGATTGTCTTGCTCTGCTCTGCTCTGCTCTGCTCTGCTCTGCTCTGCTCTGCTCTGGGGTGGAATCACCTTGGTATTAGAAAGTCCTCAAATGAGGTCTACAAAGACAGGACTCAATGAAATGGCATGCAGCTGAGTCAGGGGAGGTTTAGGTCGGGTATCAAGAAAAAGTTTTTAACCCGAGAATGGCTGGGCACTGGAAGAGTCTCTCCAGGGAGTGGTCACACCATCACAACTGTCTGAGTTTGGGAGTTCAAGGATGGCCCCAGGCAGGGCCAGGAGTTGGACTGATGATGATCCTGATGGGGTCCTTCCAATTCAACAGATTTGACGACTGGATGGTTCTGTCCTGGCCACTCAAGGTATATTGCTTGGTCTCATCAGATTTTGATCTGCTCTTGTTGTTGGTCAGACTTTGTCCCTAGTGGCTAATGATATTTATCACAAAAGACAAAGTGCCTTTTCTCAATTTTCTCAAGCAATTGGAACATGCGCCTTAGAAGCCTAAAAAAGTCTTTTCTTTGAAACAACACTGTAGTGTTTTTCACTGCCCAGTAGTCTTTCCAGATCTTAAGGAGAAAGAAGGCAAAATGAGGGGACGTATTACAATGAATGATTGTCAGTTTTCCGGTTCTTTGACAGTATATTTGTACTTCTACTATTCTTTTCTGTAAAATCATGGTTTTCTATAGTATCCAATTTTCTAGCAAGACACATTTCTGCAACTGAGCCCATCAGTCTTTGTGAAAAGATATTGTCAAAAGTACAAAACATATGAATAGGCAGTGACAAGTGAGGGAAAAAAGGAGTGTGAGAAGCAGCTGCATGATAGTAAAGTGAGACAAGAAGAAGGAGAAGGTGCTCCAGTTGACAGAGCAAAGAATCCCCCACAGTCCCTGGAGGACATCATCATGAAGCAGGTTGTCTCCCAGCAGTCCCTGGAGAACCGTGGAGGAACACAATGGAGCTCGTGGGGAGCTCCATGCCACAGCAGGTGACTGTGCCTTGAAGGAAGCTGCAGCTTGTGGAGGGAGAGAGGGCCAGAAAAGCATCCTTGACCTCTTGGAAGAGTGGAAGAGTACGTGCAAATCTTCAACAGCTGCTAACTCTAATCTATTCTCTTTCCACTTCTTGTCTTAGGTAAGTAAGAAGACAACCCAAGAATTAGAAGCCTAAATTCTTTTGCTTGAGGCTCCCATTCTTTCTGCCATTCTCTTCAAATTTAGTTTGAAGTAAAACTGATGATAAAGTTCTTAAGGCTTGATGTTCAGGCTTTTCAGAAAATAGGGAATGCAAATAACTCTTGTCACTGTCATTTTTTTCAGAGGAGGAAAAAGGGGAAATTACTGGTTTTCAAGGACTTACGGAAATCCATGGGTAATGGTGGTGAGACTGAAGAGTTTAATTAATCTGAAAAGAGAATGTCGTGGAGCTACCTCAGCTCTGTACAAGTTTTTTTACCAGGAAGTCTAGACTTTTAAACAGACTAAGGACACAATAGTTATCTCTGGGAATATTTTAGTATGTATAGTACATTCATCTTTAAATAGTTCTATCTGTTTGACAGTTATGACTTGGGCTTTAATTTTGATGTGAAAAGAAATATTTGTGATTCAGATCATTTCCATTTCTGAAGCATTTCAGTTGTGGACTGTTTTTGCTGTCTCCTGAGGGCGGGGAAATAGTCTTTGTACCAATACTGAAACAAACTAGATGGAAAAATTTGTTTTCCTCATTCTTTTCTGTCTATTTCAACAGGCACAGCAGCAAGACCACTGCTATGAGTCTGAGTGGCCCTTCCACTCCAGGATGACAAACTTGTAGTGGCTAGTATGTTATTTGCACCCATTTCTGATGCCGGCTGTTAACTGTTGTGCAGAAAGATCTGTCAACCTTTTTCCCAGGAAGACACTTCTGAATTGCTTCACTTGTCTCTGAAGCAGAGACCTAAGCTGGCACTCCATTTCTGAGATCTTGCTGTGTTAGCCCCCAAACCCATTTCTTTCAAATGCCTTTTACTTTCAACCCAAGCACTTCATTACTTCATGATGTAATCTCTTGTTCTTCATGTTCGGGGGATTGTTTTAGACTGATAAGAACATATTGCAGTAAGCAGGTAGAACATCTATCTTAAGCAGTATCCATCACTTGGCTTTGGTTCATGTATCATAACATCTGCAAGGCATGTCATTTACAATCAATGGATGGGCTGGGGTAACGGGCCACAGGTTTAGGAATCTTTCTCCAATTAATTTTGCGTTAAAATTTAGCTCTTATCATTTCAATTGGGTCTTTATTAAAACAATCATCTATTTATTACCTGTACCACAATGACCAGTGTACCTGTACCACAGTCAACAGTGGCTGAGCATCCTACAACAATTCCAAGAAGAAGAATGGTCTGAGCCCCCAGTGCAGCACAAGAAGTCTGTCATCAAGCCGGAGTCCCGCAGGCGTTTTCTCAGCCTGGAGAAGAGCAGACTCCGGGCAAATTGTTAGAGCAGCTCTCCAGTAGCTGAAGACAGCCTACCAGAAGGAGGCAGGTGAGCTACACAAGGGCACGGAGCGATAGGAAAAGTGTGGATGGCTTTAAAACCTGAAGAGGATAGGTTTCCTTTGGCTATTGGGAAGAAATTCCTTGCCAAGATGGTTGTGAGACACTAGAACATGTTGTGGGTGACCAATTCCTGGAAGTGATCAAGGCCAGCTTGAATGGGTCTTTGAGCTTAAGGCGGTCTAGTGGAAGGTGTCCCTGACAATGACATGCTGGGGAGGACGTAGGTGAATTTAAGGTCCCTTCCAAACCCAACCATTCCATTATTCTATGGTAATCATTCTGTACAGTAGCAGTAAGAAGTTGAAGCTAGAAATAACATATTCATGCTGAGAAACTGCTATCCAAGGAGTTGAACTGTTTGGGTCTCACATTTATGGGCCATTTAGCAATACTATATCTAATATTTACTCCTCGCTCTTTATCATACACACAAGTATTTTATCATCTTTAACGTTTCTGATATTTGGGAATTTTCTTCCCTTCTCTCTCTTTCTTTCTTTCTTTCTTTCTTTCTTTCTTTCTTTCTTTCTTTCTTTCTCTTTCTCTCGTTCCTTCTTTCGTTTCTTTCCCCCACTTCCTTCCTTCACTGCCTTCCTTCCACTATGTCCTTCTTTCTGCCACGTCCTTCTGCCACTTCCTTCCCTCCCTCCATCCACTTTGATGTTAATTTGCAAACTGTCAAATAGTTACAGGAAATTACTCACAAGTATTTTATCATCTTTAACGTTTCTGACATTTGGGAATTTTCTTTCCTTCTCTTTCTTTCTTTCTTTCTTTCTTTCTTTCTTTCTTTCTTTCTTTCTTTTTCTTTCTTTCTTTCTCTTTCTTTCTTTCTTTCTTTCTTTCTTTCTTTCTTTCTTTCTTTTTTTTCTCTTTCTCTCTTTCCTTCTTTCTTTTCTTTCCTTCCCCCACTTCCTTCCTTCACTGCCTTCCTCCCACTATGTCCTTCTTTCTGCCAAGTCCTTCTGCCACTTCCTTCCCTCCCTCCCTCCACTTTGATGTTAATTTGCAAACTGTCAAGTAGTTACAGGAAATTACTCTTCTTTAAATATCATTTTGAAGCTTAGAAATGAATAACAAAATTGTGTCAAAACATGGCATTTAAAAGCTATCTGAAAGTGAGAACTAGCTATTGAAAAGACAAAAATACAAAAATGAAATGATGGAGTGGATGGTTTTAAGGGATATTCTTTGTATGGCTTTGATACAAATGAGGATCTCAATTTTTACACCTTCTAAAAACACATCTTGAAACTTACTACTTTCCGTGACAAAAATATTTCCAAAACAAGCAGATGAAAATATCATCTCCCAAATAGTCATCATCAAGTCCAAAAGATTACCCTGCTTTTACGTAGTAAGCTTTATGGAGATTTCTATTCTCACACAAACAAAGAAGAATCTCTCAAATGACTAGAAAATTTTTAAAAGCAAAATAACCTTGAAGAAAAAAGATCCAAAAAAGAGCAGGGAATTATATACGTCCACACTTGTTACATGTTGGTTACTAATATTGGCTCTAGTTTGTTGGCGAGTACACTTCCCATTCACGCACGCACGCACCCCTCTTCCTCCTGCACACAGATGTGTGATATTGGGTCTCAAAGAATGGACTATTTTCTCTTAAATAAGTTGTGGCTCTCAAAGTCAAAGCGTAGTCTTCCTGGCTCTATTACCAGGATTTTGTTCCGGGAAGGGAATGTGCTTGTGCCTGTTAGAAATGGGGAGGAGGGGACAGAAAGCAAAGCCATTTGAAGACAACCTGCAGCATAACTAAGAACGAAGGGTGCTTCTTGACTGCACAGCAAAAGAAATATCGGGAGTAAAATGGAGGAAAACTTGAGGTGCTGATAGAGTTTCTCCTTGTGACAGCTTTCAAACGTACAGAAAACAGCACTTCCTCATTCTCCTGCCTTTTCAATTCACATTAACATTGGAAGAAAAGGGGTTTTGGACAACGTTCTTTTGCTTCTTGCTAAACACTCTGCTACACTCCGTGCAACTTCCAGAAAAAGATCAAGGATGCTTTTTGTACTGGGACAGTTTCTCCTTGCGAGACATAGTAGGAAAGCTTTTTGCTAAGATGTAGGCGACAAGAGACGCAGATTCAGAGATACGGAGCTCTCCGAAGGTAGGGGCCGCTCCCGGGCGTCTTTCGGCAGAAGCCGTGCTCCGGATCGCACCGCGACCGGCACAATGCTCTGTGTGCAAAGAAGCGGCTTCTTCGCCTCCGGGAGACGGAGACCGCGGCCGCGTCTTTAAAAGCCAAGAAAAAAGTCGCACAACATGGGGAGTGTGTGTGCAGTTGTCAAACCTAAAGAAAACAGTACCTTAGCACTCTCCTGCCTTTTCTATTCACATTACCCTTCAAAAAGAAGGAGTTTTGGACAACTTTCTTTTGCTTCTTGCTAAACACTCTGCAGACCTCCGTGCAACTTCTAGAACAAGAGCGGAGATGCTTTCCGTACGGGCACAGTTTGTCCTGGCAAGACATAGTAAAAAAGCTTTTTGCTCAGTTTTATGCGACGAGAGAGACAGAAGGCAGAGTAAAGAACTCTCCGAAACGAAGCCCCCTGCCAGGGCGTCTTTCGTCAGAAGCCGCTCTCTGGAGAACACCGCCACCGGCACAATGCTCTGTGCGCGAAGAAGCCGCTTCTTCGCCTCCGGGAGATGGAGAGAACGGCAGCTTCCCAAAGGCGAAGATGCAAGCCGCAGCACACCGATATAGCGTGTGCAGCTTTGAAATTGATAGAAACGAGTACTTTAGCATTCTCCTGCCCTTTCATTCACATTATATTCGAATAAAAGGAGTTTTGGGACACGATGTTTTTCTTCTTGATAAACACTCTGCAGTCCTCTGTACAACTTTTAGAAGAAGATCGGGGATGTTTTGTGTACTGGCACAGTTTCTCCTTGCAAGATATGGTGGAAAAGCTTTTTGCTGAGTGTTGAGCGGCAAGACACGCAGAAGACGCAGATACGCAGCTCTCCGAAGCTAAGTGCCGGTCCCCGGCTTCTTTCGGCACAAAGCGCTCTTAGGTGCTCACCGCGACCGACCCAATGCTCTGTGCGCAAAGAAGCCTCTTCTTCGCCTCCGGGAGACGGAGAGCACCGCATCTTCCCAAAAGCGAAGATGCAAGCCGCACCACACAGGAACAGTGTGGGCAGCATTCAGACTTAGAGAAAACAGTATTTTTACCAATCTCCTGCCTTTTCCAATGATATTATATTCAAAAAGAACGAGTTTTGGACAACTATCTTTTCCTTCCTGCAAAACTCTTTGCAGACCTCCGTGCACGTTTAGAAAATGATTTTGGATGTTTTCTATGCTGGCAGAGTTTCTCTTTGCAAGATATGGTGGAAAAGCTTTTTGCTGAGTGTTGAGCGGCAAGACACGCAGAAGACGCAGATACGCAGCTCTCCGAAGCTAAGTGCCGGTCCCCGGCTTCTTTCGGCACAAAGCGCTCTTAGGTGCTCACCGCGACCGACCCAATGCTCTGTGTGCGAAGAAGCCGCTTCTTCGCCTCCGGGAGACGGAGAGAACGGCATCTTCCCAAAAGCGAAGATGCAAGCCGCACCACACAGGAACAGTGTGGGCAGCATTCAGACTTAGAGAAAACAGTATTTTTACCAATCTCCTGCCTTTTCCAATGATATTATATTCAAAAAGAACGAGTTTTGGACAACTATCTTTTCCTTCCTGCAAAACTCTTTGCAGACCTCCGTGCACGTTTAGAAAATGATTTTGGATGTTTTCTATGCTGGCAGAGTTTCTCTTTGCAAGATATGGTGGAAAAGCTTTTTGCTGAGTGTTGAGCGGCAAGACACGCAGAAGACGCAGATACGCAGCTCTCCGAAGCTAAGTGCCGGTCCCCGGCTTCTTTCGGCACAAAGCGCTCTTAGGTGCTCACCGCGACCGACCCAATGCTCTGTGTGCGAAGAAGCCGCTTCTTCGCCTCCGGGAGACGGAGAGAACGGCATCTTCCCAAAAGCGAAGATGCAAGCCGCACCACACAGGAACAGTGTGGGCAGCATTCAGACTTAGAGAAAACAGTATTTTTACCAATCTCCTGCCTTTTCCAATGATATTATATTCAAAAAGAACGAGTTTTGGACAACTATCTTTTCCTTCCTGCAAAACTCTTTGCAGACCTCCGTGCACGTTTAGAAAATGATTTTGGATGTTTTCTATGCTGGCAGAGTTTCTCTTTGCAAGATATGGTGGAAAAGCTTTTTGCTGAGTGTTGAGCGGCAAGACACGCAGAAGACGCAGATACGCAGCTCTCCGAAGCTAAGTGCCGGTCCCCGGCTTCTTTCGGCACAAAGCGCTCTTAGGTGCTCACCGCGACCGACCCAATGCTCTGTGTGCGAAGAAGCCGCTTCTTCGCCTCCGGGAGACGGAGAGAACGGCATCTTCCCAAAAGCGAAGATGCAAGCCGCACCACACAGGAACAGTGTGGGCAGCATTCAGACTTAGAGAAAACAGTATTTTTACCAATCTCCTGCCTTTTCCAATGATATTATATTCAAAAAGAACGAGTTTTGGACAACTATCTTTTCCTTCCTGCAAAACTCTTTGCAGACCTCCGTGCACGTTTAGAAAATGATTTTGGATGTTTTCTATACTGGCAGAGTTTCTCTTTGCAAGATATGGTGGAAAAGCTTTTTGCTGAGTGTTGAGCGGCAAGACACGCAGAAGACGCAGATACGCAGCTCTCCGATGCTAAGTGCCGGTCCCCGGCTTCTTTCGGCACAAACCGCTCTTAGGAGCTCCCTGCGCTCGGCACAATGCTCTGTGCGCAAAGAAGCCGCTTCTTCGCCTCCGGGAGACGGAGAGCACGGCATCTTCCCAAAAGCGAAGATGCAAGCCGCACCACACAGGAACAGTGTGGGCAGCATTCAGACTTAGAGAAACCAGTACTTTACCACTCTCCTGCCTTTTCCATTGTTATTATATTCGGAAAGAACGAGTTTTGGACAACTATCTTTTCCGTATTGCAAAACTCTTTGCAGACCTCTGTGCAAGCTTTAGAACAGGATTTTGGATGTTTTCTATACTGGCAGAGTTTCTCTTTGCAAGATATGGTGAAAAAGCTTCTTGCTGAATGTTGAGCGGCAAGACACGCAGAAGACAGAGATACGGAGCTCTCCGATGCTAAGTGCCGGTACGCGGCGTCTTTCGGCACAAGCCGCTCTCCAGCGCTCACCGCGACCGGCCCAATGCTCTGTGTGCGAAGAAGCCGCTTCTTCGCCTCCGGGGGACTCGGCTAGCAGCAGCTTCCGAAACGCGACAAACAAATATTAACACCACCGGCATTGTGTCCCGGGCGTCTTTCGGCACAAGCGCCGCACCGGAGCGTACCGCCACCGGCACAATGCTCTGGGCGCGAAGAACTCGATTCTTCGCCTCCCGGGATCAGAAGAAGAAGCATACGCTTAAGACGCCCTTGCCTCAGTTGTGTACAGGTTTGGGCACTCCTCTCGATTAATTGTGCCATTCCTGACAGCAGGTGTCGCTGTTGGTCAAGCTTTGAGTATGCTTAATAAGTTGCGATGCTGGGTGGTCAACCAACTCAAGGTAAGATCAGCGATTTTAAATCAGCTTCTCACTGGTGTAGATACCATTAGTCATTGCACACTGCAAAATAATGCTGCTCTAGCTTTCTTGTTAGCACATGGGCACGAGTGTGAGGATTTTGAAGGAATGTGTTTTTTGAACCTCTCTAACCCTTCTGCAGTCATTCACTGGAAACTCAAACAAGGACAAGATAACATGAAGAAATTGATTGGGAATGAGAGGGTTACGCATGAATGGTTTGAGAGATGGGAAACAACTCGATGGTTGGAAGATCTTGTCAAGGGAACTTTGTTGTTACTAGTAGTCATTATTATATTGCTTCTTGTTATTCCATGCATCATGAAACTGGTGAGCCTCTTGGAAGTAAATACAGTGAAAAGGGTTTAGCTGGTGCAAGATGAAGAAGGGGGAAATTGTAGCAATGTAGCTGAACCTCTTAGACTACAGGGTGCACCAGCCATCCAGCTGGAATATGTTCTTATCAGAATTTTCTCAGAGCCCTCTGGAATTCATCAAGGTTACTAAGACATAAGCCGTGCTAAAAGAAGAAAGAGAAGTTGAGAAACCAAATTCCAAGACTACAAGAACTCGATAACGGGGGGCAGCAAAGCGCCTGGACTGTAACCAAACGTATCTTTTGAGAGGTACACACAGAATGTGTGGACATAACAAAGGCACCAAGATAAAAATGCGGGCCTAGCCTGTGCAGAGATTTAGAATGTGTAAGTGCATCGTGTCAACAATCAACGGCTTCTGCTTAATCCTCTTGCTCCGTTGTCCTGGAGTCCTGAATTTCCCACAAGGAAAGCCCTTCTAAAAGGGCTCTGATTTTAATGATCGTTGCTGTCTAGACGATGAATAATGGGAATAGTTCTTTCAAATCCTTCCCTTGCTGACATCTGTAAGTTTCATCTTTTCCTGATTGTACTGGTGGCTATACATTAGTTATGACTAGAAAGGAATGAGTTTTAGGGATATGTGGCAAGGAAATTGGTAGCTCTGCTTCCATTTCCATTGTCTAAGAAGAATTCTGATTAGTTTTGGACTTTTCATAGACCTCTGACTAGATTGCATTTGTCTTTGATTGAGCCCGTAAATTTTAGGCTACTAGGCTTGACCAATGAATAGAAAAGGGAAAGTCACACAGCTTAGGTGGTTCTCTTGTCAACAACTTCTCAATAGTAGGGCGATTTCTGTCCTCAAGTTTGCTACTTCAGCTAGCAGATTATGCTCACTCCAAAAGAAGGTGAGAAGTTTGCTACCATAAATGGTCCGATAATTCTTCCTGCTTCTTTGTGACTCTTTTGTATGACTGGATTCTGTATTATTGGCGTTTGTTATAAAAAGTTGGATTAAATTGCGTGCGTCCGCTCTTGGGGGAAACAGTATTTAGCCAATAACATCTAGGCTTTTATCGACCTGAAACTGTCTGAACGGACCGGACGCTTTAAACACAGTAATTCCTGCTAGTTCCAATTCCATTTTTAGACTCGACAAACCGAATGGTAAACCTGCACCAGTAGGGAGGGACATTGGACTTTCTCCTTTTTAGAGAGAAACTAATGAAAAAGTTTCAGCAGAATCATAGCAGGCTGTAAAATAAGAAAAGCATCATGAAAAGAGGCCAATCCTATCCTCTTAGATATGGCTAGTTGTGATTGGACATGAATGAAATATGTCAACTCTGTGTTCCTGGGTATCACATCAGTAACAGCTACTTCAGCTGCTGTAGTTGTCTCCTAAAGCTAAGAACAGAATCCAAAGAATTGTGATTCCATGGTCCCAATTCACCCTGTGATGGTGACAGGTGAAAAAGGAGTGGAAGGTGCACGGGGAAATTAACTTGAATGGCCTATCTAAATCAGCAGCCACTGATTTCCTGAAAACTTCAACAGGTCAGTTGACCTGTTGGGATTCTTTTAATCCATGGTCATGTTTTTCTTGGGATTCTTGTAACCTTTCCCCATTCGTTCAGCCTTTGCCCTCAAGCCTTTGCTGACATTTCAAGTATCTCAACAAGCTGGAAATGTGTTGTCTTTCTTTATCATGTCATAATTCCCTTCAAAGGCTTGTTTGCCTCAAGTCTTATTTTTGCTGGTTTTCTGCTAGTTCATTGTCAGAGGGCAGCAGGTGCTTTGTAAGAGCAAGTACACAATCCTATAGCTTGCTTTTCTTTTGATTTGGCCTGTCTAGAAAACTGAATGACTGAACATTTCCGACAGAATTTTCTCTCCCCATTATGTTTCACCGGAAGGGCAGATGCAAATCATCTACTTAAACTCTTGGCACGGAAGAAAGTAGTGGTTTGCTGCTGCATATAGGTAGAAGCTTACAAAAGGAAGGCCTTGGGCTGAGGCCCGATACTTTGGCTAAGTAGAAAAGGACTATGGGAAGGTGAGGCCGCTGAATCAGAGGTAGATCAACAAGTTCTAGAATGGTCACGTGTTCACAGCGTGGTGTATGATGGTTGGTTGAATGAATTTTGTTATGGCTTAAAGCTATGGAACTGATAAAGGCCTGAGTGCTTCAAAAGCCTGGTTTTTGCAAAAAAGCAGCTCCCCTCTGCACTTGCCTGGGGACTCTGCATCACTAGGGACCCTCACTCCCAGTTGGCCAAGGAGATGATCAGTAGGAATGTTGCAGAGCTGCTGTGTCCATATGAATGGAATGGCAAAGAGTGAAGCGGTGGGTATTTTTGGGCTTTAATACAATGCTGCTGCATTGGGGCCAGTTTAGTCGGTTTTCCATCAGTGGCCTTTCTGTCTAGAAGTGCACTGCCCAGTCTTTCTAGCATGTGATGCCATTTCCTTCCTGTTGTTTTAATACCTTCCTTCAGTTGAAAGGATGATACAATCTTTACATTTTGAAGATCCCTGTTAGGAAACACTATGCCAGAGGAGTCATTGCTCCCTTTTCTTCTGCCTCCTTTGTAATTTTCAGAGACTCATTTCAAATTTCTGCTAATGTCGAGAAGAATACTGAGACTACTCAGCAGGGTTGACGCTCTCAGCTGCTTTCCTCTTTCATACTGCTTCATACTGGATGTGACTTAATGGCCTGGTTTTGTCATCCGCATTTTGCTGTGATCTGTGAACACAAAAAGAAGTCTTTGTTTTTTGCAAGAACTACCCCTAGGAGGATTTGTGTTCCTTTTGATTTCTACGGTGTTAGCCCTGTTGCAGAAAAAAAGGAGATTGTACCCTCTTCTTGTGCTCTCATTCCCTCCTCTCTGCTTTGCATGTCCTAGTTAATCTACTGCCATGACTCATTTGGCATCATCTCATCGTGCAAATTCTGCACAGTTGCATGGACTTACAAATGCCAGTTGCCAAGGAGCTAATATAACCATTCAAAGATTAAAGAATTGTAGGGCTGGGCAAGTTCAGCTGCTGAAACTGTAAGTGGTTAAGTCATGCCATATTAAAGAGACAGAGCAAAGCAGTTCATCTAGGACTTTCAACTGGACACCTCTGAGAATAACAGCTTGACAGCAATGACACAGCCATCTTCCTAGCTGTATTCCAGAAAGAGAAAAGGGACACCTTCAATGGTTAAGATGTTTGGCATGAGAAAACAGCAAGAAATGTAGCACAAAATACTTGAGCCAGATCAAGTGCGTTTTTCTCGTGAGAATTTTGCAGTTGTTCTTTCTTGTCTGTGCCTTTTCTTTTCACAGAAGACAGGGAGGGCGTTCAATTATTATTGTTCTTTTGTTTTCTATTCTTGGCCTCCCTCTTTCCACCTGCCATTAACAATTTTGCCTTTCTTGACTGGCTTGTCTTTCTTTACTTCTAGAAGGTTGCATGAGGTCCTCCCACCTTGTCATAAACATTCGCATACAGTGGAAAGGAGTAGAAGGTACATCTAAATGCACAAAACAGACCCAGAAAAATAGAGTTTTTTTACAGTCTTCTGTGAGAACAAGATATCTTTGAACTGAGTAATGCTTTAACTTTTAGTCCGCTCATTACTATTATTACAAGTGTTTGGCCTTTAGTACATAGCCTTTGAAATCATCCAGCCCAATATTTTTGGCTAATTTTGTTTTAGTTCTCTCGGGGACTTTGTTTCTTAAGGAATAGTCCAGAGCGAGAGCGTCCACGGTAGAGTTATGCTGCCATAATAAAAGCGTCGTAAATTCTGGTACAGTTTGTGCTGGTAATAGGTCTAGGAAAGAAAGGTTTTACATCTTTTTTGACTTTCAAATGTAACCATTATTTGAAACAGTTAAGAGTTGGGCTTTCCCCCCCTCCAAAATACTTCTCTCTGGAATGTTACTCAGGGATTACACATAAAAGCTCACCCCGTAAAATATGTTGCGGATAATCTGCAGTAAGCGCAGCTTAGCAGCTAGAGATGATTATGTGGGTTAAATGACATTCCTTCCTTCTGCGGTGATGGAAACTCTGTCTACGCAGACATACTCAACAAAAGTTACCATGGCTTAGCTCCTCTCCTCAACTTCATGTGCATTTTAAAACTTTCCAAGAAGGTGAATTCAAGCTCCTTCATTGCTCTGTGCTGGAGTCCCAAGAAAATATCAGTGTGCTTTTTGTCATTTACAGCTGTCATTGCTTAGCTCTTGAACATGAGACTCTCTCATGACTGATGAAAGTTGTCTAGTTAAGAGTGGGTCAAAGACACGCTCCTGCTCTAGAAGGAGATGAGAAGGTTTCTGCAGTCTTTGTCATCTCTACTGCTTGTGATTTCTAGACAAAACCAGTGGGAAGTTTTCTGAAGGCAGTCCAGAAGCTGGCAATATGGACAGCTTACAACCAAACACTTGCTGCACTGCTACCACGGTGATACCAGGAAGGACTTAAAAAATTTAAACGGGCAAACAAAGCAGTTGGAAGGAAAAGAACATTAACCATTATTCCAGTCTTCTAATATATCCTCCTTTAAGTCATCATTTTCATGCAGTTTAACGGCTTGCCTTGGTATCCCTCAAAAGGAATCTGAGACAGAGTAAGCTTTTGAATGCAGTAGATGTGACACGTGCAGGCCAAGTTGCCTTTGTTGACATCAAATGCCAGTTATGCTTGAGCTACCCTTTGCTTAAGGTACTTCGCTTACACTAAGAATTTTACTCATCATTGAGCAAATTTTGCTGTCATGATTGAGTAAATTTTATTCATGATAGAGTGAATTTTACTGTCATGATTGGCAGTGAAACTTTTCAAGGAAAGCTCTGGATAGCAATGTTTGTGTAAAAATAGTATTTTATCTCCTGTATTTGTGTGAAGCAGGTAAGCCTTTTGCTGTCACCAGTGTTGCTTACCCTTTCATGTCATATCCCTCTTCATATCCATATTCTGCTGAAGGCTTAGTAATCTACTTTAACATTGGCACGTGGAATAAGACTCCTTTTCCTTTTTGAAAGCTAATGTCATTTGACCTAGTGACAGTAAATAATTCATTAATTGTAAGTCCCCAGCTAGCATCTTTTACGCATATTCTAACCTTCTAAAGAAGTAACAAAAACACTCTCCAATACTTGACTTTCTTAAGCACACAAAATGCTTCCCTCCTTTGCAGTTGGCATCTGTAAAATGAACCACATCTCTGCAGTATTTTAACGTGCACCATATTTAGCCAAGTAATTCAAAAGAAATAAAAAGCAGCCCCTTCAATTTGGAAATATTTTTGAATTGTTTTTGAACATACAAAACATACCCTTACCATACGCATTGCATGCAGATTTAATCGTCGTGAAAGCAAACCCTATGTTTCTGTTGGGATAGCACGGTTTTCCAGTTTCCACAATTGTTCTTGGCACAGTTTTCTACTTATGTGACTGTTAGGACACTCACAGGTACTTCTAAGGTACTGTAGTAAGCGGAGAAGGAGGAGAGGTTGTGCCTTATTTCTGGCTTCCTTTGGTTTTCTTTTTGGTTTTCTTCCTCTTGCTCTTTTTCATGTCACCTTTCTAGATACTGTGATTTAGATTTGCAGTTTACTAAGCTGTGTTTTCTGTCTGGAATTCTTTGAAATTCCGAGAGGAACCCCACCGGTAAATATGCATCTTTTTATGATTTGCTAGCTACATAGAAAATCTTCCTGCTGCTCTAAAATGCTTTTATTTGATACGCATTTTTATCACCATTCCAATGGAAAGAGAACAATTCCTCTATTCACTGCTTTTGTACGGGATTCAGTTCAATGTGCGCTAACGGTGCAAAAAAGTCCCGCTGGAAGAAAGGATCTGCATACCAATTGACCAAGACATGTGCTACAAGGGTCTTGGAAAGGTTCAAAGTTTCTCTACCTTTCTGGCAGTCTGTCTTCACAGCAGGACTTGATGAGGGATTTTGCTGGCGTTTCTTTGACAGAAAGCAATAACAAAGCAAGCAAAATGGAGCAGCAAAAGAAGATAGCAGCAAAAGGTACATTATCCCCTCTGTTATTATCATTGTCGAAAGAGATTTTTTCTCGCCATGTTACATCAAATACCTTAGTAGAGCTAAAGACTAGAAAAACGCAGCTCTGTTCTGGTTCATTAAAAGCAAAGCCATCTGTGGACAGAAGTGCCCAGCGTGATGCTGGGAACTCCTAGCTGGTTTCAGTAAGCTGTCTGGAGAACGGCATTTTCGGTGGGCTTTACTAGCGTGTCTGTAAGGAGGGGGAGTTTATGTGCAGCTTTGAGCCCTGAGAGTGCCATAGGCAAAGAGACCCATCGTGTAGCTCTCTGAGCAGCCACAGCACACTGAGGCATGATGGATTACTCCCAGAGTTCACGTGGTAGAAAGGTTTTCTGCCCCCGTGAAGGACGACACATCCATTTTCTTGAATAGAGCCATTCTGTATGTTACAATGGTAACTTGAATTCATCAAGTTTGTGCTATTTGTACAATGGCAGTGAGCTTGGATTCTTAAGCTTCTCGTGTTTGACCTGTTTCCTGTTTCAGTAAATAGCAAAACTTCCAAGGACTGCAGTGACAAGAAGATGAAGCTGCTAGTGTATTTCAAATGTTTGCCTAATAAAATGGTGATTTTTGCACATATTCGCAATGGAAATTTACGGTACCGAAACACCAGCTCTGCTCAGGGCAATTCTGAAATTGACTTGAGCTCTTTTCCCTGTTTCTTAGCAGGTGAACTGAGATACTTCTAGCTTCCAAGGCAAGGCGTTTGACAGCAGCTTCAAAAAGGCCCAGGCTGTTGGATGAAAAGGTGAAAAAACTGAGGGAAATGGGGGGAAATTTCACTTCTGGTTTATGTCATAGATTCAGCCAGATGATCAACAAGCATTAGTTTTATGAGGTACCAGCGTAGTCTTTCACTCTTGCAGATCCCCAAAAGCTTAACCATCCAGCAGCTTCTTCCTTGCAACAAGTGCCACAGCCAAAAGCCAGGCCTGGCCGTCACCTTCTCCTCGCAGCCTACAAACTCTGCCAAACGTACCGGTGATTCTCACTTTCCTTCTCAGCTACATGGACAAGCACATCCTCTCCATGTCTCCGAGTCCTTAGTGAAACCAAACAGCGGTTCACCTTCAAACAGCTCAGTGTGCCAGGACAGAAAGATTTCACTGGCCTGTCCCCTTGCTTTTTCCTTGCAGCCTTTTATTTTCAGAGCACACACCGAGGCATTGCACTTTGCTTCTCAGCTGAGTGCATTGCCATATTGCTGGAGTCCCACACGTCCATCTCCTTCTCGCACTAACTGCTTCTGTTGAAACATGCTGATGTGATGTGCCTTCCTGCTCAGCTATTCACACAGTCACATTCTATGTCCTGCTTGCAGTCTGAATCTAAAAGGAGACGTTTCTGACTATGTCTCACACACACAGATGTACCAGGATGAAAAGGTTGCTTGGACCTTGCCACTTACGTTCAAAAACATCCATTCACTCCACAATCAAGAGACACCTTTCTTTGCTTTACATCCTGCAAACTTCACACACACACACACACACACACACACACACACACAGAGACACGAGAGCTACGCACTTTCTTTCTTTCTTTCTTAGCTGCACACACTCACCTATTTCCCACCTTGACCTCTCTACCACTTCTTCTTCGGCCTTGCTGTGCATGGACATTTCCTGTTAAGATACCCATTGTGTTGCCTATCCCTCCCCCACATTGCCTTGCCTTTCCTACCCAATCTTGCATTTCCTTGTCATTGCTGACAATTCCTTTCTTTTCCCTTGCCTTCCTGACCCATGCATGTCCTTCCCTTGCCCTTCATAGCAACCCAGTGCCTTGTATTGACTTGCTCACCTATCCTTCTTTTCCTTCCCATTTGTCCAGCTCCAATCTTTCATTTCCTTCTCCTTCTCGGACTCTTATTGCCTTGTCTCCCTCTCTTTTGTGTTGCCTGGCAAAGCCACCACTTGTCTGGCCTTGTCCTTGAACCCCTTCCTTGCCTTGCATTACCTTGCTCACCAGTCCCCCACCTGGAATTCACCACCTCTCTTTTTGTGGAATCTCTTCAACATGCATTGCCCTGCCTGCTTCTCCTAGGATTCTCCAGGCTTCCACTGGCTATTTTTTCTCAAGGCCCAGCATTTCAGGAGCTTGTGAGAAGAAGCCTGGAGGAGGCCACGTGCAAGCACACCTATCTGTCCTGACAGCTTTCTTCTGACATCTATGCTTCCATGTCTTGAATTTTGGACACAAAGTTCATCTTTCACCCTTGGGCTTCAGGGGCAGAATGACAGTTCTTTTGCATACAAAGGAAAGCAGGCAACCCAAGTGTCTTAGGTGCAGATTAGACATGACCCATGCAAGATCAAGGCTGGACAGAGCGGTCCGTCCGGGCCGCTTTTGTGTACCAGCAATCTTTGAACGGACCTGCCTCTTGCCTTGCATTGGGCAACCAACCAGTTTCCTTGCCATGCCCTGCTCATTCTCCATTGCTTTGCATTCCCTTGCATACCCATGCCTCACATTTGACCTGCCTGCAGTTTTCCTACAGGGCTTGGCCTTGCCTAGCCCTTCCGGTTACCATTACCTCCTATGCCCAGCCTTGCCTCTAACTTCTGGCACTTGTCTCACCTACCACTCCATTTGCTTTCCCCTCACGGCTTCAGTCTTGCCAACCTGTCCCTTGACTTGCCTACAATTGCCTACACTTGCTTTGCATTGCCTTACCTGCATGGAAGGCAAGGCAAAGAGGGGTAGACAAGGCAAAGCAAAGCCAGGAAGTTATTGGAAGGGCTAGGCAAGGCAGACATAGGCAAGCAAGCAAAGCTAGGGTAGGGTAGGCTAGGAAAACTAGACATGGTACTGGAGGCAAGGCAAAGCCAAGTGACTTGGAGTGCCTTTCCTTGCTTGGGAAGTAAAAGATATGGTGGCAATGTTGGTAGGGCTGATGATAAGGTATCGTGGGAAGGTATAGTACAGCAAGACATTTCTGTCCTGGTCCTTTCTGTGT
Source organism: Agelaius tricolor (assembly GCF_023055355.1). Taxonomy (NCBI): domain Eukaryota; kingdom Metazoa; phylum Chordata; class Aves; order Passeriformes; family Icteridae; genus Agelaius; species Agelaius tricolor. Next base: position 5,795,746 of record NW_027269297.1, on the reverse strand, counting down.
AGGAGCCATTGTTGGACAGAGTCAGTACCGGACGTGGTATGCAACTTTTGCTCGGTAAGTTCCTGAAGGAGAACAGCAATGCTTTCTCACGGGAAGGAAAGAACTTAGCCCCAGTGTTGGAGGTGCAGATAAGAAGCTGTGTCGTGCAGCTTAAGGGCGGCAGCAACTTTCTATGCTGGCATATTTGGTTTGGAAGCCCTGACTCAATTTGTACAATCATGGAGTCGGTATCCATCTTTGGAAGGCAGTCTCCTTCCTGCAAGAATCCATTTGGTATGTGTTTTCCACTTTCTCAAGGCAGCCTTCTTGAAATTCTGCCAGCACACTTCTTTTGGACAAGGTAAAGAGCTGCGCTGGGTCTTGGTGTGCAGCCTAGCTAGTGCCCCGCACGGGTAATGCCCAATAACAGTGGTCTGACACCTTTGTAGAGGATCAGGCCCTGGATGCTTTGGATTTTGGAGGAGGGGATGCCATTTCTTTTGAGATGGGCTTCTAGTTCCTCCTCCCTTTGGCAAAGTTTGGGTGGCCACTTTGGGTGGTCTCAGTGAATTGAAAGGCTTTTCCCAATAGGCAGTTCTCTGGGTTCGAGTTGTTGAACTGTCAGTGGCAATGCAGAGGCCAGGCCAGGCCTCTGCAGGACAGGTTTTTGTCCCTTGTAGCTTTAGGGACTGTGTGAGCAGTCCCTGGTGCCATCCCATTTGGATCCTGACTCTGAGAGATTGAAGGCTTACCGTGGTACCTAGAGCTGAGAAGGAAAGTGGCGATAGCAGGGTGCACGTTTATAGTTTGATGGGTGCAATTGAAATTGTAGGCAGCAAAGAGCTTTCTCCACCAACAGTTTTGCGAGCTCGGCCAACATTTTCAAGTTTGTTACCAGGCTCTGTGAGAGAGAAAAAGTTTGTTAGGGCAGAAGATCTGGTGTCGGCCTTTGAGTGTGGGGCAAAGAAGAGTATCCACTTGGAAGGGGAAGATCAGTGACATCTTTTTGTCCTGACACAGTTGATTGGAGAGCAGGGATGTTTCTGACTTGGCTGGGTCCTGGGGGTAGTTGTGAGCTGGGCTCGGTGCGTGTCCTGGTTTTGTGAGTTGACAATGCTGTGGTGTGGTTATTTAGAAGAGCGCTGACAGTGCCCAGGAAAAAGACAAGCACTTTTCTAGCCCAGCCCCGTTCGTGTGGGAGCAGTGGAGGGACAAGAGCTCCGCTGTGGATCCTGGCTCTCGGGTACTGACAGAATGGGATCCTGCATGTAGCCCAGAAGGAAGAAGAATTGTCGTGAACGGCGGGAGAAATGCGACACACCATATGCGTGAATGGCAAATCCCGAAGTTTATTGAAAACTCACACATATTTATATTGGTGTTAATGAAGCTTATACATATTGCAAAAGCTGAGTTCATTATTGGTTAAAGCACACTTGGATCAACCACACCTACTTCTATCTTCTAATAATTATTTTGCTTCTATGTTTGCATTCTTCCAGCTTCTCTACCTAAGATATCTACATTTTCTGGCAAGCGATTTTCTCCCCCGTCTTCCCGTTTCAGAGAAGGTCACTGTGACCTTTGTCAGTGATTGGACACTGGTTGCTTAGTTCCCAGCTTGTATCCCCTATCCTTAGCCATCGGTATCACATCGAAATGTCCTTTCTCAGCTAACCAATTATCCAAAAAGCTCTCTACAAAGCATCATTTCATTGTTGGCTGCACAGTTTAGAAGCTTCAAAATAAAAGGCAATTGCAGCATGGCCTCTTCATTTTAGAAAGTTTTCTGGGCCATCAGCTGCTCAACATGTAACTTGCACCCACTGAACTGCATTCAGCTTCCTGGAGATATGCACTTTCCCTCAAGATCTAGGTACCATCTTGCACTCGAACGCTTGAAGATCCCAAACCGCTTCAAAATGTCCAGCGGCTGCTCTCAAAGAAAAAGTCCTACAACAAAAAGGCAGTGCTGGCCATAACGGTCCCTTTGCAGTCTGTCAACCAAACGAAACATACTAGCGATTCTCACGTACTTTCTCAATGATACATATACGTGCATCAGCACATTCTCTCAAAGTGACAGAGACTATCGCTACAGCCAAGCGTTTTCAGCTGCACTTCTGACTGACAGATGTGCCAGGACAGAAGGCATTTGCCAACCTACCCTCTTTCCTGTGCAACCTGACATTGGCAGCGCAAATATTTTCACATTCTTTCATTGTGGCCATGTCCAAAGCAGCTAAAGATCGCACAGGTGGAAGTGTCAAGACAGAAGATGTTCTCAAAGTAACTCCTTTTTTTTCTAAAGAGCTTTTAAACTGCGCACAATGCTTTGTATCTTCTTTCCCACATAGACCTGCCCTCACTTTTTCACACTCACATCTTTGTTGCAAACATCCAGCAGCTGTTTGCGTAGAAAAAGGCTCTAGAAATAAAAGCGAGACTTGGGCTGCACCTTCTGCCTGCCCTGTGTAAGCCACATCAAGCTCACCAGTGCGCTCTGTCCTTCCCTTTTCCGCTGCAACTACCATTGTGTTCTCTGGATCTCGGAACCTAAAGGTAGGCACATTTGTTTCCACAGAAGGGCCATAGGTAGCGGCACAAATAGCTCTCACTGAACTTTAATCCTTACCACTGCCACCATGAGTTTGGTTGGTAGGCCAGTAGGAGTCATGCTCCTTTTACAGCTGGTATGCGGCAGCCACCAGCCCAGTGCTCTTCGACTCTTGTAACCAATCCTGCTTTTACTCTCCCGGAGGGGATTAGGCATCTGTTTCTCACACAGATCATTGTGGCAGCAGCCAACGGCTCTAGTGCACTGCTTCTGCCAAAAGACCCTGGGGCCAGGCACTTACCTTCTCAGCACTACGTAGCCCCGTATTCTGCGTCTCTTGTCGTCCAGATCATACCGCAAAGCGTTTCACAGAGAAAAAATGTGCCAGGACAACAAGCTTGGCTGAAGTGTACCCCTGAAACTGGTGGAAGTTTGTATTTGCACCACATTCAAGGGGCAGTCCTCTTTCCTATACAACCTGCAAACTGCTGTCTGTTCCCAGTGCCCTCTGCCCGCTCCTTCTTACCTTGAAGTACCATGCCAAAGAGGGCTCTGTGCCGAGGTCTCAGAAGAAGAGGGAAGCATATGTGTTTGTAAAGTGGACTGTCTGTTAGTCACTTCCCTCTTCAAAGCAGCGTGTTCCATGCCAAGCAGACAATAAAGCAACAAAAGATGAGTGTGACTCTGCATTCAAATCCTGCAATGTTCCCAGAAGTGAATTTCTCTCTTCTATAGGACTGACTTGTATGAAGTGGCGTGGTTGTTTCCTTCCATTAGAAGGGAAACTCATCTAGCCAGGCTTCATCACCCCCTGCATCTTTTGGGGTAGTTCTTGGAAGAAAATAGATAGCAACTTTTCCACTCCACATGATTCATGTTTCATTCTCTTCCTTCTGTACTTCAGGGAACAAGCTATCAATTCCCTACTCTTTCTATGAAAAGGCATGAAGCTATTAATTAAATTCCCATAGATATAATAAGGAATCAAAGTCTTTTATGCCTGAAGGGCAGGCCCTTATGGTATGAAAAGTATGGATTGTCAAGGGTGGAAGAAGATCTCTATGAAAAGGGAGAAAGCCCAGAAGCATGCAGGGATTTTCAGGTATGAAAGGGAAAACGACATTAAATTGTCAAGGGAAAGAAATTGAAAGAGGCAGGAGGGAGAAGGGAGGCGGAGGAGCCAAATGCTGCCTTTGAGGCAGCTGACACGAGGACCGTCGGCCTCATGAGCAAACAAGAAAACCAAATGAAACTTCACAGCAATCTCATCCACAACTTAGTGGACAAATGTGCAAACCCATTTCTTCATTTATTATGTGTCTAATATATAGAGAGATGTTCTTCATTCTGACAGAATTTTCAGGGAGCAAGCTCGTGTAAGGCACCTGGAACCAATGGTGTATTGGAAATGGCCAACATGCAGAACACGCTCCATCCTGAACGCTACCACAGCAGAATCACAGGATCATAGAATGGCCGGGGTAGACAAAGACCGTAAAGGCCATCTAGTTCTCTGACATGGGCGGGGACACCTTTTACTTGCTCAGGTTGCTCAGAGCCCCATCCAGCCTGGCCTTGAACACCAGGTTGGGGTGTCCATAACTTCTCCAGGCTCTCTGTGCCAGTGCTTCACCACCCTCACAGGGAAGAATTTCTTCCGAGTATCTAATTTCAACCTGCCCTCTTTCATTTTGAAGCCATTGCCCATTGTCCTGCCTCCAGAGTTGCTAATGAAGAGTCCCTCTCCTGCTTCCCTTCAGATATTGGAAGGTGTTGTGAGGTCTCCATGCAACCTTCTCTTCACCAGGCTAAACAGCCCTCATTCTCTCAGCCTGTGTGTCATGGCTTGACACTGGGACAATGCCAGTGCCCCCATGAGTATACTCTCTCCCTGGTTTCTGCTGGGAGATGTGACCAGGAATAAGCAAAGCAGGCTCCCACTTAGGAAAAAAAAATAATTATTAACTAAACTACAAGGGAAAGGAAAAAAAAAAAAAGAAACACACAAGGAAAATGAAAACTTCACAAATACATCTCCTCCTCCTCCTCCCCAAATTCCCAATACAATACATCCCCCAAATCATCGACTCTCGGTCCAGCACCACCCTTCAGAATACTCAATCCTCAGTTCATCAAGAGGAGAAGGAGTCCTTCTTGTGCCAATGGTGACCTCTTCCTTTCATGTCCACTGCTCTCACCACTGAACACAGACCAGAGCTGCTTCTAGGGTCGACTTTTAAGGATGCTTCGTCCCACTGCAAAAAGGCACAGTCTCAACTTTGGGACATCTGTCCCCCCCATATTTTTCACCCCCTGGGGCCGAGGGGTACCCACACCGAACCCTCTTGGTCCTGAGGCATTGCCTCCCCCTAGAATGCAGTCCCTGTATCACAAGGAAACATGGCTCTGTCCATGGCTACACACAAAGAGTCCAGCATAAGCTACTCCATCATCTCTTCCACCTGCGTTCTTCTCTATTTCTCTCGTGGCCCATTTCCTCGTATCTCCTCTATATCTCTCTTCTCATTCAACTCCAGGAGGATTAGCATTTTTCCATCATCCAAGAAAAGGGTTAAAAATCTGAGGCTCTGTCTGTCCAGAACTCCCATGGCTGCCCTGCCAGGCACCTTCTTGCACTCCCCTCTTCTCCTTCTCGCCCGGCCAAGAACAGGCACCAGCTCTCTCTCTATCTCTCCTGGGGCGGGGTGGGGATGGCTGCCCGATGCCTCTCAGTGCTCCTCCACCCTTCCATCCTGCAGGGGCCTTCACCTCCCTTCTGGCCAGGGACCCAGCCTACCTCACCCAGCTGGGGGGCTTCCCCTGCCCCGCCCAGCCCGCAGCCAGGCAGGGGAGATCTGAACCTTTCCCTGACCGGAACCCAAGAGAGCCTCCCAGGGGAGAGCCCTGCTTTTAACCCCGTTTTCTCAGAGGCACATCCAATGTCCCAATGGCCACATTAGGTGCCAATATTAAAATCTGAACATTTATTGGCCTAACCACAGCATCCCAGAAAACACATTTCCTGTCAAACCACCACACTGTGGGATATGCTCTTGTCCTGAATACTGAACTGCAGTATTGTCTGATGATTTTTTGAATCCTTTGAAGGCATTTTGAATTCTTTTTCAGCCTTAAATTAGACTAAATAGCTTTGATTTGTGGGTATTGAGCAACAGAAATCACTGCCCTGGCTTGCCTTTTTTACAGCTCCTTTCCGTGGGAGACTCGCTGCAAACGTCACAGCTGGTGAGACAGTGGGCACACCATCATTCTGAAAGAGCTTTGCACAGTAAACATAGAGGAGGATTAAATATTGAAATGCAGATGACAGGAGCTGCCCAATGGACTCTGCTGGTGGAAATCAAATACTAGTCTAGTCTTTTGAATGCAAATAATTCCTCCCAATGAGGCCAGACAGGCTTGTTTGCCTTTGAATCTGAGCATGTGGACAGTAGTGGATGGTCTACAGGTTGAAAACAGTGTAGATACTTCTCCTTTTTTTCAATAGTGGCTCAGAAACTGAAAAGGCAGCTATAAAATGGTGGTAAATACATCCCTACAGATTCAAAAATGGTTGTTCTTAAGTTGCATCTCCACCATAACAACAAATTGTTAGAACTAAAATACAGATGGGAATTTTATAGCTTCTCAGAAATGAAGCAGGAATTGGCCAATGGGCCTTAGCAGTAGCTACAAGTTTTTCAGCATGAGGCATCTCAAAAGTATTTTAACTGTACAGAACTTTTCTGTACTTTTGGCCTTTTATCTCAAGGATGCATCAAAAAAAAAAAAAAAGGAAAAAAACCCCAAGAAAAATAAAAAAGAACAAACCCTACCAAATATATATATATATATTACATGACTAAGATAATAAGCACAATCAGTAACATATATAGAAACAGAACCCATGGTTTTTAACTTTCAACCATGTCTTCTCAACACACTCTCGAAAATGGAATTGTTTCCCTATCTGCCTTGAAACATTTTGGAGCAAAAAACACTCTAAGGTCCTGATAGGTGTTTTGGTCAAAAATCCCTTCTTCTGGTTTTCTGTCCAGAAGCAGAGTAATGGAGGGGAAAGCTGGTAGCTGGCCAAAGGAGGTAGGAAGAGTAATCATCATCCACAACACTGGGGCTAAAGAAATTTCCACAGAAAATTACCTGCCTTATTACTTGCTCATGTGGTGGGTTGAAAGCTCAGAATCTGTTTCCATGTTTCCCATCCCTTGAATGTTCTATTTCACAGAATTCGAGCCTCTCAAACATCAGTCCTGCCAGAACAGCCCGCCTCCTGCTGTCATAGGGGATCTGCTGATGCCCACTGACTCTTACCAGTCTAGTGCTCGTCACTGTTGCAGATCAAGAACTACTGAATAGTTCTGATTAATGCTCTTAGAGTGGTTGAAAACAAGGAAAGAATGACTAGACATTTGTATGATCAAATCCCCTGATGGAATAAAAACATGCCAGGACAACAAGCTTAATAAATGTATTCATTGTCATAAGAAGGGAGATGAAGGGTCCAAAAGATTACTTGCATACTTACTGTTCTAAATCCCTTGTTATCTGGTAAATTGCAAAGGATGCCCGGCTTTCACCAAAATGCAAATCAGATTAAAATGTGAAGCCTTACACTTTACTGGATATAAAACTTCATCATCCATTTTTAAATCTTAGAGATTGCGATGTTGTCCTGGTTTAGGGCAAATTTGGAGGAGAATTTCCAAATTAGGGCCCCCTCCCCGCAACTGGTTCGGGAAGGATTCCTCAGAGAGAAGTGGAACGAACCTGTTTATTTAATAGGCACAGCACCCCCCAGCACGCAAAAGGAACAATTCCAGATGACACCGCTCTGAAAAAGATGACAAATTCAGAAAGTCTCTCTTGGGGGGGTGCTCACTCTCTTCTCAGTCCCTCCAGAGCTGGGCCAGCTGCTGCAGGCCACAAGGTGCAAACTCTCGGTGTTTCCCAGGTCCCAGTCCGGAGCAGGTTCAAAATGGTCAGTAAAAGGAAAGGAGAAATGGTCCAGGAAGAAATATGGACAGTTTAGCTAAACTAGCTAATGAGCAAAAGCAAGCAGAAGCGAAGCAAGCAAGAGTGAGAGAGAGCAAAGCGAAAAGCAAAAGCAGGAAAAGCAAAAGCTGCAGTCTCTGTGTCCCGCCAGGCTGATAAGAAAACCAAAACAAAACATTCCCTCTTCAGAGCCAGTCTTAAAGGTACAGAACATAATATCCAACATTCACAGAACACATGAATGGGGATACAAGCATCATAACGTCACCCTAGGACAGATGTATTTCCTATTAATACCTTAATATTAATAAGGTTTAGAGCTGGAATTCAGAGGGAAAAGAAAGCTATTTTGAATTCATTCTATTCAATCATCTTGTCTGGACTGTCTCTTCCTGCTTTTCACTTCTGAAACTCTGTATGAAAGGCATAGAGTTCTGGATTAATTCTTTTCAACAGTTTCCCCTGTTATTCTTCTTTCAAGGCAAACCTGAAAAATCCACACTTTCTTTCCCAACCACTTCTAAAATTCCATTGAGAAACAAAAAAAAAACCCATCAAACAACTAAATCTCTGCTCCAATTTGTAGGAAAAAACCCCATGCCATTAACTGCTTTCCTAACACTTTCTTTCTCTTGTATTAATATGGCAACCTTTTCTTGCTTTTATAGATTAGAACCAAATTCTTAAAGCTATAAGGAAACACAGGTTTACTGTAGCTGATTCTGAGATACAGTAGTCCAGCAAGGAGTTCAGACCTCAAAAGAAGAGTCTGTACAACAAGATTCAGCACAATGTTGAGACATATTAGCTATTGTTCAAGAAAAGCCGCCAAAATGAAACTGCTTAGACTTCTATACTATCATGGGTGCCTGCTTCCAGAACCTGACCTAAGTTGCTGGAAACTAGCTGCAATATGACTGCAAACAATGCTGCGAATGTAGGACATTGTTATTCTTCTCTTCCATTGAAAACCACAAGTGGAGTTGCGTCATTTTCTTAAAAATTCTCTATTTCCTTCCAAACTGGTAAAATAATGATAAATAAAGTGTTCTGTTCATACATCATCTAATAATGTTCAAAATGAAAAAAAAAAAATTCATTCAGATATGGTCTGCAATAATAGAGCCGAGAGAAGATGAACCAGTCTGGCCTACAAAATAAAGTGAAGCAGAATTTGGGAATTTGGAACACCTTACGATGTAATATTTAAAGAAAAAAAAGAAATAAAATGTAACCTACCCAAACTCAATCAGTGATGCACCGACAGAGAAAAAAGAACTCATTACTACTAATATTTCTTTCATTCTCAGACAAGAAGTTAAATTATCCTCTTGAATGCACGGAAGATTGTTGCGAAAGACAGCAGCCTTCTTCTTTACAACATATTCTTCAGAACTCCAGGAGACACATCATTAGAGCTATGAGGCTCTTTCTCTCTGTAAAACTTCCAGAGCATAGCCACTATTATATTCCTTTAGAGATCCTCACCGCCCTGGGCGACTGGTGGATAGTCTACAGCTCCAGTACATCAGCCAGACGCTCTGCCTTATTTAGCATGGCTACTGCAGCAAGGACATCATCTCTACTGGCTTTCTATCCAAAATATATGCAAGGCACAACAAAGAATATACCCAAAACACTGAGCACAGCCTATGGCCTTCAAAACAAAAATCTCACAATGGCAATACTGGATCTTCTGATCCAAACCATCGGGAAACATTTCTTTAGAGGCGAAAAAAGCTCCTGTTGATTGTACAAAAAATAGTGATGTAAACCAGAGTTGCATGACCCAGTATTTCTATTGAACTGGAACTATTTTGATCAATATTATGCATCCATTTCTTTTCAGGGCATTTGGTAAAAAATGTAAAGTATAGTTTAAAAGGAATTATTGGATGCGTACTAAGTACTAGGGATTAGTTAAGGTGTTGGTTTTGCATGGCTTGGTTTTTGGTGGGGAGGGAAGAAGCCAGCCACAGAAGTGAATCTTTTGTGAAAAGCTCCTAGAAGCTTCCTCCATGCCTGGCAAAGTGAATCCCTGCTTGGCACTAAGAACAGACATGCTGCTAAGCCAATTAGACAAGCAGTAATATATTTAAGAAGGAAATCAAAACTGCGGCCAGTTAACTTTTAAGTTTGCTAATTTTCTGGTTGGCACCTCTTCTGGTTTGAAAGCAAAACCAGCAAGAGATGCTGTCGCTGTTGCAGTGTGTGTTTTTGATTGTAATGCAGTTTGAGTAGTCAGTTTGATAATACTTCCTGTTTTGTGCTGTTGGAGCATATTTTATTATTAAGGGATTGTTCCTTCCCCCCCATGTTGTTAGTTTTTGCCCTAGTTGTCCATCTCCCCAAAGACCTGCCCTTTTCTTCCCTTTTCCTCCTCCCACTGAATGTCAATCCCTCCCCAAGCCTGCCCCTTTCTCTAGAAACTTCCCTATCAATTTTATACTCTTCAAAACCCCATTGGTTTGTTTAAGTTATTCTCCTCCCCTGTAGTCCCCTATTGGTTTAAACATTGTATTCCCCGCCTTGTGGTCCACCCCCAGTTGCTCCCAGTGTGTTCAAGATTGTATCCTCCTCTGGGACCTCTCCCCATTTCTAAGTTGATGTATGCATTTGGGTCAGTGTCTTTGTGTCCCTGACCCTCCAGGGAAGAAACTCCTTTGGAAAACATGCAGAAGACCTCTCCCTGTTCCTTGTCCCCGCCCTCGGCGCAGTCCTATCCCCAATGCAGTCCACCTGTGCCATAGAGCAGCTGTGCCCTACAGCTGCACCCTGGATTCGCCAGCTTTCTGGGGGCAGCCCACTCTGGCTGTTGGTGTCAGGAGCTAGTCGGTCTGAAGAAATCCAGCATGGCAGCAAGACTCCAAGTCAGAAATACAATTTATTAGGAAAAGGGGAAAAACCAAATACATGCAATAATACAAAAGAAAAACCACGGACAGAATACAACCTGTCACCCTGCTAGTTAGGGTGGTGGCAGCAGTCCGGATGAAATGGCCTTGTTGAAGTGGTGATCCTGTAGAAACCATCTGGTAGCTCTTGTCCTCTGAAGACCAGTGGGTGAGGGTGGCCGTTCCTCTAGGAAGCCAGTGGAAAGACTGCTTGTGGTGTCCCAAAACTCAGATTATATCCAGCTGGGGATGCTTAGCTCCTGCCCCCTGGGCAGAGCATCTTGCAATGGGCTCAAATTGTTCTGAGTCATGCGGTGGTTCCTTGATTAGCCTTTAAACAGAAATGGCTCCTGGAGGGAGTCATCTCTGAATCATGTGGCAAGACATGGATGGCCCCGTTAAGAGATAAGGAGATAAGGAAAAAACGATGCCCCTCCCGGTTTCAGCAGCTCTTGAGGTTGGGAGCAGAAAACATTTTTATATTGTAGCCTAGGACAATACAGGATGAATGCTTTTGCATTTGCAGGAAGTTTGTGTGGATTTGAAAAGCATCCTTATAGCAGAGGCACAAAAGTATTCTCATACCCTTTTAAATCATCTTCAAACCAAGCAATTCTCACAATAAGGTAGCGCATGAATGACTTGCAAGTGAGTTGAAGAAACACGGCAAAGATAAGTAGTGTTCAACTGCAGAGAATCGTTTAGGAGAATAGCTGACTAGTGACAGCTCTGAGCAGAAGAGTCTGTGGCTTATCCTGTGGGAGCAATAGTAAGACATTTCAATTGAAAAACCCCATTCATTCCCAAGGAGCAAACATCAGTAAAAATAAAAGGTCAAGTAAAGACACCCTAGTGCTCTTCTTATCAGAAGCATGTTCCTCCATATGAGAGTATTTAGGAAAGGACAGTCCATTCATAAAGAAAGGTGTGACAGTTAGAAAACCTGTAGAACAATACAAGACAAACTCACACAATATACATCCTCAAATGCAAAATGAAGAAATAATCATTTCAAGCTTCCGTGGAATTAATTGCATTTTATTTGTTCTTTTCATTTCAGCTGCTCTCAAGTTATTTTTTAAGACTGAATTTTATGAATTCAGCAAAGCTCTCTTTCTGAATGTCTGCATACCCCTATAAAACACTGAGGTGACAAAGAGAACGGCAGTGGAAGGAAACCTGGTCCACCTCCCCCTCCTTGAAGCTTTAGGCCAGCGAGTGATTAGAATTTAGTCACTTCATTTGCTTTACCAAGAGAGAATGTTTTCCAGCCTTTATCTTTCCTTTTGGAGCTGATTCACTTTGTAGTCATAAATTCTTGACTCAGTTGGTGAGAAACGATGGCATTACAGCCGTGGATGTTAAAGTGCACTGATGGGAAATGAAGTTTTCATCTTCAGGTCCTTGCTTCAGTAAATATTCCAAATTCATCAGAAAGAAAGTTCCCAGACCAGTAATCCCCACTCAAATGACCTAATTCAAATAGTTTGTAGGCATAAGAGGCATCAAGCAGGTGCTGTCATCTGTTAGGGGAATACGCAGCCAGTACATGATTGTCTAGTTAGGCGGCAACAATTTTGGAAAGAATTTAGTTTTTTTGTATTGCAAGTGAATGGTCAATACATTTTATTAGTGGATACGGGTAAAAGAATGTCTTCTGCATCCTTTCAGAGGGGAAGCTTCCCTAGATCTAAAGCTGCTCAGCTCCACGATAGGATGCTTTGTCTGAAAAGGGAACTCAAGTCTTTGTCCTTTTGGATTGCTTCCATAGTTTTTCACTCACTCTTCAGGTAGCTGTTAATATGTTCTGTTATCCCTTGCAAACTTTTATGGGCATAGTCACTGAATTGGTATGTATTCCATGAAGTCCACAGGCCCTGTTGAGATGCAGCCACAGGTCTCAAGGGTGTTAGCAGATGTTATTCTGAGGCCACTCCTAATGATTTTTGATGGATCATAGTGACTGAGGAAAGTGCCCAAAGACTGGATGAAAGCAAATGTCACCCATCTTGGAAAAAGGCAACTAGGAGGACTTGGAAAAGTACAAGCCAGCCAGCCAGCGTCATTTTTATCCCCAGGAAGTTGATGGAGCAGCTATTGCTGGAAAGCATTGCCAGGCACATGAAGGAGGACAAAATAACATAGTCAGCATGGATTTACCAGGGGAACTTGATGCTGAACAACTTTTTAAACTCCTCTGATGAATCAACTTGCCCGGTAGATGAAGGGAATATTGTCTGCCTGGGCTTCAGGAAGGTTTTGGACATTTATCTACGTGGCAGCACACATACATCCCAGAAGTGTGCAAAGAGGAGGGAACCAGTGTCTTTTCAAGGATGCTCAGTGAAAAGACAAGAGGCAGTAGGCACACACTGAAATACAGGAGATTGCCTCTGCACATCACCAAATGATTTTTTACTGTGAGGGCGACTGAACCACGGCACAGACTGCCCAGAAAGATGGTGGAGCCTGGATCTTTGAAGACATTAAAAGTACACCCAGATATAATCCTGGGCAAGAGGCTCTAGGTATCCTGGTTTAAGCAGGGGGGTTGGACCTGGTGAGCCCCACTGACGCCTTCCACTCTCGTTCATTCTGTGCTAGTGAATTCTCTTAGAGATGCATTTCAAGCACTGGCATGACAAAGATCTGTGCAGAGAGAGATCCAAATGGACATGGGATCTAAGTTCCTTAAGTAGTGCTCAAGAAGAATGCAAAACTCTGGGATAAGTGTCTCTTCCATAACTGAATCCCTTTCACGGGAAAATTCCCCAGCTATAGAAAGATCTTCTGATAGGCATGCTTAAGACTGACACTGGCTGAGCAAATTTCTCCCTATGTGTGTTTAAGACCAATTAGGATCTTCACCAAGAGTGTTGTCAACATAGTCACAGAATGTATATTGTTAAGAAGGGACAACTTACATCAGAATGGCAAATATTGGTCCACAAAATGTATTAATGTATGGGAACTATCTACTTGGGTTGAAAATAAAAAAGAAAGAGTTAGTCTTTATTTATCAATTCCATCGCAATATTGATGAGGTAAGAAAAAGACCTTAGTCCTTAACCTTCTTAACTCAAGCAAAGATTTTTAAAAATTCCTTGTAAAAAATGTATCCTAATTATCAGACTATGAAACAATTTTAGTTGGGAAAAAAGTTCCAAAATTGTGTAGATAGTGGTAAAGAAGCCAAGAAAATAGGTAAGAAACAAAAAGAGAGCAAAAGAGTCAGCTTCAGTCTGCAAGCTCGTTCTAGAAGTAATCTGGTAGAAAAAGGAACCCCCAGTTGAATTTCCAATGTATTCATGCACTTGATTCAGTAACTAGTCAATGTAAAAACCAATCCTTTTGTACAACTTCTCCCAGCAACAAAAACCCCAACAGCTTGACACCACCATCATGCCTGTCCCAGATGTATTTTAAAAGAATTTTCCTTTCTTGAAACTCTATTTGCATAAAAGTTGCAAGACATTGGAGGGATTCTCCACATTCTCATTTCTCCATGTGGCTTGAAAGTCTATTTGATAAAATATGCAACAAAGCATATGATTTATAAGGTAGGGTAAAATGGATGATTTGGGAATTGATCTCTTGTTGATATTAAACTTCATATCCACTCTCTGTGAAGTTTCTAAAAGAAATGATGGAGCTGAGGCATGAATCTGCCACAACAAGTGTTAAGCAAAGATACACACTCCCCTTCACATGCCCCCCTTCCACACACACCTAGGCCCACACAGAGGTCAGCATAGCAGATGATGAACACCTTCTTTGGCACTTCATGAAATCCTAACATGAGGAAGTGTTGAAATACAGAGATTTTGTCCCGTGTAGAAACCCATCCCATGTATTTTATGCTGTAATTCTTCTCTCTTTTAAAATTTGCTATCTTCTGCATAGTTTTCATTAACCTGTTACAGTAGTGAAAATCACAGATCAAGGTAATGTTGTAACACTTTGATTTTACCCCAAGAGCTGAGGGAAAACTTGCTCCTATACTTCAATCTGAGTTTCTTCTAGGTTCCAACTTTGTTTCTCTACCATCAAGAGTCTCCTGTGTTGCTGCTCAAAGCCCCATCCAACCTGACCTTGAATACTTTCAGGGATGGGACACCCACAACTTCTCTGGGCAACCTGTTCCAGTGTTCCAGCACCCCCACAGTAAAAAAAGTCTTCCTTTCATCTAATATGTGTCAGAAGTATTAAATCTAGGCATATAAACTTTGAGGAAAGGTTTGAAATTCTTTTGATTTGAATCACATTTTATATGAATACTGACTTACAGATGACTAAAATATGTTGATGGGCATTTGAGCTGACACTTTTTGAAAAGGTGCATGGAATTTAAAATTAAAACCAGTACCATTAAAAGCTTTGTGCCGTTTTCTTTTTCCTCTGGTATTCAAAATTGCATATATCAAATATCTGTGCTTCGTACAAAGCTCTTAGACACTCTCAGAAAAAAGCTTTTCTTTCAGACTAAGTTGCAGTTTACGTAGAACACTGGTACTAGTGAAGGTTTTTCTGGGCATAGGGGGAACACCTTCTCATTGGATTTGTGTGCAGAATGCATTTTATGCAAACTGGAAAATTGATCCCAGCTGTGTTCTAGTCATCATTCTTACTGCATCAGGCCTGAAGATTCTGTGAAAAGTAGCCAGTGGACCTTGAACATAGCTCATGTGAAACAGATGAGAGGCGATGGAGAAGTTGAGGGAGAGAATAAAGAGCATATGGCCCAGTACAGACTAACAATTGTTTGGCACCCTTTAAAGGCTGTGTTTGACAAGCAGGGCTGAAGCAGGTCTGCAAAATATCCGGGAGATCAAAATCCATTGAAGCAAATTGCCCTGGCCAGTCACCTTGCTGCCGATAATTCACTCTCCATAGCAGCTGATCAGGCCTAACAATGCTGCTGCAGAAGTATTGTGAAAAAGGTAGGCATATTTTCACAGATGCAGGGGAAAATCCCCTTGGATGATGGCTCCAAGGGATTACTTGATGGAGCAAGTTATGCACCCTTATCTACCGTGCAGTATCTAAGTTGGTGAGTTCACTATCTGTCAGCATCACTTTCGAAAATAAATGTTTGATCCACAAAACAATATTTCCTATGTCCTGTCTACCTGCTTCATTTCAACCAATGAATAGGCTACGTTCCATCAGCAAAGGGTTTATGATCCTATGTTTCTTTAAACTGTGATAATTCTTTATTTTTTTCTAGATCAGACACTGTCTATTCATAAGATTCAGATGTCCATGGCAGGGGTGTAATTAAATTCACATGTTAAAAAATAACCTTGTTCTTGTTATCTTTTTATTAAATTACTGACATGTAACATCCGTCTGAGAGCTGAAGAAAACCCCTTCATTTGCTGTTTGCCAAGTATCATCTATGTGATACAAATTCTACTTGAGAAATCACACCCGTACATTGCCATGTAGCACTACTAGTAATGCTTCCACAACCTTTTCTTCATCATTAGGTCTTTGGTGAAGTGAATGATTAGAACATAAGCAAGGGAATTTGTTCAAGATGCTCCAGAAAGAGCTGTGGTCTGTTCTCTTCTTTGCTGCCTATGTTAGCACTGAGCTGCAAAAAAAGGAAAGATTACTAGGAAAAGTGTTACTTTCAGTCTAAACTTGTAAATGATGTTTGGAATACCCTGTTAAATGACAAGGTGCTCTTTTAAAATATGGCATCTTAAGGGAAAATGTCAGCTTTAAAAAGGTTTTGAGACAGTTGCTTCTGGAAAAAAAAAAAAAAAAGAAAAGAATTGGAGGCTTCTAAGGTCTTTAGGCATACTATTTTGAAGATTGATTCAAACCACAGTTTCTTCATATAGGAAGAACAGAGGACCATAGATGCAACCCATTTGAAAATGGATTTCTAGATGTTTCTGGTTGGGATTACCAGGCATCATTTCTTGTGAAGTCGAGGGACTGCAGTTAGCACTCCAATAATTTCCTTCCCTGAAATTCATCTGCATTTGGTCCTTTTTCCAGAGTCCCCATTTATTAGTGAAGGTATACTCTATCTATGCATTAGAATATTCCATTAGAGTGTGTGACTCATACTTGCTAGTTAAAATTAGCTGGAGCGGAATGGATAGTTACAGTTGCGTGTATACAATAGTCTTATTTTGGCAAGTTTTCTTTAGACAATGTTGAAGCAGCACTAGCAAATAGGAAGTACAGCTTGCAGCAGGGAAGGACACTCTTCTGCTTTCTCAAGTTTCCTGTAGTTAAATAGACGCCAAAAGGCTTTTCCTAGTACTACTACTGTCTTGTAGGAATACTTGATCTAATCCTATCTTTGATCAAATTCCTAATGGGTTACTTTTCTACAAGGCAGAACATTTTTCTTTTAATAATATGTATTTTGTAAGGTGGAGACATGAACTTGTGCACCAGTCACGTGGACTGTACTCCTTATTAAGTTTCACAACCTTCTTGAGAAAATATTGACTGTGTGTAACTTCAAAAGGAGAATTCTGGGCATCTTCATTCTATTGATGTAATTGTTTTTCTGCCATGCTGGTATTGTTTTCTATCATTTTTACCAACAGAAATATTTTTCCCTGACACCTATGGAAAAGACCTATGTTTACTCAACAGTGCAGCGTCAGTCCATTGTTTAGAATGATTTCAACATGGTCCCAAACATATCGGACAGCTAGACAGCAGAGGTTAGCAACAGGGAATGGGAGTAACTTCTGAACCGTTTCAGTAGATTTCCCAGGAAGGGCTTGCTTTCTGCCACTGCAAATTTTCCCAGAGATTTTGTCTGGTGAAGAGTTGCATCAAAAGAGTATTTTTGCCCAAACCTTGGGGCAAGCTCTGTCTCCGATTTACTAGTGAATGCAAAGAGGGTGAAAGTGCTGCTTCAAAGCCCTCTGTGCGCTTTCTGTACCAAGAGGGGGGGTGACCCCAGAAATAAGTTTTGATCTCTCTTCAGAACACAAGGCATGTCATCACCTCATTCATCTTCTTCTGGGACTCATAGCGTCTTAAGACTAAGAAGCTCTCTTGCTTGCTGAAGTGCGTTCAGCAAAAAAACCTTGTCTCATCAGCAGATTTGAACACAACTACAGTCGAGTCAATTCCAATGCTGGCAGGGCAATACTCTACCCCACTAGTAACATGCCACTATTAGAAGACTGTGTAAAACGATTTTTGTACAAAGTAATCGGAGGGAAAAATAGAATTGGGAAGAACTGCACATTGTTCTGGAAAAAGCCTCCTGCCTCAGTCTTACAGACATCATTTGCTGGTATCATTTTTAATAGTTGGGGGTTTTTAAATTTTGTAGAAGAAAAAATATTACTGCACCTTTATGTTTCCTTAATAGAAGTGCAGCCATTTCTTAATAGAATAGAAGTAAGCCATTTGGATATGTACA
This sequence comes from Agelaius tricolor, assembly GCF_023055355.1. Classification (NCBI taxonomy): domain Eukaryota; kingdom Metazoa; phylum Chordata; class Aves; order Passeriformes; family Icteridae; genus Agelaius; species Agelaius tricolor. Next base: position 5,777,898 of record NW_027269297.1, on the reverse strand, counting down.
AATGGTCTTTTCAAATACATATGCTATAGCCCACTGTGAAAGTAATTAGCTATAAAGAGAAATCTAAAGGTTTAAAAAGATTTTGGAAGAAAGTAAGTCTAAGGTGATAGAAGAAGAAGAAAACAGCAGTTTTCTTCTGGTGAAAAAAAAAACAAAGGGAGGACCTTGTACAGTGGAGATGTATTATTTGACTTATTGACTGAAAAACTGAGTAGGTTTGCTATTGCCAATGGTTTTCATTAGGAAGGAAGAGATTCCTTTGGCAAAAAAAACCCCTTCAAACTGACTTGACAAAAATGTTATGACACTTAACTTCACCAATCCTGAAGACAAATTCTCATCACTTGATCTGGAAATCATGATGGTAATGGAGACAAGGATGTCTAAGCCATGCCATCAGGAACATAAAAAAGCATTAGAATGCAGGTAAGACTGAGCTCCTGAACTAGTGTGAAGAGAATGCAACAAAGACATTTTCCTTTAAGAGTCTTCAGGATGGAGAGCAGATCAAATTTTTTCATGTGAAGTATTTCTGAATGGAATGAATCTTCAAAATAACATTGTTTTCCAAAACCTGTCTACAGGATCTCTTACCATGATACACAGTTCCTATGAATAGAAAAAGCAAAGCACTTTTTTCCAAACTGTTGTGCACTCTTAAGCAATCTACAATAAAAATAGTATTTTTTCATGCTGGGAATGATGTGAATTACAAAAAAGCCTTGTAGCACACTTGGCACTGTAGTCTCTTGATTAGCATAGCTTTTTATTCATCAAACACATTTCACATTGACTATTTTTCTCTTTTAAATAACGGCGTCTTTGTACTTATGCAGCATCCATGAAGAATTTCTTGGGTGTTATTTTGTACCTGATCCTAAATGGCAGGTTCTGCATTCTGCCATCTGTCTAGCTTTCCCATTTGATGCAGCTTCTGAGAGGTATTTTCAGAATCGAGGACTACTTGCAAGAATGATGCTAAATCCATGCATTTTACTCCTTGGTTAATGCAAAACTATTTTTCCTTTACACTTCAATGAGAACAGGAAAATAATGATGGTGAGTTCAATCCTTAGAGTAATACAAAGAGGACTATTATCATCATTAGAAACCAAGCAAGGTGTATTTATTGCACATGCATGATACTCACTGATGCAAATTACCCTGTAAATTCAAAAGGAATCTGTATCATAGGAGTGGATGGACTGTTTCTATTGATATTTTGCTTAAAGCAGAAAATTAATTCTTTTGACAGCCAACTCATGATTGCAAGCTCACTTTCAACTACAGCTTTCAAACAGATGAAACATGTCTGTTCATAAAACGATACAGTACAGTACACAATAGCAAGTCAGGTCATAGACTTTGAAAAGAAAAAAACAGATCAAAGGACAGATTCATTCACATCTACAAGCCCTCAAGAGTGTACAGGTCAAATGTCCCCAGAAAACTAGGCTGGTGGCGCAAATTCTCTATGTTGGCACCAGCAGAAGCAGCTGCTATCTTTATAGGATGCAATCTTGCTTACATCACCCTTCAGAGCAATCTTCTGTACCCCTGCCCAATACACCTTCTGCTCTATTCCTTGGACTTCACATTTGCATTTCTACAGAGTCCTGTCCTGCAAACTGACTCAAAGTTCAGGTAATAGATTTCCAAGATTTAGAAAGGTTGTGTGAGGTTCATTTATTTCATATTTCATTCCATCTAAGCAAACTGTAACTTTCTGAAGTGAAATATTTTGAGTATGTCACGTGTATTTTAATGTTAGCTCTGCTTCACATTAAAACTTCTCACAGACCCCTGTGATGCCTTGCTGCAAAAATATATAGCTGCCAAGAGTGGTTGTGGGAAGTTAGAATTGCCAGAAAACCATACAAACAATCTAACAATAGAGCCTTGGATTTCTGAATATAATTGCACCATGTAAAGTCAAAATATAATATTTAAATGATTTTGTATAATGATGAGTGTGGGCTAGAGAGAATCCAGATAGAATTTTATTTTTTTAAACAGTTCCAGGAAAAACATGGCCTTGACTTGGAAGTATAGCAGGAAATATTTTTATACAGCATGAGTTCTCATTACCTAATCATATGATTTGTAGACCTGAATTGGAAACCAGGAAAGAAACAAAGAAAAATATTCAAGCTATAAAAGATGGGAGTTTAAAATTTTCTTTGTATTTCTGATTAAAGCTATTAGGTAGCTAAATGGTCACCCATTATTTTAAAAAGCATCTGGACATTAAAAATAGGTAAATTTCTGCGGGACTTGGATGTCAGCTATTCCTGAAAAGCTTTATTTCACTGCTTTCCAACCCTGAATCAATCCACTTAAACGCAGCTGTATTTCAGATGCTCAGTGGAACTGTCCATGTAATGCAGATAGTTGACAAATAATCTGCAGAAAAAGCTAGATCGATTTGAAGATCTTTTCCTGTAAATGGTATTCACGTTATTTGTACAAACACACAGATGGGATTTCTGCTGTCTTCTTCAGGCCACTTCCTCCAGAGAGCTCTCCATCAAATCTCTCTAGTTCTACTCTTCTGGTGATCCAAAGTCAGCACTGGGATGGTCCAACTGCATGAATTACTGTCTGCTAGAGGTGCACCCTGAGGGCTTCTGTGTGCAGCATCACGTGAGCCCTACTAAAGTCACCCTGTTGGTATAAACTGAGCTAGCTGGACCTTAAGGGACAAGATTGTGCACTGATATTGTAAGAGAAATTAGGTACTAAGAAGGAGGCTGGAAGATTTAAATATTTCTGCCTCCAGCTTAAGCAACACTCAATCTTGGTCTTTATCTGAAAAACTAGGTGAATTAACCTATTTGGCGTTCCTATGCCAAAAATGTCAGTAATACAACAAGAACCGTCAAAAGAGTAACAATTCCAATCATTACTTTGTAAAAGTAATTCATTGGAAGAAGTCGGGAAGAAGGATGAAACATGCCAATATCCTACCCTGAGAATCATTCTGTTGATTTGCACAGGTTTCTTATTATATACCCATCTAATGCATTGGACATGCATGCTTGTGATGACACAAATACTTGCAAAGCTTACCTGATAAACCATGTTCTCTTCAGACAACACAACATTTCTTGATGGTTGTGTTTGCTAATTACATTTAGACTCAATGTTCTTCAAGGTCTTTTCCAACCAAAGTGATTCCATCATTCTCTAAATCGCAGACCCTGCTTGTCTTGGTTTAGGGCAAATTTGGCAGCAATCCTCAAGAAGGGGTGATTTATTAAAAATATTGATCTAGTACTGATATCCAACTGTGACGGACAAAGGCTCCCTAACAGTTCAAAATTAGAAAGTGTATGTCTATTGCAACGCTGGGCAGCGTGCGGGATAGCTCCCAAATACACACTGTGATTTAGAGGTGATAACAGAGTCTTTTTATCTATACAAGTATTGAATACCCAAAAGACAAATACATGTTCATAATTTAGGTACATCCCATCATTCCTCACTTCGTATGGTAATTAGTTCAAAAGCTATTAAGCACGCGTAGTTTGTTGCTCAAAATGAATCGGTGGTCCCTTTCATGGGGAGGGGTTCCAAAATGAGGAAATAAATGAAGTCTTCCTGGTTCTGAACTTTCTACATTTTCAATGCAAATATGACAAATGAACCCATTGGTAGAACTCCCATTCCCCATCTTCAATTGGTTTCAGAACAGAGGTGGCCACAAAGTGCAAGCTCTCAGTGCTCTCCAGGTCCCAGTCTGGAGCAGGTTTGAACAGTTCCAAGAAAAGGGAAAGAAAAAAAGACAGTCCAGGGAAAACTCTGCCTCAGCCAGCTAAACCAACTGAAAAGCAAACAACACTCTGTTCTGCTCCATCAGTGCCCAGACAACACAGTGCAGCACAGAATGTGGAGCAGTGTTGCTTTTAGAAGAGTGAGTGCAGCCTGTGATAACAAACTCCGTGCTTCTTCTTCTCCCAACCTTTGCTCTCAGAACCAGTCTTGAAGGCAGAGAATAGAATATCCAGCATTAACAGAACAGATGGCTGGGGATACAAGCATCATAAAGTCACCCTAGGACACTGCTCTACTGAGATATGTCACCAGACTATGCTAAGACAAAGTTTTGGAACTGCTAATTAAAATTCTACTATCACAGTGAAGCTGAGGAGGAAAGACAGCTCACTCCAGTTACCTTGTGGCATGCCAATACTTCCTTTCAATCACAATGGTTTTCGTCTTTAAGTCCGTGACATCACAGGCATAATTCAACATCTTTTGGGCAGGAAGGAAGATATTCTTCTTCTCATTATACTGATGGGTAAGCTGAAATGCAAAGCAGTTAATTCAAAGTGAAACAGCGATAAAGTCAATAGTAAAACTCACCACAGTTTTGTTTACCAACCCAAGTCCTTACGATCCCAAAATACAAGAACAGCTGTAAAAGCCTTGTGGTTTCTTAATTTTTTCCTATACCTACATGGGAGGGTAAGGGATAAATGATCCCAAACAATGGTAATCCACAACAAAGCATTCTTGACATCATATTCAGCTTTTGCATAGTGAGCTCTTCACCTGATCAAGTTATTCCATTGCAATAGTTTGGGGAGTATCTTAGAGGGCTGGCTGTTGTTTGGTTTAAACCATCTTGATCATTCAGGAACCCAGTAGCAATGAGAAAGTTCAAAATAAGATAGTGCTACGCAGTGATTTTCCTATATGACAGATGTATTTCTACAAGACAGAAGGCTGACCTAATGCTTCCCTACAACATGGCTGAAGTGGCATCCTGTTCCCCATAGGTTTTTCCGTTTAATTTTAGCAGCTTTCTTACTAGATTAATGAGCTGAACTAACTCAAAAAGGAATCAGATAAGTGCCAGAGCTTTAAAACAAACAACAACAACAACAAAAAGGATGCAAAATGGTGATTTGTGGGTGCGTTTGAAAACAGAAATTTTTTTGTATTTTTCATAGAGACATGGCATTCTCTAGAATGATATTGCTCCAACGGTTTGAGTTTGGTTTTCTTTTTCCCCCTCAATTGTAAATGTTATGCATTCTTTTTGGCTATTTCAGTAAATAGATTTTCTGATACGTGTGAAAGACAGTCTAAAGTTCCCCTCATTTGCCTCACGACCATTCCCAGGACAGACACTTGGACCCTAAAGACACCGATGGGAATTCTGGCCTGCCAGTAATGGATGAACACCAAAAATCCTGAGGCCCCTGAGCAGAATTCTGGCCTGCCAAGGGATTGTTCACAGCTGTGTCTTCAGTGACTGCTTCTAGCAGGGCCTGCCAAAGGGCGACCCAGCCTATATGCTTGCACCTGCTTCACGACAATAGACCAGGAATTTTCCCACCTCTTGGCCAGATGAACTTGCTGGGGCAACTTGGTAGCCCCCCCATGGAAAATCCTTCCTCTGCTCCACTACCACCGTGAGGCACCGAGGTTGAAGCCCCCCTCCCAAGGACTGAGACTGAGACACCTGTAATTCTGATGCAGGGGTGCTGGCCTGACTGAAGCAGGATGCCTGCTGAGTGTTGCCTAGAGATGTGCCTACAGGACCTAGACTGGTTTCCCCCAGAAAGCAGTCCTGAAACAGTGGGTCCCACTCACTGCTGCTACTGACTTATCCTGCTGAGAACATGGACTGTCTGTACCCGTCTTCAATACCTTTTTCCCCCTCAGCAATTTCAATAGACTTCTTCTTCTTGATTGGATCTGTTCCCCCTCAGCCATTTCAAGATTCTGTTTCCCCCCTCAGCAATGGACTATAATAGAACCTTGAGTTCACCAGGACTTAACCTTGAGTTAACCAGGCAGGGCCATTATCTTCCCAACGCGACTAGGCAAACTCTGTTGGCTGGACTATGAGGACTTAGTCTCTCCACATTTGGTAGCTATACTCCTGTCTTGGTTCAGGGCAAATTTTGAGGAGAACCCCCAAAGGGGCTCCTCTAGGAAAGCAGATTCATTTGGCCCCTCCCCTATGAAATATTAATCCCAATATTACCGGGTGGGACGTGCCTGGGCTCGTCTGACCCTTGCTGCTGGGCCAAAGGCGGCAGCTGTGATGTTTCACCTCAGAGATACATTTGGCCGGCTGCATCCTGCAGCTAGGCACTCGCAACAAATCCAGGCATAGTAGAAATTCAGTTGACCTCTGGTGGAAAAGGTTCAAGGGACGGTGAAGAGAAAAAGGAGAGGATTCTGCTGTAGAGTTCTAATCCAGAGTTTATTCCAGGATGACAGACCTCTGAATCTTGTAACAGCTCCCAACAGAATCCAGACCGCATGGTCCCGTCTCCTTTTAAGCCCGGGGACAGGGGCAGGGGAAGGCACAGGTGAGCCACCAACCAGGTGGGAGGAGGGGAAGGCTCAAAGGATAAAGACACTTGGACAGGCCAATGAGCCCGGACCTGAGGGGCATCTTTTGAACTTCTGCCAACCACACCATGACCCTGCTGGAATGTTAACATTGATGGACAGCACTTAGCAGGAGGGCAAAGGGGGAGGGGAAAGGACAGGTTTCACCTATCCCAACACCTGAGGGATTTTCCTGTTTCCTGAAACAGGAAATGGCGTCACACTGCAACACTCCCCCCAACCGGTCCAGGAGAAAATAGTTCCTTGGAAAGAGGTGGAAAAAACCTGTTTATTAAACAATAAAACCTAAACAATATTGAACAATAAAACCCCTTGTTGCTCCAAAAGAGATGACAAACTGAGAAAGTCCCCTCCCTTGGGTTGCAGTTCAGCTCACACAGGCTCTTATCAGTCCCTCCGGTGCTGGAAATGTTGCGGGCCGGGCCCGGCCTGGTGGGCCACAGGTGCTAGCTGCCGGTGCTCTTCTGGGTGTTCAGTCCAGAGCAGGTTTCAAGAGGTCCAAAGAAAAGGGAAAAAAGAAAAGAAACCACAGTCCAGGGAACTTCCTTGCCTCAGCAAGCTAAAACTAACTAAAAGCAAAGGAGAGCTCTGTCCCACTGTCTGTTCATCCCCAGACAACACAGTCCAGGAGCAGGAATGTGGAGGAGTGAGTGCAGGGTCTGAAAACAAACTTCTGCTTCTTCTCTCCCCCCTTCACTCTCTGCAACAAGTCTTAAAGGTGCAAAACTTATGATGCAGCATAAACAGAACAAGATGATTGGGGTTAAAAGCATCATATAATCAGCTTAGGACAACTCCCTCTCTCTTTCTCCCCCTCTTTTCTATTCTTTTCCTCTCCCTAATTCCTTTCATGCATTTGCTGTGGTCATTCTATAAATTTGTTTTGATACTGCAATCCCCTTTCCGTGTTGTCTGTTGCACTCCCAGATCAGTTAACCAACCATCACCACCCCCATTGGTATGAGCGGATCGTGACATTAAATTGGCATCATGGACAGGATTCTGATCGACAGAAGGGTCTGCAAGGCTGTTTGTAGTCTGGAACAGGGGAAGGACGATTTGCTTCAGCCACACCTAGCCCCTCATCGCGAAAGGGTTGAACGAAGCTGGAAAGCAAGGAAAGCTCTTTGAATTTCCCACAAACTGCGCACGCCCAGGTGAAATACGCCCCCATACTCTATTGAGGGTTCTGTCTTTAGAATTTCCCAAAAAATCTCTTAGCGCAAAAGGGGAAACTGTTTTTGTTTATGTGTGAATTTGGACTGTCTGGGAAGGAAGGGACAACTTGAAGGAACTAAGCAGGGCCTCCCAGGGAGATTTGGTCTCTTCACCCAGCCAGGGAAGCAAAGGGGAGCACAGCAAAGGCTGTGAGATTGTCTAACTTAAGTTTGCACCTCCCTGTCATGGTTTTGGTCCCTTCATAAAATGACTGAAAACTCTAGCACAAAAGTTACAGCTGAATTTTCTGCTCTGCTTGCTAAATAGAATGCCAAGCCTTCTCCAAGGGGGGAGGTTTGGGCAGAGAACAGCTGGTTTAATTTAGAAAATGTCATAGATAGAATTTGTTCTTTACAACATGAAACAGAAGTTAAACTGGGCAAAAATAAGACCATCCTCTGCTCAGTTTTGGCAGCTTGTCTCACAGCAGCCATAGAAACCCTTTTTAAGCAAAGAAACGAGGAAATAGCAAGAATAGATTCCCTTCAAAACCTAGTTGAAATTTTGCAGAAAGAATTAAAGGAAGATAGAAATGAGATCTATATGTTGCGAGCTGCCCTTAGAGAGGAACTTGCTAAGAATTCACATCATACTGATTCCTCTACAGAGCCAGAGGAAAAGGAAACTCCTGACATGAAACAAATCTATCCCCGTCAGGAACTTGAGGCAGTAAAAAATTGGAGAGAATACTGCTGTCCTCGCTTGAGACCCTTGGTTCAAACAGAATAGAACTATCTTAATGATGAGGATTGTTGGAATGTTGGGGGACATAAGACAGATGATGCACTTTGGACCTGGTTAACATAAGAGATTTGAAAACAGGATGCCTTGGCATAAACAAACGGAACTTTGAAAATTCGACCTGGATTGCAAGAAGATTAAATCAAACGGGTTTACTGGAAAAAGAAAATCCCATTAAACTCTGCAAGCAAGAGATGTTGTTATATGCGTAAGTTTGTGTATGTGATTTTAACCTAATCATTGTAGTACACATTACTAGTCTCCCTGCAATGGTATGTAAGTGCTTGTATCCCACAATCAAATTGGATTCTGATTACCGAGTGGGTCTCCCTGTCTCTCTGCATTGCCGAAAGAGGATCTTGACCCACCTATCACAACTAAACAAATACCGTTCAGTGCTACCGAATTAGCTAAGCTGTAAAAAGAATTCGGGCACCTCCCACAAGAATCAGAGACAAATATGTCCTCCGAGTGTCCCTCGATGGTGGAGATCAAATTAAATTAACCGGAGGCCAGTGGGTACTGGGGACATGGAGCCTTCTTCACAACAGGAGATAAGGAGGTAAGCGTGATGCATGGTCCCTGACACAGGGTGCGTCTTTCTGGGCCGGGAGAATGAATCCTTTGGAAAGGGGTGACCCCCTGGCAATCGTTGACACCACCGACCAGCTCTTAGAAAGTGTCCACAAAGCCGCCTGCCTGCAAAAGATTCATGAAAAGAAATTAGTTCCTGGTTTTGAATGCCCAATGCAATTACCTGTGAAGCCAGAACTAATGACCGATTGAACTCGTGGGCTTCCAGAAACACTTAAACATACAGCAATGACTCTACAGAAAACCACAATGGCTTTGAATCCTGTAGAAAGACTAGATAAGATTCCTCAGGAATTCCCCTGACCAAAGTGGACCTAGAGATCCTGGCTTCACTCCCTACTCTTCCCCCTCACAGCCCTCAGCTTCTCAATCTGATTCACCTGCCAGTAGCCATAAAGTTTGGACATGAGCTGAAGTTGCAGTAGATCTGATTAATTATTGTAGACAAGATGGACCTATAAAAACCCCGGCATAGAAATCAGAAAATAACAAAGGTGTTTGATTTATTGGGGCTCCTGACAGTGAAAATATAGAGAAAGGAAAACAGATCTCTAACTGCCACCATTGGTGGTTGTTGGGAATTCAAAAGTGGGTCCCCAAAGAGGTGATGGATGGTTTGCCCCTTGATAAATTGCAGAAAAGAATAAATAATTGGCACCAGCGAAAACCGAATCCATTGGCTCAACCCAGTGCACCCCTCCCCTCTCAGGGACAAAAACTAACCCTCCCCCAGCCTCTCCCACAGAACACAGGCAGTGAACCAAAACCAACAGGGTTTTCGGGAAACAAATCTCTCTGCCGCTTACAGGTGGGCAAAGGGGCGGAGCGTGGGTTTATTTAAGAATGCTCACTAAAAATAAATCAGGATATATATTAAGCCCAGCTATCACGGGCCTCCACAGGCTACTAGTAACCTTTTTGATTGACATTGGGGCTCAAATCTCTGCACTAACAAAAAAGGATGCCCAGAGGTGTGGAATTGTTCCAACTAAGAGACAATGCTGTGTTCTTAATGCTCTGGGAACTACAGAATCTATGAATGTTGCCTTAGCCAAACTGACGCTCCCTGGAAATGAGCATCAACTAGTCATCAAAATGGTAATTGGGAACATTCCAAATAATTGATTAGGAATGGGTGTCCTTGCTGGGAGGCAGTGGGAAGACTCTGAGGGATTTCTGTGGTCTTTTGGCACACTGCCACTTAACATTAGGCTGCTTCAAACCGCACCCTCCCTACCCTATAATCAAACAACTCATGTAAAACAATACCCTCTACCTTCTGGTGCCAGAGAAGGTATCAAAGCGGTTCTACAGGACTTGAGAAACCAAGGGGTAATAATTCACACACATTCTCCTTTTAATTCACCGGTATGGCCAGTCTGAAAAGCCAGTGGAAAGTGGAGATTAACAGTAGATTTTCGCAGGCTTAATGCCAACACAGACCCTCTTACAGCACTGGTCCCAAACTTAGCTGAATTAATAACATCAATTCAAGAAAAGGCTCACTCAATCATGGCAATGGCAACTATGGATGTCAAAGACATCTTCCTTATGATCCCTATACAGCCAGAAGATATAGGGACCATTTTGCCTTCACATGGGAAAGGACGGCAATACACTTGCACTAGGCTTCCCCAAGGCTACAAACACTCCTCCACTTTGGCCCACCATGCTTTAGTTGAGGAATTAGAAAAAATACCCAAACCTGATCCTGCTGATCCTGTAGCCATTTAAGACACTCTGGGGGGGGGGGGGGGGCGGGGGGGGGGGCGGGGGGGGGGGATGGTGGGGAGGGGGGGAAGGATGAAATAGAGGTAGTAGGGAAACATCAGCAGAAAATAATCTCTCACTTAAAAAGTCTTGATTTGCAGATACCCGCAGAGAAAATTCAGAAACCTTCTCAGGAAGTGAAGATTTTGAGAATTTGGTGGAAAGGAGGCATGACATGTATTCCACCCGATACCCTAACCTCTTTAGATCAGTTTCAAAGGCCTGAATTGAGGAAAGATCTCCAGCAAGCTCTAGGACTATTGGTGTTCCGGAGAAAACACTTCCCAGATTTCTCAATAATTGCTAGGCCGCTTTTTGACTTGCTGAGGAAAAGGATGAAATGGGATTGGACTCCTTCTCAGGAAGAAGCATTGCAATTACTGATTTTTGAGGCAACAGCTCACCAAGCACTAGGCCCTATCCATCCCACAGATCCCTTTCAGGTGGAATGGGGATTTGCCTCCTCAGGGCTATCAGTACACATTTGGCAGTGGGGTCCCGAGGGTCCAACGGGGCCTCTTGGTTTTTATTCCTGTGGTTTCAAAGATGCTGAGAAAAGATACACTACCTGGGAAAAGGGGTTGTTTGTAGTTAGCTTAGCTCTCCTAGAAGAGGAAAAAATTGCATGACAAGAGCTTTCTGTATTAAGAGGGCCTTTCAAAGTTATCAAAATCGTCACTAATGGGAGCCCCACCCCTCCCCCCCACCTGACGGGGTAGCCCAAAGGGCCTCAGTTAGGAAATGGTATGCTCAGATGGAAGGCTATTGTAATACCGTCTCAATAACGGAAGATGCTGCTAAAAATCTAACAATCCAAGGCACTGAGAGCCTGGTTAGCAGCCAAGATAAATGTGCCTCTGTAATCAAAGCTGCCCTTCCTTTCTCCCCCGAACAAGCAGCAAGTTCTTGGTTCACAGATGCCTCTGCAAAACGGGAAGGGAAGGTATGGAGATCTAGAACAGCTGTCTTACACAATTCATTTGGTGAAAGAATCATTACTGAAGGGGAAGGCAGCGCTCAGGCTGGGGAACTCATAGCTGTTTGGAGTGTTTTCCGATGTGAGGCACAGAACATTTCTCTTGCCTGCATTTACACCGACTCTTACGCAGTGTACAAAGGTTGTACCGAGTGGCTTCCTTTCTGGCAGCAAAATGATTGGGAAGTTCACAGAATTCCAGTGTGGCAAAAGGAAAAGGGGCAAGAAATTTTAGATGTTGCAAGCCAAGGAAATATTGCTATTGGTTGGGTAGCTTCTCAGCAAACAGATGGAAATCCAGCAGGAGAGTGGAAGAATAGAGCTGATGAACTAGCAAGGCTCAGCCCCCTGAAAAAGGAACTCATTCCTGAGGACTGGGATCAACTATTAGAATGGCTGCATGGAAAAAGACAGCACACGGGTGCGAAAGATTTGTACAAAGAAGCTCATGCTTGTGGTTGGCTGGTTACCAGGGAAATGTGTAAAACATGCGCATCAGCCTGCGAGCAATGTCACAGGTGACTGGAGAGACATCCTTGAGAAGATGACCCTCTGCATTTAAGAAAGGGTAAAGGCTTATGGGACGCGTGGCAGGTAGACTATATTGGCCCCTTTAAGAAGTCAGGAGGTAAACACTTTGTGCTAGTAGGAGGAGAAATTGTATCTGGGTTGGTTCAAGCTGATGCTTTGAAAAGAGCTACAGGTGATAATGCGGTTAAAGCTTTGCAGGGGTGGTTTGGAACTTTCCCAAAGCCACAGGAAATTCAATCTGATCACAGGTCCCACTTCACTGCTAGAGGTGTACAGCATTGGGCAAAAGGTGAAGGAATTAAGCGGTCTTTCCACAGCCCTTTCCACTACCCTCAAGCTAAGGGGATCTTAGAAAGGACCAAGGGTTTTTTGAAAGGACTTCTGAAGCCCCGGGAGGGAAATTGGGACGTTCGCTTATGGGAAGCTGTTAAAAGAATGAACAGTAGATGGGGGGGGAATGGATGTCCCAAAATCACTGCCTTTTGCCCAACAGCTCCAAGCATCGTTCCCTTACTACGGCGACCTGACGATTCAAAAAGTCCAGCACATTACCCTGGACAACCTGTTCTGGTGGACCTCCCTACTGTAGGGGAAGTAGCACTAGTGCTGAAAACCCCTCTGAAGAAATATGCATGCCTAGCCTCTGATGCTCTAGGGAAAGAGCATTGGATAAATACATGCTGGATAATCCTATCCATTTTAACTCTTTTCTGCCCCTCAGTGGAAGGATTTCTGTTGTTTTTACTTTTACAGAAGAACCCTGAGGAACATGAAAATCATCTGAACCATGATAACACTGGTGATGCTTTTCTGCATCCTACCACAATTCCATGGACAGGATCCTGCTGAGTGGTTGTGGTCTGAAGCTACCCTCCATCCCACTAATGTTCTAGGAGCGTAGCCCAAGGGTGGCCACCCAAACCTAGAGCCTCTAGTGCTGCATGACCCCCAGGTATATGGTCCAAGTGAGTGGGGATGGGATCAGAAGGACTGGACTAGAGCCCTAACTGGAACAATTGGTGAGTCGATTGTGGAAGCATGCAGAAAAATGGAAGGATCTCTCTATGAGAAATCCACCTCCATCACAGTTGCCGGAAATTTTATGGAACCAGATGGGAAAAATGATCGGGATATCCCTTCAGCGAGACTGTGTCCTACAAACAAGTGGGAGTGTGCCAAACAAATTCCCCTTACTCTGTGTTGCTGCCAGGAGTATGTTGGTAATTACACTCTAGGTCGCAAAACGAACAATGTTGCAAGTACAAAGGATTGTAAAAATGAACCAATTGATTGCTGGCATAATTTGACGTTAACTAAACCGACTTAAGTGACATGCCGCTGGCAAAAGAACTTGACCAACCTGTTAGGTTGAAAAGGCTTAGCTCATAAATTTAAGATAGACGCTATAACAAAACCCACGCTGAGTACCGTAGTTACATCCCAGTGGAATAGACGGGACTGAGAGCATGAAGCCCACACTGAGCACCATAGTTACACCCCAATGGGTAGAAGGGACTGAGAGCACAAAGCTGACATTGAGTACAGTAGTTACATCCGAGTGGGCAGAAGGGACTGAGAGTCCCCTTAGTCAATGTGGCCTTGGTCCCAAGCTTTTGTTCACTTGGCAGGTATGGGAAAAACAAAAAGCCTGGCAGCTTCAAGGGGGAGTGGGAGAAGGAATTAGCCGAAGGATTTGTGGAACTGCTTATAGCAAAGCAATCTCCATCAGTGTTTTGACAGATCAGACAAATAAGCGTGAACAGGTTTGTACGCCCCCAAGCGTACAAGACTGTTGGCACAATTTTACATTAACACAAACTGCAGAAGTAGTTTGTCTTTGGTCCAAAACTAGTGAAGGCTTTTCTTTTAAGTTGATAATAAATGGGATGAACCAACCTTCTACTACCACCACTCCAGCCCAAGCACCGCTTATGCTTAGCCTGAGAAGTTTTGAAATTGGACCATATATAATCAGGAAAACTGGTCAACAACACATATTGTTCAATCTGGCACGGTCTCTTAAACAAGTCAAATTGCTGATGATGCAAAACAATGTCTCAGAAATTCAGCCGGCCTGTTTGCCTTTTTTGCGGACTTCCTTTGAGGGTTGGACCACCTGGCTGCAAAAACAGAAAGTCCGTTTTTTCTTTAAAAACAGACACTAAGAGACATAACCGGTGTTTTGGGAACAGGTTTTGGAATTCTAAATAGTATTGATTCTGAAGTACACTAATGGATAAATTGGCTGCCACAAAATGGTTAGAGATTTGACCAAATTAAAACAACCACTGCAATCATCCTTATTGGCTTTGGGAACACAGCAGTGCTTGCTATCAAACATATTACCAGCTTGGGAAAAGGTAAATGTAAGTGATCGCAAATTGGTAGACTGATGCACTCGGTGCTACACAAAACAACCTTTCTTTGGCTCTTAGCTGTATCCAGGCACAATTGTCGATGCAGTCAGTTGCTGCCTCAATGATAAGAGAAGGTGAAGGCAATTTTCCTGCTGAAATTCAGAAAAGAATTTGGGACAGTGCCACTGATTTTGAAAGAGAATTCCAGTCCTGGTGGAACTTGGTGAATTTTACTTTCCACCCCATTACAAACACAGCCACAGCTCTCTTGTGTTAACCGTACGCAATGCCTCAGTGCATTTGAGATTTCCTATTATTGCATTAGGGCTAAATCATGATGGAGCTATTCCCAATCTTTCTGAACATAGACAATGGGCCCATCAAACTGGTAAAAAATGGCAACATGTTAATTTGGAATCTTCTATTGTCCGAGAACTAGGCTTCATCTGTGAAAGTAATGCAATTACAGCTCAGGATGTTTGTTTGGACACAGAACAAAATATCTGTCATTTTGAAATTCATCCTAACGAGACTTTCGAAACAGTCCTTAAATATATAGGCAATGGGTGTGGGTGCTTTAGAACTGCTTGTGATACGGTATTTGTAGAAAATGCAGTAGTGGATAGTAAAAATCATTCAAATTGTTGCGCTTGTAACTTTACAAAATTGAGGGATGTGATTTTTCTTCAGAAGCTCCAGTTACCTCCCATTACCTTTTTCAATCCAATTAAAGACTGATTCACAAACTATTACTGTCCTAGGGTGACGTTATGATGCTTGTATCCCCATCCGTGTGTTCTGTTGATGCTGGCTATCATGTTCTGTGCCTTCAAGACTGGCTGTGAAGAGCGAATGTTTTGTTTTGGTTTTGCTATCAGCCGCTCCCCCACAGCTGGCGCGACACAGAGACAGGGCAGTACATGGGTGCTGCTTTTGCTTTTTGCTTTGCTTTTCGCTTTGCTCTTGCTTCGGCTTTGCTCCTGCTTTGCTCTTGCTGTTTTGCTCCTGCTCATTAGTTAGTTTAGCTAAGCAGTCCAAATTTTCCCTGGACTGTTTCTCCTTTCCCTTCTTTGGACCTACTCGGACCTGCTCCGGACTGGGACCTGGGAAACACCGAGAGTTTGCACCTTGTGGCCAAGGTGCAGCAGCTACCCCAGCACAGGACAGACTGATAACAGAGCGAGCACTCCCAAGAGAGACTTTCTGAAGTTGTCTACTTTTTCAGAGCGGTGAAAGAGTGGTGCCATCTGGTATTGATCCTTTTGTGTGCTGCGGGGTGCTTTGCCTGTTACAGAAACAGGTTCTTTCCACTTGTTTCCAAGGAATCCTTCCCGACCTGGTTGGGGGGAGGGGCCATGTGGGTTTGTTTTCTGGAGGGTCCACCTTTTGGAGGTTTTCTCCCAAATTTGCCCTAAACCAGGACATTTACCTACTCCCATTGGGATGAACATTACTTTGGTAAAGCAATCTTTGCTTCATCAGGACTTCATTGAAATATTGGAGAAGATCAAGAAGAATAGACAGAAAGCACTGGTAACTGTTCATCACAATGTGAAAGAAATACACCATGTCATAGAGAGAGTAAGAAAAGATGCTGAACACAGGTGGTAGGATACTCTTTTTGGGTGGTCACCTACTGCCACAAGAGTCCTGAACAGTATGTGTCATCCCATCATTGCCCTTTTGCGTTTCGTTTTGATTGGGGTTTTTTAATCAGCAATCTTACTCATTATGAATTGGAGAATGATGAAAGAGTTAACAAAATTGATGTCTGTAATTAATGCACACAACTGGGCTGATGTCCTTTTCACTGTGGACATCTCCAAGACTATTGACACAAGGCGACTACAAATGAGAGGATGTGTTTTGAAATCGTCTTCAATTTTCTTTGACGATTATAAGAAAATTACTTTTGATTTTTGGTGAATTGTTTTGAAAAAAAAATATTTTAAATGAACTGTTGTTGATTTGTTTATTGCTTTATTGCCTTTGATTATTTGTGATTAGTTTCAGATATTTGAAAAAAATGTTTCAAAATAATATGGTTTAAATTACTGTTATTATAGTTGTTTCTTGTTTCCTTACCCCCGCCTTTTTTTATCTTTTCTTGTCCTTCCCTTCTCTCTCTCTGTCTGACGTATTGTCTCTGCTTTCCAGGATATGCTACCAATGTGCGACAAGTATACAACAATAGTACAGAACACTGCTGATGAAGACCCTTTGAAGCCTGTCGTGAGTCACCAGGTGCTGTGAAAGACGGTCTGAGGTTCCCCCCATTTGCCTCACGACCGTCCACAGGACCGATATCAGGACCCTGAGGACCCCGATGGGACCTCTGGCCTGCCAGTAATGGATGAACACCAAAAATCCTGAGGCCCCTGAGCAGAATTCTGGCCTGCCAAGGGATTGTTCACAGCTGTGTCTTCAGTGACTGCTTCTAGCAGGGCCTGCCAAAGGGCGACCCAGCCTATATGCTTGCACCTGCTTCACGACAATAGACCAGGAATTTTCCCACCTCTTGGCCAGATGAACTTGCTGGGGCAACTTGGTAGCCCCCCCATGGAAAATCCTTCCTCTGCTCCACTACCACCGTGAGGCACCGAGGTTGAAGCCCCCCTCCCAAGGACTGAGACTGAGACACCTGTAATTCTGATGCAGGGGTGCTGGCCTGACTGAAGCAGGATGCCTGCTGAGTGTTGCCTAGAGATGTGCCTACAGGACCTAGACTGGTTTCCCCCAGAAAGCAGTCCTGAAACAGTGGGTCCCACTCACTGCTGCTACTGACTTATCCTGCTGAGAACATGGACTGTCTGTACCCGTCTTCAATACCTTTTTCCCCCTCAGCAATTTCAATAGACTTCTTCTTCTTGATTGGATCTGTTCCCCCTCAGCCATTTCAAGATTCTGTTTCCCCCCTCAGCAATGGACTATAATGGAACCTTGAGTTCACCAGGACTTTGAGACCTTCCCAACGCGACTAGGCAAACTCTATCGGCTGGACTAAGAGGACTTAGTCTCTCCATGTTTGGTAGCTATACTCCTCTCTCTTTCTCCCCCTCTTTTTTATTCTTCTCCTCTCCCTGATTCCTTTCAGGCATTTGCTGTGGTCATTCTATAAAGGTGCATTTGTTTGGATTGATACTGCAATCCCCTTTCCAGGTTGTCTGTTGCACTCCCAGATCAGTTAACCAACCAACCAGTTAACCAATCCGTTGGTATGAGTGGATCATGACAATACCTTCTTTCAAGCTGCACTTGGTTCTAGTCCATAGAAGCACACTGGTAGGTAAAAGTAGACTCTAAAAGATAACATTCAAAATGTATTTCCCTTGTCTTCCCATTAAAGCAAGTGAAGAAAGCAGACAGGAGATCTTCACATAACATGCTATGCAAATTGAAAAGATTCTGTCCTTATTTGAAGCAACTGAGAAACTCACACAATGAAATACAGTTCAGACAGATGGAAGGGTCACAGATGATGTCAAATCTGTACTTCCAATGTTTGAATGAAGCAAGATTTCTTGAAGTACAATCCTATACAATGAAGGTGAGTTTGCAGAAGCAATTGAACTGGGTCTGTTTTCTAAACACAATGTTTTCTAAGTAACTGAGGATTCAGGAAGGCAACCTTGGACTTTAAAGGATTTAGAAAGATACAAATACCAAGACTGGCAGTTCATTAGCTTTAACAGTCTCTTCAAATAAGATCTATTTTTAACTTCTTCTTGTAGTAGGTCTGAAGACATTAGGAATGATGCAATAAAACAAAACAAGCAACAAACCAAAACAAAACCAAAACAGCTTTCTCAAAAAGCTTGGAGAAACCAGAGAAATTATGATTTTTAGGGGTTAAGTAGTCCTTTAAAAGTTGTCTCTGGGAAAAGAGATAAAAAAACCACTAATTGACTGGGGAGTATATTCCAAACCTGTACTGAAGCATGTAAGGGACAAGAGCCGGTAATAAAACTACTATGCTGGGTTCATCTGTTAAAAGCATTCCAGAATGGTTGAAATTATCAATCACATAATGTGGGATTAAAAAAATAAAAAAGAAAAAAAGAAAAAAGAAGAAAACATAGAGAAAAAAATATTTTGAAGATGTTTTCCCATTCCCAGATGGCATAACAACTTTATTTCATTTTGTTCCTAAGACTGATTAATAGCTTATGAAGTGTTTTACAATTGAGAGTGAGAGTGTTCTCACTAACTGTACAATTTGGATGGATCTCTTTTACTTTGCACAGCAGCAGATACGGTTTAGCACTCCACAGTTCAATCCCCAAAAGTGAATGGGTGTGGCAGATTTAACCTAACTGGCCAGTCCACCAGAATGCTTAATTATCTTGGAAAATGCTTTGCTCTATCTCATTATCTGGACATGTCTCTCTAGCTCCGCTTTGAGCTCCTTGATCTTTCATCTACAGGATGAGATCCAATTTAGCTTAGCAAGGACATAGCCTTTCAAAACCACATCTTTTATCTTCTGCATTCATCCAAGTACATTTCTACTGCAGGGAACCCTGTGGAAGATCCTAGTTGTTTTGTTTCTCAGATAGTTGTTGCATAAAAGAGCTCTTCTTTTAATTTTTTCCCTGCTAAAGGATAGGCTCTGTACTTAACTGATTGTGATGCTAACTCATTATCATCTATTCTTCAGTCGTACAGAGTAGGCAGCAAAGTTTTCTTCTGAAGACATTCATTTAATGAGAAATGCTGAAGGTCTGACTTTAGTTGCATAGGCCACTGATTGACCGGTTGCAAAATTGTTAAGTCTAGTAAGAGCAGGAAAAGTGTGCTGTTGCTGTGCCTGTAAATGTCGTGTCAGCTGCTGTTGGGATAAAAAGCATGAGCATAAGAAAACATGGATAGAAAAGAAATTTGTTGTGATTTCTGCACAAGAGGAAGTATGAAGCACTTATTTCAGTGGCTAAGACAGTATCATCATTGGGCCAGTTCTCTTCAACATCTTTTGAACAACCTGGACACAGCACTTGAAGGAATATTAAGAAAGTTTGCCAAAGACACTAAATTGGGAGGAGCTGTGAACTAACTCCCTTGAGGGCACAGAGACCTTGCAGAGAGATCTTGCCAAATAGGAGAGATGGGCAATTCTTGCTGGCCGGGAGTCTATGCACAAATCACAAAAGGGGCGGGACTGCTGGGGACGGCGTCTCAAGCTGGGTTTTTTCCAGTAATCAGTCTCATTACATGGTGATGACAATGGGAAGCTGCCAGCAGCTCACGTCCCCAGCAGCAGACAAAGAACTTAATGTTACAACTGACTTGAAAAGTTTTTTGACCAATCACACAAAGCAAAAGCATATTGACAGTACTTCTATCCAATCACTATAAAGACATGTACCTGGGCTTAGAACAATGCTCGCTTCTTTCGAATAAAAGACCTGCTTGTAAGCCTTAAGATACAGTGCACAGAGCTCCGTTATTAAGCTCAGAACTACCTAACATCGCCCTAGATATACTTTGCTGTAGCTTAGGGAGTTATTCTAGACAAGCATTAATACACAGACCATTGTTCCATTTGTCCTTACTTTTCTACTTCTCATCTAATTTTTCTGCTGACAAACCTTATGACTACTGCTTAGCTCCAATGACAGTTCTGCTGTCTCTGAGGCCTTCCTTTTGCAGCTTTCCCAAACCCCTCTGTTTTTGAGGATTCCCACAGGCAATCACCAACCAGATGGAGTGGAACAAGGGCAAGTGCTGGATTCAGCACCTGCAACTGGGCAATCCTGGTGGGTGTATAGACTGGGGAGGGAGCAAGAGGCTGGGAGAAGCACTGCAGAAAGGGACCCAGGCTCCTGGGCAAGCTGAATGTGCATCAGCAGTGCCCTGGCAGCCAGGAGGGCCAAGCCTGTCCTGGGGTGCATCAGGCACAGCATCACCAGCTGGGCAAGGGAGGGGATTGTCTTGCTCTGCTCTGCTCTGCTCTGCTCTGCTCTTCTCTGCTCTGCTCTGCTCTGCTCTGGGGTGGAATCACCTTGGTATTAGAAAGTCCTCAAATGAGGTCTACAAAGACAGGACTCAATGAAATGGCATGCAGCTGAGTCAGGGGAGGTTTAGGTCGGGTATCAAGAAAAAGTTTTTAACCCGAGAATGGCTGGGCACTGGAAGAGTCTCTCCAGGGAGTGGTCACACCATCACAACTGTCTGAGTTTGGGAGTTCAAGGATGGCCCCAGGCAGGGCCAGGAGTTGGACTGATGATGATCCTGATGGGGTCCTTCCAATTCAACAGATTCGACGACTCGATGGTTCTGTCCTGGCCACTCAAGGTATATTGCTTGGTCTCATCAGATTTTGATCTGCTCTTGTTGTTGGTCAGACTTTGTCCCTAGTGGCTAATGATATTTATCACAAAAGACAAAGTGCCTTTTCTCAATTTTCTCAAGCAATTGGAACATGCGCCTTAGAAGCCTAAAAAAGTCTTTTCTTTGAAACAACACTGTAGTGTTTTTCACTGCCCAGTAGTCTTTCCAGATCTTAAGGAGAAAGAAGGCAAAATGAGGGGACGTATTACAATGAATGATTGTCAGTTTTCCGGTTCTTTGACAGTATATTTGTACTTCTACTATTCTTTTCTGTAAAATCATGGTTTTCTATAGTATCCAATTTTCTAGCAAGACACATTTCTGCAACTGAGCCCATCAGTCTTTGTGAAAAGATATTGTCAAAAGTACAAAACATATGAATAGGCAGTGACAAGTGAGGGAAAAAAGGAGTGTGAGAAGCAGCTGCATGATAGTAAAGTGAGACAAGAAGAAGGAGAAGGTGCTCCAGTTGACAGAGCAAAGAATCCCCCACAGTCCCTGGAGGACATCATCATGAAGCAGGTTGTCTCCCAGCAGTCCCTGGAGAACCGTGGAGGAACACAATGGAGCTCGTGGGGAGCTCCATGCCACAGCAGGTGACTGTGCCTTGAAGGAAGCTGCAGCTTGTGGAGGGAGAGAGGGCCAGAAAAGCATCCTTGACCTCTTGGAAGAGTGGAAGAGTACGTGCAAATCTTCAACAGCTGCTAACTCTAATCTATTCTCTTTCCACTTCTTGTCTTAGGTAAGTAAGAAGACAACCCAAGAATTAGAAGCCTAAATTCTTTTGCTTGAGGCTCCCATTCTTTCTGCCATTCTCTTCAAATTTAGTTTGAAGTAAAACTGATGATAAAGTTCTTAAGGCTTGATGTTCAGGCTTTTCAGAAAATAGGGAATGCAAATAACTCTTGTCACTGTCATTTTTTTCAGAGGAGGAAAAAAGGGAAATTACTGGTTTTCAAGGACTTACGGAAATCCATGGGTAACGGTGGTGAGACTGAAGAGTTTAATTAATCTGAAAAGAGAATGTCGTGGAGCTACCTCAGCTCTGTACAAGTTTTTTTACCAGGAAGTCTAGACTTTTAAACAGACTAAGGACACAATAGTTATCTCTGGGAATATTTTAGTATGTATAGTACATTCATCTTTAAATAGTTCTATCTGTTTGACAGTTATGACTTGGGCTTTAATTTTGATGTGAAAAGAAATATTTGTGATTCAGATCATTTCCATTTCTGAAGCATTTCAATTGTGGACTGTTTTTGCTGTCTCCTGAGGGCGGGGAAATAGTCTTTGTACCAATACTGAAACAAACTAGATGGAAAAATTTGTTTTCCTCATTCTTTTCTGTCTATTTCAACAGGCACAGCAGCAAGACCACTGCTATGAGTCTGAGTGGCCCTTCCACTCCAGGATGACAAACTTGTATGGGCTAGTATGTTATTTGCACCCATTTCTGATGCCGGCTGTTAACTGTTGTGCAGAAAGATCTGTCAACCTTTTTCCCAGGAAGACACTTCTGAATTGCTTCACTTGTCTCTGAAGCAGAGACCTAAGCTGGCACTCCATTTCTGAGATCTTGCTGTGTTAGCCCCCAAACCCATTTCTTTCAAATGCCTTTTACTTTCAACCCAAGCACTTCATTACTTCATGATGTAATCTCTTGTTCTTCATGTTCGGGGGATTGTTTTAGACTGATAAGAACATATTGCAGTAAGCAGGTAGAACATCTATCTTAAGCAGTATCCATCACTTGGCTTTGGTTCATGTATCATAACATCTGCAAGGCATGTCATTTACAATCAATGGATGGGCTGGGGTAACGGGCCACAGGTTTAGGAATCTTTCTCCAATTAATTTTGCGTTAAAATTTAGCTCTTATCATTTCAATTGGGTCTTTATTAAAACAATCATCTATTTATTACCTGTACCACAATGACCAGTGTACCTGTACCACAGTCAACAGTGGCTGAGCATCCTACAACAATTCCAAGAAGAAGAATGGTCTGAGCCCCCAGTGCAGCACAAGAAGTCTGTCATCAAGCCGGAGTCCCGCAGGCGTTTTCTCAGCCTGGAGAAGAGCAGACTCCGGGCAAATTGTTAGAGCAGCTCTCCAGTAGCTGAAGACAGCCTACCAGAAGGAGGCAGGTGAGCTACACAAGGGCACGGAGCGATAGGAAAAGTGTGGATGGCTTTAAAACCTGAAGAGGATAGGTTTCCTTTGGCTATTGGGAAGAAATTCCTTGCCAAGATGGTTGTGAGACACTAGAACATGTTGTGGGTGACCAATTCCTGGAAGTGATCAAGGCCAGCTTGAATGGGTCTTTGAGCTTAAGGCGGTCTAGTGGAAGGTGTCCCTGACAATGACATGCTGGGGAGGACGTAGGTGAATTTAAGGTCCCTTCCAAACCCAACCATTCCATTATTCTATGGTAATCATTCTGTACAGTAGCAGTAAGAAGTTGAAGCTAGAAATAACATATTCATGCTGAGAAACTGCTATCCAAGGAGTTGAACTGTTTGGGTCTCACATTTATGGGCCATTTAGCAATACTATATCTAATATCTACTCCTCGCTCTTTATCATACACACAAGTATTTTATCATCTTTAACGTTTCTGATATTTGGGAATTTTCTTCCCTTCTCTCTCTTTCTTTCTTTCTTTCTTTCTTTCTTTCTTTCTTTCTTTCTTTCTCTTTCTCTCGTTCCTTCTTTCGTTTCTTTCCCCCACTTCCTTCCTTCACTGCCTTCCTTCCACTATGTCCTTCTTTCTGCCACGTCCTTCTGCCACTTCCTTCCCTCCCTCCATCCACTTTGATGTTAATTTGCAAACTGTCAAATAGTTACAGGAAATTACTCACAAGTATTTTATCATCTTTAACGTTTCTGACATTTGGGAATTTTCTTTCCTTCTCTTTCTTTCTTTCTCTTTCTTCTTTCTTTCTTTCTTTCTTTCTTTCTTTCTTTCTTTCTTTTTCTTTCTTTCTTTCTCTTTCTTTCTTTCTTTCTTTCTTTCTTTCTTTCTTTCTTTCTTTCTTTTTTTTCTCTTTCTCTCTTTCCTTCTTTCTTTTCTTTCCTTCCCCCACTTCCTTCCTTCACTGCCTTCCTCCCACTATGTCCTTCTTTCTGCCAAGTCCTTCTGCCACTTCCTTCCCTCCCTCCCTCCACTTTGATGTTAATTTGCAAACTGTCAAGTAGTTACAGGAAATTACTCTTCTTTAAATATCATTTTGAAGGTTAGAAATGAATAACAAAATTGTGTCAAAACATGGCATTTAAATGAATAACAAAATTGTGTCAAAACATGGCATTTAAAAGCTATCTGAAAGTGAGAACTAGCTATTGAAAAGACAAAAATACAAAAATGAAATGATGGAGTGGATGGTTTTAAGGGATATTCTTTGTATGGCTTTGATACAAATGAGGATCTCAATTTTTACACCTTCTAAAAACACATCTTGAAACTTACTACTTTCCGTGACAAAAATATTTCCAAAACAAGCAGATGAAAATATCATCTCCCAAATAGTCATCATCAAGTCCAAAAGATTACCCTGCTTTTACGTAGTAAGCTTTATGGAGATTTCTATTCTCACACAAACAAAGAAGAATCTCTCAAATGACTAGAAAATTTTTAAAAGCAAAATAACCTTTAAGAAAAAAGATCCAAAAAAGAGCAGGGAATTATATACGTCCACACTTGTTACATGTTGGTTACTAATATTGGCTCTAGTTTGTTGGCGAGTACACTTCCCATTCACGCACGCACGCACCCCTCTTCCTCCTGCACACAGATGTGTGATATTGGGTCTCAAAGAATGGACTATTTTCTCTTAAATAAGTTGTGGCTCTCAAAGTCAAAGCGTAGTCTTCCTGGCTCTATTACCAGGATTTTGTTCCGGGAAGGGAATGTGCTTGTGCCTGTTAGAAATGGGGAGGAGGGGACAGAAAGCAAAGCCATTTGAAGACAACCTGCAGCATAACTAAGAACGAAGGGTGCTTCTTGACTGCACAGCAAAAGAAATATCGGGAGTAAAATGGAGGAAAACTTGAGGTGCTGATAGAGTTTCTCCTTGTGACAGCTTTCAAACGTACAGAAAACAGCACTTCCTCATTCTCCTGCCTTTTCAATTCACATTAACATTGGAAGAAAAGGGGTTTTGGACAACGTTCTTTTGCTTCTTGCTAAACACTCTGCTGACACTCCGTGCAACTTCCAGAAAAAGATCAAGGATGCTTTTTGTACTGGGACAGTTTCTCCTTGCGAGACATAGTAGAAAAGCTTTTTGCTAAGATGTAGGCGACAAGAGACGCAGATTCAGAGATACGGAGCTCTCCGAAGGTAGGGGCCGCTCCCGGGCGTCTTTCGGCAGAAGCCGTGCTCCGGATCGCACCGCGACCGGCACAATGCTCTGTGTGCAAAGAAGCGGCTTCTTCGCCTCCGGGAGACGGAGACCGCTGCCGCGTCTTTAAAAGCCAAGAAAAAAGTCGCACAACATGGGGAGTGTGTGTGCAGTTGTCAAACCTAAAGAAAACAGTACCTTAGCACTCTCCTGCCTTTTCTATTCACATTACCCTTCAAAAAGAAGGAGTTTTGGACAACTTTCTTTTGCTTCTTGCTAAACACTCTGCAGACCTCCGTGCAACTTATAGAACAAGAGCGGAGATGCTTTCCGTACGGGCACAGTTTGTCCTGGCAAGACATAGTAAAAAAGCTTTTTGCTCAGTTTTATGCGACAAGAGAGACAGAAGGCAGAGTAAAGAACTCTCCGAAACGAAGCCCCCTGCCAGGGCGTCTTTCGTCAGAAGCCGCTCTCTGGAGAACACCGCCACCGGCACAATGCTCTGTGCGCGAAGAAGCCGCTTCTTCGCCTCCGGGAGATGGAGAGAACGGCAGCTTCCCAAAGGCGAAGATGCAAGCCGCAGCACACCGATATAGCGTGTGCACCTTTCAAATTGATAGAAACGAGTACTTTAGCATTCTCCTGCCCTTTCATTCACATTATATTCGAATAAAAGGAGTTTTGGGACACGATGTTTTTCTTCTTGATAAACACTCTGCAGTCCTCTGTACAACTTTTAGAAAAAGATCGGGGATGTTTTGTGTACTGGCACAGTTTCTCCTTGCAAGATATGGTGGAAAAGATTTTTGCTGAGTGTTGAGCGGCAAGACACGCAGAAGACGCAGATACGCAGCTCTCCGAAGCTAAGTGCCCGTCCCCGGCTTCTTTCGGCACAAACCGCTCTCAGGAGCTCCCTGCGCTCGGCACAATGCTCTGTGCCCAAAGAAGCCGCTTCTTCGCCTCCGGGAGACGGAGAGAACGGCATCTTCCCAAAGGCGAAGATGCAAGCCGCACCACACAGGAACAGTGTGGGCAGCATTCAGACTTAGAGAAAACAGTATTTTACCACTCTCGTGCCTTTTCCAATGATATTATATTCGAAAAGAACGAGTTTTGGACAACTAGCTTTTCCTTCCTGCAAAACTCTTTGCAAACCTCCGTGCACGTTTAGAAAATGATTTTGGATGTTTTCTATACTGGCAGAGTTTCTCTTTGCAAGATATGGTGGAAAAGCTTTTTGCTGAGTGTTGAGCGGCAAGACACGCAGAAGACGCAGATACGCAGCTCTCCGAAGCTAAGTGCCGGTCCCCGGCTTCTTTCGGCACAAACCGCTCTCAGGAGCTCACCGCGACCGACCCAATGCTCTGTGTGCGAAGAAGCCGCTTCTTCGCCTCCGGGAGACGGAGAGAACGGCATCTTCCCAAAAGCGAAGATGCAAGCCGCACCACACAGGAACAGTGTGGGCAGCATTCAGACTTAGAGAAAACAGTATTTTACCAATCTCCTGCCTTTTCCACTGATATTATATTCGAAAGGAACGAGTTTTGGACAACTATCTTTTCCTTCCTGCAAAACTCTTTGCAGACCTCCGTGCACGTTTAGAAAATGATTTTGGATGTTTTCTATACTGGCAGAGTTTCTCTTTGCAAGATATGGTGGAAAAGCTTTTTGCTGAGTGTTGAGCGGCAAGACACGCAGAAGACGCAGATACGCAGCTCTCCGAAGCTAAGTGCCGGTCCCCGGCTTCTTTCGGCACAAAGCGCTCTTAGGTGCTCACTGCGACCGACCCAATGCTCTGTGTGCGAAGAAGCCGCTTCTTCGCCTCCGGGAGACGGAGAGAACGGCATCTTCCCAAAAGCGAAGATGCAAGCCGCACCACACAGGAACAGTGTGGGCAGCATTCAGACTTAGAGAAAACAGTATTTTACCACTCTCCTGCCTTTTCTACTGATATTATATTCGAAAGGAACGAGTTTTGGACAACTATCTTTTCCTTCCTGCAAAACTCTTTGCAGACCTCCGTGCAAGTTTAGATCATGATTTTGGATGTTTTCTATACTGGCAGAGTTTCTCTTTGCAAGATATGGTGGAAAAGCTTTTTGCTGAGTGTTGAGCGGCAAGACACGCAGAAGACGCAGATACGCAGCTCTCCGAAGCTAAGTGCCGGTCCCCGGCTTCTTTCGGCACAAACCGCTCTTAGGTGCTCACTGCGACCGACCCAATGCTCTGTGTGCGAAGAAGCCGCTTCTTCGCCTCCGGGAGATGGAGAGAACGGCATCTTCCCAAAAGCGAAGATGCAAGCCGCACCACACAGGAACAGTGTGGGCAGCATTCAGACTTAGAGAAAACAGTATTTTACCACTCTCCTGCCTTTTCCACTGATATTATATTCGAAAGGAACGAGTTTTGGACAACTATCTTTTCCTTCCTGCAAAACTCTTTGCAGACCTCCGTGCACGTTTAGAAAATGATTTTGGATGTTTTCTATACTGGCAGAGTTTCTCTTTGCAAGATATGGTGGAAAAGCTTTTTGCTGAGTGTTGAGCGGCAAGACACGCAGAAGACGCAGATACGCAGCTCTCCGAAGCTAAGTGCCGGTCCCCGGCTTCTTTCGGCACAAACCGCTCTTAGGTGCTCACTGCGACCGACCCAATGCTCTGTGTGCGAAGAAGCCGCTTCTTCGCCTCCGGGAGATGGAGAGAACGGCATCTTCCCAAAAGCGAAGATGCAAGCCGCACCACACAGGAACAGTGTGGGCAGCATTCAGACTTAGAGAAAACAGTATTTTACCACTCTCCTGCCTTTTCCACTGATATTATATTCGAAAGGAACGAGTTTTGGACAACTATCTTTTCCTTCCTGCAAAACTCTTTGCAGACCTCCGTGCACGTTTAGAAAATGATTTTGGATGTTTTCTATACTGGCAGAGTTTCTCTTTGCAAGATATGGTGGAAAAGCTTTTTGCTGAGTGTTGAGCGGCAAGACACGCAGAAGACGCAGATACGCAGCTCTCCGAAGCTAAGTGCCGGTCCCCGGCTTCTTTCGGCACAAAGCGCTCTTAGGTGCTCACTGCGACCGACCCAATGCTCTGTGTGCGAAGAAGCCGCTTCTTCGCCTCCGGGAGACGGAGAGAACGGCATCTTCCCAAAAGCGAAGATGCAAGCCGCACCACACAGGAACAGTGTGGGCAGCATTCAGACTTAGAGAAAACAGTATTTTACCACTCTCCTGCCTTTTCCACTGATATTATATTCGAAAGGAACGAGTTTTGGACAACTATCTTTTCCTTCCTGCAAAACTCTTTGCAGGCCTCCGTGCACGTTTAGAAAATGATTTTGGATGTTTTCTATACTGGCAGAGTTTCTCTTTGCAAGATATGGTGGAAAAGCTTTTTGCTGAGTGTTGAGCGGCAAGACACGCAGAAGACGCAGATACGCAGCTCTCCGAAGCTAAGTGCCGGTCCCCGGCTTCTTTCGGCACTAACCGCTCTCAGGAGCTCCCTGCGCTCGGCACAATGCTCTGTGTGCAAAGAAGCCGCTTCTTCGCCTCCGGGAGACGGAGAGAACGGCATCTTCCCAAAAGCGAAGATGCAAGCCGCACCACACAGGAACAGTGTGGGCAGCATTCAGACTTAGAGAAAACAGTATTTTACCAATCTCCTGCCTTTTCCACTGATATTATATTCGAAAGGAACGAGTTTTGGACAACTATCTTTTCCTTCCTGCAAAACTCTTTGCAGACCTCCGTGCAAGTTTAGAAAATGATTTTGGATGTTTTCTATACTGGCAGAGTTTCTCTTTGCAAGATATGGTGGAAAAGCTTTTTGCTGAGTGTTGAGCGGCAAGACACGCAGAAGACGCAGATACGCAGCTCTCCGAAGCTAAGTGCCGGTCCCCGGCTTCTTTCGGCACAAACCGCTCTTAGGTGCTCACCGCGACCGACCCAATGCTCTGTGTGCGAAGAAGCCGCTTCTTCGCCTCCGGGAGACGGAGAGAACGGCATCTTCCCAAAAGCGAAGATGCAAGCCGCACCACACAGGAACAGTGTGGGCAGCATTCAGACTTAGAGAAAACAGTATTTTACCACTCTCCTGCCTTTTCCACTGATATTATATTCGAAAGGAACGAGTTTTGGACAACTAGCTTTCCTTCTTGCAAAACTCTTTGCAGACCTCCGTGCAAGTTTAGATCATGATTTTGGATGTTTTCTATACTGGCAGAGTTTCTCTTTGCAAGATATGGTGGAAAAGCTTTTTGCTGAGTGTTGAGCGGCAAGACACGCAGAAGACGCAGATACGCAGCTCTCCGATGCTAAGTGCCGGTCCCCGGCTTCTTTCGGCACAAACCGCTCTTAGGTGCTCACCGCGACCGACCCAATGCTCTGTGTGCGAAGAAGCCGCTTCTTCGCCTCCGGGAGACGGAGAGAACGGCATCTTCCCAAAAGCGAAGATGCAAGCCGCACCACACAGGAACAGTGTGGGCAGCATTCAGACTTAGAGAAACCAGTACTTTACCACTCTCCTGCCTTTTCCATTGTTATTATATTCGGAAAGAACGAGTTCTGCACAACTATCTTTTCCGTATTGCAAAACTCTTTTCAGACCTCTGTGCCAGCTTTAGAACAGGATTTTGGATGTTTTCTATACTGGCAGAGTTTCTCTTTGCAAGATATGGTGAAAAAGCTTCTTGCTGAATGTTGAGCGGCAAGACACGCAGAAGACAGAGATACGGAGCTCTCCGATGCTAAGTGCCGGTACGCGGCGTCTTTCGGCACAAGCCGCTCTCCAGCGCTCACCGCGACCGGCCCAATGCTCTGTGTGCGAAGAAGCCGCTTCTTCGCCTCCGGGGGACTCGGCTAGCAGCAGCTTCCGAAACGCGACAAACAAATATTAACACCACCGGCATTGTGTCCCGGGCGTCTTTCGGCACAAGCCCCGCACCGGAGCGTACCGCCACCGGCACAATGCTCTGGGCGCGAAGAACTCGATTCTTCGCCTCCCGGGATCTGAAAGAAGAAGCATACGCTTAAGACGCCCTTGCCTCAGTTGTGTACAGGTTTGGGCACTCCTCTCGATTAATTGTGCCATTCCTGACAGCAGGTGTCGCTGTTGGTCAAGCTTTGAGTATGCTTAATAAGTTGCGATGCTGGGTGGTCAACCAACTCAAGGTAAGATCAGCGATTTTAAATCAGCTTCTCACTGGTGTAGATACCATTAGTCATTGCACACTGCAAAATAATGCTGCTCTAGCTTTCTTGTTAGCACATGGGCACGAGTGTGAGGATTTTGAAGGAATGTGTTTTTTGAACCTCTCTAACCCTTCTGCAGTCATTCACTGGAAACTCAAACAAGGACAAGATAACATGAAGAAATTGATTGGGAATGAATGGTTTGAGAGATGGGAAACAACTCGATGGTTGGAAGATCTTGTCAAGGGAACTTTGTTGTTACTAGTAGTCATTATTATATTGCTTCTTGTTATTCCATGCATCATGAAACTGGTGAGCCTCTTGGAAGTAAATACAGTGAAAAGGGTTTAGCTGGTGCAAGATGAAGAAGGGGGAAATTGTAGCAATGTAGCTGAACCTCTTAGACTACAGGGTGCACCAGCCATCCAGCTGGAATATGTTCTTATCAGAATTTTCTCAGAGCCCTCTGGAATTCATCAAGGTTACTAAGACATAAGCCGTGCTAAAAGAAGAAAGAGAAGTTGAGAAACCAAATTCCAAGACTACAAGAACTCGATAACGGGGGGCAGCAAAGCGCCTGGACTGTAACCAAACGTATCTTTTGAGAGGTACACACAGAATGTGTGGACATAACAAAGGCACCAAGATAAAAATGCGGGCCTGGCATGTGCAGAGATTTAGAATGTGTAAGTGCATCGTGTCAACAATCAACGGCTTCTGCTTAATCCTCTTGCTCCGTTGTCCTGGAGTCCTGAATTTCCCACAAGGAAAGCCCTTCTAAAAGGGCTCTGATTTTAATGATCGTTGCTGTCTAGACGATGAATAATGGGAATAGTTCTTTCAAATCCTTCCCTTGCTGACATCTGTAAGTTTCATCTTTTCCTGATTGTACTGGTGGCTATACATTAGTTATGACTAGAAAGGAATGAGTTTTAGGGATATGTGGCAAGGAAATTGGTAGCTCTGCTTCCATTTCCATTGTCTAAGAAGAATTCTGATTAGTTTTGGACTTTTCATAGACCTCTGACTAGATTGCATTTGTCTTTGATTGAGCCCGTAAATTTTAGGCTACTAGGCTTGACCAATGAATAGAAAAGGGAAAGTCACACAGCTTAGGTGGTTCTCTTGTCAACAACTTCTCAATAGTAGGGCGATTTCTGTCCTCAAGTTTGCTACTTCAGCTAGCAGATTATGCTCACTCCAAAAGAAGGTGAGAAGTTTGCTACCATAAATGGTCCGATAATTCTTCCTGCTTCTTTGTGACTCTTTTGTATGACTGGATTCTGTATTATTGGCGTTTGTTATAAAAAGTTGGATTAAATTGCGTGCGTCCGCTCTTGGGGGAAACAGTATTTAGCCAATAACATCTAGGCTTTTATCGACCTGAGACTGTCTGAACGGACCGGACGCTTTAAACACAGTAATTCCTGCTAGTTCCAATTCCATTTTTAGACTCGACAAACCGAATGGTAAACCTGCACCAGTAGGGAGGGACATTGGACTTTCTCCTTTTTAGAGAGAAACTAATGAAAAAGTTTCAGCAGAATCATAGCAGGCTGTAAAATAAGAAAAGCATCATGAAAAGAGGCCAATCCTATCCTCTTAGATATGGCTAGTTGTGATTGGACATGAATGAAATATGTCAACTCTGTGTTCCTGGGTATCACATCAGTAACAGCTACTTCAGCTGCTGTAGTTGTCTCCTAAAGCTAAGAACAGAATCCAAAGAATTGTGATTCCATGGTCCCAATTCACCCTGTGATGGTGACAGGTGAAAAAGGAGTGGAAGGTGCACGGGGAAATTAACTTGAATGGCCTATCTAAATCAGCAGCCACTGATTTCCTGAAAACTTCAACAGGTCAGTTGACCTGTTGGGATTCTTTTAATCCATGGTCATGTTTTTCTTGGGATTCTTGTAACCTTTCCCCATTCGTTCAGCCTTTGCCCTCAAGCCTTTGCTGACATTTCAAGTATCTCAACAAGCTGGAAATGTGTTGTCTTTCTTTATCATGTCATAATTCCCTTCAAAGGCTTGTTTGCCTCAAGTCTTATTTTTGCTGGTTTTCTGCTAGTTCATTGTCAGAGGGCAGCAGGTGCTTTGTAAGAGCAAGTACACAATCCTATAGCTTGCTTTTCTTTTGATTTGGCCTGTCTAGAAAACTGAATGACTGAACATTTCCGACAGAATTTTCTCTCCCCATTATGTTTCACCGGAAGGGCAGATGCAAATCATCTACTTAAACTCTTGGCACGGAAGAAAGTAGTGGTTTGCTGCTGCATATAGGTAGAAGCTTACAAAAGGAAGGCCTTGGGCTGAGGCCCGATACTTTGGCTAAGTAGAAAAGGACTATGGGAAGGTGAGGCCGCTGAATCAGAGGTAGATCAACAAGTTCTAGAATGGTCACGTGTTCACAGCGTGGCGTATGATGGTTGGTTGAATGAATTTTGTTATGGCTTAAAGCTATGGAACTGATAAAGGCCTGAGTGCTTCAAAAGCCTGGTTTTTGCAAAAAAGCAGCTCCCCTCTGCACTTGCCTGGGGACTCTGCATCACTAGGGACCCTCACTCCCAGTTGGCCAAGGAGATGATCAGTAGGAATGTTGCAGAGCTGCTGTGTCCATATGAATGGAATGGCAAAGAGTGAAGCGGTGGGTATTTTTGGGCTTTAATACAATGCTGCTGCATTGGGGCCAGTTTAGTCGGTTTTCCATCAGTGGCCTTTCTGTCTAGAAGTGCACTGCCCAGTCTTTCTAGCATGTGATGCCATTTCCTTCCTGTTGTTTTAATACCTTCCTTCAGTTGAAAGGATGATACAATCTTTACATTTTGAAGATCCCTGTTAGGAAACACTATGCCAGAGGAGTCATTGCTCCCTTTTCTTCTGCCTCCTTTGTAATTTTCAGAGACTCATTTCAAATTTCTGCTAATGTCGAGAAGAATACTGAGACTACTCAGCAGGGTTGACGCTCTCAGCTGCTTTCCTCTTTCATACTGCTTCATACTGGATGTGACTTAATGGCCTGGTTTTGTCATCCGCATTTTGCTGTGATCTGTGAACACAAAAAGAAGTCTTTGTTTTTTGCAAGAACTACCCCTAGGAGGATTTGTGTTCCTTTTGATTTCTACGGTGTTAGCCCTGTTGCAGAAAAAAAGGAGATTGTACCCTCTTCTTGTGCTCTCATTCCCTCCTCTCTGCTTTGCATGTCCTAGTTAATCTACTGCCATGACTCATTTGGCATCATCTCATCGTGCAAATTCTGCACAGTTGCATGGACTTACAAATGCCAGTTGCCAAGGAGCTAATATAACCATTCAAAGATTAAAGAATTGTAGGGCTGGGCAAGTTCAGCTGCTGAAACTGTAAGTGGTTAAGTCATGCCATATTAAAGAGACAGAGCAAAGCAGTTCATCTAGGACTTTCAACTGGACACCTCTGAGAATAACAGCTTGACAGCAATGACACAGCCATCTTCCTAGCTGTATTCCAGAAAGAGAAAAGGGACACCTTCAATGGTTAAGATGTTTGGCATGAGAAAACAGCAAGAAATGTAGCACAAAATACTTGAGCCAGATCAAGTGCGTTTTTCTCGTGAGAATTTTGCAGTTGTTCTTTCTTGTCTGTGCCTTTTCTTTTCACAGAAGACAGGGAGGGCGTTCAATTATTATTGTTCTTTTGTTTTCTATTCTTGGCCTCCCTCTTTCCACCTGCCATTAACAATTTTGCCTTTCTTGACTGGCTTGTCTTTCTTTACTTCTAGAAGGTTGCATGAGGTCCTCCCACCTTGTCATAAACATTTGCATACAGTGGAAAGGAGTAGAAGGTACATCTAAATGCACAAAACAGACCCAGAAAAATAGAGTTTTTTTACAGTCTTCTGTGAGAACAAGATATCTTTGAACTGAGTAATGCTTTAACTTTTAGTCCGCTCATTACTATTATTACAAGTGTTTGGCCTTTAGTACATAGCCTTTGAAATCATCCAGCCCAATATTTTTGGCTAATTTTGTTTTAGTTCTCTCGGGGACTTTGTTTCTTAAGGAATAGTCCAGAGCGAGAGCGTCCACGGTAGAGTTATGCTGCCATAATAAAAGCGTCGTAAATTCTGGTACAGTTTGTGCTGGTAATAGGTCTAGGAAAGAAAGGTTTTACATCTTTTTTGACTTTCAAATGTAACCATTATTTGAAACAGTTAAGAGTTGGGCTTTCCCCCCCTCCAAAATACTTCTCTCTGGAATGTTACTCAGGGATTACACATAAAAGCTCACCCCGTAAAATATGTTGCGGATAATCTGCAGTAAGCGCAGCTTAGCAGCTAGAGATGATTATGTGGGTTAAATGACATTCCTTCCTTCTGCGGTGATGGAAACTCTGTCTACGCAGACATACTCAACAAAAGTTACCATGGCTTAGCTCCTCTCCTCAACTTCATGTGCATTTTAAAACTTTCCAAGAAGGTGAATTCAAGCTCCTTCATTGCTCTGTGCTGGAGTCCCAAGAAAATATCAGTGTGCTTTTTGTCATTTACAGCTGTCATTGCTTAGCTCTTGAACATGAGACTCTCTCATGACTGATGAAAGTTGTCTAGTTAAGAGTGGGTCAAAGACACGCTCCTGCTCTAGAAGGAGATGAGAAGGTTTCTGCAGTCTTTGTCATCTCTACTGCTTGTGATTTCTAGACAAAACCAGTGGGAAGTTTTCTGAAGGCAGTCCAGAAGCTGGCAATATGGACAGCTTACAACCAAACACTTGCTGCACTGCTACCACGGTGATACCAGGAAGGACTTAAAAAATTTAAACGGGCAAACAAAGCAGTTGGAAGGAAAAGAACATTAACCATTATTCCATGCTTCTAATATATCCTCCTTTAAGTCATCATTTTCATGCAGTTTAACGGCTTGCCTTGGTATCCCTCAAAAGGAATCTGAGACAGAGTAAGCTTTTGAATGCAGTAGATGTGACACGTGCAGGCCAAGTTGCCTTTGTTGACATCAAATGCCAGTTATGCTTGAGCTACCCTTTGCTTAAGGTACTTCGCTTACACTAAGAATTTTACTCATCATTGAGCAAATTTTGCTGTCATGATTGAGTAAATTTTATTCATGATAGAGTGAATTTTACTGTCACTCAGAATTTTACTGTCATGATTGGCAGTGAAACTTTTCAAGGAAAGCTCTGGATAGCAATGTTTGTGTAAAAATAGTATTTTATCTCCTGTATTTGTGTGAAGCAGGTAAGCCTTTTGCTGTCACCAGTGTTGCTTACCCTTTCATGTCATATCCCTCTTCATATCCATATTCTGCTGAAGGCTTAGTAATCTACTTTAACATTGGCACGTGGAATAAGACTCCTTTTCCTTTTTGAAAGCTAATGTCATTTGACCTAGTGACAGTAAATAATTCATTAATTGTAAGTCCCCAGCTAGCATCTTTTACGCATATTCTAACCTTCTAAAGAAGTAACAAAAACACTCTCCAATACTTGACTTTCTTAAGCACACAAAATGCTTCCCTCCTTTGCAGTTGGCATCTGTAAAATGAACCACATCTCTGCAGTATTTTAACGTGCACCATATTTAGCCAAGTAATTCAAAAGAAATAAAAAGCAGCCCCTTCAATTTGGAAATATTTTTGAATTGTTTTTGAACATACAAAACATACCCTTACCGTACGCATTGCATGCAGATTTAATCGTCGTGAAAGCAAACCCTATGTTTCTGTTGGGATAGCACGGTTTTCCAGTTTCCACAATTGTTCTTGGCACAGTTTTCTACTTATGTGACTGTTAGGACACTCACAGGTACTTCTAAGGTACTGTAGTAAGCGGAGAAGGAGGAGAGGTTGTGCCTTATTTCTGGCTTCCTTTGGTTTTCTTTTTGGTTTTCTTCCTCTTGCTCTTTTTCATGTCACCTTTCTAGATACTGTGATTTAGATTTGCAGTTTACTAAGCTGTGTTTTCTGTCTGGAATTCTTTGAAATTCCGAGAGGAACCCCACCGGTAAATATGCATCTTTTTATGATTTGCTAGCTACATAGAAAATCTTCCTGCTGCTCTAAAATGCTTTTATTTGATACGCATTTTTATCACCATTCCAATGGAAAGAGAACAATTCCTCTATTCACTGCTTTTGTACGGGATTCAGTTCAATGTGCGCTAACGGTGCAAAAAAGTCCCGCTGGAAGAAAGGATCTGCATACCAATTGACCAAGACATGTGCTACAAGGGTCTTGGAAAGGTTCAAAGTTTCTCTACCTTTCTGGCAGTCTGTCTTCACAGCAGGACTTGATGAGGGATTTTGCTGGCGTTTCTTTGACAGAAAGCAATAACAAAGCAAGCAAAATGGAGCAGCAAAAGAAGATAGCAGCAAAAGGTACATTATCCCCTCTGTTATTATCATTGTCGAAAGAGATTTTTTCTCGCCATGTTACATCAAATACCTTAGTAGAGCTAAAGACTAGAAAAACGCAGCTCTGTTCTGGTTCATTAAAAGCAAAGCCATCTGTGGACAGAAGTGCCCAGCGTGATGCTGGGAACTCCTAGCTGGTTTCAGTAAGCTGTCTGGAGAACGGCATTTTCGGTGGGCTTTACTAGCGTGTCTGTAAGGAGGGGGAGTTTATGTGCAGCTTTGAGCCCTGAGAGTGCCATAGGCAAAGAGACCCATCGTGTAGCTCTCTGAGCAGCCACAGCACACTGAGGCATGATGGATTACTCCCAGAGTTCACGTGGTAGAAAGGTTTTCTGCCCCCGTGAAGGACGACACATCCATTTTCTTGAATAGAGCCATTCTGTATGTTACAATGGTAACTTGAATTCATCAAGTTTGTGCTATTTGTACAATGGCAGTGAGCTTGGATTCTTAAGCTTCTCGTGTTTGACCTGTTTCCTGTTTCAGTAAATAGCAAAACTTCCAAGGACTGCAGTGACAAGAAGATGAAGCTGCTAGTGTATTTCAAATGTTTGCCTAATAAAATGGTGATTTTTGCACATATTCGCAATGGAAATTTACGGTACCGAAACACCAGCTCTGCTCAGGGCAATTCTGAAATTGACTTGAGCTCTTTTCCCTGTTTCTTAGCAGGTGAACTGAGATACTTCTAGCTTCCAAGGCAAGGCGTTTGACAGCAGCTTCAAAAAGGCCCAGGCTGTTGGATGAAAAGGTGAAAAAACTGAGGGAAATGGGGGGAAATTTCACTTCTGGTTTATGTCATAGATTCAGCCAGATGATCAACAAGCATTAGTTTTATGAGGTACCAGCGTAGTCTTTCACTCTTGCAGATCCCCAAAAGCTTAACCATCCAGCAGCTTCTTCCTTGCAACAAGTGCCACAGCCAAAAGCCAGGCCTGGCCGTCACCTTCTCCTCGCAGCCTACAAACTCTGCCAAACGTACCGGTGATTCTCACTTTCCTTCTCAGCTACATGGACAAGCACATCCTCTCCATGTCTCCGAGTCCTTAGTGAAACCAAACAGCGGTTCACCTTCAAACAGCTCAGTGTGCCAGGACAGAAAGATTTCACTGGCCTGTCCCCTTGCTTTTTCCTTGCAGCCTTTTATTTTCAGAGCACACACCGAGGCATTGCACTTTGCTTCTCAGCTGAGTGCATTGCCATATTGCTGGAGTCCCACACGTCCATCTCCTTCTCGCACTAACTGCTTCTGTTGAAACATGCTGATGTGATGTGCCTTCCTGCTCAGCTATTCACACAGTCACATTCTATGTCCTGCTTGCAGTCTGAATCTAAAAGGAGACGTTTCTGACTATGTCTCACACACACAGATGTACCAGGATGAAAAGGTTGCTTGGACCTTGCCACTTACGTTCAAAAACATCCATTCACTCCACAATCAAGAGACACCTTTCTTTGCTTTACATCCTGCAAACTTCACACACACACACACACACACACACACACACACACACAGAGACACGAGAGCTACGCACTTTCTTTCTTTCTTTCTTAGCTGCACACACTCACCTATTTCCCACCTTGACCTCTCTACCACTTCTTCTTCGGCCTTGCTGTGCATGGACATTTCCTGTTAAGATACCCATTGTGTTGCCTATCCCTCCCCCACATTGCCTTGCCTTTCCTACCCAATCTTGCATTTCCTTGTCATTGCTGACAATTCCTTTCTTTTCCCTTGCCTTCCTGACCCATGCATGTCCTTCCCTTGCCCTTCATAGCAACCCAGTGCCTTGTATTGACTTGCTCACCTATCCTTCTTTTCCTTCCCATTTGTCCAGCTCCAATCTTTCATTTCCTTCTCCTTCTCGGACTCTTATTGCCTTGTCTCCCTCTCTTTTGTGTTGCCTGGCAAAGCCACCACTTGTCTGGCCTTGTCCTTGAACCCCTTCCTTGCCTTGCATTACCTTGCTCACCAGTCCCCCACCTGGAATTCACCACCTCTCTTTTTGTGGAATCTCTTCAACATGCATTGCCCTGCCTGCTTCTCCTAGGATTCTCCAGGCTTCCACTGGCTATTTTTTCTCAAGGCCCAGCATTTCAGGAGCTTGTGAGAAGAAGCCTGGAGGAGGCCACGTGCAAGCACACCTATCTGTCCTGACAGCTTTCTTCTGACATCTATGCTTCCATGTCTTGAATTTTGGACACAAAGTTCATCTTTCACCCTTGGGCTTCAGGGGCAGAATGACAGTTCTTTTGCATACAAAGGAAAGCAGGCAACCCAAGTGTCTTAGGTGCAGATTAGACATGACCCATGCAAGATCAAGGCTGGACAGAGCGGTCCGTCCGGGCCGCTTTTGTGTACCAGCAATCTTTGAATGGACCTGCCTCTTGCCTTGCATTGGGCAACCAACCAGTTTCCTTGCCATGCCCTGCTCATTCTCCATTGCTTTGCATTCCCTTGCATACCCATGCCTCACATTTGACCTGCCTGCAGTTTTCCTACAGAGCTTGGCCTTGCCTAGCCCTTCCGGTTACCATTACCTCCTATGCCCAGCCTTGCCTCTAACTTCTGGCACTTGTCTCACCTACCACTCCATTTGCTTTCCCCTCACGGCTTCAGTCTTGCCAACCTGTCCCTTGACTTGCCTACAATTGCCTACACTTGCTTTGCATTGCCTTACCTGCATGGAAGGCAAGGCAAAGAGGGGTAGACAAGGCAAAGCAAAGCCAGGAAGTTATTGGAAGGGCTAGGCAAGGCAGACATAGGCAAGCAAGCAAAGCTAGGGTAGGGTAGGCTAGGAAAACTAGACATGGTACTGGAGGCAAGGCAAAGCCAAGTGACTTGGAGTGCCTTTCCTTGCTTGGGAAGTAAAAGATATGGTGGCAATGTTGGTAGGGCTGATGATAAGGTATCGTGGGAAGGTATAGTACAGCAAGACATTTCTGTCCTGGTCCTTTCTGTGTAGGAGCCATTGTTGGACAGAGTCAGTACCGGACGTGGTATGCAACTTTTGCTCGGTAAGTTCCTGAAGGAGAACAGCAATGCTTTCTCACGGGAAGGAAAGAACTTAGCCCCAGTGTTGGAGGTGCAGATAAGAAGCTGTGTCGTGCAGCTTAAGGGCGGCAGCAACTTTCTATGCTGGCATATTTGGTTTGGAAGCCCTGACTCAATTTGTACAATCATGGAGTCGGTATCCATCTTTGGAAGGCAGTCTCCTTCCTGCAAGAATCCATTTGGTATGTGTTTTCCACTTTCTCAAGGCAGCCTTCTTGAAATTCTGCCAGCACACTTCTTTTGGACAAGGTAAAGAGCTGCGCTGGGTCTTGGTGTGCAGCCTAGCTAGTGCCCCGCACGGGTAATGCCCAATAACAGTGGTCTGACACCTTTGTAGAGGATCAGGCCCTGGATGCTTTGGATTTTGGAGGAGGGGATGCCATTTCTTTTGAGATGGGCTTCTAGTTCCTCCTCCCTTTGGCAAAGTTTGGGTGGCCACTTTGGGTGGTCTCAGTGAATTGAAAGGCTTTTCCCAATAGGCAGTTCTCTGGGTTCGAGTTGTTGAACTGTCAGTGGCAATGCAGAGGCCAGGCCAGGCCTCTGCAGGACAGGTTTTTGTCCCTTGTAGCTTTAGGGACTGTGTGAGCAGTCCCTGGTGCCATCCCATTTGGATCCTGACTCTGAGAGATTGAAGGCTTACCGTGGTACCTAGAGCTGAGAAGGAAAGTGGCGATAGCAGGGTGCACGTTTATAGTTTGATGGGTGCAATTGAAATTGTAGGCAGCAAAGAGCTTTCTCCACCAACAGTTTTGCGAGCTCGGCCAACATTTTCAAGTTTGTTACCAGGCTCTGTGAGAGAGAAAAAGTTTGTTAGGGCAGAAGATCTGGTGTCGGCCTTTGAGTGTGGGGCAAAGAAGAGTATCCACTTGGAAGGGGAAGATCAGTGACATCTTTTTGTCCTGACACAGTTGATTGGAGAGCAGGGATGTTTCTGACTTGGCTGGGTCCTGGGGGTAGTTGTGAGCTGGGCTCGGTGCGTGTCCTGGTTTTGTGAGTTGACAATGCTGTGGTGTGGTTATTTAGAAGAGCGCTGACAGTGCCCAGGAAAAAGACAAGCACTTTTCTAGCCCAGCCCCGTTCGTGTGGGAGCAGTGGAGGGACAAGAGCTCCGCTGTGGATCCTGGCTCTCGGGTACTGACAGAATGGGATCCTGCATGTAGCCCAGAAGGAAGAAGAATTGTCGTGAACGGCGGGAGAAATGCGACACACCATATGCGTGAATGGCAAATCCCGAAGTTTATTGAAAACTCACACATATTTATATTGGTGTTAATGAAGCTTATACATATTGCAAAAGCTGAGTTCATTATTGGTTAAAGCACACTTGGATCAACCACACCTACTTCTATCTTCTAATAATTATTTTGCTTCTATGTTTGCATTCTTCCAGCTTCTCTACCTAAGATATCTACATTTTCTGGCAAGCGATTTTCTCCCCCGTCTTCCCGTTTCAGAGAAGGTCACTGTGACCTTTGTCAGTGATTGGACACTGGTTGCTTAGTTCCCAGCTTGTATCCCCTATCCTTAGCCATCGGTATCACATCGAAATGTCCTTTCTCAGCTAACCAATTATCCAAAAAGCTCTCTACAAAGCATCATTTCATTGTTGGCTGCACAGTTTAGAAGCTTCAAAATAAAAGGCAATTGCAGCATGGCCTCTTCATTTTAGAAAGTTTTCTGGGCCATCAGCTGCTCAACATGTAACTTGCACCCACTGAACTGCATTCAGCTTCCTGGAGATATGCACTTTCCCTCAAGATCTAGGTACCATCTTGCACTCGAACGCTTGAAGATCCCAAACCGCTTCAAAATGTCCAGCGGCTGCTCTCAAAGAAAAAGTCCTACAACAAAAAGGCAGTGCTGGCCATAACGGTCCCTTTGCAGTCTGTCAACCAAACGAAACATACTAGCGATTCTCACGTACTTTCTCAATGATATATATACGTGCATCAGCACATTCTCTCAAAGTGACAGAGACTATCGCTACAGCCAAGCGTTTTCAGCTGCACTTCTGACTGACAGATGTGCCAGGACAGAAGGCATTTGCCAACCTACCCTCTTTCCTGTGCAACCTGACATTGGCAGCGCAAATATTTTCACATTCTTTCATTGTGGCCATGTCCAAAGCAGCTAAAGATCGCACAGGTGGAAGTGTCAAGACAGAAGATGTTCTCAAAGTAACTCCTTTTTTTTCTAAAGAGCTTTTAAACTGCGCACAATGCTTTGTATCTTCTTTCCCACATAGACCTGCCCTCACTTTTTCACACTCACATCTTTGTTGCAAACATCCAGCAGCTGTTTGCGTAGAAAAAGGCTCTAGAAATAAAAGCGAGACTTGGGCTGCACCTTCTGCCTGCCCTGTGTAAGCCACATCAAGCTCACCAGTGCGCTCTGTCCTTCCCTTTTCCGCTGCAACTACCATTGTGTTCTCTGGATCTCGGAACCTAAAGGTAGGCACATTTGTTTCCACAGAAGGGCCATAGGTAGCAGCACAAATAGCTCTCACTGAACTTTAATCCTTACCACTGCCACCATGAGTTTGGTTGGTAGGCCAGTAGGAGTCATGCTCCTTTTACAGCTGGTATGGGGCAGCCACCAGCCCAGTGCTCTGCGACTCTTGTAACCAATCCTGCTTTTACTCTCCCGGAGGGGATTAGGCATCTGTTTCTCACACAGATCATTGTGGCAGCAGCCAACGGCTCTAGTGCACTGCTTCTGCCAAAAGACCCTGGGGCCAGGCACTTACCTTCTCAGCACTACGTAGCCCCGTATTCTGCGTCTCTTGTCGTCCAGATCATACCGCAAAGCGTTTCACAGAGAAAAAATGTGCCAGGACAACAAGCTTGGCTGAAGTGTACCCCTGAAACTGGTGGAAGTTTGTATTTGCACCACATTCAAGGGGCAGTCCTCTTTCCTATACAACCTGCAAACTGCTGTCTGTTCCCAGTGCCCTCTGCCCGCTCCTTCTTACCTTGAAGTACCATGCCAAAGAGGGCTCTGTGCCGAGGTCTCAGAAGAAGAGGGAAGCATATGTGTTTGTAAAGTGGACTGTCTGTTAGTCACTTCCCTCTTCAAAGCAGCGTGTTCCATGCCAAGCAGACAACAAAGCAACAAAAGATGAGTGTGACTCTGCATTCAAATCCTGCAATGT
Source organism: Agelaius tricolor (assembly GCF_023055355.1). Classification (NCBI taxonomy): domain Eukaryota; kingdom Metazoa; phylum Chordata; class Aves; order Passeriformes; family Icteridae; genus Agelaius; species Agelaius tricolor. The sequence continues at coordinate 5,734,874 of NW_027269297.1, read as the reverse complement.
TCCCAGAAGTGAATTTCTCTCTTCTATAGGACTGACTTGTATGAAGTGGCGTGGTTGTTTCCTTCCATTAGAAGGGAAACTCATCTAGCCAGGCTTCATCACCCCCTGCATCTTTTGGGGTAGTTCTTGGAAGAAAATAGATAGCAACTTTTCCACTCCACATGATTCATGTTTCATTCTCTTCCTTCTGTACTTCAGGGAACAAGCTATCAATTCCCTACTCTTTCTATGAAAAGGCATGAAGCTATTAATTAAATTCCCATAGATATAATAAGGAATCAAAGTCTTTTATGCCTGAAGGGCAGGCCCTTATGGTATGAAAAGTATGGATTGTCAAGGGTGGAAGAAGATCTGTATGAAAAGGGAGAAAGCCCAGAAGCATGCAGGGATTTTCAGGTATGAAAGGGAAAACGACATTAAATTGTCAAGGGAAAGAAATTGAAAGAGGCAGGAGGGAGAAGGGAGGCGGAGGAGCCAAATGCTGCCTTTGAGGCAGCTGACACGAGGACCGTCGGCCTCATGAGCAAACAAGAAAACCAAATGAAACTTCACAGCAATCTCATCCACAACTTAGTGGACAAATGTGCAAACCCATTTCTTCATTTATTATGTGTCTAATATATAGAGAGATGTTCTTCATTCTGACAGAATTTTCAGGGAGCAAGCTCGTGTAAGGCACCTGGAACCAATGGTGTATTGGAAATGGCCAACATGCAGAACACGCTCCATCCTGAACGCTACCACAGCAGAATCACAGGATCATAGAATGGCCGGGGTAGACAAAGACCTTAAAGGCCATCTAGTTCTCTGACATGGGCGGGGACACCTTTTACTTGCTCAGGTTGCTCAGAGCCCCATCCAGCCTGGCCTTGAACACCAGGTTGGGGTGTCCATAACTTCTCCAGGCTCTCTGTGCCAGTGCTTCACCACCCTCACAGGGAAGAATTTCTTCCGAGTATCTAATTTCAACCTGCCCTCTTTCATTTTGAAGCCATTGCCCATTGTCCTGCCTCCAGAGTTGCTAATGAAGAGTCCCTCTCCTGCTTCCCTTCAGATATTGGAAGGTGTTGTGAGGTCTCCATGCAACCTTCTCTTCACCAGGCTAAACAGCCCTCATTCTCTCAGCCTGTGTGTCATGGCTTGACACTGGGACAATGCCAGTGCCCCCATGAGTATACTCTCTCCCTGGTTTCTGCTGGGAGATGTGACCAGGAATAAGCAAAGCAGGCTCCCACTTAGGAAAAAAAAATAATTATTAACTAAACTACAAGGGAAAGGAAAAAAAAAAAAAAAGAAACACACAAGGAAAATGAAAACTTCACAAATACATCTCCTCCTCCTCCTCCCCAAATTCCCAATACAATACATCCCCCAAATCATCGACTCTCGGTCCAGCACCACCCTTCAGAATACTCAATCCTCAGTTCATCAAGAGGAGAAGGAGTCCTTCTTGTGCCAATGGTGACCTCTTCCTTTCATGTCCACTGCTCTCACCACTGAACACAGACCAGAGCTGCTTCTAGGGTCGACTTTTAAGGATGCTTCGTCCCACTGCAAAAAGGCACAGTCTCAACTTTGGGACATCTGTCCCCCCCATATTTTTCACCCCCTGGGGCCGAGGGGTACCCACACCGAACCCTCTTGGTCCTGAGGCATTGCCTCCCCCTAGAATGCAGTCCCTGTATCACAAGGAAACATGGCTCTGTCCATGGCTACACACAAAGAGTCCAGCATAAGCTACTCCATCATCTCTTCCACCTGCGTTCTTCTCTATTTCTCTCGTGGCCCATTTCCTCGTATCTCCTCTATATCTCTCTTCTCATTCAACTCCAGGAGGATTAGCATTTTTCCATCATCCAAGAAAAGGGTTAAAAATCTGAGGCTCTGTCTGTCCAGAACTCCCATGGCTGCCCTGCCAGGCACCTTCTTGCACTCCCCTCTTCTCCTTCTCGCCCGGCCAAGAACAGGCACCAGCTCTCTCTCTATCTCTCCTGGGGCGGGGTGGGGATGGCTGCCCGATGCCTCTCAGTGCTCCTCCACCCTTCCATCCTGCAGGGGCCTTCACCTCCCTTCTGGCCAGGGACCCAGCCTACCTCACCCAGCCGGGGGGCTTCCCCTGCCCCGCCCAGCCCGCAGCCAGGCAGGGGAGATCTGAACCTTTCCCTGACCGGAACCCAAGAGAGCCTCCCAGGGGAGAGCCCTGCTTTTAACCCTGTTTTCTCAGAGGCACATCCAATGTCCCAATGGCCACATTAGGTGCCAATATTAAAATCTGAACATTTATTGGCCTCACCACAGCATCCCAGAAAACACATTTCCTGTCAAACCACCACACTGTGGGATATGCTCTTGTCCTGAATACTGAACTGCAGTATTGTCTGATGATTTTTTGAATCCTTTGAAGGCATTTTGAATTCTTTTTCAGCCTTAAATTAGACTAAATAGCTTTGATTTGTGGGTATTGAGCAACAGAAATCACTGCCCTGGCTTGCCTTTTTTACAGCTCCTTTCCGTGGGAGACTCGCTGCAAACGTCACAGCTGGTGAGACAGTGGGCACACCATCATTCTGAAAGAGCTTTGCACAGTAAACATAGAGGAGGATTAAATATTGAAATGCAGATGACAGGAGCTGCCCAATGGACTCTGCTGGTGGAAATCAAATACTAGTCTAGTCTTTTGAATGCAAATAATTCCTCCCAATGAGGCCAGACAGGCTTGTTTGCCTTTGAATCTGAGCATGTGGACAGTAGTGGATGGTCTACAGGTTGAAAACAGTGTAGATACTTCTCCTTTTTTTCAATAGTGGCTCAGAAACTGAAAAGGCAGCTATAAAATGGTGGTAAATACATCCCTACAGATTCAAAAATGGTTGTTCTTAAGTTGCATCTCCACCATAACAACAAATTGTTAGAACTAAAATACAGATGGGAATTTTATAGCTTCTCAGAAATGAAGCAGGAATTGGCCAATGGGCCTTAGCAGTAGCTACAAGTTTTTCAGCATGAGGCATCTCAAAAGTATTTTAACCGTACAGAACTTTTCTGTACTTTTGGCCTTTTATCTCAAGGATGCATCAAAAAAAAAAAAAAAGGAAAAAAACCCCAAGAAAAATAAAAAAGAACAAACCCTACCAAATATATATATATATATTACATGACTAAGATAATAAGCACAATCAGTAACCTATATAGAAACAGAACCCATGGTTTTTAACTTTCAACCTTGTCTTCTCAACACACTCTCGAAAATGGAATTGTTTCCCTATCTGCCTTGAAACATTTTGGAGCAAAAAACACTCTAAGGTCCTGATAGGTGTTTTGGTCAAAAATCCCTTCTTCTGGTTTTCTGTCCAGAAGCAGAGTAATGGAGGGGAAAGCTGGTAGCTGGCCAAAGGAGGTAGGAAGAGTAATCATCATCCACAACACTGGGGCTAAAGAAATTTCCACAGAAAATTACCTGCCTTATTACTTGCTCATGTGGTGGGTTGAAAGCTCAGAATCTGTTTCCATGTTTCCCATCCCTTGAATGTTCTATTTCACAGAATTCGAGCCCCTCAAACATCAGTCCTGCCAGAACAGCCTGCCATGTGCTGTCATAGGGGATCTGCTGATGCCCACTGACTCTTACCAGTCTAGTGCTCGTCACTGTTGCAGATCAAGAACTACTGAATAGTTCTGATTAATGCTCTTAGAGTGGTTGAAAACAAGGAAAGAATGACTAGACATTTGTATGATCAAATCCCCTGATGGAATAAAAACATGCCAGGACAACAAGCTTAATAAATGTATTCATTGTCATAAGAAGGGAGATGAAGGGTCCAAAAGATTACTTGCATACTTACTGTTCTAAATCCCTTGTTATCTGGTAAATTGCAAAGGATGCCCGGCTTTCACCAAAATGCAAATCAGATTAAAATGTGAAGCCTTACACTTTACTGGATATAAAACTTCATCATCCATTTTTAAATCTTAGAGATTGCGATGTTGTCCTGGTTTAGGGCAAATTTGGAGGAGAATTTCCAAATTAGGGCCCCTCCCCGCAACTGGTTCGGGAAGGATTCCTCAGAGAGAAGTGGAACGAACCTGTTTATTTAATAGGCACAGCACCCCCCAGCACGCAAAAGGAACAATTCCGGATGACACCGCTCTGAAAAAGATGACAAATTCAGAAAGTCTCTCTTGGGGGGGTGCTCACTCTCTTCTCAGTCCCTCCAGAGCTGGGCCAGCTGCTGCAGGCCACAAGGTGCAAACTCTCGGTGTTTCCCAGGTCCCAGTCCGGAGCAGGTTCAAAATGGTCAGTAAAAGGAAAGGAGAAATGGTCCAGGAAGAAATTTGGACAGTTTAGCTAAACTAGCTAATGAGCAAAAGCAAGCAGAAGCGAAGCAAGCAAGAGTGAGAGAGAGCAAAGCGAAAAGCAAAAGCAGGAAAAGCAAAAGCTGCAGTCTCTGTGTCCCGCCAGGCTGATAAGAAAACCAAAACAAAACATTCCCTCTTCAGAGCCAGTCTTAAAGGTACAGAACATAATATCCAACATTCACAGAACACGTGAATGGGGATACATGCATCATAACGTCACCCTAGGACAGATGTATTTCCTATTAATACCTTAATATTAATAAGGTTTAGAGCTGGAATTCAGAGGGAAAAGAAAGCTATTTTGAATTCATTCTATTCAATCATCTTGTCTGGACTGTCTCTTCCTGCTTTTCACTTCTGAAACTCTGTATGAAAGGCATAGAGTTCTGGATTAATTCTTTTCAACAGTTTCCCCTGTTATTCTTCTTTCAAGGCAAACCTGAAAAATCCACATTTTCTTTCCCAACCACTTCTAAAATTCCATTGAGAAGCAAAAAAAAACCCCATCAAACAACTAAATCTCTGCTCCAATTTGTAGGAAAAAACCCCATGCCATTAACTGCTTTCCTAACACTTTCTTTCTCTTGTATTAATATGGCAACCTTTTCTTGCTTTTATAGATTAGAACCAAATTCTTAAAGCTATAAGGAAACACAGGTTTACTGTAGCTGATTCTGAGATACAGTAGTCCAGCAAGGAGTTCAGACCTCAAAAGAAGAGTCTGTACAACAAGATTCAGCACAACGTTGAGACATATTAGCTATTGTTCAAGAAAAGCCGCCAAAATGAAACTGCTTAGACTTCTATACTATCATGGGTGCCTGCTTCCAGAACCTGACCTAAGTTGCTGGAAACTAGCTGCAATATGACTGCAAACAATGCTGCGAATGTAGGACATTGTTATTCTTCTCTTCCATTGAAAACCACAAGTGGAGTTGCGTCATTTTCTTAAAAATTCTCTATTTCCTTCCAAACTGGTAAAATGATGATAAATAAAGTGTTCTGTTCATACAGTTTAAATCTAATAATGTTCAAAATGAAAAACAAAAAAAAATTCATTCAGATATGGTCTGCAATAATAGAGCCGAGAGAAGATGAACCAGTCTGGCCTACAAAATAAAGTGAAGCAGAATTTGGGAATTTGGAACACCTTACGATGTAATATTTAAAGAAAAAAAAGAAATAAAATGTAACCTACCCAAACTCAATCAGTGATGCACCGACAGAGAAAAAAGAACTCATTACTACTAATATTTCTTTCATTCTCAGACAAGAAGTTAAATTATCCTCTTGAATGCACGGAAGATTGTTGCGAAAGACAGCAGCCTTCTTCTTTACAACATATTCTTCAGAACTCCAGGAGACACATCATTAGAGCTATGAGGCTCTTTCTCTCTGTAAAACTTCCAGAGCATAGCCACTATTATATTCCTTTAGAGATCCTCACCGCCCTGGGCGACTGGTGGATAGTCTACAGCTCCAGTACATCAGCCAGACGCTCTGCCTTATTTAGCATGGCTACTGCAGCAAGGACATCATCTCTACTGGCTTTCTATCCAAAATATATGCAAGGCACAACAAAGAATATACCCAAAACACTGAGCACAGCCTATGGCCTTCAAAACAAAAATCTCACAATGGCAATACTGGATCTTCTGATCCAAACCATCGGGAAACATTTCTTTAGAGGCGAAAAAAGCTCCTGTTGATTGTACAAAAAATAGTGATGTAAACCAGAGTTGCATGACCCAGTATTTCTATTGAACTGGAACTATTTTGATCAATATTATGCATCCATTTCTTTTCAGGGCATTTGGTAAAAAATGTAAAGTATAGTTTAAAAGGAATTATTGGATGCGTACTAAGTACTAGGGATTAGTTAAGGTGTTGGTTTTGCATGGCTTGGTTTTTGGTGGGGAGGGAAGAAGCCAGCCACAGAAGTGAATCTTTTGTGAAAAGCTCCTAGAAGCTTCCTCCATGCCTGGCAAAGTGAATCCCTGCTTGGCACTAAGAACAGACATGCTGCTAAGCCAATTAGACAAGCAGTAATATATTTAAGAAGGAAATCAAAACTGCGGCCAGTTAACTTTTAAGTTTGCTAATTTTCTGGTTGGCACCTCTTCTGGTTTGAAAGCAAAACCAGCAAGAGATGCTGTCGCTGTTGCAGTGCGTGTTTTTGATTGTAATGCAGTTTGAGTAGTCAGTTTGATAATACTTCCTGTTTTGTGCTGTTGGAGCATATTTTATTATTAAGGGATTGTTCCTTTCCCCCCCATGTTGTTAGTTTTTGCCCTAGTTGTCCATCTCCCCAAAGACCTGCCCTTTTCTTCCCTTTTCCTCCTCCCACTGAATGTCAATCCCTCCCCAAGCCTGCCCCTTTCTCTAGAAACTTCCCTATCAATTTTATACTCTTCAAAACCCCATTGGTTTGTTTAAGTTATTCTCCTCCCCTGTAGTCCCCTATTGGTTTAAACATTGTATTCCCCGCCTTGTGGTCCACCCCCAGTTGCTCCCAGTGTGTTCAAGATTGTATCCTCCTCTGGGACCTCTCCCCATTTCTAAGTTGATGTATGCATTTGGGTCAGTGTCTTTGTGTCCCTGACCCTCCAGGGAAGAAACTCCTTTGGAAAACATGCAGAAGACCTCTCCCTGTTCCTTGTCCCCGCCCTCGGCGCAGTCCTATCCCCAATGCAGTCCACCTGTGCCATAGAGCAGCTGTGCCCTACAGCTGCACCCTGGATTTGACAGCTTTCTGGGGGCAGCCCACTCTGGCTGTTGGTGTCAGGAGCTAGTCAGTCTGAAGAAATCCAGCATGGCAGCAAGACTCCAAGTCAGAAATACAATTTATTAGGAAAAGGGGAAAAACCAAATACATGCAATAATACAAAAGAAAAACCACGGACAGAATACAACCTGTCACCCTGCTAGTTAGGGTGGTGGCAGCAGTCCGGATGAAATGGCCTTGTTGAAGTGGTGATCCTGTAGAAACCATCTGGTAGCTCTTGTCCTCTGAAGACCAGTGGGTGAGGGTGGCCGTTCCTCTAGGAAGCCAGTGGAAAGACTGCTTGTGGTGTCCCAAAACTCAGATTATATCCAGCTGGGGATGCTTAGCTCCTGCCCCCTGGGCAGAGCATCTTGCAATGGGCTCAAATTGTTCTGAGTCATGCGGTGGTTCCTTGATTAGCCTTTAAACAGAAATGGCTCCTGGAGGGAGTCATCTCTGAATCATGTGGCAAGACATGGATGGCCCCGTTAAGAGATAAGGAGATAAGGAAAAAACGATGCCCCTCCCGGTTTCAGCAGCTCTTGAGGTTGGGAGCAGAAAACATTTTTATATTGTAGCCTAGGACAATACAGGATGAATGCTTTTGCATTTGCAGGAAGTTTGTGTGGATTTGAAAAGCATCCTTATAGCAGAGGCACAAAAGTATTCTCATACCCTTTTAAATCATCTTCAAACCAAGCAATTCTCACAATAAGGTAGCGCATGAATGACTTGCAAGTGAGTTGAAGAAACACGGCAAAGATAAGTAGTGTTCAACTGCAGAGAATCGTTTAGGAGAATAGCTGACTAGTGACAGCTCTGAGCAGAAGAGTCTGTGGCTTATCCTGTGGGAGCAATAGTAAGACATTTCAATTGAAAAACCCCATTCATTCCCAAGGAGCAAACATCAGTAAAAATAAAAGGTCAAGTAAAGACACCCTAGTGCTCTTCTTATCAGAAGCATGTTCCTCCATATGAGAGTATTTAGGAAAGGACAGTCCATTCATAAAGAAAGGTGTGACAGTTAGAAAACCTGTAGAACAATACAAGACAAACTCACACAATATACATCCTCAAATGCAAAATGAAGAAATAATCATTTCAAGCTTCCGTGGAATTAATTGCATTTTATTTGTTCTTTTCATTTCAGCTGCTCTCAAGTTATTTTTTAAGACTGAATTTTATGAATTCAGCAAAGCTCTCTTTCTGAATGTCTGCATACCCCTATAAAACACTGAGGTGACAAAGAGAACGGCAGTGGAAGGAAACCTGGTCCACCTCCCCCTCCTTGAAGCTTTAGGCCAGCGAGTGATTAGAATTTAGTCACTTCATTTGCTTTACCAAGAGAGAATGTTTTCCAGCCTTTATCTTTCCTTTTGGAGCTGATTCACTTTGTAGTCATAAATTCTTGACTCAGTTGGTGAGAAACGATGGCATTACAGCCGTGGATGTTAAAGTGCACTGATGGGAAATGAAGTTTTCATCTTCAGGTCCTTGCTTCAGTAAATATTCCAAATTCATCAGAAAGAAAGTTCCCAGACCAGTAATCCCCACTCAAATGACCTAATTCAAATAGTTTGTAGGCATAAGAGGCATCAAGCAGGTGCTGTCATCTGTTAGGGGAATACGCAGCCAGTACATGATTGTCTAGTTAGGCGGCAACAATTTTGGAAAGAATTTAGTTTTTTTGTATTGCAAGTGAATGGTCAATACATTTTATTAGTGGATACGGGTAAAAGAATGTCTTCTGCATCCTTTCAGAGGGGAAGCTTCCCTAGATCTAAAGCTGCTCAGCTCCACGATAGGATGCTTTGTCTGAAAAGGGAACTCAAGTCTTTGTCCTTTTGGATTGCTTCCATAGTTTTTCACTCACTCTTCAGGTAGCTGTTAATATGTTCTGTTATCCCTTGCAAACTTTTATGGGCATAGTCACTGAATTGGTATGTATTCCATGAAGTCCACAGGCCCTGTTGAGATGCAGCCACAGGTCTCAAGGGTGTTAGCAGATGTTATTCTGAGGCCACTCCTAATGATTTTTGATGGATCATAGTGACTGAGGAAAGTGCCCAAAGACTGGATGAAAGCAAATGTCACCCATCTTGGAAAAAGGCAACTAGGAGGACTTGGAAAAGTACAAGCCAGCCAGCCAGCGTCATTTTTATCCCCAGGAAGTTGATGGAGCAGCTATTGCTGGAAAGCATTGCCAGGCACATGAAGGAGGACAAAATAACATAGTCAGCATGGATTTACCAGGGGAACTTGATGCTGAACAACTTTTTAAACTCCTCTGATGAATCAACTTGCCCGGTAGATGAAGGGAATATTGTCTGCCTGGGCTTCAGGAAGGTTTTGGACATTTATCTACGTGGCAGCACACATACATCCCAGAAGTGTGCAAAGAGGAGGGAACCAGTGTCTTTTCAAGGATGCTCAGTGAAAAGACAAGAGGCAGTAGGCACACACTGAAATACAGGAGATTGCCTCTGCACATCACCAAATGATTTTTTACTGTGAGGGCGACTGAACCACGGCACAGACTGCCCAGAAAGATGGTGGAGCCTGGATCTTTGAAGACATTAAAAGTACACCCAGATATAATCCTGGGCAAGAGGCTCTAGGTATCCTGGTTTAAGCAGGGGGGTTGGACCTGGTGAGCCCCACTGACGCCTTCCACTCTCGTTCATTCTGTGCTAGTGAATTCTCTTAGAGATGCATTTCAAGCACTGGCATGACAAAGGTCTGTGCAGAGAGAGATCCAAATGGACATGGGATCTAAGTTCCTTAAGTAGTGCTCAAGAAGAATGCAAAACTCTGGGATAAGTGTCTCTTCCATAACTGAATCCCTTTCACGGGAAAATTCCCCAGCTATAGAAAGATCTTCTGATAGGCATGCTTAAGACTGACACTGGCTGAGCAAATTTCTCCCTATGTGTGTTTAAGACCAATTAGGATCTTCACCAAGAGTGTTGTCAACATAGTCACAGAATGTATATTGTTAAGAAGGGACAACTTACATCAGAATGGCAAATATTGGTCCACAAAATGTATTAATGTATGGGAACTATCTACTTGGGTTGAAAATAAAAAAGAAAGAGTTAGTCTTTATTTATCAATTCCATCGCAATATTGATGAGGTAAGAAAAAGACCTTAGTCCTTAACCTTCTTAACTCAAGCAAAGATTTTTAAAAATTCCTTGTAAAAAATGTATCCTAATTATCAGACTATGAAACAATTTTAGTTGGGAAAAAAGTTCCAAAATTGTGTAGATAGTGGTAAAGAAGCCAAGAAAATAGGTAAGAAACAAGAAGAGAGCAAAAGAGTCAGCTTCAGTCTGCAAGCTCGTTCTAGAAGTAATCTGGTAGAAAAAGGAACCCCCAGTTGAATTTCCAATGTATTCATGCACTTGATTCAGTAACTAGTCAATGTAAAAACCAATCCTTTTGTACAACTTCTCCCAGCAACAAAAACCCCAACAGCTTGACACCACCATCATGCCTGTCCCAGATGTATTTTAAAAGAAATTTTCCTTTCTTGAAACTCTATTTGCATAAAAGTTGCAAGACATTGGAGGGATTCTCCACATTCTCATTTCTCCATGTGGCTTGAAAGTCTATTTGATAAAATATGCAACAAAGCATATGATTTATAAGGTAGGGTAAAATGGATGATTTGGGAATTGATCTCTTGTTGATATTAAACTTCATATCCACTCTCTGTGAAGTTTCTAAAAGAAATGATGGAGCTGAGGCATGAATCTGCCACAACAAGTGTTAAGCAAAGATACACACTCCCCTTCACATGCCCCCCTTCCACACACACCTAGGCCCACACAGAGGTCAGCATAGCAGATGATGAACACCTTCTTTGGCACTTCATGAAATCCTAACATGAGGAAGTGTTGAAATACAGAGATTTTGTCCCGTGTAGAAACCCATCCCATGTATTTTATGCTGTAATTCTTCTCTCTTTTAAAATTTGCTATCTTCTGCATAGTTTTCATTAACCTGTTACAGTAGTGAAAATCACAGATCAAGGTAATGTTGTAACACTTTGATTTTACCCCAAGAGCTGAGGGAAAACTTGCTCCTATACTTCAATCTGAGTTTCTTCTAGGTTCCAACTTTGTTTCTCTACCATCAAGAGTCTCCTGTGTTGCTGCTCAAAGCCCCATCCAACCTGACCTTGAATACTTTCAGGGATGGGACACCCACAACTTCTCTGGGCAACCTGTTCCAGTGTTCCAGCACCCCCACAGTAAAAAAAGTCTTCCTTTCATCTAATATGTGTCAGAAGTATTAAATCTAGGCATATAAACTTTGAGGAAAGGTTTGAAATTCTTTTGATTTGAATCACATTTTATATGAATACTGACTTACAGATGACTAAAATATGTTGATGGGCATTTGAGCTGACACTTTTTGAAAAGGTGCATGGAATTTAAAATTAAAACCAGTACCATTAAAAGCTTTGTGCCGTTTTCTTTTTCCTCTGGTATTCAAAATTGCATATATCAAATATCTGTGCTTCGTACAAAGCTCTTAGACACTCTCAGAAAAAAGCTTTTCTTTCAGACTAAGTTGCAGTTTACGTAGAACACTGGTACTAGTGAAGGTTTTTCTGGGCATAGGAGGAACACCTTCTCATTGGATTTGTGTGCAGAATGCATTTTATGCAAACTGGAAAATTGATCCCAGCTGTGTTCTAGTCATCATTCTTACTGCATCAGGCCTGAAGATTCTGTGAAAAGTAGCCAGTGGACCTTGAACATAGCTCATGTGAAACAGATGAGAGGCGATGGAGAAGTTGAGGGAGAGAATAAAGAGCATATGGCCCAGTACAGACTAACAATTGTTTGGCACCCTTTAAAGGCTGTGTTTGACAAGCAGGGCTGAAGCAGGTCTGCAAAATATCCGGGAGATCAAAATCCATTGAAGCAAATTGCCCTGGCCAGTCACTTTGCTGCCGATAATTCACTCTCCATAGCAGCTGATCAGGCCTAACAATGCTGCTGCAGAAGTATTGTGAAAAAGGTAGGCATATTTTCACAGATGCAGGGGAAAATCCCCTTGGATGATGGCTCCAAGGGATTACTTGATGGAGCAAGTTATGTACCCTTATCTACCGTGCAGTATCTAAGTTGGTGAGTTCACTATCTGTCAGCATCACTTTCGAAAATAAATGTTTGATCCACAAAACAATATTTCATATGTCCTGTCTACCTGCTTCATTTCAACCAATGAATAGGCTACGTTCCATCAGCAAAGGGTTTATGATCCTATGTTTCTTTAAACTGTGATAATTCTTTATTTTTTTCTAGATCAGACACTGTCTATTTATAAGATTCAGATGTCCATGGCAGGGGTGTAATTAAATTCACATGTTAAAAAATAACCTTGTTCTTGTTATCTTTTTATTAAATTACTGACATGTAACATCCGTCTGAGAGCTGAAGAAAACCCCTTCATTTGCTGTTTGCCAAGTATCATCTATGTGATACAAATTCTAGTTGAGAAATCACACCCGTACATTGCCATGTAACACTACTAGTAATGCTTTCACAACCTTTTCTTCATCATTAGGTCTTTGGTGAAGTGAATGATTAGAACATAAGCAAGGGAATTTGTTCAAGATGCTCCAGAAAGAGCTGTGGTCTGTTCTCTTCTTTGCTGCCTATGTTAGCACTGAGCTGCAAAAAAGGAAAGATTACTAGGAAAAGTGTTACTTTCAGTCTAAACTTGTAAATGATGTTTGGAATACCCTGTTAAATGACAAGGTGCTCTTTTAAAATATGGCATCTTAAGGGAAAATGTCTGCTTTAAAAAGGTTTTGAGACAGTTGCTTCTGGAAAAAAAAAAAAAAAAGAAAAGAATTGGAGGCTTCTAAGGTCTTTAGGCATACTATTTTGAAGATTGATTCAAACCACAGTTTCTTCATATAGGAAGAACAGAGGACCATAGATGCAACCCATTTGAAAATGGATTTCTATATGTTTCTGGTTGGGATTACCAGGCATCATTTCTTGTGAAGTCGAGGGACTGCAGTTAGCACTCCAATAATTTCCTTCCCTGAAATTCATCTGCATTTGGTCCTTTTTCCAGAGTCCCCATTTATTAGTGAAGGTATACTCTATCTATGCATTAGAATATTCCATTAGAGTGTGTGACTCATACTTGCTAGTTAAAATTAGCTGGAGCGGAATGGATAGTTACAGTTGCGTGTATACAATAGTCTTATTTTGGCAAGTTTTCTTTAGACAATGTTGAAGCAGCACTAGCAAATAGGAAGTACAGCTTGCAGCAGGGAAGGACACTCTTCTGCTTTCTCAAGTTTCCTGTAGTTAAATAGACGCCAAAAGGCTTTTCCTAGTACTACTACTGTCTTGTAGGAATACTTGATCTAATCCTATCTTTGATCAAATTCCTAATGGGTTACTTTTCTACAAGGCAGAACATTTTTCTTTTAATAATATGTATTTTGTAAGGTGGAGACATGAACTTGTGCACCAGTCACGTGGACTGTACTCCTTATTAAGTTTCACAACCTTCTTGAGAAAATATTGACTGTGTGTAACTTCAAAAGGAGAATTCTGGGCATCTTCATTCTATTGATGTAATTGTTTTTCTGCCATGCTGGTATTGTTTTCTATCATTTTTACCAACAGAAATATTTTTCCCTGACACCTATGGAAAAGACCTATGTTTACTCAACAGTGCAGCGTCAGTCCATTGTTTAGAATGATTTCAACATGGTCCCAAACATATCGGACAGCTAGACAGCAGAGGTTAGCAACAGGGAATGGGAGTAACTTCTGAACCGTTTCAGTAGATTTCCCAGGAAGGGCTTGCTTTCTGCCACTGCAAATTTTCCCAGAGATTTTGTCTGGTGAAGAGTTGCATCAAAAGAGTATTTTTGCCCAAACCTTGGGGCAAGCTCTGTCTCCGATTTACTAGTGAATGCAAAGAGGGTGAAAGTGCTGCTTCAAAGCCCTCTGTGCGCTTTCTGTACCAAGAGGGGGGGTGACCCCAGAAATAAGTTTTGATCTCTCTTCAGAACACAAGGCATGTCATCACCTCATTCATCTTCTTCTGGGACTCATAGCGTCTTAAGACTAAGAAGCTCTCTTGCTTGCTGAAGTGCGTTCAGCAAAAAAACCTTGTCTCATCAGCAGATTTGAACACAACTACAGTCGAGTCAATTCCAATGCTGGCAGGGCAATACTCTACCCCACTAGTAACATGCCACTATTAGAAGACTGTGTAAAACGATTTTTGTACAAAGTAATCGGAGGGAAAAATAGAATTGGGAAGAACTGCACATTGTTCTGGAAAAAGCCTCCTGCCTCAGTCTTACAGACATCATTTGCTGGTATCATTTTTAATAGTTGGGGGTTTTTAAATTTTGTAGAAGAAAAAATATTACTGCACCTTTATGTTTCCTTAATAGAAGTGCAGCCATTTCTTAATAGAATAGAAGTAAGCCATTTGGATATGTACAAATGGTCTTTTCAAATACATATGCTATAGCCCACTGTGAAAGTAATTAGCTATAAAGAGAAATCTAAAGGTTTAAAAAGATTTTGGAAGAAAGTAAGTCTAAGGTGATAGAAGAAGAAGAAAACAGCAGTTTTCTTCTGGTGAAAAAAAAACAAAAGGGAGGACCTTGTACAGTGGAGATGTATTATTTGACTTATTGACTGAAAAACTGAGTAGGTTTGCTATTGCCAATGGTTTTCATTAGGAAGGAAGAGATTCCTTTGGCAAAAAAAACCCCTTCAAACTGACTTGACAAAAATGTTATGACACTTAACTTCACCAATCCTGAAGAAAAATTCTCATCACTTGATCTGGAAATCATGATGGTAATGGAGACAAGGATGTCTAAGCCATGCCATCAGGAACATAAAAAAGCATTAGAATGCAGGTAAGACTGAGCTCCTGAACTAGTGTGAAGAGAATGCAACAAAGACATTTTCCTTTAAGAGTCTTCAGGATGGAGAGCAGATCAAATTTTTTCATGTGAAGTATTTCTGAATGGAATGAATCTTCAAAATAACATTGTTTTCCAAAACCTGTCTACAGGATCTCTTACCATGATACACAGTTCCTATGAATAGAAAAAGCAAAGCACTTTTTTCCAAACTGTTGTGCACTCTTAAGCAATCTACAATAAAAATAGTATTTTTTCATGCTGGGAATGATGTGAATTACAAAAAAGCCTTGTAGCACACTTGGCACTGTAGTCTCTTGATTAGCATAGCTTTTTATTCATCAAACACATTTCACATTGACTATTTTTCTCTTTTAAATAACGGCGTCTTTGTACTTATGCAGCATCCATGAAGAATTTCTTGGGTGTTATTTTGTACCTGATCCTAAATGGCAGGTTCTGCATTCTGCCATCTGTCTAGCTTTCCCATTTGATGCAGCTTCTGAGAGGTATTTTCAGAATCGAGGACTACTTGCAAGAATGATGCTAAATCCATGCATTTTACTCCTTGGTTAATGCAAAACTATTTTTCCTTTACACTTCAATGAGAACAGGAAAATAATGATGGTGAGTTCAATCCTTAGAGTAATACAAAGAGGACTATTATCATCATTAGAAACCAAGCAAGGTGTATTTATTGCACATGCATTATACTCACTGATGCAAATTACCCTGTAAATTCAAAAGGAATCTGTATCATAGGAGTGGATGGACTGTTTCTATTGATATTTTGCTTAAAGCAGAAAATTAATTCTTTTGACAGCCAACTCATGATTGCAAGCTCACTTTCAACTACAGCTTTCAAACAGAAGAAACATGTCTGTTCATAAAACGATACAGTACAGTACACAATAGCAAGTCAGGTCATAGACTTTGAAAAGAAAAAAACAGATCAAAGGACAGATTCATTCACATCTACAAGCCCTCAAGAGTGTACAGGTCAAATGTCCCCAGAAAACTAGGCTGGTGGCGCAAATTCTCTATGTTGGCACCAGCAGAAGCAGCTGCTATCTTTATAGGATGCAATCTTGCTTACATCACCCTTCAGAGCAATCTTCTGTACCCCTGCCCAATACACCTTCTGCTCTATTCCTTGGACTTCACATTTGCATTTCTACAGAGTCCTGTCCTGCAAACTGACTCAAAGTTCAGGTAATAGATTTCCAAGATTTAGAAAGGTTGTGTGAGGTTCATTTATTTCATATTTCATTCCATCTAAGCAAACTGTAACTTTCTGAAGTGAAATATTTTGAGTATGTCACGTGTATTTTAATGTTAGCTCTGCTTCACATTAAAACTTCTCACAGACCCCTGTGATGCCTTGCTGCAAAAATATATAGCTGCCAAGAGTGGTTGTGGGAAGTTAGAATTGCCAGAAAACCATACAAACAATCTAACAATAGAGCCTTGGATTTCTGAATATAATTGCACCATGTAAAGTCAAAATATAATATTTAAATGATTTTGTATAATGATGAGTGTGGGCTAGAGAGAATCCAGATAGAATTTTATTTTTTTAAACAGTTCCGGGAAAAACATGGCCTTGACTTGGAAGTATAGCAGGAAATATTTTTATACAGCATGAGTTCTCATTACCTAATCATATGATTTGTAGACCTGAATTGGAAACCAGGAAAGAAACAAAGAAAAATATTCAAGCTATAAAAGATGGGAGTTTAAAATTTTCTTTGTATTTCTGATTAAAGCTATTAGGTAGCTAAATGGTCACCCATTATTTTAAAAAGCATCTGGACATTAAAAATAGGTAAATTTCTGCGGGACTTGGATGTCAGCTATTCCTGAAAAGCTTTATTTCACTGCTTTCCAACCCTGAATCAATCCACTTAAACGCAGCTGTATTTCAGATGCTCAGTGGAACTGTCCATGTAATGCAGATAGTTGACAAATAATCTGCAGAAAAAGCTAGATCGATTTGAAGATCTTTTCCTGTAAATGGTATTCACGTTATTTGTACAAACACACAGATGGGATTTCTGCTGTCTTCTTCAGGCCACTTCCTCCAGAGAGCTCTCCATCAAATCTCTCTAGTTCTACTCTTCTGGTGATCCAAAGTCAGCACTGGGATGGTCCAACTGCATGAATTACTGTCTGCTAGAGGTGCACCCTGAGGGCTTCTGTGTGCAGCATCACGTGAGCCCTACTAAAGTCACCCTGTTGGTATAAACTGAGCTAGCTGGACCTTAAGGGACAAGATTGTGCACTGATATTGTAAGAGAAATTAGGTACTAAGAAGGAGGCTGGAAGATTTAAATATTTCTGCCTCCAGCTTAAGCAACACTCAATCTTGGTCTTTATCTGAAAAACTAGGTGAATTAACCTATTTGGCGTTCCTATGCCAAAAATGTCAGTAATACAACAAGAACCGTCAAAAGAGTAACAATTCCAATCATTACTTTGTAAAAGTAATTCATTGGAAGAAGTCGGGAAGAAGGATGAAACATGCCAATATCCTACCCTGAGAATCATTCTGTTGATTTGCACAGGTTTCTTATTATATACCCATCTAATGCATTGGACATGCATGCTTGTGATGACACAAATACTTGCAAAGCTTACCTGATAAACCATGTTCTCTTCAGACAACACAACATTTCTTGATGGTTGTGTTTGCTAATTACATTTAGACTCAATGTTCTTCAAGGTCTTTTCCAACCAAAGTGATTCCATCATTCTCTAAATCGCAGACCCTGCTTGTCTTGGTTTAGGGCAAATTTGGCAGCAATCCTCAAGAAGGGGTGATTTATTAAAAATATTGATCTAGTACTGATATCCAACTGTGACGGACAAAGGCTCCCTAACAGTTCAAAATTAGAAAGTGTATGTCTATTGCAACGCTGGGCAGCGTGCGGGATAGCTCCCAAATACACACTGTGATTTAGAGGTGATAACAGAGTCTTTTTATCTATACAAGTATTGAATACCCAAAAGACAAATACATGTTCATAATTTAGGTACATCCCATCATTCCTCACTTCGTATGGTAATTAGTTCAAAAGCTATTAAGCACGCGTAGTTTGTTGCTCAAAATGAATCGGTGGTCCCTTTCATGGGGAGGGGTTCCAAAATGAGGAAATAAATGAAGTCTTCCTGCTTCTGAACTTTCTACATTTTCAATGCAAATATGACAAATGAACCCATTGGTAGAACTCCCATTCCCCATCTTCAATTGGTTTCAGAACAGAGGTGGCCACAAAGTGCAAGCTCTCAGTGCTCTCCAGGTCCCAGTCTGGAGCAGGTTTGAACAGTTCCAAGAAAAGGGAAAGAAAAAAAGACAGTCCAGGGAAAACTCTGCCTCAGCCAGCTAAACCAACTGAAAAGCAAACAACACTCTGTTCTGCTCCATCAGTGCCCAGACAACACAGTGCAGCACAGAATGTGGAGCAGTGTTGCTTTTAGAAGAGTGAGTGCAGCCTGTGATAACAAACTCCGTGCTTCTTCTTCTCCCAACCTTTGCTCTCAGAACCAGTCTTGAAGGCAGAGAATAGAATATCCAGCATTAACAGAACAGATGGCTGGGGATACAAGCATCATAAAGTCACCCTAGGACACTGCTCTACTGAGATATGTCACCAGACTATGCTAAGACAAAGTTTTGGAACTGCTAATTAAAATTCTACTATCACAGTGAAGCTGAGGAGGAAAGACAGCTCACTCCAGTTACCTTGTGGCATGCCAATACTTCCTTTCAATCACAATGGTTTTCGTCTTTAAGTCCGTGACATCACAGGCATAATTCAACATCTTTTGGGCAGGAAGGAAGATATTCTTCTTCTCATTATACTGATGGGTAAGCTGAAATGCAAAGCAGTTAATTCAAAGTGAAACAGCGATAAAGTCAATAGTAAAACTCACCACAGTTTTGTTTACCAACCCAAGTCCTTACGATCCCAAAATACAAGAACAGCTGTAAAAGCCTTGTGGTTTCTTAATTTTTTCCTATACCTACATGGGAGGGTAAGGGATAAATGATCCCAAACAATGGTAATCCACAACAAAGCATTCTTGACATCATATTCAGCTTTTGCATAGTGAGCTCTTCACCTGATCAAGTTATTCCATTGCAATAGTTTGGGGAGTATCTTAGAGGGCTGGCTGTTGTTTGGTTTAAACCATCTTGATCATTCAGGAACCCAGTAGCAATGAGAAAGTTCAAAATAAGATAGTGCTACGCAGTGATTTTCCTATATGACAGATGTATTTCTACAAGACAGAAGGCTGACCTAATGCTTCCCTACAACATGGCTGAAGTGGCATCCTGTTCCCCATAGGTTTTTCCGTTTAATTTTAGCAGCTTTCTTACTAGATTAATGAGCTGAACTAACTCAAAAAGGAATCAGATAAGTGCCAGAGCTTTAAAACAAACAACAACAACAACAAAAAGGATGCAAAATGGTGATTTGTGGGTGCGTTTGAAAACAGAAATTTTTTTGTATTTTTCATAGAGACATGGCATTCTCTAGAATGATATTGCTCCAACGGTTTGAGTTTGGTTTTCTTTTTCCCCCTCAATTGTAAATGTTATGCATTCTTTTTGGCTATTTCAGTAAATAGATTTTCTGATACGTGTGAAAGACAGTCTAAAGTTCCCCTCATTTGCCTCACGACCATTCCCAGGACAGACACTTGGACCCTAAAGACACCGATGGGAATTCTGGCCTGCCAGTAATGGATGAACACCAAAAATCCTGAGGCCCCTGAGCAGAATTCTGGCCTGCCAAGGGATTGTTCACAGCTGTGTCTTCAGTGACTGCTTCTAGCAGGGCCTGCCAAAGGGCAACCCAGCCTATATGCTTGCACCTGCTTCACGACAATAGACCAGGAATTTTCCCACCTCTTGGCCAGATGAACTTGCTGGGGCAACTTGGTAGCCCCCCCATGGAAAATCCTTCCTCTGCTCCACTACCACCGTGAGGCACCGAGGTTGAAGCCCCCCTCCCAAGGACTGAGACTGAGACACCTGTAATTCTGATGCAGGGGTGCTGGCCTGACTGAAGCAGGATGCCTGCTGAGTGTTGCCTAGAGATGTGCCTACAGGACCTAGACTGGTTTCCCCCAGAAAGCAGTCCTGAAACAGTGGGTCCCACTCACTGCTGCTACTGACTTATCCTGCTGAGAACATGGACTGTCTGTACCCGTCTTCAATACCTTTTTCCCCCTCAGCAATTTCAATAGACTTCTTCTTCTTGATTGGATCTGTTCCCCCTCAGCCATTTCAAGATTCTGTTTCCCCCCTCAGCAATGGACTATAATAGAACCTTGAGTTCACCAGGACTTAACCTTGAGTTAACCAGGCAGGGCCATTATCTTCCCAACGCGACTAGGCAAACTCTGTTGGCTGGACTATGAGGACTTAGTCTCTCCACATTTGGTAGCTATACTCCTGTCTTGGTTCAGGGCAAATTTTGAGGAGAACCCCCAAAGGGGCTCCTCTAGGAAAGCAGATTCATTTGGCCCCTCCCCTATGAAATATTAATCCCAATATTACCGGGTGGGACGTGCCTGGGCTCGTCTGACCCTTGCTGCTGGGCCAAAGGCGGCAGCTGTGATGTTTCACCTCAGAGATACATTTGGCCGGCTGCATCCTGCAGCTAGGCACTCGCAACAAATCCAGGCATAGTAGAAATTCAGTTGACCTCTGGTGGAAAAGGTTCAAGGGACGGTGAAGAGAAAAAGGAGAGGATTCTGCTGTAGAGTTTTAATCCAGAGTTTATTCCAGGATGACAGACCTCTGAATCTTGTAACAGCTCCCAACAGAATCCAGACCGCATGGTCCCGTCTCCTTTTAAGCCCGGGGACAGGGGCAGGGGAAGGCACAGGTGAGCCACCAACCAGGTGGGAGGAGGGGAAGGCTCAAAGGATAAAGACACTTGGACAGGCCAATGAGCCCGGACCTGAGGGGCATCTTTTGAACTTCTGCCAACCACACCATGACCCTGCTGGAATGTTAACATTGATGGACAGCACTTAGCAGGAGGGCAAAGGGGGAGGGGAAAGGACAGGTTTCACCTATCCCAACACCTGAGGGATTTTCCTGTTTCCTGAAACAGGAAATGGCGTCACACTGCAACACTCCCCCCAACCGGTCCAGGAGAAAATAGTTCCTTGGAAAGAGGTGGAAAAAACCTGTTTATTAAACAATAAAACCTAAACAATATTGAACAATAAAACCCCTTGTTGCTCCAAAAGAGATGACAAACTGAGAAAGTCCCCTCCCTTGGGTTGCAGTTCAGCTCACACAGGCTCTTATCAGTCCCTCCGGTGCTGGAAATGTTGCGGGCCGGGCCCGGCCTGGTGGGCCACAGGTGCTAGCTGCCGGTGCTCTTCTGGGTGTTCAGTCCAGAGCAGGTTTCAAGAGGTCCAAAGAAAAGGGAAAAAAGAAAAGAAACCACAGTCCAGGGAACTTCCTTGCCTCAGCAAGCTAAAACTAACTAAAAGCAAAGGAGAGCTCTGTCCCACTGTCTGTTCATCCCCAGACAACACAGTCCAGGAGCAGGAATGTGGAGGAGTGAGTGCAGGGTCTGAAAACAAACTTCTGCTTCTTCTCTCCCCCCTTCACTCTCTGCAACAAGTCTTAAAGGTGCAAAACTTATGATGCAGCATAAACAGAACAAGATGATTGGGGTTAAAAGCATCATATAATCAGCTTAGGACAACTCCCTCTCTCTTTCTCCCCCTCTTTTCTATTCTTTTCCTCTCCCTAATTCCTTTCATGCATTTGCTGTGGTCATTCTATAAATTTGTTTTGATACTGCAATCCCCTTTCCGTGTTGTCTGTTGCACTCCCAGATCAGTTAACCAACCATCACCACCCCCATTGGTATGAGCGGATCGTGACATTAAATTGGCATCATGGACAGGATTCTGATCGACAGAAGGGTCTGCAAGGCTGTTTGTAGTCTGGAACAGGGGAAGGACGATTTGCTTCAGCCACACCTAGCCCCTCATCGCGAAAGGGTTGAACGAAGCTGGAAAGCAAGGAAAGCTCTTTGAATTTCCCACAAACTGCGCACGCCCAGGTGAAATACGCCCCCATACTCTATTGAGGGTTCTGTCTTTAGAATTTCCCAAAAAATCTCTTAGCGCAAAAGGGGAAACTGTTTTTGTTTATGTGTGAATTTGGACTGTCTGGGAAGGAAGGGACAACTTGAAGGAACTAAGCAGGGCCTCCCAGGGAGATTTGGTCTCTTCACCCAGCCAGGGAAGCAAAGGGGAGCACAGCAAAGGCTGTGAGATTGTCTAACTTAAGTTTGCACCTCCCTGTCATGGTTTTGGTCCCTTCATAAAATGACTGAAAACTCTAGCACAAAAGTTACAGCTGAATTTTCTGCTCTGCTTGCTAAATAGAATGCCAAGCCTTCTCCAAGGGGGGAGGTTTGGGCAGAGAACAGCTGGTTTAATTTAGAAAATGTCATAGATAGAATTTGTTCTTTACAACATGAAACAGAAGTTAAACTGGGCAAAAATAAGACCATCCTCTGCTCAGTTTTGGCAGCTTGTCTCACAGCAGCCATAGAAACCCTTTTTAAGCAAAGAAACGAGGAAATAGCAAGAATAGATTCCCTTCAAAACCTAGTTGAAATTTTGCAGAAAGAATTAAAGGAAGATAGAAATGAGATCTATATGTTGCGAGCTGCCCTTAGAGAGGAACTTGCTAAGAATTCACATCATACTGATTCCTCTACAGAGCCAGAGGAAAAGGAAACTCCTGACATGAAACAAATCTATCCCCGTCAGGAACTTGAGGCAGTAAAAAATTGGAGAGAATACTGCTGTCCTCGCTTGAGACCCTTGGTTCAAACAGAATAGAACTATCTTAATGATGAGGATTGTTGGAATGTTGGGGGACATAAGACAGATGATGCACTTTGGACCTGGTTAACATAAGAGATTTGAAAACAGGATGCCTTGGCATAAACAAACGGAACTTTGAAAATTCGACCTGGATTGCAAGAAGATTAAATCAAACGGGTTTACTGGAAAAAGAAAATCCCATTAAACTCTGCAAGCAAGAGATGTTGTTATATGCGTAAGTTTGTGTATGTGATTTTAACCTAATCATTGTAGTACACATTACTAGTCTCCCTGCAATGGTATGTAAGTGCTTGTATCCCACAATCAAATTGGATTCTGATTACCGAGTGGGTCTCCCTGTCTCTCTGCATTGCCGAAAGAGGATCTTGACCCACCTATCACAACTAAACAAATACCGTTCAGTGCTACCGAATTAGCTAAGCTGTAAAAAGAATTCGGGCACCTCCCACAAGAATCAGAGACAAATATGTCCTCCGAGTGTCCCTCGATGGTGGAGATCAAACTAAATTAACCGGAGGCCAGTGGGTACTGGGGACATGGAGCCTTCTTCACAACAGGAGATAAGGAGGTAAGCGTGATGCATGGTCCCTGACACAGGGTGCGTCTTTCTGGGCCGGGAGAATGAATCCTTTGGAAAGGGGTGACCCCCTGGCAATCGTTGACACCACCGACCAGCTCTTAGAAAGTGTCCACAAAGCCGCCTGCCTGCAAAAGATTCATGAAAAGAAATTAGTTCCTGGTTTTGAATGCCCAATGCAATTACCTGTGAAGCCAGAACTAATGACCGATTGAACTCGTGGGCTTCCAGAAACACTTAAACATACAGCAATGACTCTACAGAAAACCACAATGGCTTTGAATCCTGTAGAAAGACTAGATAAGATTCCTCAGGAATTCCCCTGACCAAAGTGGACCTAGAGATCCTGGCTTCACTCCCTACTCTTCCCCCTCACAGCCCTCAGCTTCTCAATCTGATTCACCTGCCAGTAGCCATAAAGTTTGGACATGAGCTGAAGTTGCAGTAGATCTGATTAATTATTGTAGACAAGATGGACCTATAAAAACCCCGGCATAGAAATCAGAAAATAACAAAGGTGTTTGATTTATTGGGGCTCCTGACAGTGAAAATATAGAGAAAGGAAAACAGATCTCTAACTGCCACCATTGGTGGTTGTTGGGAATTCAAAAGTGGGTCCCCAAAGAGGTGATGGATGGTTTGCCCCTTGATAAATTGCAGAAAAGAATAAATAATTGGCACCAGCGAAAACCGAATCCATTGGCTCAACCCAGTGCACCCCTCCCTTCTCAGGGACAAAAACTAACCCTCCCCCAGCCTCTCCCACAGAACACAGGCAGTGAACCAAAACCAACAGGGTTTTCGGGAAACAAATCTCTCTGCCGCTTACAGGTGGGCAAAGGGGCGGAGCGTGGGTTTATTTAAGAATGCTCACTAAAAATAAATCAGGATATATATTAAGCCCAGCTATCACGGGCCTCCACAGGCTACTAGTAACCTTTTTGATTGACATTGGGGCTCAAATCTCTGCACTAACAAAAAAGGATGCCCAGAGGTGTGGAATTGTTCCAACTAAGAGACAATGCTGTGTTCTTAATGCTCTGGGAACTACAGAATCTATGAATGTTGCCTTAGCCAAACTGACGCTCCCTGGAAATGAGCATCAACTAGTCATCAAAATGGTAATTGGGAACATTCCAAATAATTGATTAGGAATGGGTGTCCTTGCTGGGAGGCAGTGGGAAGACTCTGAGGGATTTCTGTGGTCTTTTGGCACACTGCCACTTAACATTAGGCTGCTTCAAACCGCACCCTCCCTACCCTATAATCAAACAACTCATGTAAAACAATACCCTCTACCTTCTGGTGCCAGAGAAGGTATCAAAGCGGTTCTACAGGACTTGAGAAACCAAGGGGTAATAATTCACACACATTCTCCTTTTAATTCACCGGTATGGCCAGTCTGAAAAGCCAGTGGAAAGTGGAGATTAACAGTAGATTTTCGCAGGCTTAATGCCAACACAGACCCTCTTACAGCACTGGTCCCAAACTTAGCTGAATTAATAACATCAATTCAAGAAAAGGCTCACTCAATCATGGCAATGGCAACTATGGATGTCAAAGACATCTTCCTTATGATACCTATACAGCCAGAAGATATAGGGACCATTTTGCCTTCACATGGGAAAGGACGGCAATACACTTGCACTAGGCTTCCCCAAGGCTACAAACACTCCTCCACTTTGGCCCACCATGCTTTAGTTGAGGAATTAGAAAAAATACCCAAACCTGATCCTGCTGATCCTGTAGCTGATAATCAATACATTTAAGACACTCTGGGGGGGGGGGGGGGGGCGGGGGGGGGGGCGGGGGGGGGGATGGTGGGGAGGGGGGGAAGGATGAAATAGAGGTAGTAGGGAAACATCAGCAGAAAATAATCTCTCACTTAAAAAGTCTTGATTTGCAGATACCCGCAGAGAAAATTCAGAAACCTTCTCAGGAAGTGAAGATTTTGAGAATTTGGTGGAAAGGAGGCATGACATGTATTCCACCCGATACCCTAACCTCTTTAGATCAGTTTCAAAGGCCTGAATTGAGGAAAGATCTCCAGCAAGCTCTAGGACTATTGGTGTTCCGGAGAAAACACTTCCCAGATTTCTCAATAATTGCTAGGCCGCTTTTTGACTTGCTGAGGAAAAGGATGAAATGGGATTGGACTCCTTCTCAGGAAGAAGCATTGCAATTACTGATTTTTGAGGCAACAGCTCACCAAGCACTAGGCCCTATCCATCCCACAGATCCCTTTCAGGTGGAATGGGGATTTGCCTCCTCAGGGCTATCAGTACACATTTGGCAGTGGGGTCCCGAGGGTCCAACGGGGCCTCTTGGTTTTTATTCCTGTGGTTTCAAAGATGCTGAGAAAAGATACACTACCTGGGAAAAGGGGTTGTTTGTAGTTAGCTTAGCTCTCCTAGAAGAGGAAAAAATTGCATGACAAGAGCTTTCTGTATTAAGAGGGCCTTTCAAAGTTATCAAAATCGTCACTAATGGGAGCCCCACCCCTCCCCCCCACCTGACGGGGTAGCCCAAAGGGCCTCAGTTAGGAAATGGTATGCTCAGATGGAAGGCTATTGTAATACCGTCTCAATAACGGAAGATGCTGCTAAAAATCTAACAATCCAAGGCACTGAGAGCCTGGTTAGCAGCCAAGATAAATGTGCCTCTGTAATCAAAGCTGCCCTTCCTTTCTCCCCCGAACAAGCAGCAAGTTCTTGGTTCACAGATGCCTCTGCAAATGGGAAGGGAAGGTATGGAGATCTAGAACAGCTGTCTTACACAATTCATTTGGTGAAAGAATCATTACTGAAGGGGAAGGCAGCGCTCAGGCTGGGGAACTCATAGCTGTTTGGAGTGTTTTCCGATGTGAGGCACAGAACATTTCTCTTGCCTGCATTTACACCGACTCTTACGCAGTGTACAAAGGTTGTACCGAGTGGCTTCCTTTCTGGCAGCAAAATGATTGGGAAGTTCACAGAATTCCAGTGTGGCAAAAGGAAAAGGGGCAAGAAATTTTAGATGTTGCAAGCCAAGGAAATATTGCTATTGGTTGGGTAGCTTCTCAGCAAACAGATGGAAATCCAGCAGGAGAGTGGAAGAATAGAGCTGATGAACTAGCAAGGCTCAGCCCCCTGAAAAAGGAACTCATTCCTGAGGACTGGGATCAACTATTAGAATGGCTGCATGGAAAAAGACAGCACACGGGTGCGAAAGATTTGTACAAAGAAGCTCATGCTTGTGGTTGGCTGGTTACCAGGGAAATGTGTAAAACATGCGCATCAGCCTGCGAGCAATGTCACAGGTGACTGGAGAGACAT
Source organism: Agelaius tricolor (assembly GCF_023055355.1). Classification (NCBI taxonomy): domain Eukaryota; kingdom Metazoa; phylum Chordata; class Aves; order Passeriformes; family Icteridae; genus Agelaius; species Agelaius tricolor. The sequence continues at coordinate 5,708,043 of NW_027269297.1, read as the reverse complement.
CCTTGAGAAGATGACCCTCTGCATTTAAGAAAGGGTAAAGGCTTATGGGACGCGTGGCAGGTAGACTATATTGGCCCCTTTAAGAAGTCAGGAGGTAAACACTTTGTGCTAGTAGGAGGAGAAATTGTATCTGGGTTGGTTCAAGCTGATGCTTTGAAAAGAGCTACAGGTGATAATGCGGTTAAAGCTTTGCAGGGGTGGTTTGGAACTTTCCCAAAGCCACAGGAAATTCAATCTGATCACAGGTCCCACTTCACTGCTAGAGGTGTACAGCATTGGGCAAAAGGTGAAGGAATTAAGCGGTCTTTCCACAGCCCTTTCCACTACCCTCAAGCTAAGGGGATCTTAGAAAGGACCAAGGGTTTTTTGAAAGGACTTCTGAAGCCCCGGGAGGGAAATTGGGACGTTCGCTTATGGGAAGCTGTTAAAAGAATGAACAGTAGATGGGGGGGGAATGGATGTCCCAAAATCACTGCCTTTTGCCCAACAGCTCCAAGCATCGTTCCCTTACTACGGCGACCTGACGATTCAAAAAGTCCAGCACATTACCCTGGACAACCTGTTCTGGTGGACCTCCCTACTGTAGGGGAAGTAGCACTAGTGCTGAAAACCCCTCTGAAGAAATATGCATGCCTAGCCTCTGATGCTCTAGGGAAAGAGCATTGGATAAATACATGCTGGATAATCCTATCCATTTTAACTCTTTTCTGCCCCTCAGTGGAAGGATTTCTGTTGTTTTTACTTTTACAGAAGAACCCTGAGGAACATGAAAATCATCTGAACCATGATAACACTGGTGATGCTTTTCTGCATCCTACCACAATTCCATGGACAGGATCCTGCTGAGTGGTTGTGGTCTGAAGCTACCCTCCATCCCACTAATGTTCTAGGAGCGTAGCCCAAGGGTGGCCACCCAAACCTAGAGCCTCTAGTGCTGCATGACCCCCAGGTATATGGTCCAAGTGAGTGGGGATGGGATCAGAAGGACTGGACTAGAGCCCTAACTGGAACAATTGGTGAGTCGATTGTGGAAGCATGCAGAAAAATGGAAGGATCTCTCTATGAGAAATCCACCTCCATCACAGTTGCCGGAAATTTTATGGAACCAGATGGGAAAAATGATCGGGATATCCCTTCAGCGAGACTGTGTCCTACAAACAAGTGGGAGTGTGCCAAACAAATTCCCCTTACTCTGTGTTGCTGCCAGGAGTATGTTGGTAATTACACTCTAGGTCGCAAAACGAACAATGTTGCAAGTACAAAGGATTGTAAAAATGAACCAATTGATTGCTGGCATAATTTGACGTTAACTAAACCGACTTAAGTGACATGCCGCTGGCAAAAGAACTTGACCAACCTGTTAGGTTGAAAAGGCTTAGCTCATAAATTTAAGATAGACGCTATAACAAAACCCACGCTGAGTACCGTAGTTACATCCCAGTGGAATAGACGGGACTGAGAGCATGAAGCCCACACTGAGCACCATAGTTACACCCCAATGGGTAGAAGGGACTGAGAGCACAAAGCTGACATTGAGTACAGTAGTTACATCCGAGTGGGCAGAAGGGACTGAGAGTCCCCTTAGTCAATGTGGCCTTGGTCCCAAGCTTTTGTTCACTTGGCAGGTATGGGAAAAACAAAAAGCCTGGCAGCTTCAAGGGGGAGTGGGAGAAGGAATTAGCCGAAGGATTTGTGGAACTGCTTATAGCAAAGCAATCTCCATCAGTGTTTTGACAGATCAGACAAATAAGCGTGAACAGGTTTGTACGCCCCCAAGCGTACAAGACTGTTGGCACAATTTTACATTAACACAAACTGCAGAAGTAGTTTGTCTTTGGTCCAAAACTAGTGAAGGCTTTTCTTTTAAGTTGATAATAAATGGGATGAACCAACCTTCTACTACCACCACTCCAGCCCAAGCACCGCTTATGCTTAGCCTGAGAAGTTTTGAAATTGGACCATATATAATCAGGAAAACTGGTCAACAACACATATTGTTCAATCTGGCACGGTCTCTTAAACAAGTCAAATTGCTGATGATGCAAAACAATGTCTCAGAAATTCAGCCGGCCTGTTTGCCTTTTTTGCGGACTTCCTTTGAGGGTTGGACCACCTGGCTGCAAAAACAGAAAGTCCGTTTTTTCTTTAAAAACAGACACTAAGAGACATAACCGGTGTTTTGGGAACAGGTTTTGGAATTCTAAATAGTATTGATTCTGAAGTACACTAATGGATAAATTGGCTGCCACAAAATGGTTAGAGATTTGACCAAATTAAAACAACCACTGCAATCATCCTTATTGGCTCTGGGAACACAGCAGTGCTTGCTATCAAACATATTACCAGCTTGGGAAAAGGTAAATGTAAGTGATCGCAAATTGGTAGACTGATGCACTCGGTGCTACACAAAACAACCTTTCTTTGGCTCTTAGCTGTATCCAGGCACAATTGTCGATGCAGTCAGTTGCTGCCTCAATGATAAGAGAAGGTGAAGGCAATTTTCCTGCTGAAATTCAGAAAAGAATTTGGGACAGTGCCACTGATTTTGAAAGAGAATTCCAGTCCTGGTGGAACTTGGTGAATTTTACTTTCCACCCCATTACAAACACAGCCACAGCTCTTGTGTTAACCGTACGCAATGCCTCAGTGCATTTGAGATTTCCTATTATTGCATTAGGGCTAAATCATGATGGAGCTATTCCCAATCTTTCTGAACATAGACAATGGGCCCATCAAACTGGTAAAAAATGGCAACATGTTAATTTGGAATCTTCTATTGTCCGAGAACTAGGCTTCATCTGTGAAAGTAATGCAATTACAGCTCAGGATGTTTGTTTGGACACAGAACAAAATATCTGTCATTTTGAAATTCATCCTAACGAGACTTTCGAAACAGTCCTTAAATATATAGGCAATGGGTGTGGGTGCTTTAGAACTGCTTGTGATACGGTATTTGTAGAAAATGCAGTAGTGGATAGTAAAAATCATTCAAATTGTTGCGCTTGTAACTTTACAAAATTGAGGGATGTGATTTTTCTTCAGAAGCTCCAGTTACCTCCCATTACCTTTTTCAATCCAATTAAAGACTGATTCACAAACTATTACTGTCCTAGGGTGACGTTATGATGCTTGTATCCCCATCCGTGTGTTCTGTTGATGCTGGCTATCATGTTCTGTGCCTTCAAGACTGGCTGTGAAGAGCGAATGTTTTGTTTTGGTTTTGCTATCAGCCGCTCCCCCACAGCTGGCGCGACACAGAGACAGGGCAGTACATGGGTGCTGCTTTTGCTTTTTGCTTTGCTTTTCGCTTTGCTCTTGCTTCGGCTTTGCTCCTGCTTTGCTCTTGCTGTTTTGCTCCTGCTCATTAGTTAGTTTAGCTAAGCAGTCCAAATTTTCCCTGGACTGTTTCTCCTTTCCCTTCTTTGGACCTACTCGGACCTGCTCCGGACTGGGACCTGGGAAACACCGAGAGTTTGCACCTTGTGGCCAAGGTGCAGCAGCTACCCCAGCACAGGACAGACTGATAACAGAGCGAGCACTCCCAAGAGAGACTTTCTGAAGTTGTCTACTTTTTCAGAGTGGTGAAAGAGTGGTGCCATCTGGTATTGATCCTTTTGTGTGCTGCGGGGTGCTTTGCCTGTTACAGAAACAGGTTCTTTCCACTTGTTTCCAAGGAATCCTTCCCGACCTGGTTGGGGGGAGGGGCCATGTGGGTTTGTTTTCTGGAGGGTCCACCTTTTGGAGGTTTTCTCCCAAATTTGCCCTAAACCAGGACATTTACCTACTCCCATTGGGATGAACATTACTTTGGTAAAGCAATCTTTGCTTCATCAGGACTTCATTGAAATATTGGAGAAGATCAAGAAGAATAGACAGAAAGCACTGGTAACTGTTCATCACAATGTGAAAGAAATACACCATGTCATAGAGAGAGTAAGAAAAGATGCTGAACACAGGTGGTAGGATACTCTTTTTGGGTGGTCACCTACTGCCACAAGAGTCCTGAACAGTATGTGTCATCCCATCATTGCCCTTTTGCGTTTCGTTTTGATTGGGGTTTTTTAATCAGCAATCTTACTCATTATGAATTGGAGAATGATGAAAGAGTTAACAAAATTGATGTCTGTAATTAATGCACACAACTGGGCTGATGTCCTTTTCACTGTGGACATCTCCAAGACTATTGACACAAGGCGACTACAAATGAGAGGATGTGTTTTGAAATCGTCTTCAATTTTCTTTGACGATTATAAGAAAATTACTTTTGATTTTTGGTGAATTGTTTTGAAAAAAAAATATTTTAAATGAACTGTTGTTGATTTGTTTATTGCTTTATTGCCTTTGATTATTTGTGATTAGTTTCAGATATTTGAAAAAAATGTTTCAAAATAATATGGTTTAAATTACTGTTATTATAGTTGTTTCTTGTTTCCTTACCCCCGCCTTTTTTTATCTTTTCTTGTCCTTCCCTTCTCTCTCTCTGTCTGACGTATTGTCTCTGCTTTCCAGGATATGCTACCAATGTGCGACAAGTATACAACAATAGTACAGAACACTGCTGATGAAGACCCTTTGAAGCCTGTCGTGAGTCACCAGGTGCTGTGAAAGACGGTCTGAGGTTCCCCCCATTTGCCTCACGACCGTCCACAGGACCGATATCAGGACCCTGAGGACCCCGATGGGACCTCTGGCCTGCCAGTAATGGATGAACACCAAAAATCCTGAGGCCCCTGAGCAGAATTCTGGCCTGCCAAGGGATTGTTCACAGCTGTGTCTTCAGTGACTGCTTCTAGCAGGGCCTGCCAAAGGGCAACCCAGCCTATATGCTTGCACCTGCTTCACGACAATAGACCAGGAATTTTCCCACCTCTTGGCCAGATGAACTTGCTGGGGCAACTTGGTAGCCCCCCCATGGAAAATCCTTCCTCTGCTCCACTACCACCGTGAGGCACCGAGGTTGAAGCCCCCCTCCCAAGGACTGAGACTGAGACACCTGTAATTCTGATGCAGGGGTGCTGGCCTGACTGAAGCAGGATGCCTGCTGAGTGTTGCCTAGAGATGTGCCTACAGGACCTAGACTGGTTTCCCCCAGAAAGCAGTCCTGAAACAGTGGGTCCCACTCACTGCTGCTACTGACTTATCCTGCTGAGAACATGGACTGTCTGTACCCGTCTTCAATACCTTTTTCCCCCTCAGCAATTTCAATAGACTTCTTCTTCTTGATTGGATCTGTTCCCCCTCAGCCATTTCAAGATTCTGTTTCCCCCCTCAGCAATGGACTATAATGGAACCTTGAGTTCACCAGGACTTTGAGACCTTCCCAACGTGACTATGCAAACTCTATCGGCTGGACTAAGAGGACTTAGTCTCTCCATGTTTGGTAGCTATACTCCTCTCTCTTTCTCCCCCTCTTTTTTATTCTTCTCCTCTCCCTGATTCCTTTCAGGCATTTGCTGTGGTCATTCTATAAAGGTGCATTTGTTTGGATTGATACTGCAATCCCCTTTCCAGGTTGTCTGTTGCACTCCCAGATCAGTTAACCAACCAACCAGTTAACCAATCCGTTGGTATGAGTGGATCATGACAATACCTTCTTTCAAGCTGCACTTGGTTCTAGTCCATAGAAGCACACTGGTAGGTAAAAGTAGACTCTAAAAGATAACATTCAAAATGTATTTCCCTTGTCTTCCCATTAAAGCAAGTGAAGAAAGCAGACAGGAGATCTTCACATAACATGCTATGCAAATTGAAAAGATTCTGTCCTTATTTGAAGCAACTGAGAAACTCACACAATGAAATACAGTTCAGACAGATGGAAGGGTCACAGATGATGTCAAATCTGTACTTCCAATGTTTGAATGAAGCAAGATTTCTTGAAGTACAATCCTATACAATGAAGGTGAGTTTGCAGAAGCAATTGAACTGGGTCTGTTTTCTAAACACAATGTTTTCTAAGTAACTGAGGATTCAGGAAGGCAACCTTGGACTTTAAAGGATTTAGAAAGATACAAATACCAAGACTGGCAGTTCATTAGCTTTAACAGTCTCTTCAAATAAGATCTATTTTTAACTTCTTCTTGTAGTAGGTCTGAAGACATTAGGAATGATGCAATAAAACAAAACAAGCAACAAACCAAAACAAAACCAAAACAGCTTTCTCAAAAAGCTTGGAGAAACCAGAGAAATTATGATTTTTAGGGGTTAAGTAGTCCTTTAAAAGTTGTCTCTGGGAAAAGAGATAAAAAAACCACTAATTGACTGGGGAGTATATTCCAAACCTGTACTGAAGCATGTAAGGGACAAGAGCCGGTAATAAAACTACTATGCTGGGTTCATCTGTTAAAAGCATTCCAGAATGGTTGAAATTATCAATCACATAATGTGGGATTAAAAAAATAAAAAAGAAAAAAAGAAAAAAGAAGAAAACATAGAGAAAAAAATATTTTGAAGATGTTTTCCCATTCCCAGATGGCATAACAACTTTATTTCATTTTGTTCCTAAGACTGATTAATAGCTTATGAAGTGTTTTACAATTGAGAGTGAGAGTGTTCTCACTAACCGTACAATTTGGATGGATCTCTTTTACTTTGCACAGCAGCAGATACGGTTTAGCACTCCACAGTTCAATCCCCAAAAGTGAATGGGTGTGGCAGATTTAACCTAACTGGCCAGTCCACCAGAATGCTTAATTATCTTGGAAAATGCTTTGCCCTATCTCATTATCTGGACATGTCTCTCTAGCTCCGCTTTGAGCTCCTTGATCTTTCATCTACAGGATGAGATCCAATTTAGCTTAGCAAGGACATAGCCTTTCAAAACCACATCTTTTATCTTCTGCATTCATCCAAGTACATTTCTACTGCAGGGAACCCTGTGGAAGATCCTAGTTGTTTTGTTTCTCAGATAGTTGTTGCATAAAAGAGCTCTTCTTTTAATTTTTTCCCTGCTAAAGGATAGGCTCTGTACTTAACTGATTGTGATGCTAACTCATTATCATCTATTCTTCAGTCGTACAGAGTAGGCAGCAAAGTTTTCTTCTGAAGACATTCATTTAATGAGAAATGCTGAAGGTCTGACTTTAGTTGCATAGGCCACTGATTGACCGGTTGCAAAATTGTTAAGTCTAGTAAGAGCAGGAAAAGTGTGCTGTTGCTGTGCCTGTAAATGTCGTGTCAGCTGCTGTTGGGATAAAAAGCATGAGCATAAGAAAACATGGATAGAAAAGAAATTTGTTGTGATTTCTGCACAAGAGGAAGTATGAAGCACTTATTTCAGTGGCTAAGACAGTATCATCATTGGGCCAGTTCTCTTCAACATCTTTTGAACAACCTGGACACAGCACTTGAAGGAATATTAAGAAAGTTTGCCAAAGACACTAAATTGGGAGGAGCTGTGAACTAACTCCCTTGAGGGCACAGAGACCTTGCAGAGAGATCTTGCCAAATAGGAGAGATGGGCAATTCTTGCTGGCCGGGAGTCTATGCACAAATCACAAAAGGGGCGGGACTGCTGGGGACGGCGTCTCAAGCTGGGTTTTTTCCAGTAATCAGTCTCATTACATGGTGATGACAATGGGAAGCTGCCAGCAGCTCACGTCCCCAGCAGCAGACAAAGAACTTAATGTTACAACTGACTTGAAAAGTTTTTTGACCAATCACACAAAGCAAAAGCATATTGACAGTACTTCTATCCAATCACTATAAAGACATGTACCTGGGCTTAGAACAATGCTCGCTTCTTTCGAATAAAAGACCTGCTTGTAAGCCTTAAGATACAGTGCACAGAGCTCCGTTATTAAGCTCAGAACTACCTAACATCGCCCTAGATATACTTTGCTGTAGCTTAGGGAGTTATTCTAGACAAGCATTAATACACAGACCATTGTTCCATTTGTCCTTACTTTTCTACTTCTCATCTAATTTTTCTGCTGACAAACCTTATGACTACTGCTTAGCTCCAATGACAGTTCTGCTGTCTCTGAGGCCTTCCTTTTGCAGCTTTCCCAAACCCCTCTGTTTTTGAGGATTCCCACAGGCAATCACCAACCAGATGGAGTGGAACAAGGGCAAGTGCTGGATTCAGCACCTGCAACTGGGCAATCCTGGTGGGTGTATAGACTGGGGAGGGAGCAAGAGGCTGGGAGAAGCACTGCAGAAAGGGACCCAGGCTCCTGGCCAATGGCAAGCTGAATGTGCATCAGCAGTGCCCTGGCAGCCAGGAGGGCCAAGCCTGTCCTGGGGTGCATCAGGCACAGCATCACCAGCTGGGCAAGGGAGGGGATTGTCTTGCTCTGCTCTGCTCTGCTCTGCTCTGCTCTGCTCTGCTCTTCTCTGCTCTGCTCTGCTCTGGGGTGGAATCACCTTGGTATTAGAAAGTCCTCAAATGAGGTCTACAAAGACAGGACTCAATGAAATGGCATGCAGCTGAGTCAGGGGAGGTTTAGGTCGGGTATCAAGAAAAAGTTTTTAACCCGAGAATGGCTGGGCACTGGAAGAGTCTCTCCAGGGAGTGGTCACACCATCACAACTGTCTGAGTTTGGGAGTTCAAGGATGGCCCCAGGCAGGGCCAGGAGTTGGACTGATGATGATCCTGATGGGGTCCTTCCAATTCAACAGATTCGATGACTCGATGGTTCTGTCCTGGCCACTCAAGGTATATTGCTTGGTCTCATCAGATTTTGATCTGCTCTTGTTGTTGGTCAGACTTTGTCCCTAGTGGCTAATGATATTTATCACAAAAGACAAAGTGCCTTTTCTCAATTTTCTCAAGCAATTGGAACATGCGCCTTAGAAGCCTAAAAAAGTCTTTTCTTTGAAACAACACTGTAGTGTTTTTCACTGCCCAGTAGTCTTTCCAGATCTTAAGGAGAAAGAAGGCAAAATGAGGGGACGTATTACAATGAATGATTGTCAGTTTTCCGGTTCTTTGACAGTATATTTGTACTTCTACTATTCTTTTCTGTAAAATCATGGTTTTCTATAGTATCCAATTTTCTAGCAAGACACATTTCTGCAACTGAGCCCATCAGTCTTTGTGAAAAGATATTGTCAAAAGTACAAAACATATGAATAGGCAGTGACAAGTGAGGGAAAAAAGGAGTGTGAGAAGCAGCTGCATGATAGTAAAGTGAGACAAGAAGAAGGAGAAGGTGCTCCAGTTGACAGAGCAAAGAATCCCCCACAGTCCCTGGAGGACATCATCATGAAGCAGGTTGTCTCCCAGCAGTCCCTGGAGAACCGTGGAGGAACACAATGGAGCTCGTGGGGAGCTCCATGCCACAGCAGGTGACTGTGCCTTGAAGGAAGCTGCAGCTTGTGGAGGGAGAGAGGGCCAGAAAAGCATCCTTGACCTCTTGGAAGAGTGGAAGAGTACGTGCAAATCTTCAACAGCTGCTAACTCTAATCTATTCTCTTTCCACTTCTTGTCTTAGGTAAGTAAGAAGACAACCCAAGAATTAGAAGCCTAAATTCTTTTGCTTGAGGCTCCCATTCTTTCTGCCATTCTCTTCAAATTTAGTTTGAAGTAAAACTGATGATAAAGTTCTTAAGGCTTGATGTTCAGGCTTTTCAGAAAATAGGGAATGCAAATAACTCTTGTCACTGTCATTTTTTTCAGAGGAGGAAAAAGGGGAAATTACTGGTTTTCAAGGACTTACGGAAATCCATGGGTAACGGTGGTGAGACTGAAGAGTTTAATTAATCTGAAAAGAGAATGTCGTGGAGCTACCTCAGCTCTGTACAAGTTTTTTTACCAGGAAGTCTAGACTTTTAAACAGACTAAGGACACAATAGTTATCTCTGGGAATATTTTAGTATGTATAGTACATTCATCTTTAAATAGTTCTATCTGTTTGACAGTTATGACTTGGGCTTTAATTTTGATGTGAAAAGAAATATTTGTGATTCAGATCATTTCCATTTCTGAAGCATTTCAGTTGTGGACTGTTTTTGCTGTCTCCTGAGGGCGGGGAAATAGTCTTTGTACCAATACTGAAACAAACTAGATGGAAAAATTTGTTTTCCTCATTCTTTTCTGTCTATTTCAACAGGCACAGCAGCAAGACCACTGCTATGAGTCTGAGTGGCCCTTCCACTCCAGGATGACAAACTTGTATGGGCTAGTATGTTATTTGCACCCATTTCTGATGCCGGCTGTTAACTGTTGTGCAGAAAGATCTGTCAACCTTTTTCCCAGGAAGACACTTCTGAATTGCTTCACTTGTCTCTGAAGCAGAGACCTAAGCTGGCACTCCATTTCTGAGATCTTGCTGTGTTAGCCCCCAAACCCATTTCTTTCAAATGCCTTTTACTTTCAACCCAAGCACTTCATTACTTCATGATGTAATCTCTTGTTCTTCATGTTCGGGGGATTGTTTTAGACTGATAAGAACATATTGCAGTAAGCAGGTAGAACATCTATCTTAAGCAGTATCCATCACTTGGCTTTGGTTCATGTATCATAACATCTGCAAGGCATGTCATTTACAATCAATGGATGGGCTGGGGTAACGGGCCACAGGTTTAGGAATCTTTCTCCAATTAATTTTGCGTTAAAATTTAGCTCTTATCATTTCAATTGGGTCTTTATTAAAACAATCATCTATTTATTACCTGTACCACAATGACCAGTGTACCTGTACCACAGTCAACAGTGGCTGAGCATCCTACAACAATTCCAAGAAGAAGAATGGTCTGAGCCCCCAGTGCAGCACAAGAAGTCTGTCATCAAGCCGGAGTCCCGCAGGCGTTTTCTCAGCCTGGAGAAGAGCAGACTCCGGGCAAATTGTTAGAGCAGCTCTCCAGTAGCTGAAGACAGCCTACCAGAAGGAGGCAGGTGAGCTACACAAGGGCACGGAGCGATAGGAAAAGTGTGGATGGCTTTAAAACCTGAAGAGGATAGGTTTCCTTTGGCTATTGGGAAGAAATTCCTTGCCAAGATGGTTGTGAGACACTAGAACATGTTGTGGGTGACCAATTCCTGGAAGTGATCAAGGCCAGCTTGAATGGGTCTTTGAGCTTAAGGCGGTCTAGTGGAAGGTGTCCCTGACAATGACATGCTGGGGAGGACGTAGGTGAATTTAAGGTCCCTTCCAAACCCAACCATTCCATTATTCTATGGTAATCATTCTGTACAGTAGCAGTAAGAAGTTGAAGCTAGAAATAACATATTCATGCTGAGAAACTGCTATCCAAGGAGTTGAACTGTTTGGGTCTCACATTTATGGGCCATTTAGCAATACTATATCTAATATCTACTCCTCGCTCTTTATCATACACACAAGTATTTTATCATCTTTAACGTTTCTGATATTTGGGAATTTTCTTCCCTTCTCTCTCTTTCTTTCTTTCTTTCTTTCTTTCTTTCTTTCTTTCTTTCTTTCTTTCTTTCTCTTTCTCTCGTTCCTTCTTTCGTTTCTTTCCCCCACTTCCTTCCTTCACTGCCTTCCTTCCACTATGTCCTTCTTTCTGCCACGTCCTTCTGCCACTTCCTTCCCTCCCTCCATCCACTTTGATGTTAATTTGCAAACTGTCAAATAGTTACAGGAAATTACTCACAAGTATTTTATCATCTTTAACGTTTCTGACATTTGGGAATTTTCTTTCCTTCTCTTTCTTTCTTTCTCTTTCTTTCTTTCTTTCTTTCTTTCTTTCTTTCTTTTTCTTTCTTTCTTTCTTTCTTTCTTTCTTTCTTTCTTTCTTTCTTTCTTTCTTTCTTTCTTTTTTTTCTCTTTCTCTCTTTCCTTCTTTCTTTTCTTTCCTTCCCCCACTTCCTTCCTTCACTGCCTTCCTCCCACTATGTCCTTCTTTCTGCCAAGTCCTTCTGCCACTTCCTTCCCTCCCTCCCTCCACTTTGATGTTAATTTGCAAACTGTCAAGTAGTTACAGGAAATTACTCTTCTTTAAATATCATTTTGAAGCTTAGAAATGAATAACAAAATTGTGTCAAAACATGGCATTTAAAAGCTATCTGAAAGTGAGAACTAGCTATTGAAAAGACAAAAATACAAAAATGAAATGATGGAGTGGATGGTTTTAAGGGATATTCTTTGTATGGCTTTGATACAAATGAGGATCTCAATTTTTACACCTTCTAAAAACACATCTTGAAACTTACTACTTTCCGTGACAAAAATATTTCCAAAACAAGCAGATGAAAATATCATCTCCCAAATAGTCATCATCAAGTCCAAAAGATTACCCTGCTTTTACGTAGTAAGCTTTATGGAGATTTCTATTCTCACACAAACAAAGAAGAATCTCTCAAATGACTAGAAAATTTTTAAAAGCAAAATAACCTTGAAGAAAAAAGATCCAAAAAAGAGCAGGGAATTATATACGTCCACACTTGTTACATGTTGGTTACTAATATTGGCTCTAGTTTGTTGGCGAGTACACTTCCCATTCACGCACGCACGCACCCCTCTTCCTCCTGCACACAGATGAGTGATATTGGGTCTCAAAGAATGGACTATTTTCTCTTAAATAAGTTGTGGCTCTCAAAGTCAAAGCGTAGTCTTCCTGGCTCTATTACCAGGATTTTGTTCCGGGAAGGGAATGTGCTTGTGCCTGTTAGAAATGGGGAGGAGGGGACAGAAAGCAAAGCCATTTGAAGACAACCTGCAGCATAACTAAGAACGAAGGGTGCTTCTTGACTGCACAGCAAAAGAAATATCGGGAGTAAAATGGAGGAAAACTTGAGGTGCTGATAGAGTTTCTCCTTGTGACAGCTTTCAAACGTACAGAAAACAGCATTTCCTCATTCTCCTGCCTTTTCAATTCACATTAACATTGGAAGAAAAGGGGTTTTGGACAACGTTCTTTTGCTTCTTGCTAAACACTCTGCTGACACTCCGTGCAACTTCCAGAAAAAGACCAAGGATGCTTTTTGTACTGGGACAGTTTCTCCTTGCGAGACATAGTAGGAAAGCTTTTTGCTAAGATGTAGGCGACAAGAGACGCAGATTCAGAGATACGGAGCTCTCCGAAGGTAGGGGCCGCTCCCGGGCGTCTTTCGGCAGAAGCCGTGCTCCGGATCACACCGCGACCGGCACAATGCTCTGTGTGCAAAGAAGCGGCTTCTTCGCCTCATGGGGGACGGAGACCGCGGCCGCGTCTTTAAAAGCCAAGAAAAAAGTCGCACAACATGGGGAGTGTGTGTGCAGTTGTCAAACCTAAAGAAAACAGTACCTTAGCACTCTCCTGCCTTTTCTATTCACATTACCCTTCAAAAAGAAGGAGTTTTGGACAACTTTCTTTTGCTTCTTGCTAAACACTCTGCAGACCTCCGTGCAACTTCTAGAACAAGAGCGGAGATGCTTTCCGTACGGGCACAGTTTGTCCTGGCAAGACATAGTAAAAAAGCTTTTTGCTCAGTTTTATGCGACGAGAGAGACAGAAGGCATAGTAAAGAACTCTCCGAAACGAAGCCCCCTGCCAGGGCGTCTTTCGTCAGAAGCCGCTCTCTGGAGAACACCGCCACCGGCACAATGCTCTGTGTGCGAAGAAGCCGCTTCTTCGCCTCCGGGAGATGGAGAGAACGGCAGCTTCCCAAAGGCGAAGATGCAAGCCGCAGCACACCGATATAGGGTGTGCAGCTTTGAAATTGATAGAAACGAGTACTTTAGCATTCTCCTGCCCTTTCATTCACATTATATTCGAATAAAAGGAGTTTTGGGACACGATGTTTTTCTTCTTGATAAACACTCTGCAGTCCTCTGTACAACTTTTAGAAAAAGATCGGGGATGTTTTGTGTACTGGCACAGTTTCTCCTTGCAAGATATGGTGGAAAAGATTTTTGCTGAGTGTTGAGCGGCAAGACACGCAGAAGACGCAGATACGCAGCTCTCCGAAGCTAAGTGCCCGTCCCCGGCTTCTTTCGGCACAAACCGCTCTCAGGAGCTCCCTGCGCTCGGCACAATGCTCTGTGCGCAAAGAAGCCGCTTCTTCGCCTCCGGGAGACGGAGAGAACGGCATCTTCCCAAAGGCGAAGATGCAAGCCGCACCACACAGGAACAGTGTGGGCAGCATTCAGACTTAGAGAAAACAGTACTTTACCAATCTCCTGCCTTTTCCACTCATATTATATTCGAAAGGAACGAGTTTTGGACAACTATCTTTTCCTTCCTGCAAAACTCTTTGCAGACCTCCGTGCAAGTTTAGATCATGATTTTGGATGTTTTCTATACTGGCAGCGTTTCTCTTTGCAAGATATGGTGGAAAAGCTTTTTGCTGAGTGTTGAGCGGCAAGACACGCAGAAGACGCAGATACGCAGCTCTCCGAAACTAAGTGCCGGTCCCCGGCTTCTTTCGGCACAAACCGCTCTTAGGTGCTCACCGCGACCGACCCAATGCTCTGTGTGCGAAGAAGCCGCTTCTTCGCCTCCGGGAGACGGAGAGAACGGCATCTTCCCAAAAGCGAAGATGCAAGCCGCACCACACAGGAACAGTGTGGGCAGCATTCAGACTTAGAGAAAACAGTATTTTACCAATCTCCTGCCTTTTCCACTCATATTATATTCGAAAGGAACGAGTTTTGGACAACTATCTTTTCCTTCCTGCAAAACTCTTTGCAGACCTCCGTGCACGTTTAGAAAATGATTTTGGATGTTTTCTATACTGGCAGAGTTTCTCTTTGCAAGATATGGTGGAAAAGCTTTTTGCTGAGTGTTGAGCGGCAAGACACGCAGAAGACGCAGATACGCAGCTCTCCGAAGCTAAGTGCCGGTCCCCGGCTTCTTTCGGCACAAACCGCTCTCAGGAGCTCCCTGCGCTCGGCACAATGCTCTGTGTGCAAAGAAGCCGCTTCTTCGCCTCCGGGAGACGAAGAGCACGGCATCTTCCCAAAAGCGAAGATGCAAGCCGCACCACACAGGAACAGTGTGGGCAGCATTCAGACTTAGAGAAAACAGTATTTTACCAATCTCCTGCCTTTTCCACTCATATTATATTCGAAAGGAACGAGTTTTGGACAACTAGCTTTTCCTTCCTGCAAAACTCTTTGCAGACCTCCGTGCACGTTTAGAAAATGATTTTGGATGTTTTCTATACTGGCAGAGTTTCTCTTTGCAAGATATGGTGGAAAAGCTTTTTGCTGAGTGTTGAGCGGCAAGACACGCAGAAGACGCAGATACGCAGCTCTCCGAAGCTAAGTGCCCGTCCCCGGCTTCTTTCGGCACAAACCGCTCTCAGGAGCTCCCTGCGCTCGGCACAATGCTCTGTGCGCAAAGAAGCCGCTTCTTCGCCTCCGGGAGACGGAGAGAACGGCATCTTCCCAAAGGCGAAGATGCAAGCCGCACCACACAGGAACAGTGTGGGCAGCATTCAGACTTAGAGAAAACAGTATTTTACCACTCTCGTGCCTTTTCCAATGATATTATATTCGAAAGGAACGAGTTTTGGACAACTAGCTTTTCCTTCCTGCAAAACTCTTTGCAGACCTCCGTGCAAGTTTAGATCATGATTTTGGATGTTTTCTATACTGGCAGCGTTTCTCTTTGCAAGATATGGTGGAAAAGCTTTTTGCTGAGTGTTGAGCGGCAAGACACGCAGAAGACGCAGATACGCAGCTCTCCGAAGCTAAGTGCCGGTCCCCGGCTTCTTTCGGCACAAACCGCTCTCAGGAGCTCACCGCGACCGACCCAATGCTCTGTGTGCGAAGAAGCCGCTTCTTCGCCTCCGGGAGACGGAGAGAACGGCATCTTCCCAAAAGCGAAGATGCAAGCCGCACCACACAGGAACAGTGTGGGCAGCATTCAGACTTAGAGAAAACAGTATTTTACCAATCTCCTGCCTTTTCCACTCATATTATATTCGAAAGGAACGAGTTTTGGACAACTATCTTTTCCTTCCTGCAAAACTCTTTGCAGACCTCCGTGCAAGTTTAGATCATGATTTTGGATGTTTTCTATACTGGCAGAGTTTCTCTTTGCAAGATATGGTGGAAAAGCTTTTTGCTGAGTGTTGAGCGGCAAGACACGCAGAAGACGCAGATACGCAGCTCTCCGAAACTAAGTGCCGGTCCCCGGCTTCTTTCGGCACAAACCGCTCTTAGGTGCTCACCGCGACCGACCCAATGCTCTGTGTGCGAAGAAGCCGCTTCTTCGCCTCCGGGAGACGGAGAGAACGGCATCTTCCCAAAAGCGAAGATGCAAGCCGCACCACACAGGAACAGTGTGGGCAGCATTCAGACTTAGAGAAAACAGTATTTTACCACTCTCCTGCCTTTTCCACTGATATTATATTCGAAAGGAACGAGTTTTGGACAACTATCTTTTCCTTCCTGCAAAACTCTTTGCAGGCCTCCGTGCACGTTTAGAAAATGATTTTGGATGTTTTCTATACTGGCAGAGTTTCTCTTTGCAAGATATGGTGGAAAAGCTTTTTGCTGAGTGTTGAGCGGCAAGACACGCAGAAGACGCAGATACGCAGCTCTCCGAAGCTAAGTGCCGGTCCCCGGCTTCTTTCGGCACAAACCGCTCTCAGGAGCTCCCTGCGCTCGGCACAATGCTCTGTGTGCAAAGAAGCCGCTTCTTCGCCTCCGGGAGACGGAGAGAACGGCATCTTCCCAAAAGCGAAGATGCAAGCCGCACCACACAGGAACAGTGTGGGCAGCATTCAGACTTAGAGAAAACAGTATTTTACCAATCTCCTGCCTTTTCCACTCATATTATATTCGAAAGGAACGAGTTTTGGACAACTATCTTTTCCTTCCTGCAAAACTCTTTGCAGACCTCCGTGCACGTTTAGAAAATGATTTTGGATGTTTTCTATACTGGCAGAGTTTCTCTTTGCAAGATATGGTGGAAAAGCTTTTTGCTGAGTGTTGAGCGGCAAGACACGCAGAAGACGCAGATACGCAGCTCTCCGAAGCTAAGTGCCGGTCCCCGGCTTCTTTCGGCACAAAGCGCTCTTAGGTGCTCACCGCGACCGACCCAATGCTCTGTGTGCGAAGAAGCCGCTTCTTCGCCTCCGGGAGACGGAGAGAACGGCATCTTCCCAAAAGCGAAGATGCAAGCCGCACCACACAGGAACAGTGTGGGCAGCATTCAGACTTAGAGAAAACAGTATTTTACCAATCTCCTGCCTTTTCCACTGATATTATATTCGAAAGGAACGAGTTTTGGACAACTATCTTTTCCTTCCTGCAAAACTCTTTGCAGACCTCCGTGCAAGTTTAGATCATGATTTTGGATGTTTTCTATACTGGCAGAGTTTCTCTTTGCAAGATATGGTGGAAAAGCTTTTTGCTGAGTGTTGAGCGGCAAGACACGCAGAAGACGCAGATACGCAGCTCTCCGAAGCTAAGTGCCGGTCCCCGGCTTCTTTCGGCACAAAGCGCTCTTAGGTGCTCACCGCGACCGACCCAATGCTCTGTGTGCGAAGAAGCCGCTTCTTCGCCTCCGGGAGACGGAGAGAACGGCATCTTCCCAAAAGCGAAGATGCAAGCCGCACCACACAGGAACAGTGTGGGCAGCATTCAGACTTAGAGAAAACAGTACTTTACCAATCTCCTGCCTTTTCCAATGATATTATATTCGAAAGGAACGAGTTTTGGACAACTATCTTTTCCTTCCTGCAAAACTCTTTGCAGACCTCCGTGCACGTTTAGAAAATGATTTTGGATGTTTTCTATACTGGCAGAGTTTCTCTTTGCAAGATATGGTGGAAAAGCTTTTTGCTGAGTGTTGAGCGGCAAGACACGCAGAAGACGCAGATACGCAGCTCTCCGAAGCTAAGTGCCGGTCCCCGGCTTCTTTCGGCACAAACCGCTCTCAGGAGCTCCCTGCGCTCGGCACAATGCTCTGTGTGCGAAGAAGCCGCTTCTTCGCCTCCGGGAGACGGAGAGAACGGCATCTTCCCAAAAGCGAAGATGCAAGCCGCACCACACAGGAACAGTGTGGGCAGCATTCAGACTTAGAGAAAACAGTACTTTACCAATCTCCTGCCTTTTCCACTGATATTATATTCGAAAGGAACGAGTTTTGGACAACTAGCTTTCCTTCTTGCAAAACTCTTTGCAGACCTCCGTGCAAGTTTAGATCATGATTTTGGATGTTTTCTATACTGGCAGAGTTTCTCTTTGCAAGATATGGTGGAAAAGCTTTTTGCTGAGTGTTGAGCGGCAAGACACGCAGAAGACGCAGATACGCAGCTCTCCGAAACTAAGTGCCGGTCCCCGGCTTCTTTCGGCACAAAGCGCTCTTAGGTGCTCACCGCGACCGACCCAATGCTCTGTGTGCGAAGAAGCCGCTTCTTCGCCTCCGGGAGACTCGGCGAGGGGCAGCTTCCCAAAGGCGAAGATGCAAACCGCACCACGCAGGCACAGTGTGGGCAGCATTCAGACTTAGAGAAAACAGTACTTTACCACTCTCCTGCCTTTTCCATTGTTATTATATTCGGAAAGAACGAGTTCTGCACAACTATCTTTTCCGTATTGCAAAACTCTTTTCAGACCTCTGTGCCAGCTTTAGAACAGGATTTTGGATGTTTTCTATACTGGCAGAGTTTCTCTTTGCAAGATATGGTGAAAAAGCTTCTTGCTGAATGTTGAGCGGCAAGACACGCAGAAGACAGAGATACGGAGCTCTCCGATGCTAAGTGCCGGTACGCGGCGTCTTTCGGCACAAGCCGCTCTCCAGCGCTCACCGCGACCGGCCCAATGCTCTGTGTGCGAAGAAGCCGCTTCTTCGCCTCCGGGGGACTCGGCTAGCAGCAGCTTCCGAAACGCGACAAACAAATATTAACACCACCGGCATTGTGTCCCGGGCGTCTTTCGGCACAAGCGCCGCACCGGAGCGTACCGCCACCGGCACAATGCTCTGGGCGCGAAGAACTCGATTCTTCGCCTCCCGGGATCTGAAAGAAGAAGCATACGCTTAAGACGCCCTTGCCTCAGTTGTGTACAGGTTTGGGCACTCCTCTCGATTAATTGTGCCATTCCTGACAGCAGGTGTCGCTGTTGGTCAAGCTTTGAGTATGCTTAATAAGTTGCGATGCTGGGTGGTCAACCAACTCAAGGTAAGATCAGCGATTTTAAATCAGCTTCTCACTGGTGTAGATACCATTAGTCATTGCACACTGCAAAATAATGCTGCTCTAGCTTTCTTGTTAGCACATGGGCACGAGTGTGAGGATTTTGAAGGAATGTGTTTTTTGAACCTCTCTAATCCTTCTGCAGTCATTCACTGGAAACTCAAACAAGGACAAGATAACATGAAGAAATTGATTGGGAATGAGAGGGTTACGCATGAATGGTTTGAGAGATGGGAAACAACTCGATGGTTGGAAGATCTTGTCAAGGGAACTTTGTTGTTACTAGTAGTCATTATTATATTGCTTCTTGTTATTCCATGCATCATGAAACTGGTGAGCCTCTTGGAAGTAAATACAGTGAAAAGGGTTTAGCTGGTGCAAGATGAAGAAGGGGGAAATTGTAGCAATGTAGCTGAACCTCTTAGACTACAGGGTGCACCAGCCATCCAGCTGGAATATGTTCTTATCAGAATTTTCTCAGAGCCCTCTGGAATTCATCAAGGTTACTAAGACATAAGCCGTGCTAAAAGAAGAAAGAGAAGTTGAGAAACCAAATTCCAAGACTACAAGAACTCGATAACGGGGGGCAGCAAAGCGCCTGGACTGTAACCAAACGTATCTTTTGAGAGGTACACACAGAATGTGTGGACATAACAAAGGCACCAAGATAAAAATGCGGGCCTGGCATGTGCAGAGATTTAGAATGTGTAAGTGCATCGTGTCAACAATCAACGGCTTCTGCTTAATCCTCTTGCTCCGTTGTCCTGGAGTCCTGAATTTCCCACAAGGAAAGCCCTTCTAAAAGGGCTCTGATTTTAATGATCGTTGCTGTCTAGACGATGAATAATGGGAATAGTTCTTTCAAATCCTTCCCTTGCTGACATCTGTAAGTTTCATCTTTTCCTGATTGTACTGGTGGCTATACATTAGTTATGACTAGAAAGGAATGAGTTTTAGGGATATGTGGCAAGGAAATTGGTAGCTCTGCTTCCATTTCCATTGTCTAAGAAGAATTCTGATTAGTTTTGGACTTTTCATAGACCTCTGACTAGATTGCATTTGTCTTTGATTGAGCCCGTAAATTTTAGGCTACTAGGCTTGACCAATGAATAGAAAAGGGAAAGTCACACAGCTTAGGTGGTTCTCTTGTCAACAACTTCTCAATAGTAGGGCGATTTCTGTCCTCAAGTTTGCTACTTCAGCTAGCAGATTATGCTCACTCCAAAAGAAGGTGAGAAGTTTGCTACCGTAAATGGTCCGATAATTCTTCCTGCTTCTTTGTGACTCTTTTGTATGACTGGATTCTGTATTATTGGCGTTTGTTATAAAAAGTTGGATTAAATTGCGTGCGTCCGCTCTTGGGGGAAACAGTATTTAGCCAATAACATCTAGGCTTTTATCGACCTGAGACTGTCTGAACGGACCGGACGCTTTAAACACAGTAATTCCTGCTAGTTCCAATTCCATTTTTAGACTCGACAAACCGAATGGTAAACCTGCACCAGTAGGGAGGGACATTGGACTTTCTCCTTTTTAGAGAGAAACTAATGAAAAAGTTTCAGCAGAATCATAGCAGGCTGTAAAATAAGAAAAGCATCATGAAAAGAGGCCAATCCTATCCTCTTAGATATGGCTAGTTGTGATTGGACATGAATGAAATATGTCAACTCTGTGTTCCTGGGTATCACATCAGTAACAGCTACTTCAGCTGCTGTAGTTGTCTCCTAAAGCTAAGAACAGAATCCAAAGAATTGTGATTCCATGGTCCCAATTCACCCTGTGATGGTGACAGGTGAAAAAGGAGTGGAAGGTGCACGGGGAAATTAACTTGAATGGCCTATCTAAATCAGCAGCCACTGATTTCCTGAAAACTTCAACAGGTCAGTTGACCTGTTGGGATTCTTTTAATCCATGGTCATGTTTTTCTTGGGATTCTTGTAACCTTTCCCCATTCGTTCAGCCTTTGCCCTCAAGCCTTTGCTGACATTTCAAGTATCTCAACAAGCTGGAAATGTGTTGTCTTTCTTTATCATGTCATAATTCCCTTCAAAGGCTTGTTTGCCTCAAGTCTTATTTTTGCTGGTTTTCTGCTAGTTCATTGTCAGAGGGCAGCAGGTGCTTTGTAAGAGCAAGTACACAATCCTATAGCTTGCTTTTCTTTTGATTTGGCCTGTCTAGAAAACTGAATGACTGAACATTTCCGACAGAATTTTCTCTCCCCATTATGTTTCACCGGAAGGGCAGATGCAAATCATCTACTTAAACTCTTGGCACGGAAGAAAGTAGTGGTTTGCTGCTGCATATAGGTAGAAGCTTACAAAAGGAAGGCCTTGGGCTGAGGCCCGATACTTTGGCTAAGTAGAAAAGGACTATGGGAAGGTGAGGCCGCTGAATCAGAGGTAGATCAACAAGTTCTAGAATGGTCACGTGTTCACAGCGTGGCGTATGATGGTTGGTTGAATGAATTTTGTTATGGCTTAAAGCTATGGAACTGATAAAGGCCTGAGTGCTTCAAAAGCCTGGTTTTTGCAAAAAAGCAGCTCCCCTCTGCACTTGCCTGGGGACTCTGCATCACTAGGGACCCTCACTCCCAGTTGGCCAAGGAGATGATCAGTAGGAATGTTGCAGAGCTGCTGTGTCCATATGAATGGAATGGCAAAGAGTGAAGCGGTGGGTATTTTTGGGCTTTAATACAATGCTGCTGCATTGGGGCCAGTTTAGTCGGTTTTCCATCAGTGGCCTTTCTGTCTAGAAGTGCACTGCCCAGTCTTTCTAGCATGTGATGCCATTTCCTTCCTGTTGTTTTAATACCTTCCTTCAGTTGAAAGGATGATACAATCTTTACATTTTGAAGATCCCTGTTAGGAAACACTATGCCAGAGGAGTCATTGCTCCCTTTTCTTCTGCCTCCTTTGTAATTTTCAGAGACTCATTTCAAATTTCTGCTAATGTCGAGAAGAATACTGAGACTACTCAGCAGGGTTGACGCTCTCAGCTGCTTTCCTCTTTCATACTGCTTCATACTGGATGTGACTTAATGGCCTGGTTTTGTCATCCGCATTTTGCTGTGATCTGTGAACACAAAAAGAAGTCTTTGTTTTTTGCAAGAACTACCCCTAGGAGGATTTGTGTTCCTTTTGATTTCTACGGTGTTAGCCCTGTTGCAGAAAAAAAGGAGATTGTACCCTCTTCTTGTGCTCTCATTCCCTCCTCTCTGCTTTGCATGTCCTAGTTAATCTACTGCCATGACTCATTTGGC